>NC_139019.1:93895609-94495609 GCF_964374135.1 Grampus griseus | reverse complement strand
GGCAAGGATTAGGCATGTGAAGGAAAATCAAGGGTTCTGTTTAAATCATCGATTTTGATATGCCCATTGGATACTCAAATGGAGATAATGAGTAGGCCGTCTGGAATTTAGGGGAGACATGAGGATTATACATATAAATCTGGGAGTTATCAATAGTTGGGATCTTTTTATGGCTTTGGCCATGTAACTGTGTGAAATAATCTAGGAAAGATGTATGCATGGAGAGGAGATTGTACACTCCAGTATTCAGACTTTTGTAAGATGAAGAAAATTCAACAAAGGACACAGGAAAGAGGATGTCAGTGAAGGGGAAAATAAGATGAGTGTAGAGCCCTGGAACCCAAGTAATGAAGTGTTTTGAGAAGCAGAGAGTGAACGGCTGTGTTAGATGTGCTGAAGGCTTAAGGCAGGTAAGGACATGGATTTAGCTACAGCACATAGCTTCTGAGCATAATACCATAATTGACTTCAGAAGTAAAGGATTTCAGTTCTTGGAGAACCTTAGAAATCAACCCCTAATTTTAAATGTGAGAAGATCAAGACCCAGATGAAGTGATTTGTCGAAGTAACAGAGTTAATTTGTTATAACCAGATCTCCTGATCCTGTGCTTTTTCTAATATATCACTACTCTACCTTCCAGATATTCAACATGATTACCCTGAGTCATCCACATCCAAGTCAAAAAAGATTTAGCTATATTCTGTCTACTTGGCTTAAGGAAGCTGAAAATGTTAAGATTTCCTCACAGAAATAGTTAAGAGTTTGGAAAAAAAAAAAGTTTTCTTGGTTCTTGCCTACAAAATTTGAGTAGAGCAGCGTGTTTTCCGGCCATACCCGATAAATTACAAGGTATTGTTTAAAGAAAAGAACTGCAAATTTGATGAACAATTTTAAACAGTTCTGCTTTTTCCTCTATGTTCCACTCTATTTCCATGGAAATTACATCCACTAGCATAGAATCTGCTTCAAGAATGTTATTACTAAGATCAAGAATAATTTCCAAAAACTAGAAAGCTGGGGAAGATGAAATTATTGTATTTAACTGACACATTCAAATACAAATCAAATCTGTCTTTCAAGATAAAACCAACGGTCTATGATTTCCTGTGCTTTTTGGCTATGACTACATAACCAGTTTTCCAACTATTATCCGGTGGCTTTATAACTCCTATTATAAGGCTGACTGTTGATTGACATTGCAGGTTATTAAAGCTTTTGGGTTTAGATAGTAAGGTTCACTTTACCCTACCCCATTTTCAGCATAGTTATAAATTCACCATTGCGTCCAACAGTCTTTTTCTTTCTGGGACTCAGGTTAGTTTTCCTGACTGTTCAGATAGGCTTGAGTTAGCAAGAATTAAAATTGTTAGAGCCGTACTGAGGCACTTAGTCTGCCATGCTGTTTGAAAGGTGCAGGTGCATCCAATCTTACAAAAGAGATGTTCAGATACTTCTGCGTTGCCACGAACACATTATATTAGAGAAATGTGTTGTCTTTAAAAAAACCTTTTTTGTCACAGAAGCCTTTCTACCTAATCTTTTAACTTCCTTTACCAACTCTCTTTGCATCTTCAGAACCATTCTGCTTATTTATTAATATTGGGAAAGAACATTTCAAAGAAACAAATAAAAATTTTCAAGTGCACAGAATATACTCACTTTTTGAAATGAAGGTAACTTCTTATTTTCAATTCTTTCATTCTGCATGTTGATCTTCTTGAACTGATCTCATCCTTCCTTGAAGTTATCTGATTGCATGGTCTGTCTCAGCCTTTCTCCTCTGTCTCCAGTTACAGTATCAGCTCCACTATCTGCAGGGGTCAAGTTGGCTTTCTATCACATAGTTCATCTGAAAGGGGCAGCTTACAGTATTCTATATTACCACAGGGGGCAAGAAACATACAAATGTTGTGTTCCTTGGCCCTTATAAGGGGGACAGTAGTCTTAACCACTGAAGCCTAGACAGTAAACAGTAGCAACTGATGATATTTAAAAGGACAAGTTAGATTTTGCATCTTTTCTGTGGAAGTTTAAAAAAATTGCCTCAATTAGACAACTCATGCAGTTTGTGGGAACATGACAATGTTACTACTGGCATCATTTATGTTGGTCTTTGCCATCCTGCTTAATTCTACCCAGGATCAGCCAGCCAGCCTGGCATCATTCTATCCCCTCCCTCTGTTCTTACCCATCCTCCAATAGCTGCTACATGGGAAACTGATTCTCCTCCAGTTCTTCCGGGATGTAACCTGAAGTTTACAAGGAGAGGGGCAGCAGCTGGTTCAGCTGGACCATAATGAAAGTCTAGGAGAAGCAACATGAAAATAAGAAAAATAAAATGTTTTTTGGGTTTTTCTTAAAAAAAAAAGGAGAAAACATCTCAGCAGAGAGACCCTGGTAAAAAGCAGTTTGCTCCACTGGCCAATGGTATAGCTCGAGAGAAATTTTGCCACAAGCATTTGCTAACTACTGAATTTAATTAAAGTAACCTTGGTGACCAAAACCAGTCTACTATTAAAGGTTTGTGTGTAAAGTACTGGAACGGAGATCAGTATTTTGTAATAACATACTTTTTAAAAGAAGAAATTATAAATATGGGAAAAGCGTAGCTGCTGCCGTCTTTGCCAGGGCAAGTTTCCTCTACTAACCTCTCCAAAGCGGTTTCCTTCTTTCCTTAGAACTGGAAATGTCACTAGATCTTCTTTAGATGCAACTCTACATTTACTTATCCTTTCAGAAATCCTTATTGATTACCTCTTATACATACTAGATTCTGGGCTAAGGAAGTTAAGACACATACCCAAATAATTATAATACAAGACAGAAGGTGATGAAGAGCCATCAGAGAAACGTGAATTCTCCTCAAAGCAAAGAAGGTACAAATGTATAAGGCACTCAGCGGGGAAGAGCCCTCACTGGCTGCCAGGCCGATGGCATGAGAGGGCTTACTGCACAATAGCGAAGGGCACATATTCAAGCACCAACCTGGCTCCTCCATTAATCAGCTTCTCCCTGGGACAGTTTTCAGCCTTCTCAAAGATACAATTTCCTCATGCATAAAAAGGAGACAAGATGCTACTTACTTCAGAGGGTGATAGGCGAAGATTAACTGAAATCATCTAGATGAAGAGATTTGCACAGTGCCTGGTCCATAGCAAGGGCTGAAGAAACATTCATACTAGTGCTATTGTGCTTGATGGATCCGTCAGGATTGTCAGGTTTAATCAATAAAGTGTGGCTTTGGCTAATATAGGCAAATAAGCAAATGAAAAGGAATGTGTTGGTAATTTAAGGGGATAGCTTATAGCCTCAAGAAAAGAGTTAGATATAAAGCAGAAACTAACACAACATTATAAAGCAATTATACTCCAATAAAGATGTTAAAAAAGAAGAAAGAGGGCTTCCCTGGTGGTGCAGTGGTTGAGAGTCCGCCTGCCGATGCAGGGGACACAGGTTCGTGCCCCAGTCCGGGAAGATCCCACATGCTGCGGAGTGGCTAGGCCCGTGAGCCATGGCCGCTGAGCCTGCGCGTCCGGAGGCTGTGCTCTGCAACGGGAGAGGCCACAACAGTGAGAGGCCCGCGTACCGCAAAAAAAAAAAAAAAAAAAAAAGAAAAGAAAAGAAAAAGAAAAGAGAGAATCAGATCATGCATGGGACAGGAATTCAAGGCTGAGTCAGGAATCTACGTAATAGGAATGAATGAAGAGTCTTTGTAGGAGACCACTGTCACCATTTTTCAATCCTAATATCACTTGGCTCAGATTCCAGGGAGAAAGTACATGTCTGGCCTACATGTTGGACACATGACTAGCCACACCCACCTCTTGGACAGGGGAAGGAAGGGTAAAGACTCAGAGAAGACTTCTCAGAAGCTGAGGTATTTCTTGGTCAAGGGGAAGAAAAAAGAGGACATTCACAGTGAGAACTCTAAGGCCCAGGTGGCAACACTGAGCAGCAACATCACTGCTCGTAGGAGGGTGGCATCTGCCTAAAGCTGTGGTCAGGGAGAGGGGAGATTGTGGTGAGGTGAATAGGTAGGGCCAGATTTTTCAGGGATACCTGGAAAGCCAACAAGAGTGGTTCAGAGTTGGTGTGACAGGAACTTATAAGTCACTGAAGGGATTTGAGGAAGATTGAACATAGGTTAACATACATTTCTCATATAGAGTTTGGCAGGGTTAGGTAGTGTAATTCGGAAAGGGGAGAAAAGAAAGCAGTTTAGACTCGAGAATTCTGCATGAGGTGATGAAATTCTAGACTAGGGTGGTGATATTGGGAAGGGACAAAAAGGTCTAAGCAAGAAATATGCTACCTTTTTTCAGAGAAAAACAATGTTTGAAAGTCAACAGGATAGCTAGAATCAAATAGACAATAACAAGAGTTGGAGAGGATGTAAAGAAAATGGAACCCTCCTACACTGCTGGTGGGAAAGGAAAATGGTACATCTACTTTGGAAAATAGTCTGGCTGCTTCTCAAATGATTAATCTCAGAGTTACTATATGACCCAGCAATTCTACTCCTCAATATATGCCTGAGTAAAATTAAAACATATATACACACAAACAGTTGTACACGAATGTCTATAACACCATTATTCATGACAACCAAAAGGTGGAAACAATTGAAATGTCCATCAGCTTATGAATGGATAAACAAAATGTGGTATATCCAGACAATGGAATATTATTTGGCCATAAAAAGGAAGGAAGTACTGATATATGCTACAACACAGATGAAACTTGAAAACATCAGACTAAGTGAAAGAAGCCAGTCACAAAAACCCACATACTGCATGATTTATTCATATGAAAGTTCAGAATAGGCAAATCTATAGAGACACAAAGAGTAGTGGTTGCTTAGGGCTGGGGGATGGGAGGGACAGGAATGGGAAGGTACAGAGGTGATAGCTTAAGAGAACAGTTTCTTTTAGAGGTGCCGAAAGTGTTCTAAAATTGACTGTGGTGATGGTTGCACGCATATACAACTATCCTAAAAACCTCTGAATTGTACATCTTAAATGGGCAAATTGTACAATATGTAAATTATATCTCAATAAAACACTTTAAAAAAAGTCATCAGGATGTGGCAATTTAGTATAATGGGGAATGATGCAGAAGAATGATCTACGATAGTTCTAAGGCAACCTACTTGGGTCAGTGGGAGACTGTAGTATAATGACAAAGAGAAGGAAGACAGAAGGAACCTGGTTGGGTGGCCGAAAGAAATATTGCATCACCTGATACACATGCTGAGTCTGCAGTGACTGTGAAAGAGCCATGGAGGTTATGAAAGTGACCAAGAAACAAAGGGTGTGAGAATGCTCTTGGGCCAGCTAAAGTCCCTATTCCTGGGGACCTGGGCTTGTTTTAGAATGACAGAGGTATGCATCAGACCAGATTTCAAAAAGGCTGCAAACTCTGCACAAGTTTAGACATAGAAGAAAGATTTTCATTTTCTTCACAGGGCTAGATGGCAGGTTATGAATAATATAATGTTGCTGTTATTCCAGTACTGTCTTGAATTCTGTCTGTTGACTGCAGGTTCTGGCTGGCTCATCTCAGTGCCTGCATTCCCCACCCCAGCTAGCCCACTGTCCTGCACTTAAGGACTACTCAATAATTCTTAGTAATTTCAAATTTAGATTTTCACTTCACTTCTACCAAACATCTGAAACATAAAGATAGGCCATATCATCAGCCCATACCCACCCCAGGTCCGTCTGCATCCTCTTAGAACTCTGCACAGATGTTTTGATCGCCTTTTTGTGATTTTGCATCCTCTAGAAGATTGTCCTTGTTGATTCTAAGATATTTGTATTTGTGAAACAGTATCACATATTTTGGATGACTTCATCCTATTTCTGGCATTTCTTCCCTCCTTGTTTCTGGTTTGCCTTTTTGGTGACAAAAATCCAAGGAAAACTAACAATTGATGATACCTAAAGAGAAAGCTGGTAAGCCCCACCTGATGATCTGAAGATGCTTTTAAAATCAGATCACTGGCCAATCTCTACACATTGTGCCGAACTTGAAAACACACATCTATGTCAGATTGGGCCTGATACAAGAAAGTCTATGGTCATTCTTTCTGCTGCAGTGATTAAAAACTCACTTTTCTCTCTACTGAGGAATCGAATAAATCTGCACAGTCATAAATGTTTCAGGTCTGAACCTGGCACTTCACGTACATTTTCTTATTTAATGTTCACTCAGATGAGGAGATAGGCCAGAACAGCAAAGGGATTTGCCCACGGTCACTTAGGTAGGATTTCTATTTCCAAAGACTGGCTGGCAGCTAATATACTACAATTGCTTCGAATGTTTAATACCCACCACTCAATCCACTCAATAATGTCTTTGGACAGCGGCGGTCTCCCAACCAAAGCCAGTATTTGCGTTGCACAACAGGTCTCACAGCTGGGGATTGGCCTCAACAGAACCAAATACAGAAGCTCCCTGCTACTTGGGGATGGACATTCCTGAAAGCAGGCCTGGTGCTCTGCCTTACTGTTCAAATACTTTAATATTGACCACCTCTCAACTGGATATTACCAAATAATTCATTCACTCCCTTCATTTTAAAGACGATGCTCATTTAAAAGCAAATGTAATCCATATGCTTCTGGTTTCTTTACACTCAAGTCACCAACAATATGTTCTTTTGCAAGAGCTACTTCATGTCCAAATGTCCTTGGAGACGATTTTTTTTTCCCAATGAGGGCAGGAAGCTGCATTTGGACAAGAGTAATCACCAAAAGGTTTAAGTTCACAACTTGAAAATTCAAAACCCGTAAGGTTTAAATTGTAAACTTGCCCACTTCATATTCTGAAAGGGCCCCAAAGAGCAATAATAGCAAGGATCTGGCAAGTATTAATACATGAACATCTGGAAAAGGGGGGTGGAGTGGAATGAGAGGAGAGGACAGTGACCGATGTGAGGACAGTGACCAATGTGGATGCCATCAGGAAGCCAGGCCAGGGCAGGGTCCCTTGACGAATCAAGGAGACACTGTGTCCTTGAAGTGCTGATGTTCTTGTTGTGAAATCAGCAGCCAGAAGAACACACCAGGAGCCATGAGGGAATTTGTGGTCGGAAACAGAGCTAGGACTTAGATCCATATATTATATAAAACCAAAAATCTGTGGCTGGGCTCTGAGGCTCTTATTTGTTCAAAGGTCATATGAAAAGGTCTGTACTTCTGCTGGGATACCGGTAAAGCTAATTTTTCACAGTCAGTGGATTAAACAGTAACTCTCTTGATGAGATCTATATAATGTAGTACCTTATTATGTGTTTCTTTTTATCTTGATTTAGAAAGGACCAAGGATTTTCTCAATTGTGATAAACATCACAAAATGGAAATAAAATTTGACTAGATTGAAAAAAAAGAGTAAATGAATTGTTCTTAAAATTGTTGAAATGTAAATATTTTCTATAATTAATTGTAGATAATAGAGAACAAACACCGAGTACTGTATGAAATCTGACCAGATGGGCATTCTCTTGGAGAAAAATTAAAATTACATGATTCCTAGCTAAAGGACTAGGGGTGGAAGAAACAATAAAAAAATGGGGCTTCCCTGGTGGCGCAGTGGTTGAGACTCCGCCTGCCGATGCAGGGGACACGGGTTCATGCCCCGGTCCAGGAAGATCCCACATGCCGCGGAGCGGCTGGGCCAGTGAGCCATGGCCACTGAGCCTGCATGTCCGGAGCCTGTGCTCTGCAACGGGAGAGGCCACAGCAGTGACAGGCCCGCGTACCGTAAAAAAAAAAAAAAAATGCATGATGGGTTTCTTCCATGACATCATGAGCCTCATGGAGACACAAGTGACATAGGAGAACATGAAATGACAGTCTCATAGACAAATTCTACATTGATGAGCCCCATCTGTTGCTGCCATAAGCAGCTACCTTACCCACGCCTGCACTTTGTCTTTCTTTGGGTCTCATTGGCCTAGTTTCTTGTCAATTCACTGAGTTAAGACAGTGATCTCCCAACAATTCTCATTTCCACAAAATGAGTCAACAGTTAGGGCAGGACATGGAAGGAATTTCCAATACTGGAAGTACACACACCACATCAGGTCTGAGCTCTGATATGGAGCAAACAGGGAGCTTCCTGTCAGTGTGTCTGCATCATTTACGCTGTTTCTGGATGAAGCAACATGGAAATTGAAAGGAGATGGTTCTAACAGATGCTCAATTCTCAATCACCCTTTCCATTTCTTCTTGAAAGAAGGATATATTATTTTGATTGGGAGAGTAGACTGGCAAAGAGGCTCCAGGTACAGCTAGATGGGAGGAAGAATGAACCTCCTAAGGAGAGTGTGCTGGGGTATATGGGTGCAAGGGCACATACACATGCCCTACATGTTCTGCGTGAGTCTCATTCATGGAAGAAGGCAGGCTGTGATGCTGCACAGGGCATCCCCCTCTGATGCCGCCCTACAGTGTCCAACACGAGCAAACAGAATTAGGGATTGTCAGGGAAGATAGTCTATTACTGCCTATCTCCTCAACCTCCACCACAAAAGCTTCCCACTACTCTCTAAGCCACTGTAATGCTAAATGGGGCCACCCTGAAAGAGCAGAGAGCGGGGCGGAAAGAAGGACATGGGGCTCTTTGCCTCCTACCTGGCCTAACACATATGGAAGCCAGGGCATTAGTAAGTAACCCAGAGAGGAAATACAAGGGCTCAGGTATTCTACAGCCATCAAATACTGAATATAAATGTACCTATATGTCCTGGCCTTTAGATATAGCCAATCTTTAGATACAGATGAGGTCATCTATATGGTAATGCCCCAAAGACACTGTCTGGTACACTTAGTAGCAGAAATTCCAGTGTTTTCTGTCCAGGAGTTCTTTGGCTCCAGATATCTACATGTGGTGTTGCCAATATGAATCAGAAATTTACTGCTGTCACCAACACCACTGCTCCTGGAATAGACTTAGGACTAGGTCCCTTGAGGCCAGTGGGGGCCAGGGGTGGGTTGTAAAGACAAGTTGCACATTCTTGAATGGCCGAAATTTTCCAGTTCATCATACATATTTGACACATGCTGGGCGTGCAATATTGTAAGCTGGGTGGGTGGGTTCTCCAGAAGCATATGTTGAGATAGGGTTTGGGATGCAAGATATCTATTAGGAATAAAACCTGTGACAGGAAGGGGGATGAAGCAGGATTGGGCAGAGGGAGAAGTCAAGCTGTGGCACAGGCCAACCCAGTGGGGAGCTCTGGACTGAAAATGGCCCTTCAAAATTGACCCAAAACAAATATCTGGGGCTTTATATCCCTGAAACAAATGGCCAGCCCATGTTCAGTTACCAGATGCAGCCTGCCCCTGAATGGGCATGACCCTGCTCAAAGCAAATCTCTGCAGCTAAGGCAGAGCCTAAAGCAGCTGACAGCTGGAGGCTATTTGCTGATTGCACTTTTCACTGCTGGTCAGCAAATGCTTCCTTGAAGAGAGATCTCGATGGTCCCTATCACTGTCTACCATAATGATGGGTTAGTCCAAATCAGGGAGGAGAGGAAAGAGATGAGAAGATAAAAAGATGTAAATGGCACAAGGAGTGAAGAAGCCGGAGCCACCTACTTGAGGTCAAATCCACTCCCAGTCTTGGGCCTGGGAAGACCTGGAGTCAGAGGTCATGTGTCCACTTCCAGCCTCCACTGCCATGACCAACTCCATGGAGTCTTCAACAACCTGACAGGCTGTGCCTCTTGCAGCTCTTGGCTTGGGCTTCAATCTCCTTAATGTTGATGAGGCATGGGACCACTCAGTGCCCACATTTGTACAATCCAGAAGGGAGATGTTAAGGAGGTGGGCAGTTAATGTGTTATTTGACCAGTAGGAGGCAGAATATAAATTCTTCTATCCTGTTCAGTCCTGTGAGAGCAATCAGTTGTATTTGGCACCAGCTGTGGAGCTGATAACGCACTATCATACTGGATCTCGTACCTCCCCGTCTCAGTCCTTTCCTCAACTCCTTTCCTGGGATTGCACTAGATAACAAAGCACATAAGCTTCTACCTCAGGCTCCCCTTATTGAAGAACCCAGGCTAAGATGATTTGTTTCTTAGGTTAGGGCAAAATGTCTCAGTATCAAAAGTTACCACGCAGCAAAACAGCCAGTCATGTGCAAATGACATGGCTGGTCCAGGACCTCAAGACTGTTGCTGTGTAGAAATTCCCCACCCCAACCCTCCTACACTGTTGGTGGGAATGTAAGTTGGTGCAGCCACTATGGAGAGCAGTATGGAGGTTCCTCAAAAAACTAAAAATAGAGTTGCCATATGATCCAGCAGTCCCATTCCTGGGCATATATCCAGACAAAACTATAATTCTAAAAGATACATGCACCCCTATAGTTCATAGCAGCACTATTCACAATAGCCAAGACATAGAAGCAACCTAAGTGTCTATTAACAGATGAATGGATAAAGAAAATGTGGCACACACACACACACACACACACACACACACACACACACACACAATGGAATATTACTCAGCCATTAAAAAGAATGAAATAATGCCATTTGCAGCAACACGGATGGACCTAGAGATTCTCATACTAAGTGAAGTAAGTCAGAAGAGAAAGACAAATACCATATGATATCACTTATATGTGGAATCTAAAATATGACACAAATGAACTTATCTATGAAACAGAAACAGATTCACAGATATAGAGAAGAGAATAGACTTGTGGTTGCCAAAGGGGAAGAGGGGTGGGGGAAGGATGGAGTGGGAGTTTGGGGTTAGCAGATGCAAATTATTATATATAGGATGGATAAACAACAAGGTCCTACTGTATAGCACAGGGAACTATATTCAATATCCTGTGATAAACCATAATGGAAAAGAATATGAAAAAGAATATATATATACATATATATATATGTATATATATATATAAAACCGAATCACTTTGCTGTACAGTAGAAATTAACACAACATTGTAAATCAATTGTACTTCAATAAAATTAAAAAAAAAAAGAAATTCCCCCCCAACCCCCACCCATCAAAGGAAAAATGTAGATTCTAATTTTGCCCCTTCCCCACTTCCCCTTGTAATTAGAGCTTTAACACATGCAAATTTGCCCCAATCCCTTGCCTTTCCCTATGACCAAAAACCCAAAAATTCAGGGAAGTACTTATGTCATTTTTTTTCCCAACTCAAAAGGCTGGGACTACTGAGTGTGCTTGTATTTCTTCTTTGAAGGTGGGGAACTCAAATCAAGAAGATAGAGAGTAAGAAACATTTCTATGTCCTGAACCTTCATCTGGTATCTGGGGTCCAATACAGAAACATTGCTTCCATTGCTGAGTCGAATGTCCGGCCTCCAACACACCTACAAGAGCACTTTCAGATGTGCCTTTATGAGAAATTCCTTGGGGTCCCAGTGGAACTGGGCCAAAGGAAAACTGAAGTCTATTATATCAAGCAGTGCAGTTTACAATTCCAAACAGATTATTACCAGACTGACGTGATGCACCAAAAGAAGCCTCTTGGCAACAGGGCTTATCTTCAAGCGTCGCTCATAGCTCCACAGTTTATTTGCATCTAAATGTACAATAATGTAGCTGAATCACCTGCTACAGATTAGGTATAGTAAGTCCCCTACATACGAACCTTCAAGTTGCAAACTTTCAAAGATGCCAATGGTGCGTTCACATGTCTAATCACATAAGTTAGTTCATGTGTCTGGCATACATTGTCATGGGCATGCATCCTCTACAAGTGGTTGTGTACTTTACTGTACAGCCTGTTCATGATTTTCGTGGATTTGAGAAGGCAGATGAGAAGTCCAAAGAGGTCTTCAGCAACTTAGTAACCCTCAACGAGAAGGTGGAGCTAGATCTGCCAGAGGACGACTTCACTCAACTCCTTGCTGTGCAACATGAGGAGCTTACTAATGAAGACCTGATGGAATTGGAGACCCAGAGAAAGGACAAAGAGAGACAAGAGGAAGAAGTAACTGAAGCACTGAAGAGATCCACGACACAGGAAACGGCAAGGGGATTTTCTTTATTTGAGGAGGCACTGTTAGTTTTTGAGGCACAGGATCTGAATGTAGAAAGGTACACGAAGGTTGTTCCAAGCCGTTCAGGATGCAATCCAGTGCTAGCGTGTCATCTATGACGAGAAAAAAAGAGCCACTACCCAGACATCACTGGATCGTTTTTTCAAGAGGGTAGATAGAACTGAATCCAGCAAGGAACCAGAACCTGTGCCATCCACGTCAGGCATGAGTGAAATTGCAGCTTGCCCTCCGTCTCCTGTTGCTGACGATCCTTTGGCTCTACCATCTCCCACCTCCTCTCTCTCCTCCAGTCAGTAACTCTTCTTGCCTGTTCACTCGATGCCAGCCCCTGTATGCCAGCTGTGGTACTGCACTACTGTACTTTTCAAGGTACTGTACTGTAAGATTTAAAATGTTTTCTTTATTTTTTGTTTGTTTTTTATGTATTATTTGTGTGAAAAGTATTATAAACCTATTATAGTACAGACTATATAGCCGATTGTGTTAGTTGGGTACCTAGGCTAACTTTGTTGGACTTATGAACAAATTGGACTTAACGAATGCACTCTAGGAACAGAACTCGTTCGTGTGTAGGGGACATATTCGTATGTATTTTTCCCCTCTTCACGTTTAAAATGGGGTAAGTTCTGGGGTAGCTCTCCTTGGAACAGGGTAGGGTCCTATTGTTGGAAACGAGAGCAGGATCAGCCTTTTGGTGTCCAAGGTTGTTACATTCCCAGAACACGCCAGACCACCTCCAGGTCCCATGAGCCCCTGAGGCACCTGGACACCTGGGGGTTGGTTAGAACCTGCTGCTCCCCTCAGCCAGAGGTCAGGAGCCCATATTCTAGGGATGAGCTGGGACCCAAGGGACAGAGAGCAGGACTCATCGGGACGGCCTGAAGCCATGCAAACCTTAAACTCTGTTAGCCACCCCTGCAGTCGTCCAACATTGCAGAAACAGAAGCTTCCCCAAAGAACTCAGCATGAGGCCCAGAGGAAATAATAAGTGATCAAGAGAGCTTGTCAGACTCTTAGGCTGTCACTGCACGAAGGCAGAGGCCTGAGACAGCTGTCCAGATGTTTGAACTTAGATGTCTCTTTACTCTGGGTTCCCTGTGTTCTCTTCTTCTGCAGCCACAGCTACTTGCAGGATTCTGTGAACCTTATTTTGAAAGGACAGCTCTGCCAAACAGGTAGAAGAAATAAAAAGATAAAATGAAAACGAAGAGGGCTAGCTCAATTTGAATTAAGTGGGGCTGGAGTAAGAGACAGTGTGGCGTGGAAGAGTTCTGGGCTAAGAAAGAGGTCACTTGAACCCAGTCCATTGCTTCCCAGGGAGAGACGTCTGCAAGTGTCCCAGTAAGGCCCAAACCTCTTGGAACCACAGAATTCTCATCTCTGAGAAGGAGGGTGTTAGCCTATATCAGAGATTTTCAAGCTTGTCTGTTGTGAAGCATAACACTCTTTATTCAAAACAGACTTTTTTTTTTTTTTAAAGAACTGGTCTCGCTAAACTTGGAAACAATTGAAAACTCCTGGTCTAAAGGATTGCAGAAGGCCCTGACTGAAAATGCCCTCAGTACTCTTCCCTCACGCCCTGCACGTTCACCCCACACAGATGATGTCTTGTCCTCCACACACATGCAGCAGAAGTCCCCTTGAGGGAATGTTAAAGTTGCAAAGTGATATTCAAAGAGCAGAACTGTTATTATGTTCTGGCAGAAAAGAAGGTAGATGAAAAAGGATCTGGGCCACACTTGTGACAGTTATTTGGAAATGGGAACAACCCTCAGTGAACTGGAAGAGAAAATATGTTGAGGAATTTTGTCCTGGTTGGTAGATCCTAGATTTGCCTGGGAGGAACTGGGATCCCAATAAACGGCCCTAAAGTCGAGATCCTTAGTTTGCTCAAGCCTTAGAGGGTTACCAAGGTCTTCCCTGCTCTGCAAGAGAGTTCTTTAGTCCCTGCAGGCCTCCTTTCTATCATTAAATACACCTTCACTCCATCCTGGCTCGTCCCAACAGATCAAGAATTCAGAGACCCTCATAGCTGGATGTCAAACATCTCTAGCCTGTAAGAAACTCCTTCAGCATGCTGCCGTTAGCTTCTGAGGGTCTGGTTTTCCTTAGACCCTGGGGAAGGGGTTAGGCAGATCCATTTGGTGCTCTTCATTCACCAGCTGATATTAAATACAGGTAGAATTCTAAGCATGCAGCTGGCTTGGAACCACTAATATACTAATCTGTAGCATTCCTAGTGCTATCCAAATGTGGAGCAAAACTTTTATACACACTTCTTGGGAAGTCAGTCAATCTGTCAGCACTGAATGAACTTCTTGGGAGCAAGGAAATATTCAAATTATTTACCAAGTACTACCTCGCATGAATGGACGTGTCAGAATGGGTGAGGGACTGGAGTGAGTCCTGGAGTCCTCCTGTTGTGCCAGGTGTTGACTTTTAGTTGATAAGTTATATTAGGGGTCGAGTTGTGTCCTTCCCAAAATTCGTATGTTTAAATCCTAACCCCCAGTACCTCAGAATGTGACCTTATTTGGAAATAGGGTCATTATAGATAAAATGAGATTACACTGGAGAAGGGTGGGTCCCTAATCCAAAATGACTGGTGTGCTTATGAAAAGGGGACATTTGAACACAGACACTCACACAGGGAGAACACCATGTGTCACGAGGTAGAGATCAGGGCAACGTGTCTACAAGTCAAGGAACACCAAAGACTGTCAGCAAACTAGCAAACTCCCAATAACTGGGGGAGAGGCCTGGAACAGACCCTTCCCTGAGCACCTTCAGAGAGAGCATAACCCTGCCAACATCTTGATGTCAGAATTTGAATCTAGCCTCCAGAACTGTGAGACAATAAATTTCTGTTGTAGAGGCCACCCAGTCTGTGGTCTTTTTTTTTTTTTTGTGGTACGTGGGCCTCTCACCATTGTGGCCTCTCCCCTTGTGGACCACAAGCTCCGGACGCACAGGCTCAGCGGCCACGGCTCACGGGCCCAGCCACTCCGCGGCACGTGGGATCTTCCCGGACCGGGGCACGAACCCATGTCCCCTGCATGGGCAGGTGGACTCTCAACCACTGCGCCACCAGGGAAGCCCCAGTCTGTGGTCTTTTGTTATAGCAGGCCTACCAAACTGATGTGGATGGTGAGAGGGCCTGGGAGCTCCAGGGGCGGAGCCTGGGTGGCAGAGGGAGAACATTTGAAGGCTTGCGGCAGTGCCTATTTTCCAGTGGGTACGGAAGCATTTCAGTATTTGAGCAATCAGTGTGGCTGTGCATCAGTTTACATACAAACTGATTACCAGGCCTGACTAGATGGTGGGGCGCTCACTGTCTGTCACTTCCAGTGATGTGTAAGAGGAAAGAGAACTATTTGTTCAGGAGAGTTAGAGAATGCACCTGCTTTAATAGGGGGCTGGAGAAGAAGATTGTTATTTAGGTCTATCTTAGCTGTGTGAGTACCTCAAGTTCCATGCTGTGTTGTCTACCTACTATGAGTTGCTTAGGTGGCCTAAGCATTGACAGAGGAAAGAGAAGTCTAAGATTCAGTCTCTGACCTACAATTTACAGTCTAGCTGGAAGGACAGGATTATGTCCCTCGAAAGAGAAGCTTATATAAAGCAATCAAAACTAGAGTGCAATATGACACATACAAATTGTTTTTCTTATGATTACTAATAATTATTGTTATTTTAAGAACCAGCTCAGATGACTACACTAAATTAAAGATTCCCATCAGTACGAGAGCTCTTCTGTGAGATGAATGGCTATGAAATGCTCAGACTGACAGTTCACATCTTTTCCCCCTGCTCCAGCATACAAGTTGCTCCAAACATTGAGATGTGAGCATCTCTCTTAGATTGTGGGCTCCTTCTAAAAGAATTGGAACAGATCCTCATGCTTTCCACATATAATGTCAATGTTCTCCTCACAATTTTTTTAGTCTCATTCTTGATTTTAATTCATTTTACATTCGGTTTCTGTGTCCATCCTGGTTGTGAAATGTGAGGGTGGTTAATTTGTGTTTCATTAACCTGCCCTCAAGCGTATCGAGATTTCTAGTCTGCTTAGGGCATGTGGATGTGGGCCAGACACACAAATAAGAGCTGTGCACTGACCCTTTCCAGAAAAAGCCCGGGTAAAGTTCTCCGTGTGGTGAGGAAAGCAGGTCTGACTGACAGGAAGAGGGAGGGAATGGGCGAGGCTGATCAGCAACAGGTCTTCCCAGAAGTGGCAGAATTTGCCAAGGGACATCCTGGGGCCCAAGGCCTGCCATGAACACGGTGCCCTTTTTAGCCCCATTTACACCAGGAGAGAGCACAGGCTCAGCATCATCACCTTTGAATGAGAAGGTGTGTGAATGGAGATGACATGGACAAGTTCCCATCTCTCAGAGAACTATGGTTGGAGATTCTAAGGGATATAAGTCTGGCCACGCAATCCAGGAAGAAGCTCCAATACCTGTTCCGTCTCTGGGCCCAGTCTGGAGCCCACGAAGCCAACCGGCAAAATGTGTTATTTCCTCTGGCCAGAAACACAGTATCTTTAGAAATCTAAATTCACCTTGACTTTTTTCCCTTTCCTAAGTTGTTTTTGTTATTGGGCTTTGTTTTTCTTCCAGTCTGATTTTCTTCATAACTACTTCAAACTTTAAACTTGGACACCCACTCAAAAAGAAAAATGCTGTCACTGCAGATTCTGTGAGGCTGGGAGACAGGAGCTGTCGGAAGTGAACTGGGAACAGACGCATTTTGAATATCTGTTATTTAGAAACGTATCTAGGTGTTTTCTAAACATTTGAATTGAATCTCCATGAAACTCCTGTTGGATCTGTCTGGATCCTTCCATTACCATAACTGCCTCAGGGATGACACTGGTGTGGTATAAGTAACGCTTTACTTTTATCATCTCTACCCCAGTTATCAACGCTTTACAAATTATAACACTGAGGCGCACACGGCTGTGTCGCTGCTATAAACAAAGGATTAAATTATGTTTCCTTTTCATTTTAGTCCTAGTCCTAGAGTTGTACTATTGGTTAAAAATTCTCCAAGAGCTCTGTCAACCTGTGACTGTCTACAGGCAAATACCTTCTCCAGGGTGGAGCCTACAGAAGAGTGTTGACTGATACTTAGGTAGGCTTTAACACTTCTAGTCAAATCTTAACATACTCCTTCTAAGAAGACAAACAGCAGACTCATGTTTAAACCCAGAATGTATCAACTTCAGTTATCTGGGTGAATTAAAGCACTAAGACACATACCTACCAAAAAGTAGAACTCCAAAATGAAGGCCAACTGAAGAGTAAAAGATTTAGAAGAATTTTAATATTTTCTCCTTTCTAGTTCATTTCTGTGTAGGTTGGTTTATTTCCTCGGAAATCTACCTAAGTAAACACTTGATTTGCTCTAGCCAGATGTTTGTGGGCTCTTGGCCTGGTATACAGAAAGCAGTGATGGGGAGAAAGCTGGGGAGGAAGATGAGGGCACAAGAGAATGGACGTGAGACTCAGACTGGGGTGGTCGCTGCTTGTCACTGGACTCTGATGATTTCTGAAAAATGTTTCCGTTTTCTGTGTTTACTGAGGAGCGTCAGTTTCCAGGATATATGTTTTCCTCAAGAACTCCTATTACTTCACAGTGGAGCTGGGGTCTGTTGCTACACTGCTTGTGGTGCCTAGCACAGAGCCTTGTACACAGAAGACATTCCAGGACTGTGTATTTGCTAAATTTACATGAATTCCTAAAGGTTGTGGGTAAATTCCATTTTTATAAGTTGAATCATACTTTAAGAATATATGGGGAACATATTTAAAGGAATACTGCATTAGATCATTTTGTAAAGTTAGTATCACCTCCTGATTTATTTGTTTCGTAAACAGAATTGTGTTTATCAGGTTTCCTTAAAACTGAGCGTGCAGATCCTCTGTTCCTCATCTGCAACATGAAGGGGTTAGACTCAGTGACTTTGAATATTTTTCTGTTTATTGAATACTTCTTCCAGTGCTAAAATTTTAAGGTTTTAGAACCTACCTCCAAATAACATTAAATTTTAGAAATTGAGAGATTTGGCTGTCTTTTCTGTTTTGGGGGATAGGGAGAAAAAAGTCAAGTGATTCTTCTCAAGTTTTGTCTTCATTTATTCACAATCAACTGCTTATTGCAATTATATTCACCTGAAATAATTATTTGTATGATCCCAGCCCTACCTCTCCTATTAGGCAGAGCTCTACTCTGGATTAAATGCATTGTTCGCTTTTAGATATGCTTTACTTCTTGGCTACAGAAGAAATGAGCTCTACTGGATTGAAGTGGGAACAGTTGAGCATTCCTCCCCCCTGTAGTGGCTGACTGTAAAAGACATGTATCTTAAAAGCAATATCACACAATTAGGATCCTTTCTTTTCTTTTTTTTTTTTTTTGGTGGGAGTTTCCACAGGAAAAAAATTTAAAACATGCTATTTTTTTTAAGATTATATAACTAACGACATTTAAATGTACTGATGGATTATGGTAATTTAGCAAGCTCTCTCTTGGGCCAAATATCCTGTAAATTCTTACAAAATGAAAACGTATGTTGGTTCCTATCATAACTAGAATATTATCAAGTTCTTGAGGACTGGCACGTCTCTCTCCAACTCCACTTAAAAAAACATAGTGACTTTAATATTTTGATAGGAATAACACGATTATTAAGTAATTCAAGCAGTTCAGAACATCACCACAATTTTCACTAGTCAGATACAATAATCCTTAAAATGTGGTGGACAAACCCTTGTGCACTGTTGGTGAGAATGTAAATTGGTGCAGCCATGATGGAAAACAGTATGGAAGTTCCTCAAAATTTGAAAATAGAAATACCATACAATCCAACAATTCCACTCCTGGGTATTTATCCAGAGAAAATGAAAACACTAATTCAAAAAAAGGTATATGCACTCCCATGTTCATAGAAGCATTATTTGTAATAGGCAAGATATGGAAGCAACCTAAGTGTCTATCAACAGATGAATGGATAAAGAAGTGACATACATATAAACACACACACACACACACACACACATATATATATATATATATATATATATATATATACACACATATACATACACACAATGGAATATTACTCAACCAAAAAAAGAACAAAATTTTGCCATTTGTAACAACATGGATGGGCCTGGAAGGTATTATGCTTAGTGAAATAAGTCAGAGAGAGAAATTCAAATACTGTACGTTTTTACTTATGGGGGATCTAAAAAATAAAACAAATGAACAAATACAACAAAACAGAAATAGACTCACAGATACAGAGAATTATGTATACAGCCTCATAGATACAGTGGTTTCCAGAGGGAAGAGGGGTGGGGGAGAGGGGCAAAATGGTGAGGGGGGTTAAAAGGTACAAACTACTAGGTATAAAATAGCTATTACAAGGATGTAATGTATAGCACAGGGAGTACAACCAATACTTTATAGCAACTTTTTATATGGAGTGTAATCTATAAAATATCAAATTACTGTGGTGTATACCTGAAACCAATATAATATTGTAAGTCAACTATATTTCAGTTTTTTTAAATGTGGTACACTGGTCAGAATGGCTGTCATCAAAAAGTCTACAAATAATAAATGCTGGAGAGGGTGTGGAGAAAAGGGAACCCTCCTACACTGTTGGTGGGAACGTAAATTGATACAGCCACTATGGAGAACAGTATGGAGGTTCCTTAAAAAACTAAAAATAGAGTCACCATATGATCCAGCAATCCCACTCCTGGGCATACATCTGGGAAAGATGAAAACTCTAATCTGAAAAGATACATGTACCCCAATGTTCATAGCAGCACTGTTTACAATAGCCAAGACATGGAAGCAAACGAAGTGTCCATCGACACTTAGGTTAGATGAATGGATAAAGAAGATGTGGTATATATATATAATGGAATATTACTCAGCCATAAAAAAGAATGACACAAAATAGTGCCATTTGCAGCAACATGGATGGACCTAGAGATTATCATATTAAGTGAAGCAAGTCAGACAAATATCATATGATATCACTTATTGGTGGAATCTAAAAAATGATACAGATTAACTTATTTACAAAACAGAAACAGACTCACAGACATAGAAAACAATCATAGTACCAAAGGGAAAGGAGTGGGGAGGGATAAATAAGGAGTCTGGGATTAACTACTATATATAAAATAGATACACACCACTATACACACTACTATATATAAAATAGATAAACAACAAGGACCTACTGTATAGCACAGGGAACTATATTCAATATCTTGTAATAACTGATAATGAAAAAGAATCTGAAAAAGAATACATATATATGTGTGTGTATGTACACATATACACACAAATATATGTGTGTGTATATATATATACCTGAATCACTTGCTATACACCCAAAACTAACACAACATTGTAAATCAACTTTACTTCAATTTTTTTTTTAAAAAAGGGATCCATACCCTGCAGGAAAAACAAAAATGTGGTGGACAGCATTACAGGCAACACTCTATGTACAAATACAGAGAGAAGAATTGATGGAAGAACAGATGGATATACAGATGGATGGATGGAAAGAAGAAAGGAAGGAAAGAAAATCACACTATACATGCTTTTGGATTTTTTGAATGTATTTTTAAATTTTAGAATAGCTTTAAATTTACAGAAAAGTAGCAACGGTTGTATAGAGGGTTCCCTTATACCCGGCGTCCAGTTGTCCCCACTGCTAATATCCTACATTAGAAGGATACTGTCAGTGAGGGGGAAATCTCCCGCCTACCTCTCTTTTGAGTTCTTTTGGCTGGTCTAGTAATTAAATTGACACAGGACAGATAAAACAGGAGAAAAAAACAATTTAGTTCTTACACATGGAGTTCTTGTAGAAATGGAATCCCCAAAGTGACAAAAGCAAGCTGTTTATATATCATTTTTAGACAAAGAAACAATTATTTGTGAAGGTTTAACAAAACAAAGGGGCTCATGCTTGGGGTAGCAGACTAATGGAGAAGGAACACTGTTTATACAGCTTAGCCTTGAATTCCCTAACTGGTGATAAGGATGCTTTCTATCCTCCTGATACAGGGAGGATACCTTCACTTGGGAGATTTATTTCCTGCCTTCAGCAGGAAAGAGCAGGGTCAGAGTGGGTTTTTTAAAATATTTTTTTTCACCAGCTGCTTCTCAAGTAACTTTAGTTCAAAACAATCAATATGCCATTGAGGCATATTTTGGGGCAGCCTGCCCTGGGCCCCAACAATACATTGGTCAAAACTAATGAACTAATTTGTCAAGACTAATGAACATTATTATTAACTAAAGTCCATACTTTATTCAAATTTCCTTAGTTTTAAATTCATGTCCTTTTTCTGCCCCAGGATCTCATCTAGGATACCACATTACATTAAGTCATCGCTTCTCCTCAGGCTTCTCTGGCCTGTGACAGTTTCTCAGATTTTTCTTGTTTTTGATGAACTTGAGAGTTCTGAAGAATACAGGTCAGGATACTTTGTAGCCTGGCCCTCAATTTGGGTTTTCTGATGTTGTTCTCGTGATTAGGGTTAGGGTGCTTGGGAGGTAGACTGCAAAGGTAAAGTGCCACTCTCACCGCAACATGTCCAGGGTACATGCTATCAACATGACTCATCGCTGATGATGTTAAACTTGATTGTACACTTGTGGCAGTGTTTGTCAGATTTTTCCACTCCTGTCCTCCTTTCCATACTGTACTCTTTGGATGGAAGTCACTATAGGCAGCCCATATTTAAGGGTTAGAGGGTTATGCTGTATTGATTTCAGAGTATAGCACCTACATAAATTATTTGAAATTCTTTTTTTTTTTTTGGCTGCACTGTACAGCATGCGGGATCTTAATTTCCCAACCAGGGATCGAACCTGGGCCCCCTGCAGTGGAAGCACGTAGTCCTAACTACTAGACCGCCAAGGAATTCCCTTGAAATTCTTTTGTACAGGAGATTTGTCTGTTCTTATTTATTTACCTACTCATTTATTTGTGTCAATATGGATTCAAAGATATTTATTTTATACTTTGGGTTATAATCCAATACTACATTATTTAGTTTGTTGCTCAAAATGTTTCAGCTTTGGCCATTGAGAGCTCTTTCGGATAGCCCGTGAGTCCCTTTGACATACATCCATTGTCTTGTTTTTTGAGCATTTCCTTGCTTTCTGGCACCACAAGATGCTCCAGGTTCATCTTGTATATTCCCTGTCTCAGCCCTAGGATCAGCCATTTCTCCAGTGAGTCCTGTTCCCCTTTACTGAAGAATGGTATTTAGAATCCAAGATCTGGGTGCTGGGTGTGCTCTTTGCCACTGGGGTTTAGCACTTCTTTCCTTTTCTCTTCTTCTAGACCCTCTCAGAGTAAAGAAATATTTCTGTGTATACTACCCAGTGTATATACATATATCTATATTTCTACATGCATCCATCTGTCTCTATATTACGACAAACATGAGTCCATACTAACGTCTCCAAGTCTAGTCCATTACCATACATTTTTAAAATATTGCAACTACGGAGAAATATAAAGCCAACCTGATTTTTTTCTCTTCTTCTACTTAACTCACTTTTCCTAGCAATTCTGCTTATCTTTGACATTCAGTAACTTTACCAGGCCCTACATTAGATTTGATCATTTTGACTGGACCCTGGCTCCATGAGTGGGACCGAAGTGTTCAGAGGACAAGACAAGGAAGCCACCTTCTCCACAACTTCTAGGCTAAGTCCCATGGTGGTGGCTCCAATCCTAGGACAAAGAGTTCTCTTTGGCTTCTCCTATTGTCCAACTAGGGAAAAAACTCTTCCAGGGCAAGCAGCTCCAAGTAAGGATTTGTAATTTACTTAGTTTAAAAAATTTATGTTTAAATTTGTACAGAGTAAAAGTCACTGTCTGTGATGTGCAGTTCCATGGATTTTGACAAATATATAGAGATGTGTATCTATCACCACAGTCATGATACAGAACAGTTCACTCACCCCGCAAGTTCCCTCCTGTGTCCCTTTATAGTCAACACTCTTCCCTTCTCCCCAATCTTTGTTAACCACTGATCTGTTCGTCATCCCTATAGTTTTGTCTTCTTCAAAATGTCATATAGCAGGCAGCCTTTTGGGTCTGGTTTATTTCACTTAGCAAAAATTCATTTGAGATTCTTCCATAGTATTATATAAAATCACATAATTTTAATATTAATATCCACGTACTATATCAGCATAGTTTATATTTTTGCTCTAGTGAATCCTTTGAATGCCTCTATTAGTTTCCTTTTGCTACATAACAGATCAGTGCCACCTTAGGAAGTTAAAACATCAGTTTATAACTCACAGTTTCCATGGGTCTGGAGTCCAGGCACAGCTTGAAGGAGTCCTCGATTCAGGGTCCCACAAGGCTGCAGTCAACATGTCAGTCTGGGTTGCTATCACATCTGAGGCTCACAATCCTCTTCTAAGCTCACCGCTGGCAGAATTCAGTTCCTTGCAGTTATAGGACTGAAGTTCTTACCCTGCCAACACTTTGACTTTAGTGCTGCGAAACTGATTTCGGATTTCTGACCTCCCAGACTGTAAGAGAATAAACTTGTGTGTTTTAATCCCTTAAGTTGTGGTAATTTGTTACAGCATTAGTGAGACACTAATACACTGCACATTAGGAGAGAAGTGTATGTCCAAGGGATATATTAAATAGAATAGGGATTCTCAAACTCTTTTGACTGCCAACTCTTGGTAAGAAATACATTTTACATTAATATCCAATATGAGCAAGGATTCACAGTTATATATATAATCCAAAGTTTTACAAAGAAATATTTATTCCCTAAAGTATTACCCTGACATTTTCTGTACTATTTTATTCCATTCCATTCTTCTTCTTCCTTTTGTTTTTTTAAATGCTGGTTGGGACCCACTAAATAGATTTCATAATCTCCTAATGAGTATCTTGGAAAACACTGTGGTGTTCAGGGAAGAGACCACCACCTAAGAAGGGTAGACTGGAACTCAACTGAGATGGGCTTTAAAGGTCAACCTCTTGACAGCATATGACAAATGCTTCTTAGTAGCTCATAGTTGCTGCCACTGCCATCAGGGACCTAAACAGACTACAGACAGTGCAAAGTTTTTCTCTGGAACTCTGAACGAATTTCCTACTTCAATGGTTCTCAACTGAGGGTGATTTTGCAGCCCAGGGGACATTGGACAGTGTCTGGAGACATTTTTGCTGTTACAGTTGGGAGAAAGGCAGCTACTGGCACCAAGTGGGTGGAGGCCAGGGGTGATACTGATAATCAGTCTTCAATGCACAGGACAGCCCTCCCAACAATGAATTATCCAGCCCCGCATGCCAATAGTGCTGAGGCTGAGAAACCAAGCTCCGGTTGCATCTTAGTCAGCTGTGTCCAAACCGGCTGTGTCAGTCTCTTTTGAAGCCCCTTCCAGGCCTATTCTCCCTTACCATGTTCTGTGGTCCAAAATTATGCCTTTCCTACCTGGCATAAAACATTCACAAACTCTTGTGAATTACGTTTATGTTTTAGTCCATTTGGGCTGCTGTAACAAATACCGCAAACTGGTAGCTTATAAACAACAGTAATGTATTTCTCGCTGTTCTGGAGGCTGGGAGTCTGAATCAAAGTGCCAGTATGGTCAAGTGAGGGGTTCCTCTTCCGGGTTTCAGACTTTCCGTTGTATCCTCCCATGGCGGAAGAGGAGAGCAAGCCCTGCGGAGCCTCCTCTATAAAGGCACTGATCCCACTCATGAAGGCTCCACCTTTATGATCTAAGTGCCTCTCAAAGGGACCATCTCCCGATAACATCACCTTGCGGGAGATGGCGCGGGGTGGGGTTAGATTTCAACATGTGAGTTTTGCGGGGGACAAATTCAGACCATAGCAGCTTGGGATAAATGACAACTGCATTTAGAAGAGTTTATTAATGGAAAGCAGTGACTGGTGAAATGTGCACGAGATCTTCTAGGCACACAGCGGCTTGTTCCAGGCTGCTGCTCTCAGTGAATTAAACAGCCACACCTGCAAATTGTTTCAAACTTTCCAAACTACAAAGTACCTCATCTGGTCATCTTTATGCTTTATTAGATTTTACTACAGTCAGAGTTAAAGTACATTTGAAAATCATCTGAATGGGACACAATTAGCATTGGTCTACTGAAAGTTGAAAAGATAATGACTTCCACATTATAAAGCTGTTTAAGAAGTTTTTCACTCTAAACATAATTTAAGTGTCCCTAATTCTATAAGTTCCATGGTGGGGCACCAGAAAGCAGCTTAAGGGTAGAAGGAACAGTCAATAACTACCTTCTGTTGTTTCTACAAGGAACTGGTATAAAATACACCATATATTTAGGAAAGGACATCTAATTAAAGCCAATAGTGGTTAACTTTCTAAGGGAGGCCCAGGCCACATTCACAGGGCCAGCTCATTGGGATAGAGGTCAGTGGTGACACACATAGAGAAGGGAGTGGTTGTGCTTAGTGTAAACGGTGGATTGTGAAAATAATCTATTTTAGCCTTCATATTTGGGGTGGTCTTTAGGGAAAAAAATACCACATGTATTGTTAATTCTAGAACAAATGGTTCCGTGGCTGGAGTATTATTGTCTCTTCTTGTTCCATAGAAACATGAAAGCACTTATAAAAATAAACTCCAGGAAGTGGACGATACATTACAAAGAGGGATTTATACATAATAATTAGAATTCCTGCCTTCTGAAACTAAGATAGCTTTACTGTGGAAAATACTCTGATCTTAATTTCTGTGTTGCAATATGCAGCCTTTACCCAACCCCAGGGGAGGTTGGAATAGTAGCCAGGAGGTCTTAGCAAACCAAAATTCAGGAGCTTGAATAGTTAAGGAAGGTGTCCAAAAGAGAAAGTTCCAGAAGGCAGTGTTCCAAGCAGAACAGACCCTTGAAAGTGAAAAATATTCTTTACTAGCCAGCCAGGCTCCTTCTGTACTTGTAGGTATTTCCTCCACCGGAGCAAAAACATGTTTTTTGTGTGTGTGTGTGCATCTGTGTGTTTTTTGGCTGTGTTGGGTCTTTGTTGCTGCGCACGGGCTTCCTCTAGTTGCTGCGAGTGGGGGCTACTCTACGTTGCGGCGCGCAGGCTTCTCATCGCGGTGGCTTCTCTTGTGGCGGAGCATGGGCTCTAGGCGCACAGGCTTCAGTAGTTGTGTCACGCGGGCTCTAGAGCACAGGCTCAGTAGTTGTGGCACATGGGCTTAGTTGCCATGAACCACAACTACTGAAACCCACACGCCTTGAGACCGTGCACCGGTAACCACCATTTTCTCTGTTTTTATGAATTCAGCTTTTTTTAGATTCCATATTCAGGTGATATACCTAGTATTTGTCTTTCTCTGTCTGACCCATCACACTTAGCATAATACCTCAAGATCCATGTAGCTGCAAATGGCAGGGTTTCCTTCTTTCTTGTGGCTGAATAATTGTGTGTGTATGTGTATTATTTTTTTCCACACTCTCACCAACACTTAACCTCTTGTCTTCTTGATGACAGCCATTCTAACAGATGTGAGTTGATAACTCATTGTGGTTTTAACCTCTTTTTTTAATTGAAGTATAGTTAATTTACAATGTTGTGTTAGTTTCAGATGTACAGTAAAGTGATTCAGTTTTATATATATATATCACATGATTCTTGTCTTTGTCTGACTTACTTCACTTAGTATAATAATTTCTAGGTCCCTCCATGTTGCTGCAAATGGCATTATTTCATTCATTTCTATGGCCAAGTAATATTCCATTGTGTGTGTGTGTGTGTGTGTATGTGTGTGTGTGTACATATGTGTATATATATATGCCACATCTTCTTAATCCATTCATCTGTCAATGGACATTTAGGTTGCTTCCACGTCTTCGCTATTATAAACAGTGCTGCTATGAACATTGGGGAGTATGTATCTTTTTGAATCAGAGTTTTCATCTCTTCTGGATATATGCCCAGGAGTGGGATTGCTGGATCATATGATAACTCTATTTTTTGTTTTTTAAGGAACCTCCATACTGTTTGTTCTCCACAGTGGCTGCATTAATTTGCATGCCCATCAACAGTGTAGGAGGGTTCCCTTGTCTCCACACCCTCTTCAGTATTTATTGTTCATAGATTTTTTGATGATAACCATTCTGGCTGGTGTAAGGTGATATTTCACTGTAGTTTTGATTTGCATTTCTCTAATAATTAGCGATATTGAGCATCTTTTCATGTGCCTGTTGGCCATCTGTATGTCTTCTTTGGAGAAATGTCTGTTTAGGTCTTCTGCCCATTTTTTGATTGAGTTGTTTGTTTTTCTGATATTAAGCTGTATGAGCTGTTTGTATATTTTGGAAATTAATCCCTTGTCAGTAGCATTGTTTGCAAATATTTTCTCCCATTCTATAGGTTGTCTTTTCATTTTATTTATGGTTTCTTTTGTGTGCAGAACTTTTAAGTTTAATTAGGTCCCACTTCTTTATTTTTGTTTTTATTTCCATTACTCTAGGAGACGGATCCAAAAATTATTGCTACAATTTATGTCAAAGAGTGTTCTGCCTATGTTTTCCTCTAGGAGTTTTATTATTTGGTCTTACATTTAGGTCTTTAATCCATTTTGAGTTTGTTTATGTATACGGTGTTAGAGAATGTTCTAATTTCATTCTTTTACATGTGGCTATCCAGTTTTCCCAGCACGACTTATTGAAGAGACTGTCTTTTCTCCAGTGTATATTCTTACCTTCTTCGTTGTAGATTAATTGACCATAAGTGCATGGGTTTATTTCTGGGTTTTCTGTCCTGTTCCACTGATCTATATGTCTCAGGTAGATTGCTTATGTCCATTTCACTTAGTTCTTCTTCTGGGGTTTTATCTTGTTCGTTTGTCTGGAACATACTCCTCCATTGCCTCATTTTGTCTAAATTTCTATTTGTATTTTTATGTACATGGCAGGTTATGTTTCTCTACCTTGGAGAAGTGTCCCTCTGTAGGAGATGTCCTATGCATCCCAGCAGTGCACTCTCCTCTTGTCACCCAAGGGTCAGGGGCCAGCTGGTCCCAGGGTAATGTCTGGCCTGCCTTTCCAGTTTCGGTCTATAGGCTGTTAATTGTTTGGCCTGAGGTGTCCCAGCACTGGAGCCTACAGGCTGTTGGATGGGGCCAGATCTTGGTGCTAGATCCAAGCAAGATGTCAGTCTCGAGGGGAGTTCATGCAGATGAACACTATTGATATATCCGCCACCAGTGCCTGTGCCCACAGGGTGGGCCACAGCCGCCCCCCTGCCTCCCCAGGAGACCCTCCAAGACCACCAGGTAGATCTGGCCCAGATTCCTATGAAATTACTGCTTTTGCCTTTGGTCCTGGTGTGAATGAGATTTTGTGCACGCGTTTTAAGAGTGAAGTCTCTATTTCCCCCAATCCTGTGGAGCTCCTGCAATCAAGCCCTGCTGGCCTTCGAAGCCAAATGCTCTGGGGGATCCTCTTCCAGAGCCCCGGACCCCCGGGCTGGGGGTGGCCTGATGTGGGGCTTAGAACTCTCACTCCTGTGGGAGATCCTCTGAAATATAATTATTCTCCAGTTTGTGGCTGTCCCACTGGGTTGCGGGGTGGGGGTTATATGGGATTTGATTATATTGTTAGTCTGCCCCTCCTACTGGTCTTGCTGTGGTTCCTTCTTTATATCTTTAGTTGTAGATCTTTTCTGGTAGGTTTCAGACTTTTTCATTGATGGTTGTTCTGCAGATTGTTGTGATTTTGGTGAGCTCATGAGAGAAGGTGAGCTTAGGGTCCTTCTACTCTGCCATCTTGGCCACTTTCTCCCTCATTGTGGTTTTGATTTGCATTTCCCTGATGATTAGTGATGCTGAGCATCTTTTCATGTACCTGTTGGCTATCTGGATGTCTTCTTTGGAAAAATGTATACTTAATGTTCTTCTACTCATTTTTTAATCAGGTTTTTTTTTGTTGCTATTTAGTTGTATAAATTCTTTATATATTTTGGATATTAACCCCTTACCTGATCTGTAGTTTGAAAATATTTTCTCTTATCCTGTAGGTTGCCTTTTCATTTTGCTGATCGTTTCTTTTGCTGTGCAGAAGCTTTAAAATTTGTTGTAGTCCCACTTGTCAATTATCACTTTTGTTGTTTGTGCTTTTGGTATCAAAAACCATTGCCAAGACCAACACTGAGGAGCTTATTCCCTGTGTTTTCTTCTAGGAATTTTATAATATCAGGTCTTATGTTTAAGTCTTTAATCCATTTTAATTTTTGTGAGTGGTTGGAGAAAGGGTCCAGTTTCATTTTTCTGCATGTGCTTATCCAGTTTTGCCAGCACCATTTGTTGAAGAGACTGTCCTTTCCCCACTGGTTTTTCTTGGCTCCCCTGTCAAATATTAGTTGACTGTACATGCAGGGCTTTATTTATGGGCTCTTGATTCTGTTGCATTGGTCTATGTGTCTATTTTTATGTCAGTACCATACTGTTAATTACTATAGTTTTGTAATACAGTTTGAAATCTGGAAGTGTGATGCCTCTGCTTTTGTTCTTCTTTCTCATGATTGCTTTGGTCTTTTGTGATTCCACTCAACTTTTAGGATTTTTTTTTTCTATTTCTGTGGAAAATGTCATTAGAACTTTAATAGGGATTGAGTTGAATCTGTGAATGGCTTTGGGGTTGGGGGTTGATGTCAGCATCATGGTGGCATGAGTTGTCCCTTTTTTCTTTCCCCTTTTATTTGCAACAAATTAGTTATTCACAACCAAACAAACGTGCTTCTTCACATTACAGCAGAACACAGAGGGTGGGGTGGGGGAGGGGAGGGGAGAGTAGTGAATGCAAAACAAGGCAGACATGCAAGGGAGACAAAGAATTTGTGGAAGTCCAGACAGGCTAGCAGGAGAATCAGGCATGCCGTTGGACCAGGAGAGAGACCAGTTTGGAGGCAGAGGAGAAGGAGAATCTCAAGAAGTCAGCCCTCCTTCCCCAGGGTGACACGACATGCTCTGGGCTTTCCCAGCAGTAGCAATAGTGACTTCCCTCACAGAGGAGGTGGAGAGCAAAAGGGTGTGCGTGACTGACCACTGGGCTGCACAGGTCACAGGAGGATGGATCTGTTTCTCTCCAGCAGCATGGATTTCTGAGGAAAAACCTCTGTGACTGAGGTGGGTGGAGGGGAGGAAAGGAAAAGAGGCAGACAAGTATATCAAAGACCATTAAAGGAACAAGTGCCCTGCTGCCGGCTTCAAGATTTCAGCAGGAGGTTCAACCCCAACTTGAGGAACTTCCTACTGGGCAATGGGCACCCAGAAAGCCCCAGGGGCTAAGCCCACACTACACCCTACTCCGCTGCTAGCTTTTTCCATGCCAGTTTGTTTGTTTGTTTTAACCAGGTGCTCCCAAGTGCAACCCCAGAGCTAGTTCAAGGGAGCCAAAAGCTTGACCAACGGCGCCACCGTGTGGAAAACAGAAGTTTCTAATTGCCCATCTGTTAAACTGAACAAAGTAAAGAAAGGTATGTGGTATTTCAAATGCAACAGCAGAGGCACATTTCATCACTAAGATAAATCATGGTAATATGGTATAACAAAAAGAACAATAATTCTCTAGCAACTGAACCCAAAGGCACAGAATACTGCAATCTAATTGATAAAAAATTCAAAACAGCTGTTATGAAGAGATTCAATGAGCTACAAGAAAACTCAGAAAGGCAATTAAATGAACTCAGGAGTAAAATGAATGAATAGAAGGAGTTATTTACCAACGAGACGGACATTTTAAAAAAGAACCAGACAAAAATTCTGGAGCTGAAAAAGTCAATGAATCTGATAAAGAATACATTAGAGAATTTAGGAAAAGATGCAGAAAGATCAAAGAGGAATTAGCGACCCACAGGATAGAAACGTAGAAATGAATCAGAAGAGTAAAGACAAACTAAGATTTTTTTAAAGTAAAGAAACCCTATGAGAACTATGAGATATGATGAGAAAAACAAATAAAAGAATAATTGGTCTACCAGAAGGAGAAGAGTGGAAGGAGGGAGCAGAGAGTGTATTTAGAGAAATAAGAGTTGAGAATGTCCAACCCCTGGGGAAGGAATTGGACATACAAGTCCAAGAAGCTAATAGAACACCCTATTATCTCAATGCAAAAATAACTTCCCAAAATACATTATAACGAAATTGTCAAAAATCAACGATAAAGATAGAATCTTAAAGGCAGCCAGGGGGAAAAAAGAAAGTAACCTACAAAGGAACTCCCACTAGGCTATCAGCATATTTCTCAGCAGAAATGCTACAGGACAGGAGAGAGTGAAATACATATTCAAAGAGCTGAAAGGTAAAAATTGCCAGCCAAGAATACTTTATCCAGGGGTTACCCTTCAGATATGAAGGAGAAATACTTTCCCAGACAAACAAAAACTGAGGGAATTCATCACCACTAGACCTGCCTTATAAGAAATGCTGAAAGGATTCTTCAAGTTGAAATGAAAAGATTCTGGGACTTCCCTGGTGGCACAGTGGTTGAGAATCTTCCTGCCAATGCAGGGGACACGGGTTCGTACCCCGGTCCGGGAAGATCCCACATGCCGCAGAGCAACTAAGCCTGTGCGCCACAACTACTGAACCTGCACTCTAGAGCCCGTGAGCCACAACTACTGAAGCCCGTGCGCCTAGAGCCCGTGCTCTGCAACAAGAGAAGCCACTGCGATGAGAAGCCCACGCACCGCAACGAAGAGTAGTCCCCACTTGCCACAACTAGAGAAAAAGCCCACGTGCAGCAACAAAGATCCAACACAGCCAAGAAAAATAAAAAAGATGCTAATTAGTGACATAAAAGTAAATCAAAGTGCACTATACTCTAGCAATGGTGAAAAATAAACAGTCAGAACATAGATGACTTTTTAACAATTTAAATTTTTCCAATCCACAAACTTCCAATTGTTTGTGTCTTCTTCAGTTTCCTTCAACAAAGTCTTGGAGTTTTCATTCTACAAATCTTTGACTTCCTTGATTAAATTTATTCCTAGGCATTTTATTGTTTTTGAAGCTATTGTAAAAGGGACAGTTTTCATTTATTTCTCAGCTCTTTAGATTTTTAGTTTATAGAAATGCACCTGATTTCTGTATGTTAATCTTACATCCTGCAACTTAACTGACTTTGTTGATTAGTCCCAACAATTTTTTCATAGAGTCTCTGTGATTTTCTATATATAAAATCATATAATCTGCAAATAATGTCAATTTTACTTCTTCCTTTCTGATTTGGATGACTTTTCTTTCTTTATCTTGCTTAATTGCTCAGCTAGGACTTCCAGTACTATACTGAACAAGAGAGGTGAGAGTGGATATACTTGTCTTGTTCCTGATCTTAGAAGAAAAGCTTTCAATTTTTCTCCATTGAGTATAATATTATAATGTTACCTGTGGATTTGTCATATAGTCTTGATTCTGCTGAAGTATGTACCTTCTATAACCAATCCGTTGAGGGTTTTTACCATGAAAAGATGTCTTTTGTCAAGTGCTTTCTCTGCATTTATTGAGATGATCATGTGATTTTAATCTTTCATTCTATTAATGTGGTGTAAGACATTTATTGAATTACGTATGTTGAACCATCCTCACATCCTAGGGGGATGAATCTTACTTGGTCATGTGTATAATCCTTTCAGTGTGTTCATGAATTCACTTTGCTAATATTCTGTTGAGAATTTTTGTATTTATATTCATCAGGAATAATGAGCTATAGTTTTCTTTTCTTGTAGTGTCCTTATCTGGCTTTGGTATCAGGGTAATGCTGTCCTCATGTAATGAGTCTGGAAGTGCTCCCTCCTCTTCAATTTTTTGGAATAGTTTGAGAATAGGTGTTAGGACTTCTTTAAATATTTGGTAGAATTCCTCCGTGAAGCCCTCCAGTACTGGAGTTTTGTTTGTTGGGAGGGTTTTTGTTTTGTTTTGTTTGTTTTATTTTGTTTTGTTTTTACTAACTCAGTTTCATTACTAGTAATTGGGCCATTCAGATTTTCTATTTCTTCCTGATTCAGTCTTGAAAGGCATGTGTTTCTAGGAATTTATCTAGGCTGTCTAATTTGTTGGCATATAATTGTTCATAGTAGTCTCTTATGACCTTTTGTATTTCTGTAGTATCAGTTGTAACATCTGCTCTTGCATTTCTGATTTTAACTTACTTGTGTCTTCTCTCTCTTTTTTTTTTCTTGGTCTAGCTAAAGGTTTCTTTAGTGTAGTTAAAGGTTTGTACATTTTATCTTTTTCAAAAGCCAGCACTTAGTTTCATTGATCTTTCCTATTGTTTTTTTCTGGTGTTTATTTATTTCCACTCTGGTTTTATTATTTCCTTCCTTCTGTTAACTTTAAGATTAATTTGCTTTTTTTTCTAGTTCTTTGAGATGTAAAGTTAGGTTATTTATTTGAGATCTTTCTAATTTCTTAATGTATGCATTTCTTGCTATAAACTTCCCTCTCAGTACTGCTTTTGCAGCATCCCATAGGTTTTGGTATGTTGTGTTTCCTTTTTTGTTTGTTTCAAGATATTTTTTTATTTCCCTTTTGATTTCTCCTTTGACCCATTGGTTGTTCAGAAGTGTGTTGTTTAGTTTCCACATATTTGTAGATTTTCCAGCTTTCCTTTTGTTATTGATTTCTAATTTTATACCACTGTGGTTGGAAAAATAGTTGGTATAGTTTCAATCTTCTTAAATTTGCCAAGACTTGTTTTTGTCCTTTCACATGATTTATCTGGAGAATGTTCTGTGTGAACTTACCAGAATGTATTTTCTGCTGCTGGATGGAATGTTCTATATATGTCTGTTAGGTCCATTTGATCTAAAATATGGTTCAATTCCAACATTTCCTTGTTGATTTTCTGTCTGGATGATCTAGCCACTGCTGAAAGTGGGGTATTGACATCTATTATTGTATTTGTTGTCTCTTTCTCCCTTCAGACCTTTTAGTATTTGGTTAATATATCTAGGTGCTCCAATGTTTGGTGTGTATATTTATGACTGCTATATCTTCTTGATGTATTGACACCTTTATCATTATATAATGACCCTGTCTCTTGTTACAGTTTTTGGCTTAAAGCCTGCTTTGTCTGATATAACTATGGCTATTCTACTTCTTTTGAGTTTCTCCTTGTATCTTCTTCCATCCCTTTACTTTGAGCCTATGTGTGTCCTGAAAGCTGAAGTGAGTCTCCTGTAGGCAGCATAAAGTTGGGTCTTGTGTTTTTATCCATTCAGCCACTCTGTGTCTTTTGCTTGGTGAATTCAATTCATTTACACTTAGAGTAATCAAAGATATGTAAAGACTTACTATTGCCATCCTAATGATTTCTTTCTGGTTGTTTTGTATTTCCACTGTTTCTTTTTTCCTTCTGTTTATGCCTACATTTGTAAATTGGTGATCTACTAGCTTTATGAACATGGATGTCCAAGTCGTTCCCCACATTTGGGAAGTTTCCAGCTATTACTTCTTTAAATAAACTCTGTCCCCTTCTCTATCTCTTCTCCTTCTGAAACACTTACTATTCTAATATTTGCCCTTTGATTGAGTTCCATAGATCATTCAGGCTTTCTTTGCTCTTTTTTATTATATTTCTTTGTTCATTTCCATGTTGTTTCTAAATTCCTACCTTCTAAGTCACTAATTCTATTTTCCATCTAGTCTGCTACCCATGCTCTTTATTGTAATCTTTTCATTCACTCTCCTGCTCCAGAATTTCTGTTTGGTTGTTTTCTATGATTTCTATCTCTTTGGTCAAGATTTCATTTTGTTTGTTCATGTATTTTCCCCCTAATATCACTGAACTGTGTTTTCTTGTAGTTCACTGAATTTCTTCAAACAGCTATTCTGAATTCTTTATCAGCTAGATCAGTTTTCCGTAGCTGTGAGCTCAGTTGTTGGAGAATTATTCATTTTAGGGGTGAAGTATTTTCTTGGTTTTTCAGGTTCCTTATATTTTTGTGTTGCTGTTTTTCCATCTGAAGTAGAAGACAACTCCTTAAATCTTTATTGGTTGCCTTCAGATGGGGCAGTGATCACTGGTGCTGCTATATCTGGGGTTTCCTCAACTTTTCAGGGTAGACCTGCTCAACTCTCCTGTTCCCTCTTGAGGTGGCAGAATTCTTAAGATTTTACATCTTTTCTTACTCTTATAACTCACCAGGCTGACTGTTGGAAACCTCTTATGTCTTCCAGAAGGTGGTGCTACAGCTCTAGTTTGTAGTTTCTCCCTGGTCCATTTTTCTAAGAGCACTCTGATTACTGGACCTGCTCTCTCATCTCTGTACTCTGGAGCACCCATGAGGATCCATCCACAGAATGGTGGGGGGAGGGGGGGCACGAGTAGGAGTGTAGGTTTAGCACTCCAGGTGATGGGGGTGCCCATGGACCCAGTGGTAGGATTTTCCAGTGGGATAATCCCGAAAGCTTGAGGGTGACTTCCTGCTGAAGTGCTGAAGTAGTCAGCAGGAACCTCCTTAATGCCTTTTGATATTCTTATCTGCTTCCTTCCCTTTATCCTCCTCTCCCCCGTCATGGAGGTCCCACTTCAGTACTCTGGGTGCTGCTGGAGAGAAATGGGTTTCTCTGGCTGTAACCCACAAAACTGGGCTAGCTGGGCACTCACTCACAGCTTTCCACCTCCTCCACAGGAGAGGTCACCAATACTTGACAGCTTAGCCCTATGTAGGCATTGCCCTGCATGGGGAAGGGGGCTCTGGGAGAGTCCCTTCCTCTCCACTGTGTACAACTCTTATTCTTCCTATCTTAATGGTGTACTGGTATCTCCCCTCAGGCAGGCTGGACTTGTACAAAATCCTCTTGCTCCTGGGTATCTGAATAGGCCAGTACTCTCCAAGTTTTTCCCCTACTGGAGTGAGCAGGTTGTGGGGCAGGCTCGCTGACTCCCTTAGGTCTGCAGCCCTTACCATGTCTGTTTGTCTATTTTTGGAAGCACAAGTAGGTGAAAGTCCTCCCAGGTCCCTTGGTGTAGGGTAGTAGGTCCCACAACTCCCCACGAGGCACTTTTGTTCATGGAGGGATGTCTAATTAATTGCTAAAAAGCGGGGAGAGAAAACAGCAACATCTTACGTTGCTATGATGCTGACGTCACTCCCTATCAATTCTTAGGTATCGATCTATTACAGAGGTAATTCTGACATAGAAATTATGTTCTCCAATTTCTGTGATCTTACATGGGTAGTAACCACACCTCTTCTTCACCTGCAATAACTGGTTACTCTTCAGTTTGATCTCTCTCTCCCTCTCCACACACAATATATATATATATATATTTTAACATCTGATTTTGGAATCACACTGAGTGAGCTGTGCTAAGTCAGCAGCTGCAACACCAGCAACAGAGTCCTAATGAAACCTATCTCCCAAATAGCTGTGATTTTCACTACACGAGTCATGACAGCTATTATTTTTGGTGCTCTGAAAGACACTTATTTTGGTCAGACTTCAATAAGCTATGGAGGAATAGAGGATAAGGACTCTTTTCCTTGCCAACAAGATCTTTTGATATGAGCATCTTGAAATGAATGGAGGGCTGCTGTAGATTAAATGTGAATACAACTCTTGTTGCACCCCTGGAGGAAGCATTTCTAGGATCCAAGACCTCTGTACCATAGATCCTAGAGTTTGTGACACAAATTCCCCTGGTGGGTCACTGGGAGTGGTGTAAGTCAGGCCACTCCTACTTCTACCCCTTGGTGCCTGGACCCCTGTGGTCTACTTGTTGGGAACAGAGCACCATATAACGGTTGTCAATTTAGGCACCTAGTGCCTCAGGTACACCTTTTTAAAAGACCATTACTCTCCCTATCAGTCCAGCAGCTTCAGTTGGGCAGCATATAACAAGGTCAGTTCATCTCATGGTTCTGCATTCATTGCAGCACTTCCTTTACTGGAAGGTAGATTCCTTGGTCCTTTGTGATGTTATGTGGGCTCCCATGTAGGTTATCAAACCCTTCGTAAATCCTTCCATAGCGATGTTGGTTGAGGTCATGCAGCCAAGAAACAAAAGCTCATATCCAGAATATGTGTCAATTCGATCAGGATTAATTCACTCCCCTTTCTAAAATCGAAGGGGCCCCAAATTAAATGCTTGCCACCAAGTGGCTGGTCTCCTCAAGGGAAGGTGCTGTATCAGGGTCTCAGCATTGGTCTCTGTTACTGGTAGTTAGGACATTTGACACAAGCAGTAGCTAAATCAGCCTTGATGAGTAGGAGTTCATGCTGCTGGGCCCACGTGTAGCCCTCAATCCCTGGATACTCCATTCCAGCTCCCATTGTATCAACACTGAGGTCAATAACAGAAGCACAATAACACTGTGCTGAGTCATTCTATTTGGCAGTATAGTGTCTCTTCAGATGATTTCTATAGGTAACACATGATTCAAAAATCTTCATATTTTCATGCTTATTCCTATATAGGTCTATCCACATGCCTCTTCCCCAAACCTTGTCCTTGATCTTCCAATCTTTCTCCTTCCAAGACTTTGGCTAACCAACCAAGTCATTAGGTATTGCCTGTGAGTCCTTGGGCCACTTTTATCTTCACATAGAGTGGATGCCCACGTATATAACCCAAAGTTCTGCCCACTGGATTTCTCCACACTATTATCTTTCCCTGGAGCTGAAGGAGAGGCAGTGGTCAACAGTGGAGAATGAAATTGGAATCAGGAGTTGTGCAGCTTACTTATGCCCTCTGGCTCCATTCTTTCCCATGTTATCACTTGCATCTTACTACAGATTGTTGCTAGTTCTGCCAAACCTTATGATTTTGTGACTCTGACAGAACCCAGCTCAGTTCTGGATGTATGATCACTTCTATGATCAGATGCTTGTCTCAACCAGGGCCCAGGAGTACCCGAGGAACTGTTTTTCAAATTACGTGTAGTTTTCCACTACAGGTGGCATTGTCTGACTGCAATGGGGTTTATGTTGTAATTGTTCAACGGGGGCATGCCATAAGCAGCACATGGCATCTTTTGCCATAACTAACAGCTCTGATATCATTGGGTCTGTCAGGGAGTATGGTTCAAGGGGGAGGGACACTTACATTGCAGGCTGGACCTGCTGCAGATCCCTTTCCTGCTCTGGGTCTCACTCAAATCTAGAAGCTGTTTGTATGAATTGGTTGGAATAGTGTTCCCAGTATAAAATAGGCTGCCCCCAGTACCTGAAGACTCCCACCAACCTCTGTGTTTGCTTCTGAGTGGGGGAGCTGTGAAATACAATACTTTGTTTTTTACTTTGAAAGGGATAGGTTGGCATATCCTAGATCATCGGATCCCTAAAAACTTCACTGATGTGGCAGGGCCCTGAATCTTCACAGGGCTTACCATCCACCCATGGAGGGCATGTATCTTACCAAAGGCTTCGATGTGCTTGCAACTCCTTGTTCATCCAGTTCAAGTAACACAATGTTATCAAAATGTGGACCAATGTCATAGTATATCCAGATGACCCAGATCCTTTCTAACTATGTTATGTTCTGAGGGCGAGTTAATATTCATAGTACACTGCTGTGTATCCATAATGTAAACTTTCTGGTCCTCCCACCTAACAGGGATGGAGAAGGCGGCATTTACCAGATCAATGGCCATATACCATCTATCTGAGGCCTTGTTAATCTTCTCTAACAAAGATATCTGGTACAACACCTACAATTAGAGCTACAACTTGGTCCAGTTTGCAGTAGTCCACTGTCATCCTCCAGGATCCACCTGTAGGGAACTGGTCAATAAATGGGTATGTGATGGAGGCCACCATTTTAAAATCTTTTAGGTCTTTAAGTGTCATACTAATCTCTCTCCTCCCCAAGACGCAATATCATTATTTATTTCCTATCTTGGCTGTGAGTATGGGGGCAATTGCAAAGCTTCCACTTAAGTCTTTCTTTCTATAATATCTCTTATACCACAGATAACTGTCCATGCCAGTTATATTCGGGTATGGGGAAAAATGACCAATAGGTGGATTTGTAGACCTGGCAGACTCACTATGAGCTATATCTGGGCCAGGACTAAATTTATTACCTAGCCCCCATATGCTCCCACTGTAATGGGGGCAGGGATCAAATGATGCTATTTGGTCCCTAGTTAACAGTGTCAGCTTGGAAACTGTGCCCCAAAATCCTCAAAACATTGGGTATTTTCCATTTCCCAGTGTATGGTTATCCAAGTAAATAAGTCCCTTTAAGGAAGTAGTTGAAAAATCATTAATAATATGCACTTGCCATGGTGTGCAGGGTCCTTCCTCCTGGAGATTTGGTCCTTCTGTCAATCTATGAGTTCTGGGTCTGAGAACTGGCTCAGGACCAGACACTGGAACAAAAGTAATGATTTTATTGTGGTGGCTGCTCTCAACCTCCTGATCATCCATTTTTTACTTCTTTAGATTATCTAGATTGGGCAACGCCCTTACTGGCTGACCATCTACCTTGTATCTACCGAAGCTTCGTTCCATTAACCATCTCTATAGCTCACTGTGGATCAGGATCTTTGGTTGCCACTCTGACCCTGCAGTTCATTAAGATAATTAACCCACTATGCACCTCCTGGTTAAGTGCCACAACCTGGCATCTATTATTTCACGATTTCATCATCCCCACTGTTATCAGGGCACCCAGCTCTGTGGCAGCATTTCCTACTATTAAGTCCTGGCCTTCAGAAGACAGTCACTACTGAGTTCCTAAATGATGCCAGTGTCCCTATAAACAGTGACATATTCCTTACTGCTTTGGTAAATGGAGGAACTTCCAGGCTGTCTTGCCTTACACAGTATATTCACTTTAGCCCACACACTTCTCTAAGGTTTGTAATCTCTTCTTCCCCTTGTCTGCTTGGAGGTTCTGTTATACTTCACTTAGCTGGGCCAAGTGTAGTGGCTCAGCCTTTCTCCAAGCTTCCAAGAACTACCCTAGCAGTGTGTCAGCACTGTCTCCTCAGGTCCCCGCCAGTGTTAAATGTTCTCTCATTGGAGAGCTTACATATAAAACACTCTCCCTCATCCAGCTTTATGTTCCTTCCCCCTTAAGCCAGAACCCTCAGGATCCAGGCCCAAATATATTCTCTTGGCTCTTCCAGGTTTATTTTGGCAAGGTTCTGCAACAACTTTGGCAGCCCTAGCACTTCCCTGGCCCAATTATGTTGTGTCTCGACCCGACTGGCTTGGTGATCACAGCAGGGGAGGCAAATCCTGAGGAGGGTGCATGTTAACCTGCAAGGCAGAAGCTTCTGCATCCTCTCCAAGCAAGGAGGAGGAAGGGACTGAGTGAGTGGTAGCTTAACGGGAAGAAGTGGGCTACTTCTATAGGTCCGTATCCAAGACTTTTGCCCTGACCTTGGCTTAGCAGACATGATGAGGCTGGAATCCAATCTTCTCTTGAACTTTGCCAATCTTACAGTTAAGGCCTGGGCCTGATCCTCAGCTTTTTCTGTCCTCCAGCTGCAAGAGATGAAAGTCTTTTTATACGTTGTTAAGAAGCCCTTCTGGTCTTCATACATAGCCTTTAATTGGTAATTAATCACCCTCAGCATTTCTCTAATGGAATGAATGCCTGTAAGAACAGCCATCCAATTCCATACTCTTCATAATTACTAGTTCTCTTATATTTCTCAAATGCCTGAGACACTGTCCCTACCAAGGCATTCCCAGTTCACCATCAGTGAAAGTTTCAACAATTACACTGCTATGGCACGCTAGTGGTGAACCATGCTCCACCTGCCACCAGTAACATGGTCTTCTGTTGCCAGCCTGCCAGTGGATGGTCTAGCTCCAAAATCTCATTTTGGAATCTGCTTCCTCAGACCATTCTTGGCTCTAACTGTTTTAGATGGGCTTCCCTGAAAACCAGACTGAGACAGTGATTTGGATGCAAGCTAATCACTGTGATATGCCATTGGGCTCAAAGCCCGAAATCTAAAGGAAGTAGGATGAGGCAGAGGGAAGAGTTAAACTGCAATGCAGTCATGACAAAGGCTTTAGCTGATCCCATGGGTAGCACTGGAGCTGGGATGGCCTTTCCGAGTTGTCCTGCCTCAGCCAAGTGGGCTGGGCTTTTATAACTTGGATGTAGGATGTCTTTGTTGAGGAGTCATGACTTCAGGCGAAGTAGCTCCCTTCAGCTGGTGGCAATTCTCAGAAACTCAGCTGAGTGCTCTTAGCCACCAACACTGCCAGCAGCTGAGGAAATGAGTGCTTCTGTCCTAAAGGATGCATGCCAGAGCATCCACTGCAGGCACCGAGGCACCTTCTCCTCTGCTTTACCCCAGAGTCCACATGAACAGCCTCGGAATTTTAAAATATCACCAAGACCAGGATTACAGAAAACAATTTAATTTGGGGGGTGGGCAGGGAAGGTCTTTTAGTCTTTAGTGGTGTACAGTCAAGAGTTTTAAAGTCATGTGAAGCAGTTTCCCTTTGGCTGATTATGCCACCAACTCATCACATATTTCAATTTATCTGCTTTGCTTTTTAATTTTTAGGGGTTACTTCTTTAAAATTTAAGTTTGATTACTAATTACTTAAAATATTTACAAGATTTCAAAACAAGGTACATTCCAAAAAGTCTAGCTTCTATCCCCACACTTCTGCCGTTTCCTCCTTCTCACTATATATATAATATATATGTTGTATATATGTGTATGTATGTATGTGTGTATATATATATGGTTTATCCTTTCATTTAGAAGTACACACAACACACACACCACTCACTCTCCCTTTTTCTTAGATAACTGATAGAATACTGTGATGGTTAACTTTGTGTGTCAACTTGACTGGGGCACACGTGTGCCCAGACATTTGGTCAAACATTCTGGGTGTTTCTGTGAGGGTGTTTTTGGTTGAGAGTAACATTTAAATCAGTAAACTGAGTAAAGCAGATTGCCCACCATAATGTGGATGGGCCTCACACAGTTGAAGGCATGAATAGAATTAAAAGGCTGACCTCTGTCCAAGTATGAGAAATTCCTCCTGACTGACTGCCTTCAAGCTAGGACGTTGGCACTTTCCTGCCTTCAGACTTTGAGTTTTATAATAAATCTCTTATTTAAACAAAATCACCAACTTGATGATTTTATTTAAAAACATTTATTATAAGGAATGCGCCCCTGTGATTATGGAAGCTTATAAGTCTCAAGGTCTGCAGGGTGAGTTGACAAGCTGGAGACCCAGAGAGCCTAAGATGGAGTCCCAGTCCAGATCTAAAGGCTGGAAAACCAGGAGAGCTGATGGTATAGTTCCAGTCTGAAGGCTGGCAGGTTTGATACACAGGATGAACCCATGTTTCAGTTCAAGACTGAAGGCAGGAAAAAGCCAACATCCCAGTTTGAAGGCAGTCAGGCAGGAGGAATTCTTTCTCACTTGGATGAGGGTCAGCCCTTTTATTCTATGCAGGCCTTCAACTGATTGGATGAGGCCCACCCACATTAAGAAGGGCAATCTGCTTTACTCAGTCTACTGAGTTAAATGTCAATCTCATTACACACACACACACACACACACTACTACTACTACTACTACTACTACTACTACTACTGGTTCTGGAGAACCCTGACTAATACACACACCATCAATATACTTTTTTCCATCTTGATTTTTTTTCACTTAACATTTTATTCTAGGGATCAAGTTTCAGCAATACAGAGAGTTATTTTTCATTTTGATAGCTTCATAGGACTCCATAATGTGGATGTAATCCAGCTTTTCAACCAATCTCCTTCTAATGGACATTTGGGTCATTCCAGTCTTTTGCTATTACAACTAGTGTGGTAGTTACAATAATGTATTCAACATTTCCTTACTGGTGGGCATTTAAGATATCTCCAGTTTATTATTATTTTGTTTTAAAAAGTTGATGAAATAATGACCTTTGTATATAAAGATACCCAGGAATGCTAAGAGAATAGAGAGTTCCCAAAGTGAGTCACAGCGTATGTATGATATGTGTATTTTTGATTTTTAAAAATTTTCACAGAACTTGGCATATTCTTTTTTTTTTTTTAAGTTACAGTAAATTACATTCCCACGGGCAATGTATGACAGTTCTTATTCCTCACATCCTCTCCAACACTGGATACTGTCACCCCTTCTAATTTTTGCTCATATGACAAGGGAAAATAAAATCTAATTGTCCTTTAAACTTGCATTCCCTGGCTACTAGTGAGATTAAGCATCTCTACATATTTAGTGGTCACTGAGATTTCGTTTCCTATGACTTGCCTACTTCTGTCATCTGCACATGACTGGGTTTTCTTTTTCATACTAGAATATAGTAAAAGATGAAACCCTTTTGACTATTTCTTGAGGTTAGAGTATGATCCGGCCCAGAAGTTTCCCTAATTTTGGTACGTTCTAACCAAATCAAAACTTAAATCTTTCCATAATCCACCCCCACCCCCCAAAAAAAGGGAAAAGAGAAAAGTGTGGTACTGCATATATGTCCATGAGGACAGGGACTTGTTCACCTGGCACATTCAAATGACTGAAGACCAGGGACCTCCCTGCATGTTCTGCTTTGCACAACCTTCCTCTAGGACTTTTATACGTCTCTGAACTGATGGAAATCCCAATAATCACAGACTGAGTTTCCTGTTGCCTCAGTAGGATGGGGCTTAGAGTCAGATTAATTTTATTTAGAAAAAATAGTGACTTTTCTTACACCCCAGAGCTTGGAGTAAAATTCATACATGCCACACATCTAAGGAAATGTTTCAAAAAATAATATTTGGGGAGGGAGGACTAGAACTAGAAGGAAAACCTTAGTCTAACTGGAAGAAGAATCCCACTCATGGATCCCAAGATAAGATTAAATAAGAAAATGTGGGCAAATTATGAGAAACCAGAATATGAGAGTATTAGGACTTAAGAAAGTTTTGACTTTGGGATGAAACAAGTGGGGCCCCAAAGGGTTGTTCAAAAGCAACTAAGTATTTGCTATGAAATTATTTTTCATCATCTCAGCAAGAAGGGATCAGATGCAAGACTTAAACCTATGTGTATAAAACAGATTTTGCAATTTCTCAATATGGATTTTAGAAAAAGATTTGTCATCTCCCACTCCAGATCTCATCCTACACAATATACTATGAGATACACTACTCTTGACTTGTGAAATAATTGAGTTTTAGAATAATGAGGTTCTGAATATTAAAAATATAAGTATAAATTAAATAAATCAACATTAACAGCTGCTTAACAGTGATAAAATATATTTTTATTTACTTCGTTGAGTCAGAGGGTCATAAAAAAAATTATTGCTAAAGTAGATACCAGGCAAACAGAATGGTGCTTTAGAAGTCCAGTTACCTTGGAGTTTATTTAAACTAAGAGAAAAAGGTCATAATGTTTTCATGCAATACATACTTCGTTCTTTAAATAACAATTCTGACAAATAACAGAAAGAATTAAGGAATGCTGTATTTGTGATCCATACAAAACACCAACATTTTGGGTTATACATAATTTAAAGAAATGTCCCAAACACTTTTCAAAATACTGTAGTAGCCAATACATAGAGGCATGCCTTAGGTGGCCATAGGAATGCAGTTTAGAAAATAAAGAAAAAAATCACACTGTAACTACTCAAATTCTTCAAAATCACTGAACAAGAAAAGCAACAATGAACTTCCATACTGATTTTACGTAACTTCTATACAGTACCTTGACTTAAATCCAAGAGCAAAAGTTAAGCCTCTCCTCCTCTATTTTTGGTAAACAACTGCATGGTAAACTTAGATGACATTTCCCCCGGATTTTACCTGGGAGTGGCCTTTTAAATTTTTTATTTAAAAGAGGGCAGGTTTGGCACTTTTATACTGATGTCACCAATGTTAATATTTCTTGGGATCTCAGGAAGATTCATATTCTTTACAGCTGATACAGCACGGGCTGGAGCTCCCGCTAAGCCAGCCTGTATACAGAAGCAAATAAAAGAAAAAGAAAATGTACAGCTCAGGTGTAGCCCATCAAAAAACACTAAAGCTGGAGGACAATGATAAAAGAGTTTCATAAAACAAGCTTAGAGACCAGATGGTAGTTTGAATTGGTATGGAATGGTTACTTTGAAATACTAATCTATAAAGAGAAAACAGTTGACACCTTAAAAAATACAGTGAATACATGCAATGATAACAATGTAAAGATTTAAATACAAATTAACCTGTGCTACGGAAACATCACACACAATATTCAAATGACAAAGCTAGATCTTCACCTATATTTTGATTTAACTGACTTATGATATAAGCATAAAGCATATTTTACATTAGCTTCCTTATTAGACATCTCTTGCAACAACTGTGATAGATTTTGGGTTTTTGCTTTTCAACTATCATTTATTGTTAATATATGCTGTGAAATAAAAACTGAAAGTAGTAAATCATGTTCGTTTAGTTTCTTAGGGCTAAACCCTTAAAACATTTCAAAACAATGAAGTTTTTAAAAATTATTTTTTAAAATTGTAGAGGCTCTTCTAAACTTTTCTAGGAAAGTTCTAGGACATTAAAAAAAAAAAATCAGGTTTTTAAAGTGAAGCTTCAGGACTTCCCTGGTGGTCCAGTGGTTAAGACTTTGCCTTCCAATGCAGGGGGTGCGGGTTTGATCCCTGGTCGGGGAGCTAAGATCCCACATGCCTCGCAGCCAAAAAACCAAAACATAAAACAGAAGCAATATTGTAACAAATTCAATAAAGATTAAAAAAACATAATAAAGTGAAGCCTCAATCCAAAGAGAATGGTTCTGCCTAAAAATGAAACTGCAAGAAGAGGATCAATCCAACCCTTCAATGAATTAGTAAAAATATAATGATTAAAAAAATTTTGTCATATAAAGTAGATTCAACATATGTTCAGTTTACAATATACAAATTTAGAGAAAGAAGAGCATAAATGCAAAAGGTAGGATATATATAAATAAATGAATTCTAAAATTTCCAATACCATTAGTGTACAATATTTGGCTTTCATCTTAGTTGGAAAATTTATAATTTGTGAAATAATTTTGAGAGAAAATATGCTTAAAAATAAAGAAAAATGGGGCTTCCCTGGTGGCGCAGTGGTTGAGAGTCCGCCTGCCGATGCAGGGGACACGGGTTCGTGCCCCAGTCCGGGAAGATCCCACATGCCGCGGAGCGGCTGGGCCCATGAGCCATGGCCGCTGAGCCTGCGCGTCGGGAGCCTGTGCTCCGCAACGGGAGAGGCCACAACAGTTGAGAGGCCCGCGTACCGCAAAAAAAAAAGAAAGAAAGAAAGAAAGAAAAATGCATATATATCACTTTTCTCAAATACCTATATCAACAGTCTTCATATTTTTATGTTTTAATTTATATACCAATTAGATTTCATCAATTTTTATTCAGGTTATGTAATAAAGCCAACAAACACATGTGAATTCGGTGTCATACATTATCTTGCACAAAAGCAATTAAGTAACAAAAACAAATCTTCTACTTTGCTTAGATTACATATATGAGACAGTGTCCATGTAATCAGAAAGATTAGTTTTAATGTCCCTTTTTGTAATTTAGTTTTTTTCTCTCATGTAATCCTACCTCTTTTGTTAATTAAAAAAATAATAATAATAAAGCTGTTACCTGAGAAAAATCTTGACTGATACAAAATAGGCCAGTGTAAACTATTTGCTGAATAAAGGATACAAACATTGTTAAGCAATGAAATAAAAGCCATAGATTATCAAGTTAGAATTGGAAATAATAGAAAAATCAGTAAAATAGTATTTAATAATATATAGTCCACACAGGCAATGATAAGGGTGATATGGATGAAAAACTCCATACCCAATTAAAGACTGAATAGGGTTGGAGAATTCAATTTTTATAATTTAATGGAGTGTAGTTGTTTTTGATGTGTAACTAAAAATTTGACTGACCTCTACATTTATACCTACCTGAAGCAACGCAGTTTTTGTTATACCCTACCTCTCTCCAACTGCCCCCCAAAAGATGTTGGAGATATAGATGAATATTATTTAGGGTAGCATGAATCATATTCAAAAGGATCTTTAACTTGATCTTTTCAAGTTCAGTGTTTAGCTCCCAAAATTTAGAATGGTTTAGGATCAGAGAAGACTCTAATTCAAAGAGCTTCCTTTTGCTAGGAAGTATGTTGTTTGCCAAGGGAACAAAAATTATTTTACAAACTTACAGATAACCTGGAACTAAGTATCATTTTTCCAGTAGAAGGATTTTATAATTTTTCTAATTAAAAAATCAATTTGCCACTATTGCTACTTTGGAATTTCTATACAGGGTGCTAATTATGAGTAGGCTATCAAAAAGTAATGACAAGGTATTTAACTATAAACATTTTAAAAGGCATGAATTATTAGAGGATTTTATTATTGAGAAAAAGAGAGAAAAGGTAGGGTGTGTATGTGTGTGTCCATCTGTCTGTTTTACTGGATGCTATGGTTAACATTTATAAGTAGTAAAAATACTTTTCTTAGTATTAAATGTCATTGTCAAGAAGCCTTCTTTTCCATAATACCCTGTACCATGAGCAGCTAAACTAAAGAATAAAACTTCATCCTGTTAAATGTCATTAGATTAAGTCGTTTCTTTGTGACCACAGATGGTGTTGACTGTTAGCTGCTAATGAGAATACATAAAGTCAATATAGCAATTGATTTCAATAGCATACATGTGCCAAATTCATATTATGTAAAACCAAAAGAAGTTTCTAAGTCAACAAACTACAATTTCTCTAAACATAAGCAGCAAGCCATAGACATGCAAAGGATGGTAACTACTCAGAACACGCAAATGAATCAAGAGAATCAAATTATTTCTCAAGCATGTTCAATACTTTTGTGTAGTTATGTCACAAATTTAAATGATAGTAAATTTAAAAATTGTAATGTGTACTTCAATTAAGTTTTAATTAAACTAACATTTTAAGAAATAAGATTCTTTAGAATATAAAATGTAAAGAAAAATATGAGAAGGACTGTTGATCGCTATTCAAATGCTTAAATGAGCTGTCAATGTTTACATACAAAAACTCAGGGCTTAAAAAAAAAAAGACTTCATGTCACTCAGGTAGTTAACACCAGAACTGCTATAAAACACATTTCAGTTTCAGACTTCCATGAATGTGAAGTCTGAAACATTTTTATTAAAGAATAAAATGTAAAAGAGGTAATTTGCCATTAGGAAATCAGTTTGCCAACACAAAGGTATAAAGGAATTTTCATCTTAGTTAAGATTTTTTTTAGTAGGATATACTCAAAACAAGATAACTTTCATTAAACACAATTTTTTTGAACACTAAAATTTACAGAAATTAAGTTTACCTGACTTGTTAGTGGTATGTACAATTTAAAATGTAAAAATAAGATACTTCTGACAGTACAGCATAGTTCTTATAGATTTAAGATTACACAGTTGACATAAAGGAGAAATAAAAAGAATGAAACCCTACTGGAGAAATAACTTGTTTCCATCTATGTTGTTATACTTGAGCACCACCATGGCAGGTAAACTGCAGCAACTCCACTAACAAAAACAAATACATGAATCCAAAGCAGTTAAGAGTATGAATCGGATGGAAGAATGAAGTACAGCATATAAAAGAATGGTCATGTTTTCTCTCCCATGAGATTAAATAAATTAACAGAATTAAGAGAAAGAAAACAAAATGAAGTCTGCAAGTATACCAAAATGAGGCCAAACAGAAGACTTATACAGACATACTCTCAGAAATTTCAAGCACTTGAATCACAAAGATAGTAATGGATGGATATGATTTGGTTTTGATTTTGTTTTTAAATTGCCAGACCCAAAAATAAACAAAATATGTGCAAGCGAAACTGAAAAAGCAGCATTACTAAAACATATTTCAAAGAATCTGAAGACTCCCTTTTCCTCATGCAATAAGCAATTAGCTTTCTCCAAGGGAAAAGGAAAGAACCTAGATATTTACTTCATCTAACACATAAAATTTCCTACCATCTTAAAATATTTTTTCAAGCTTGATATATAGCATAATAAGATGGTAGTTGAAATAATTTGTACATACTAAAACCTTTACCCACCCATCCTGCTGGAAGTTGCTATATGCACATTCATAATTTTGACCTAACAGCAAAGTGAAAGAACATCAACATTAATAAACACAGTATTAAATGGTTTCAGACTCAAAATCATTAACAAAATAATGGCAGGTTTTGAAAGCATGCTTTGAGCAGAATAGAAAATGTCAATATTTTAATTTCTGAATTTAAGGCAGAATAACTTTTAAACTGGGGACAGGCTTGCTCTTTGCTTTAAAGGCAGTGCTTTAATACTGCAATTATAAACAGATTAGAAATGCTGATGACGGTCCTCTAGTAAGCAAGAACTATGGCATTTTATGAAAATTTTTATCAAAATGAGAATATTTAAATTTTTTTAAACCTTTCAGTACTAGTCATTTTATGTAATCTTAAATTACAGTTTTAATTTCTAGCATAGGATTTATCTGTGTGAAATAAATATAGCAGACCGATGTCATTTATGGATTTAATATAAATAGTTTTGACCCTTACAAGTGGCCTCAAGGGTCCTCATCATAATTTTGAATAAGAGAGTAACTGTGTGTCAAAGTAGAGGGGCAGAACCAACTCACAAGCTGACTTTCCAATATCTGTATCTTAGGGCCGCTTTTTTTTTTCTCTATTCTTTGAAAATAGATACTTGATTAAAAAAAAAAAGCAAATTACTAGTTCTAGTGATGGAAGTTATAAGACCTAAGTGATTGATGGTTCTTTGGTAGAAAAAGCAATTTAACATAAATTGAAGACTGGAACATAGAAACTGGCAGTGATTGAGATCAATGGAGTAAATGAGACCATTACGTATTTTCAATTCCCAGGATAAAGTAATACAGATCCAGGGTCCAAAAGTGGTGTCCCTAGCTTCATGATACATAGCCCACTAACTCGGGATAAGAAACTGTAAAGCTACCTGTATGTTGCTGCTTCTTAAACACATCCAGAAAGTAGTAATTTAGTGTCTAAAAAGCAATGCCAAATTCCCAGTGGCATTTTTCTAATTACTAAAGTGGTTAATCTAACTTGTTAAGTTTACACATTTTTTCCTTGCATGGCACTCAATAAAGTATTTTCATTTTGAAATTTTTAAATGGAAGTATATGAACATTTTCATTTTCTTGAAATGGTTTTGTACAAAAAAGTTGTTCATCGCCATCTCTACATGGAAATGTTTAAAGAGTAATTCACACAGGTAACTTATGGTGTGAAAAATGCACAGGAACTAGCAGACAAAATTTAGTTGTGTACGGCTTGGAGTCTATTTAAAACATTTCCAATTTTTGCCAATATGCTTTGTAAAAATTTTCAGGGTTTACAATACCTTATTGAGTCTTACTATGATATGTTTGGATATCAGAAGGTTGCTACAGTTAAAATACATTTTATTTTGGTCAATATATTTAATTCCATGTTTTAGAGTATTTATTTCTATTTTAGAAGATTTCTGATCTTACTTTTTGTTGGCTACTTCTAATATTCACCTGTTGTCAAAACTGCAAAAGCAATTGTTAAGACTTTGGAACTGAAAACCATTAGGTTGGGGGAGGGGGACTATTTAACAGTCACTGTCCTAAGCCTTTACCGGTTCCCACTTTGTATGCTAATCTCTAAAGGTTCAGCTTTTGGTTTTTAAATTCACAGCTTCCAAAACCCAGCATACAATTTTATGTTAGAATCCTAATTTAGAAACATGGGGGAAAAAATCTGTGAGAGTTAAATTAAGGTTCTGCCATATGATGCTAAAAATAAACTCTGATTTACATACAAAGTAAATTGTCATTTCTACAAATGTAATTTGTCAGTTAAATGACAATGTTTAAAAAAAAAAGAACAAAAAAACTTAAACTTTCCTTTTACAATGCAGGCACACAAAACAGAACAAACATGACATCAATGATATACTAGTAAAATACACTAAGTCCAATAAAAGATGAATAAACTACAAGGAGAAACTAGAATGGAAAATAGGCTACAGGGACTATATGGGTTCATTAACACAAAGAATTTTTGAGTCTGGCCTAAATAATTAATTGCCTTTGACATCATTTTGCTTTCCCTTTGTTAAAATACATTTTTCTCAAAGTCAGCAATACCTTGTCTACCTGTCCTGTCTGGGAGATTGAAAGATAAAGGTCTGTAAGAGAGAAGAATGGAAAGAGCTAGAAAGATCAGGATGTTCGGAAAAAAGAGGACTGACTTTTAAAAAGTAGTGACTAAATTCAGACCCATTTATTCATCTTGAAAATCACATGAAATACATAAAGGCTAACAAGTCTCCCCAACCCCACCCCTCTACCTCCACCCCCAGGGAGTCCTTTTACTCCTAGGCAGATTCCTGAGTGCCTCTTACACTTCCCCCAAATCCCACCAACCTCCCAGCTTAAATCCTCCTTTTCCAAGATCCCAATGTTATAGTAAACCATTTATCTATCAAAGCAGGATAGATGAAAATATATTCAGAGCATATCTTTGCTTCTCGTCTCTTTAAAGATCTGGGTGATCTTTGCTTCTACCTGTCTAGGTAATGGGAATTAAACTGGTTCACTTTTGACTGTTACCAGAAATATACTACTTTTAAGATAAAATAATAAAATCTTTGATTTCTGACAAAGTAAAGGCGACTCGATACATCCATGTTATATTTTAAAAGCTGTATCTTAATTATATCCAGGCTTCTTAAAAGATAAATGATATTCTAAACATTACTTAAATTAATTTTTAAAACATGATAAACAGGTCTTTTCATCAATCATGGTATTCTGAACTTTAAGATTTGCTTTGTAGCTTTTTGCTTACATAATACATTTTAACTAAAATTTTGTAAGAGTAAGATTAATAAAAGCTTATAGCTTGCTCTCAAATAATTTTGGATTATTCTGCAGTCATATATTTGGTAGATATAACCAGTTTAAATAACATGGAAAAGGAACCCATATGAAAACTCTTGACATTTCACTGCGTCTGGAATAAAGCTGGTAGCCTTCCAAACATACTTAAAATATATGAAAATTGCTGAAAAATTACATAAAATCAACATTATTTAAACACAATTTCTTAAGGTATGATCAGAACTATATGGCTTCACCGTGACTCAAAATCCTACTTTATGAGGAAAATATTAGCAGACATCACATATAGAGAAACACTTGATAAACATATGTTAGTTTATCAATCAGATTTAAAACATACTTTTTTTGTAAAGGAGAAAAAGAAAAACTAATTTGGTAGCAGATAACAATTGATTATACATGTTAAAAGACAATCAGTGGATGAAAAACAAATATTCACCAGTATTCAAAACCATTTTAAATAGCACGTTTAAATAGCATGTTTCTGTTAAAGGACTTTAAGTTATAATGTTCTTATAACTATTTCCACTAAAAATGTAAATTCTTTATTTTACTGTTCTTTATAGATTAAAAAAAACTGGCTCATTAACAAAGTTTTACTGGACAATCAAAAAGCAAATATCCATTTTGTAATTATTACAGGTCCTTCATGATTTCTGTCAATATTATATATAGCAAACCTAAGGAGGAAAAGGTGGGCAGGTGGGAGGAAGGGCACCACCAATGGAAAGGAGTTAAATACCTGGAAATGTGATAATTCCAGACAAGAGGTCGATATATTTTGACAGATGATTACATGGAATTCACAAATTACCACATATCCACTCATTTCAGACTAATTATTAATGGATTGTATCACTGTCTGTCTCTTGGCATTTAAAATCTATAACCATATAGTTTTGTAAAGCAAAGTTTAACAGACATAAATTTCAAGTTATCATTTTAAGACTTTAAAAACTATAGCTTAGTGTTTATGGTAAACCTTTTGCCCTATTGAACAATACACTGCAAGCCAACTCTACTAAATAATATTCTTAGCCCTTTTCCTTGTCCTAAACAAAATTTTCTCTATTAATCTAGTTTGTTTTTCCTGTTCAAAAATCAGTATTTTAAAAATTGGCTGTAGAACACACAAAATATATACAATTACTTAAAAAGAGTCATAATTTTAAGCTCTTCCCCATTACAACCCTCTCCTTTGGGAAACCAAGGAGGATGATAACTTGAGATAAAGAGAAATTAAGGACTATTTTAATTTAAAACAGAACATTGGAAAATGTTTTTATACAAAACTTCAACTGTTTCTAATCCTCAGATTTCAGATTTCTCCACCATCCTGTGTTTCATTCCATTCCAATGAGCACAGCATTTTAAGCTGATCTTTTGAAAAGCCAACAAGATAAAAATTCTTCAGAACTCACCTGTTGTAAATTAATGCTAGCATATTTTTAATATCTTTCTGCTTTTATAGTAATATTTACTTTAGGTCAACCAAATAACTGTACTAATAATTATAAATAAAATTAGTTTTCTGCATTATGACTATAAATACCAAAGGTAAGAGTATCCTCAAACATGTGTAGTATTGAATGAGATATCAAGACTATTCATCTTTCTAAATTTCTGTATAGCAATAAGAAACAACCAAAATCATGTAAACTTGAGAGGCTCAGCTACAGCACCTGTTACTGATATTCAGCCTTGTTATTGAGGGAAGAGTCATATAATTCTAAAGTAGAGTTTTACAAAAGGCAAAACTGCTGGTTGGTCCTCATTCACTCAATTTAGCAGCACGAAGTTAGCTGTATATAACTAACCAAATCTTTCTCTTCTAGAATGCAATAAAAGCCATGAATACGTGTATCATTATATGGAATGTATGATTTAGCTAACTTGTCAGTGACCTTTGGGAAGGATCCAGAATTAAAAGATTAGAGCACTGAATTTCTTTTTTCAATGTGCACTCAGGCCTACTAAGCACCCATTATAACACTACTTCCTTATGAGAATTCCATTTTCTCTCCTTTCCTTTTGCAGAAATAGTTTTATAAAACACTAAATTTATATATCTTTAGAAAACCAGTTCTAAGACTTCCTTGATAATTAATGACTAAGGTTTAATGACAAATATTGATTGCATTATTCATAATTTCTTTTTTAAGCAACAAGAATTGGGAATTTTATTCATTACCCAAAGCAATTACGACTGTGGCTAAAAGAATACACAAAACTATTTGGTGGATAGTGGTCACAGAACATTTAACATACTAAAATGTGTATATTCCACTTCTGTTTAAAATTGAATAAGCATACCAGCTGTACCTAAAGGGTGATACTGAAGGACAAACAGTGAAAGCTACAAATCATGCATAATTTATGATCATGCTTACTACCTTCATCAACTAAAGCACTTTCCATTCTTACCTCAGATTTCTCCAGTTTATTTTGTGCATCAATTTGTGTAACAATCTCATTCATGTTGGTCTCCAATACCATTCCCCCCATCACCATTTCTGCAAGAATATTGTGAACCTAAAGAAAGAAAATTCACTATAAGAATGTTTCATGATCCCAGTAATTTTTCTTTCAAATACTGCTGTTTTATGAGCTGTAAAACAAAAATAATTTGGAGTGGAGACTCATAATACACTTATGTCACTACTGTGAAGCCTTAGGCAATTATACAAACCTCTTTAAATCTTAGTTTAATGAGCTGTAAAACAGAGATAATAATAGTACCTCCTTCATAGACTGATGAAAAGATTAAGTGAGGTCAGTGACCATGGAAGTGCCCAAAACAAAGTAAATAATCAATAAACATTAGCTACCATTATAGTATCAGGATTAATGCTAAAAAAAAAAAATGACCCATAAGGGCCTTTTATACCTGATTCTTAGTCAGTAATTATTAAGTTGTTTTATGCTCAAGGTACTCAATGAGGCTATGTGGCATTCCTACAAGCTCTAGATTTAAAATGAAGTAAAAGTTTCTTTATATTACAGGTACTTTAATAATGCTTTTACCCCAAAGCCCTCTCTATATATCTAATTACTCAGATTTTTTATGATCAAATACATCTTACAATGACAAAAAACAACATTTTCCATTGGGGAGAAAAACTATAACCCAGGTGTTTTGTCATAAGGTATTTTACTGGATCAAAAATCACCAAGTCAAAGCTGGAGTGTCACAGAAGAGTATACTGTGCTATAATTTCTAAAAAGTAATGTGGCAGCATTAAGAATGGAGACTCTGAAATTAGAAAGGTATAAATACTGACTCTATCACTTATTAGTTGTATACCCTTCAGAAGTTAGTTACTTGACCTCTCTGTTATCTTATCTGTAAAAGAGAGGTAGAAATAGTATGGGTACCTCATAGAATTATCATAAGGATTAAATAAATTCAAGTGAAATACCTAATAGGTGCTTAAAAAAAAAAAACTAATAGGTATTTTAAACAAAAACTTTTAAAAATTAAATATATAATTATACTGTTTGATTTTCATTCCTTTTTAAGATTTCATGCAAATGTACTCATGATTTTTAAAATTCCTATTATTTATTGATGTTTCATTTTGGAAAGATGGACACCTCACATACCAATTTTGAAGAATTACAGAAATTACTTTTCCTTAGCAAACAAAACCAGAAGCTACAATTGTTTTAAACAATAGTGCTAAATATCATCACTTCTACTACTATCTTTTCTGTTACTAGATACCATTTATTAAAACTCTGTTTTGATGCTGCACTTACAGTATCTGATTTAATTCTCACATTAACCTTTGTTACAGCTGAGAGAATAAACCAGCTCACTCAAGACGCATAAGCTAATATGTGGCAAATCAATGACTCAAACCTAAATCTGAGTGATCTAAGTCCAATACTTTGCTTTCTTCTGTTAACAATAATAAATGAAATTGATACAGCAAATCATAATCTATGAAAATTCAATTAAAGGTCAAGAAGATAACTAGGTGATAAAATAAAATTACCTTATAATAGGTAATAGGTACTATATGCATAAAAAGTGTTCAGAAAGAAAGGCCACGGCCAGGGGACAGAGATTCATTAAAACTTCTGTTTTAGCAGTCGAAATTCCTCTTTTTTGTGTGTGTGTGTTATGCGGGCCTCTCACTGTTGTGGCCTCTCCCATTGCGGAGCACAGGCTCCGGACGCGCAGGCTCAGCGGCCCAGCCGCTCCACATGTGGGATTCTCCCAGACCGGGGCACGAACCCGTGTCCCCTGCATTGGCAGGCGGACTCTCAACCACTGCGCCACCAGGGAAGCCCCCCTCTTTTCTTTTTAAAACAAATTCTTATGCAATAGCATGACTTATATGCTGATAGAAGTGTAACAACTCCACCACCCCCGTTTTGCTCAGGCTTTCTTATGGGTTCATCCCTACATATACATTGTACTATTGCCTTTCGAAACATCTCAGAACACAAGCACTAGATTGGTGGAAACTACAGATTTCAGTAATACTGAAATATCTACCAACTTTAGAGGTAACAAAATATGAGCAGCCTACAAATGTGGGTCGTATGTAAAAAATTCTAAGAAATGTATGTAAATTTGTCCTTAAAGTAAAAATAATTCCTATGAAAGCCAGTTCAGATCCAGAAGAGACAGAAAATAGAATTGAAGGGCCTGTGAGCTAAATTCTTAAACATAATCTCACTTATTATAAAGATAATAAATGCCTAAAGAGTGTATTCTCAGTGAGGAGGTACAATACGTTATGTAGAAATTTAAGGAGAGGGCTTCCCTCGTGGCACAGTGGTTAAGAATCCGCTTGCCAATACAGGGGACACGGGTTTGAGCCCTGGTCCGGGAATATCCCACATGCCTCAGAGCAGCTAAGCCTGTGTACCACAACTACTGAGTCTGCAAGCCACAACTACTGAGCCCATATGCCACAACTACTGAAGCCTGCACGCCTAGAGCCCATGCTCCACAACAAAGAGAAGCCACCACAATGAGATGCCCGCACACTGCAACAAAGAGTAGGCCCTGCTCGCTGCAACTAGAGAAAGCCCATGCACAGCAATGAAGACCCAATGCAGCCAAAAATAAATTAAAAAAATAAATTTAAATAAATAAATAAGAAATTTAAGGAGATAAACATCGTGGGAATGAGAACTATTAATTGGAAGGCTACTCCAATACTATTCAGGTTATGGTGTCCAAAGTAAGGTATGTCACATGTGGAGGGGAAATTAAGAAGGTGAACATGTCTATTGATAGAAAAATTCATATTCCAAGAATTGAGAAGAATTTTTGGCAGACTTAATATGAGAAAGAGGATGATAAAGGTCTGCTTTTAGCTTAGCCCTAACTCATATGGTTGACATATTTCAGTATTTTGTTTTATAAATTTTACTTAAAACAGATTTTTATGGAAATAAAAGGGTAACAATATGCTTATAATACAACTCATCTACTAAACTGCTTTGTTGTTCAGCTAAAAGTTCAACGAGTTTTCACTCTCTCTTATGAATTATTATAGGTATTTAAGTGTTTAAAAAGTGGCAAATACCACACTAACAGTGTATTTTTGCCTTTTTCTTCTGGACATAGACTGTAACTTCTAAATTACATTTTTATTTTTTTTAAATCACAATATAAGCCATACAGAAACTTATATATAAAAATAGTCTCTACCATCCTCTGCTTCTGTTATTAGGTCCCTCTAAAGATAATCACAGTTAATTGTATCTTATATACCCTTCCAGAAAACTTGTTACGCATATACTTGTTATATGTGTGTGTGTATATATCTAATGTACACAAATGAGATCACATTGTACACATTATTCCCACAGTTCTACAAGAAAATAAAGATTGAATTGTTGGTGCTTTGTGACCACCTAGAGGGGTGGGATAGGGAGGGTGGGAGGGAGGGAGACGCAAGAGGGAAGAGATATGGGGATATATGTATATGTATAACTGATTCACTTTGTTATAAAGCAGAAACTAACACACCATTGTAAAGCAATTATACTCCAATAAAGATGTTAAATGGGGAAAAAAAAGAATGACAAAAAAACCGACTGAATTGAAAGTTAGAGGCAAGAGAAAATGAGCATTATGAGTTAATAAAATAATAAAAGTTACTGGAGCCAGATATATGTACAAGAATAAGAATGATCAATGAAACTGCTGGTAAGAGCAAAGAAAAATACAAAACTAAAATGGTGAATCTACACTATTATCACACACCTAAAAGTGAGAAATATACAGGTTCCTCAGAAATATTGATAAGTTATTAAATGAACAAATGAGAGGGACAGAACGGTATCTATAATATGGTCCCACTGAGGTATACTAAAAAAATTGCACACATACACACACTTGGATATACCCAGAAAAATTCTGGAAAGGCACGAAAATAATTAGAAAAAAAAAAAGACTTTATTGTTTTAAGAGCAGTTTTAGGTTCACAACAAAATTAAGAGGAAGGTACAGAAACTTTCCCATACATACAGCCTGGCCTCTGACATGCACAGCTTACCAGAGTGGTAAATATATTACAACTGATGAACCTACACTGACACATCATAACCACCCAAAGTCATAGTCTACCTCAAGAGCTCTCTTTTGGTGGTGTACATTCTATGGGTTTGGATAAATATGATATATATCTATCATTATGGTATCACACAGAGTATCCTAAATATCCTCTATGCTCCACCTATTCACTCATCCCCCTCCCTCCCCAAGCCTGACAACCACTAATCTTTTCAGTATATGCATAGTTTTACCTTTTCCAGAATGTCATATAGTTGGAATCACACAGTACATAGCCTTTTCTGATTGGTTTCTTGCACTTAGTAATATGCATTTTAAGGTTCCTCAATGTCTTTTCATAGTTTGATAGTTCATTTATTTTTAGCACTGAATAAAATTCCATTGACTGAATATAACACAGCTTGTTTATCCATTTACCTACTGAAGGACATCTTGGTTGCTTTAAAGTTTTGGCAACTATGAAAAGAGTTGCTATAAACATCCATGTGCAGGCTTTTGTATAGACATAAGTTTTCAACTCTTTTGGGTAAATACCACGGAGCACGATTGCTGGATTGCATGATAAGAGTATGTTTAGTTTTTTAAGGTATCGCCAAACTGTCTTCCAAAGTGACTGTATCATTTTGCATTCACACCAGAAATGAATGAGAATTCCTGTTGCTTCACATCCTTACCAGCATTTGGCGTTGTCAGTATTCTGGATTTTGACCATTCCAATAGCTATATAATGTGCTGCAAATATTTTTTAATAGATAGTAGTTGCCTAAAGAATGGGACTGGAGGACTGAGGAAGAAAGGAGACTTAGCTTTCTTTCATAGTTTTTGTTTGTTTGTTTGTTTGTTTGTTTTGAAAACTTTTAACACGAGCATATATTGCTTAAAAAAAAAAAACCTTCCTAAAGAGTAAGAGAGATCATTCAGAGGAACAATATTAAAGGTAATGGCCATGTACCTATTTAAGTTATTTAAGAGGTAGCTCAAAGGTGTTGAATATTTGTTAGTGATAAGAGAAGCATGCCACTTTTTACATATGTTAAACAATAAGTCTTTCTATGTGTCAATGCAGAACCTGAGACTTTGGCTTAAAACTACTGTAACATATAAGATTAAGTGGTCTCTATATTATTTTATTATTATTTACAAAATATTATAATGCACATAGTTGGCATCTAATAAATACTAGATGCCAACACTTCTTTCTTCAAAATCATTTATCTCAATTATCTTAAAATTCAAAAGTTAAAAGAACACGGCATTTTTTGTACTTAGTCTAACTACCCCATCAGTAAACCATATTTATTAAATATTTATATACAGTGCTTACAGACAGCAGCATCTTAGTTGCGTAAAGCCTACATAATCACTGGAGAGTAAATGAAGATTAAATCAAACACATTTCACTGTTTTTTTTTTGTTTTTTTTTTTGTCACACTGCACAGCATGTGGGATCTTAGTTCCCCGACTAGGGATCGCACCCACCCTCCCTGCATTGGAAGCATGGAGTCAACCACTGGATCACCAGGGAAGTCCTACATTTCACTTTTTAACAGTTACAGGTCAACCAGGCAGAACCAAGCATCTAAAAACAAAAAAATGAAAGGAAGTCAAATTACATAGAGCCCTTTCTATGGATTGTCACTTGTTTTCAAAGCATAAAGCTACTTTACTATAACTTATGCTAGAAATGAGGTCCTTTGCACCAAACATCTTTTAATTTGACTACGTTAATATCTTACTACAGGGGTGGTCAAGTAAAATACGGCATATACGTTCTACACAATATTTCACTTAAGAATAAAGCTGATACCTATATATTGATATGGAAGGATCTAAAGAGAGATGAAGTCAATAAAGCAAGGCATAGAACATTACGTGAAATAAAAACATGCTTTATCACTCACTGAACCAAGAGAACTATGCATATCTTTGGAAACATATAGAAAGAAAGTCTGGAAGCCTACCTAGACAAACTATTAAGAGAAATTACTTCAGGGAAGTGGGGTAGTGGTGAATAGGTATAAAGAAGGGGACAAGGTAAGAAGAACTTTCATGTTTAATCATATAGCCTTCAGTACTATTTGACTTCTTTGTTTCAAGAAATTTAAGTATTATTATTGTAATTTAAAAATAATAAAATATATGAATAACACTGTAATGTTAATGGTGTGTGTCTGTGAGACAGACAAACACAGACACAGGCAGACAGACACCACACATCTTCCTAAAACAATTACTTGAGGACTGGGGTAAGAACATATTCTTCACATAACCCTGCAAAGTGTTAAGCACTCAATAAATATTTTGTAAAATGTGTTTTGCAAGGAACACCTCCCTCTTCTCCTCTTGAAAAAGAAAACTGAACAGGAGTTTTAAAAGGAGTTGAAGGGGAGGCAAAGCAGAGTTATAAGTCTACTCTAAAGACCGTAATACTGTAAGAAATGATTTTTTTTATTATTAAGAAAATAGCCGATTTTGATGAAATGACACATTGTTTTAAATATGTTAGCAAATTTCCATTTATGTACCTGTGGGTCATAGTCTTACTAATTTGATAATAAAATGTTAAGACATGTATTTTCTAATAAAAATTTAAATAATGTACCTCAAGTAATCTATTAATACCTGTATTTATAATTCTAAATGGTCTAAACCTCACTTCACGTTTTGATATTTCTTCAAATGTAAGTACAACTGATCATAAAAAACATCATTACTTTACATACCACTGAAAAGGAAAAGTGCTGACAATTAAATTATGACAAGCAGCCAGCCCCGCTGCCTCAACCCCGCCAGGGTAGCGGCCAAGCAGAGGGCTGTTGGGGGCGAGGTACGTATGGGGTCTTCAGATGCCTGCCTCCCACCCACCTGCTGCTGCCAGAGCAGTAGGAGGACAGAGCGACCTACTCCACTGCTCTAGGGACTTTCCTGGTGGCACAGTGGTTAAGAACCTGTCTGTCAACGCAGGGGACACGGTTCGAGCCGTGGTCTGGAAAGATCCCACATACCATGGAGCAACTAAACCTGTGCACCACAACTACTGAGCCTGCGCTCTAGAGCCCATTAACCACAACTACTGAGCCCTCGTGCCACAACTACTGAAGCCCGCGTACCTAGAGCCCATGCTCCGCAACAAGAGAAGCCACGGCAAGGAGAAGCCCGTGCACCACAAAAAAGAGTAGCCCCCACTTGCTGCAACTACAGAAAGTCTGTGTGCAGCAACGAAGACCCAATGCGGGAAAAGAAAATAAATTTAAAAAATAAAATGTAACTACCAGAAAAAGTAAAAAAAAAAAAAATTATGGCAAGCTATAGAATTGTAAATGCATACTGATCTCAAAAATGTTAAAATGTGAAAGAAAATCAGCATTTTAGAATCAACGAAGTATGATATTTTCTTGTCATGCTTTAGCTCTATGGGTATTTATAAATAAAAGATATAATGAAAAAATTTAAGTAAGAAAATGTATGTCTTTGGGTTTTACTGGAGTCACTACCAACATTTAAAAAAAAATAGCTTCAGAAATACATCCTCTCAAAATATATTTATCAGAACTTCATTAAATCTAAAAATATATTAAATTTTTGTATAATTATTCTCCAACAGGATAGCTGACATATCAAAGTGTTATATAAATCAAAACTTTCACCTGGGGACTTCTCTGGTGGCACAGTGGTTAAGAATCCGGAGCAACTAAGCCCTTGCACCACAACTACTGAGCCTGAGCTCTAGAGCCAGCGAGCCACAACTACTGAGCCTGTGTGCTGCAACTACTGAAGCCTGTGCGCCTAGAGCCCGTGCTCCACAACTAAGAGAAGCCACTGCAGTGAGAAGCCCGCGCACCACAACGAAGAGTAGACCCCACTCGCTGCAACTAGAGAAAACCCGCATGCAGCAACGAACACAGCCAAAAAACCAAAACAAAACAAAACTTTCACTTGATAATATCATTAACCTGAAGAAAGTGTTTGCTAAGGAAATAATCAGTTCTAGGTATGTGGATAATATCTTGAGATTGATGCAGTTGAGCAGGTTCTCCTGCTAAAGAGCATAATCCCCACACAAACTTCTCTCTTCTTTAATATTATATCATGAAAGAGAAGTCTAAAGTATGACAATTTTGTAAGTAATTTTGAAAGGAATTAAGAGTATATTTTGTTAGCCATCAAAATTTTGATAAAATTTTCAAGACAAAATAGAAAGGTTAAGTATATAACATACTTTAACATACTATAATATACTACTAATAATGAGACATTTGTTAATTGCTGACCAATGGAAAGCAACAGTGGTATAGTAATTTAAAGCAACAGGTAAAGGAATTCCCTGGTGATCCAGTGGTTAGGATGCAGCGCTTCCACTGCAGGGGCACAGGTTTAATCCCCGATTGGGGAACTAAGATCCCAAAAGCCGTGCTGTGTGGCCAAACAGAAAACAAAAATAAATAGAGTAATAGGTAAGAGTAATTGTATTTTGTTGCACAATGCATTTTATACTCACACTGAATATGAATGTTTCAAATTGGAAAATTCAAAATATTCAAGTCTGAAAAACTAGAAAGCTGTTCTACTTGCTATTCTATATTTTGGGTTGATTATACAGAAATCCTTTTTAAAGGCTGCTTATCATAAGGGTCATGGATGCTCATTAAAAGACCTTAGGGGCTTCCCTGGTGGCGCAGTGGTTGAGAGTCCGCCTGCCGACGCAGGGGACACGGGTTCGTGCCCCGGTCCGGGAAGATCCCACATGCCGCAGAGCAGTTGGGCCCGTGAGCCATGGCCACTGAGCCTGTGTGTCCGGAGCCTGTGCTCCGCAACGGGAGAGGCCACAACAGTGAGAGGCCTGCATACCGCAAAAAAAAAAAAAAAAAAAAGACCTTAGAATACTCCTGGCTTCTGTGTTATTATTGACTTATATTTTAATGCTACAATTTTTTTTTCATTTTAATCTCATAAGTACTTTAAGAGTCAATGTTCCTTTATCCTTACCCATAAATTTACTTCTTTCTTTGCTTCTTCCCTCTTCAACTCACTCCTTATATTTCAGATTTCTTTCCGTGTAAATTGCCCTCTTTAGAATTTCATTTAGTCCAAAGGCTTGCTGGTTGCAAATTTCCTCATTATTTCTCAAATAATGTTTTTATTTCACCCATAATCTTGAAAGATGGTTTTGCTAATTTTAGAACTACAGTTGACAGTTACTTTCTTTCAACACAACATCTTCTAACTTCTGTGGTTGCTGTTGAGAAGTCACTTCCCAGCCTGACCACTGCTCTTGTGAAAGTAATACGTCTTTTATTTCTGGATGATTTTAAGAGCTCTCTCTCTGCTATTCAATTTTACTATCATTAGTCTATGTGTAGATTTCCTTTTATTTATTCTGCTTGTGATTCTTTTATCTGTGGATTGGCATCTTCCATTAATTCTGAAAAATTCTCAGCCATTAGATATTCAGATATTGAATATGCCTCGTTCTTTCTCTCTTTTTCATTAGATATTTCTTGCTCTATCTTCCCTGACCTGTAAACTGTATTTCACATTTTCAGGCTTTCTTGTCCTTTTATGCTGCATTATGGACAATGTATTCTACCTTTCTATTTACTCAGATATGTTTATGTTTAAACCCATCCACTGAAAATTTTAATTTTGACATTTTTCTCTCCTAGAAATTTCATTAATTTCTTTTTCAAATCATCTAAGTTTTTAAAAAGTACTTTTATTTACTGCAATTTTTTTTATCAGGTTTGACTTTCTAACAACTTGCTCAGTAGAAGAGGGGTGCCAAGCATTTGACTAGTGCTGGCAGGTGAGGGTGAAGCCCGGCATGTCTGGCTTTGAATGGCCCAGCCAGGAGCTGGGTTATAGAAAGGAAGGATTAAGCAAATTAAGTAAATGCATCAACAATAATACAAATAATAGGAATGAGAATAATCTCTCACTGTCAGAGAAGCAAAGTGCGGATATGGAAAAGATGAAGGCTAGAATAAATTCTGTAGTGTTGCACTAGACGCTGGGGTATTAAGAAGAACTCAATGATTTTTAATATATATAAAGATATAGAAATAGGCAGGGGTGTGTGTGTGTGTGTGTGTACATACATCTATTTCCTAGCTTGGTTCTCTGAGAACCAGAAGTAATAATCACACCTCTACCAACTAGCATACATGTTGCTAGGACTGTCATTTCTATACATCATCATCCACTAAAAGGAACCTTACAGAGAGAACACTAACATGAGGGCTAAGGCAAAAAATATATAAGACGCTCTGCCCATAGAAAAGGTGGAGAAACAATGATCAACCTCATAATTACAAGCACCTCCATCCAGACTATGGCTTCTCCATACCATTTCCCACTTAAAAAAAAAAAAAAATCAGGGCTCCTAGAAGGAATGACTGATAACATATCTAGAGCCAGAAATAAATAAAGTGAATCTGGAACATCTAGTTGTACCAGAACACAAAGCAGCTATCAAAGTCCATGGAGGGGGAGAGGGGTCATGTCAAAAGAACCCAGAAGACAACGTGAAGGGGTTCCCCCACTGGCCAAAGATAGGGCAATTTGAGCATCAAAAAGAATAATATCCACAGTGGATTAAAACAAATCAATTATGTTAAAATTCGTATGTCACAAGGGTACTAAAAAAGAAATTCAATGATCACTTCTGGTGACTGCTAGGGAACCAAATGTTATGGAAACTGGTTAATAAAGGGAAATACTCTAGAATTTATCCTGTCTTTCCTATATAAGCTGTACTTTTTTTTTTTTTTTTTTGCGGTATGCAGGCCTCTCACTGTTGTGGCCTCTCCCGTTGCGGAGCACAGGCTCCGGACGCGCAGGCTCAGCGGCCATGGCTCACGGGCCCAGCCACTCTGCAGCATGTAGGATCCTCCCGGACCGGGGCACGAACCCATGTCCCCTGCATTGGCAGGTGGACTCTCAACCACTGCGCCACCAGGGAAGCCCCAAAGCTGTACCTTTTTAAACGCATCATTTCTAACTTTTAATGGATTGTTTCATTCAATTCACACCTACTATACTGAATAATACATTTATTTTAAATAATTTTCCTTTCCCCCAAAGTTGGTTGTCTTGATCAGATTTTATTTATATTATTTCCCCCTTTTAAATCAGAGATTCTACTGTTTATAATTTTTATTAATGAAAACTATCTCTTTCCTTGCTCTTTTAATCAAATATGACTTTATTCTTATTTGTAAAATATCAAGTCTTTCTACCACTGAGATGCCTTGTTTTCCTACTAAATGCTCTGTTATTCCCTACTCTCCTTTCCCCCAGGTGGATAACAGCTTCAAAATACTTTTATAATGCATGCTAAATACTTCATATTCTCTTACCTTTTCCTTCATGTTTTCTATCTCTTAATCTTTCAATTATATGCTTTGAGATTATTTCCTGCATTCATCTTCTATCTGTAATTCAAGCCTCAACTGTGACCATTCTCTTCTTTAAACTCTATAGTTTGAAAACACATTTTTAAGCCCCAGGAAGACCTTTTCGAATTGCATCTCCTTAAGCACTTTTTACCATTTTAAAATTTCAAGTGTTCACTGATCTCCTGTGGTAGTTCTTTTTCACGGAGCATATGTTCTGATTGTTCAGCCTGTTCCTCATCTCTCTGTTGAGATGGCATTCTTTTTTCTCTGTCGGCTCACTGGTACCTAGGTGTGGTTGCTGAGATACTCTTAATGGTTAGATTTCTTCAGGTGGTGAAAGGAAAAGGAGATTCTCACTCTGTGTCCTGTGGTTTAAGGATAGGCTATCAAACTCCTTAAGAGGGACTGGGCTAGAGGAAACCTCTCCACTCTCACTCTTAATTCTTCATTCTCCTGGCCTGGAGGGTAGGAAAGACACTGAGGCCTCCAATCAGATCTCCCTTAGCCTGATCTTCTGGGGGATGGGGGGAATGCAGGGAGGAGTAGACAGAGCACTTTTATAGCTGTCCATACATGTCATACATGCTCCAAACCAAGCTCTTTATAAATCTTTAGCTCTTTCATCTTTGCCCTGGGATTTGATGCTGTGCTGCAGTAGTGGTGACAACCTGGGGCTGCCCAATTAAAGCCACAGTGTTCAGGAAATGGGCAGGTAACACAGTTGCGCAAATAAGCAGACCTTCCCAGCAAACCCACAGTGGCCATGCAGTATAAGAAATAAACCAAGTTACTCATATTTTAGGTGTTATTATCACAGCATAACTTAGCTGTAATAAAGAGTCTGACTCCATTTTTGATGCCTGCCTGCTGACAGCTTTCAAATCCCACTGTTCTCCCTTCCTCTTCTGCCCACATGTGGGCAAACTGATAAAGTCCAGGTGCTCCTTCCTTTGCACTGGCGGGAAGTTTAAATTACATAAGACCTGCCTGGCCTGCATGTGGAAACCCTCAACCCAGCCCTACCCCCTAACCACATAAAACCCCAAGATAGTCGCTGTTCCTTGTTTTCCCCCCAAAAGCTTATTATGTGAACGATAAACCTTTTCAGATCAGATCCTCTTGGTGTACATGTGGTATCTTCAGTCTCTACATCCAAATCAATTTTGGGCAGGGGGTGCTGTTCCACTACTTCAGGGTGACTACAAATATTAGCTTATGTGACTGATACACAAATTAGTACTTGAAGGTTTGTAATGAGAAACTGATAACAATCACAATAAAGGAAAAGACATTGACTTAGGGGTTGGGCAGTAGGCCACATGGAAATTATATCGGAGGCTAGAAAGTTAGTGATCCATGCTTGTAGTGGCCAAACATTTGGCAAAACTATCATGTGTGATAGTTTGAAAAGCAGATAAATTTACCCATGAAAACTCTTTTCTCTCTGACATAAAAACTGATGATTTTCCAGATACCGGCAGCTTTGTCACCATGGATTCCAGACTGACAGCATGTGGGACATGATAAACATACTGTGTAAATTAGAAATACTCTGATATTGTTACTGCAGCATAAACTAGCCCATCCTGACTGATAACAAAAGGGGTATTCTTTACAACTTCCTCCTTCCCTCTATCCAAGTGTAGTATAACAGCACACAGAGGATTGTGTACAAAACTCTGTATTTGCTCCTAAGAAGAAATGAGTTGAGCTATTTAGGAGATCTCTGACTGTTGGAAGGTCCAGGGCTGCTTGAAAGTTGAAAACAAGCCTACTTTCATAGAAGGGCTGAAAACAAGACTAGCATTGTTTTAGAGAGTACAGGGACAGGAAATGTCTATTTTACTGGTCTCTAACTCTTGTTATACTGAAGCTTTTTTCTCATTGCATTGAAAAAAAATTAAAACAAGAGTTTAGGCCAGCTAATTCTGGCAGGTTTCAAAACAGTGATACACTGTTGTGTGAAATGAACAGGCTATACAGACTACATATGTGATCCTATTTTTGATTTTTTTAAAGACATATTTGTTTCAGTACTCATTTGTACAAAAAAGTCTAGAACTACACATACTCTAAAATGTTAACACTAGTGTTAATTAAAAAAAGGAGGCGAGGGCTTCCCTGGTGGCGCAGTGGTTGCGAGTCCACCTGCCGATGCAGGGGACACGGGTTCGTGCCCCGGTCCGGGAAGATCCCACATGCTGCGGAGCGGCTAGGCCCGTGAGCCATGGCCGTTGAGCCTGCATGTCCGGAGCCTGTGCTCCGCAACAGGAGAGGCCACAGCAGTGAGAGGCCCACATACTGCTAAAAAAAAAAAAAAAAAAAAAAGGAGGCAATTAGACTGAGGCAGCTCTAATACATAAGCAAAGCACAACCTCAGCCTAAAATGCCTCAAGGTTAAGAAATCAACACCTAAGAGCAACCAATCACAAACAGCCACCTTGGCTTTCCCAAATAATACAGGTGCTTAAGCAATAGCCAATCAGATAATTCCCTTGCTTTGCTTCTGCCTCTTCTCTATAAACGTCTTTCCCCTAGCTCCTGTCAGCGGAATATTCCTAACCACTTCCGGTTTGGTGCTGACCAATTTGAATCAATTTTTACTCAAATAAACTCTTAAAATTTTTAGTGTGCCTCAGTTTATCTTTTAATACTAGGCAATCTCTGAAATTGAGATAGCGGCTATTTATTCGCCTCTTATTTATATTTTCTGATTTTTCTAAAATGAACATATATTTACATAAAATAGAAGTTTTAAAAACACTGTGTATCATGTATGGAAGTTGTATATATGTAGAGCTTAATTTTCCTATTAAGGAAAACTTTTATTCTCTGCTACAAATGTGACAACTTTACTCTTGCTACAATATTTTACAATAGAATCTTCAATTTTCTCAAAAAATTGCTAGATGCAACATGTAAGCTAGTGATCTTTGAGCAGTCATTTTAAAAATAGAATTTTAAACATTTTAACCATGTATCAAAACATATTTTAGAATATTGTGAACCTTAATGCCTAAAAATAACAGGAGTCTTTGTAAGTGCAAATAGCATAAGACAGATAATAGAGAAAAGCAGTAGAAAACTAAAATAATTCTCTTAAAAATATCAAGTTTAAGTTCTATATCCAAAATGAGTCAATATATGAAATTAAATCATTTAGTAAATGAGAAATATGATCTAAAGGACGAGCTAATAGTAAATGTATTCTTTTGATGTTCACAAATAATATAATGCATTCCTTGTGCTGTATCTTGATTGTGGTACTGGTTACATAACTAAATGCACGTGCCAAAACTTAGGCAAATGTATGCTTAAAGCCACTGAATTTTCATGTGTGTAAATTACACTTCAATAAAGCTGATTTTTAAAAATCACAATTTTTTGCCAAAATTTTCAGATTATTTCCAGACAATTTAATTCAATGGCTTAACCATTCAAAACAGTCTGTTACATTATATGAACTTATAGAGAAAAAAAAAATCTATATATACTAAAAGTGGAATCTCTTCCTCGTAAATTTCCTATCCCCAATACCCAGTAATACTGGCTAGAGAATTTCAGTCATTCTTCCTTTCTCTCACCTGCTTTCAATAAGCCATCAAGTCCTATCAATTATATACTTTCTTTCATCCCTACTCTACTGCCTTAGTTCATTTCTTTCTGGACTACTGCAATAGACTTCTAATTGATTTCCTTGACTTTAATCTCCCACCTACCAATCCAACATCCTTAACACAGAAAAAAACAATTATCTTGCCCCCGCAAAAAATGAACAAACAAAGCAACGATAATGTTAATAGAAACTTGTTTTAAAAAACTAAATTGCTTCAGAACGAAGCCCAAAATCCATGTCACTAAAGGTACTTTAAGGCCTCATGATCAATATAAAATCCTCCCCTCACAAAAAGCACGTATTTTATATCTCTGTCTGTAGAGTCATCCTCTCCTTTTCTGTCTGTGAAATATCTACTAATCCCTAAAAAAATCCAGTTTAAATATAATTTCCTCCATTCCCACTGTCCTCCTCTAGATGTGAATTCCTCTAAGGCCATGGTCTGAACCTTCTTCACTAAGCACAGTGCCTGGCTCACAGTAAATATACGTATCAATTGAATAAAGGAATAAAAACAGTATTATTCACTAAATCTATTTTTACTTTGACAAATTAACATTTTTTTCTAAGATAAAAAACTCAGAAAATTTGATAATGTAGAAACTGTACCTTGTCTACATGGAAAATTAAATCCAGTTCACAGACGTTTTCAAAACACTTGTCTAATGTTTCCACAAATACCTAAAGAAAAGAAAAAAAAGGTTAAAAGCTTTTGAGAACTGAATAAGTTCATTCAAATCTATTACCTATAAGGCAGACAATTCTTAATTGTGAAGTAAAACTTCTAACTCTATTATCACATTTCTCTTTTTTAAATTAAAAACTGTATTAAGTGCAAAAGGAATAATTATAGCCTGTACATCTAAACTATTTTTCAATACATTAATAAATGAAATACAATAAACAAAATAAACTTCACTGAAAATTACTAAGACCTAAAAATTGTTAGCACCATTACTTACAAAAATACTGGAAAATACTCAAATCAGGCTCCCTATCTTCATATGAGGAAAAAAGAAAGCTTGTCATAAGTATCTATCAAGCTAGATGGGCACAGTCCAAGTCTCAACTACATCTAATATAGCCAATAATTTTTAATTAGCAAATCAGTATAAAAGATCACTAAAAATCAAACTTATGGAAAGAGCACAGACTCTGGAATCTGACTTACCTGGACTCAAACTCTGGTTCAAATATCTTGTACGACCTTGTGTGGGAAAGGGTTAACTCAGTAAGCCTGGGTTGTTCAACCCCTATACGTTCCCCAAAATGGCCTGTTTTCAGACGAGCCTTTGGCTAGTTCCTGGGAACTGAGCTCTGAGCCCTTGGAAAGTTCTGTCTGATAAGAGTATTTCTGCATGCTTGAGGCCCTGGGCCACACTGTACCAGTGTGAGCAGACAGTTTATGCTAACAGTGTGATTTTCAATGAACGTATTTTTTCTCTGAGGTTCTGGAGCTTAAGTAACCAAGGTCAGTCATGGAGGTGTCACAGGCCTATGTGACTGACCCCCAATAAAAATCCTGGAAACCAGGCTAGGGTGAGTTGCCTAGTTTGGAACACTTTGCACATGTCATCACATATCACTTCTGGGGCAATTAAGCACATCTTGTGTGACTCCAGTAGAAAGGGACAACACCTGGAAGCTTGTACCTGGTTTCCTCCATACTTCCCTTCATGTGCCTTTGATGGTTTTACTCTGTATACTTTCACTGTAATAAACCCTAACCATAAACATAGCAACTTCTGAGTCCTGTGATTCCTAGCAAATCACTGAGATGGTCTTGGGGACCTCTGATACAAACTTTCAAAAATTAATCTCTTAGGGCTCCCTGGTGGCGCAGTGGTTGAGAGTCCGCCTGCCGATGCAGGGGACACAGGTTCGTGCCCCGGTCCGGGAAGATCCCACATGCCGCGGAGCGGCTGGGCCCGTGAACCATGGCCACTGAGCCTGCGCGTCCGGAGCCTGTGCTCCACAACGGGAGAGGCCACAACAGTGAGAGGCCCGCGTAGCACAAAAAAATAAAATAAAATAAATAAATAAAATTAATCTCTTAAGTTCCACTTTGCATAGTTGTCACTATTCTATCACTATTTCTGTATCCACTACCCTTCTCAGTGAATTTTCACAGATAGAATGACCATAAGTTTATCATTCGAACTGGGGGATATTAAGAGTAAAAGAGAGCATCTATTAATTATTATATTATAATAACAGTATGCAATGTTATTGTACTATAATAATAACCTGGAACAACAAATGTAAACCAGGACTGTTCCAAGCAAACTGAAATGTATGGTCACTGTATTCATAGGTGATCCTACCGGACAGAGTAAAATCTAAACAACAGGCTTCTTGCTATAACTACTCCAATCTGAGGCCAATTTACACAGATCCACAATCCAAGGCTCCTTCCTGGCATCAATGTACATGAATAAGACAGGTGAAACAATGTATTTAACTATATGACCATGATCAACATCGTCTTAGACCAAGGGTTGGCAAACTTTCTCTGCAAAGGGCTGGAGAGTAAAGATTTTAATTTTGGGCTTTGTGGGTCATACAGTATAGCACAAAAGCAGTCACAGACAATACATAAACAAATGAGCATGGCTCTATTCCAATAAAACTTTATTTACAAAAATAGGTAGCAGGCTGAATTTGACCTGCAGGATGTAATTTGTTGATCCTTGACTTAGACTAGGAGAAATAAAAGATCAGTAGTAACCAAGAATATACAGTTTTATACATAGTTTCATTTATGACAAGGCAAGTTATTAAGATGACCAAGTGTGGGGCATACAAAGGTCATCCTCAAGTGAGTGCCTAGTTTGTTTCAATTATGTGGTAAGTAGAAAATATATATTGTTGAGTACCTATCCAAACTCCCAACTTCATCTATTTCTCCTCAAGGTCTTGGTGACATGGTCCGTGAAATGACTTTATTCATTCTATTTCTAATTCTGACTCACTTTTCTTCTTCTTATAACACATTCTTTTTATGAGGACAGAATGGGATAATGCTGCTTGAACAAAGAATAAGCATTTAACAAATACTGACTTCTTGAGGAGTCCAAAAGAGAAAATTTTCCCATTGAGAAAGATGAATTTATTTTTGACACAGTATCTCTAACATGGAAGTGGTCTGAATACATTTATAAACTCATAGTTAAATAAGTTACAGGAAACAAAACCATTTAAGTTCTGTCCTTCAGTAAATTTTTACTGAAGTATAACATATGTACAGAAAAGTACACAACACTGTTCGTAGGAATGTAAATTGGCGCAGCCACTGTGTAAAACAGTATGGAGGTTTCTCAAAAAACTAAAAACAGAACTACCATATCATCCAGCAATTCCCCTCCTGGGTATACAGCTGAAGAAAAAAAAAAAACACTAACTTGAAAAGATGCATGTACCCCAATTTTCATAGCAGCATTATTTACAGCTGCCAAGATATGGAAGCAACCTCAGTGTCCATCAACAGATGAATGGATAAAGGCGTGGTACACACACACACACACACACACACACACACACACACACACACACACACACACACACACACACACACAGAGGAATACTACTCAACCATGAAAAAGAATGAAATTTTGCCAGTTCCAACAACATGGAGGGTATTATGCATAGAGAAATAAGTCAGAGAGAAAGACAAATACTGTCTGTTGTCACCTTCATGTGGAATCTAAAAAATAAAACAAACGAATGACTATAACAAAACAGAAACAGACTCACAGATATAGATAAACTAGTGGTTACCAGTGGGAAGAGGGGAGGGGGAGGGGAAAGATAGGAGTAGGGGATTAAGAGGTACAAACAACTATGTATAAAATTAATAAGCTACAAGGATATATTATACAGCACAGGGAATATAGCCAATATTTTATAATAGCCAATATTTTATAATAACTTTAAATGGAGTATAGTCTATAAAAATTGTGAATCACTATGTTGTACACCTGAAACCAATGTAATATTGTAAGCCAAGTGTACCTCAATAATAAAAAAAAGTACACAAATCGTAACAATGTACAACCTGATGAATTTTCACAAAGTAAGTATACCTGTGTAACCAGCACTTAATATTCAGGTGTTAGACTATTACCAGCACTCTAGAAGCCCGCTCATACTCCATTAGGCAACTATCAACATCAAGGGTAACTACCCTGCTTTCTAACATTAAAGATATATTTTGTCTATTTCTGAACTACTATTGACCCTTGAACAATCTGGGCTTGAGCTGTGTGGGTCCAATGCTGCGCGCATGCTTAGAAACAAGTTTTTTTCAATAAATATAGTACTATACTACCCATGGTTGGCTGAATCCAGAGATGCGGAACCCACAGATACAGAAGGCCAGCTGTAAGGGACTTAAGCATCCACGGATTCTGGTCATAGCAGGTCCTGTAACCAATTCCCAGCAGATACCAACTACCATACCAAGGGACAACCATGTATTTAAATGGAATCATACAGTATGGAACCATATGAGTGGCTTCTTCTATTCATTGATTTGTTTGTGAGATTTATTTATTTTGTTACATAATATTAGTATAACAGTTCATTCATTCTTGTTGTTATACAGTGTGCTATTGCAGAAATATACCACAATGTATTTATCTATTCCCCGGTTGACAGAAATTCGGGTCCGGCATGGGGCCATTACAATTAGTACTGATACTTATTCTTATATAAGTCTTTTAGTGAACATACATACACATATCTACTGAATGTATACCTAGAGTAGAATCACTGGGCCATGGAGCAGATAGGTTTTCAAAGTGATTTTCAATAGATTTTCAAAGCAATTATAAAAATTTACAATCCAGGGACTTCCTTGGCAGTCCAGCGGTTAAGACTCCCACGCTTCCAATGCAGGGGGTGCGGGTTTGATCCCTCTCAGGGAACTAAGATCCCGCAAGCCGTGTGGCACAGCCATTAAAAAAAAAAAAAATTTACAATCCAAATCATAGTATATGGGAGTTCCCATAGTGCCACATCCTTGTCAGCCCTGTATGTTGTCAATCTTTTAATTTTAGTTATTCTTATGGGTGTGTGGTGGTCTGTCATTGTGATATTCATTTGTATTTCCCTGAAGCCTAAAGAGATGGACCACCATTTCATATTTACCATTTTGATATCCTTTTTCATGATGTCTATTCAAGACTTCTGCTCATTTTTCTGTTCAAGACTTCTGCTCATTACCTGTCTTTTTCTTATTGATGTATAGAAATTCTTTACATAGCTAGATACAGTCCTGTCATACACACATATTACAGATGTCTTTTCCTACTCTGACTTGCCTTTTCATTCTCCTAATAATGTTCTCAGAAGAACAGAAGCTTTAAATTTCAATATAGTCCAACTTATCAGCTTTTTTCCTTTATGGTTAATCTTTTTTTTGGTCTAATTTAAGAAATTTTTGCCTATAGCAAGGTCAGGAAGATATTCTCCCAGAAGAAAACAAAAGCTTCATGGTTTCATTTTTCATGTTTGGACCAAATCTATCTGGAATTAATTTTCGTATGTGGTGCGAGGTGGTCTTTCTTAATTTAAAATTATTACTAAACTTACTATTCAGAATAAAGTTTCCAGTATGGCTTTATTTTTTCATGTTTACTTTTTCCAGATCCACTGGTTTGATTACCCATATTCTGTAGCCATTCTTTCTTAACCATCAGAAGATGACTATCTTGGTGAAAATGCTGTCTGAATAGTCTCCCTTCACTTATGTATTACTTATGAAGGATCAGTGGAACCCACTGAACATAGACTATATCTGACAAAGAGAGAAAAAAATTTCTTGGTAGCATTGAATGTGCCACTGGTGAACTATAGTGTGCAAAAAATATGAGCTGTCTATAGAGGCAGTATAGCAAAGCAGTGAGGAAACCACAAAGACCTGACTTCAAATTCCTCCTTAGCTACTACCTAGCTATGTGAGCCTAACCGTCACTTAACTCCTCCAAATATCAGAACTATAAAATAGTTATACAACTATCTACCTTTCTGGATTATCTTAAAGATTTAGTTAAATAATTTAGATAAAGTGCTGAACACTGCCCAAAACACATCAACTAAACAAAAGCCAGTACTATTTACCTGGCTGTTCAAAACATATGATTACAAAATTAAAACAGAAAGAGAAAATTCTAATTCTACTAATAAACACTGATATAAAAGCAAGGTAACTACATACTGTGGTGTCCAAGTTTTTGGGATTTGCTTACTAACTTAGAAAGAAAAAAGGTTGTCAATATTTAAAACAGAACAATACCAAGTATGAAAAATGTAAATACTTTAAAAAAAAAAGTGCCCTGCAGCAAAATATCATTACAACTATATGTTCTTAACTTAGGGAAAGAATTCTTAAGATTTAAGGCATTCAAATGCTAAGTTTGGATGAAAACTTAAAAACCCACTTCAAAAAACTCTCCATTAATTTTCTTTTGAGTTAGCAAGAATTACTTAACGTAATTAGAATCTAGAGCCCCAAGGTAGATATACACTGCTGATTCGTTACATGGACAAGGTCAATACAAAACTAATAATCTACAAACTGAAGTTAAGAAATTAAGAAAAACAAATTAATGGGCCTTGGGGGTTCTAGCCAGGACAACCAAAAAATAATAAAACTGCTGTTGCATTATATTTCACACAGAGAAAGATAAAAAGACTAAAAAACTAGAAGTAACATGGTACATGGCACCCTCTTGTGTTTTATTTTTAAATGATAAAAGTTTAAAGTCAATTTCAATATAACTGTTATCTACTAAGTAGCTACTCATTAATCTCTGGCCTTGGGAATTCAAAGGCTGGTGGAAGAAAAATTACTTTCAATTTATTAAAAATAATATTTTAAGTTTTCCTTCATTTTAATAATTACATAGTTTTCCAAAAGTAAATATAAAAGATAGAGATATTCAGAAAAATGCCATATCCACATATAAACAGAGTCTCCCTTCCCTGTGCCCTTCTATCAACAAAACTTCCTTGTGTTTCCTTTATCTTTAATTACAAATTTATATGCCTGGATCACAAAGGGTAACAGGAATCTATTCCAAAGCAGCTTAGTACTTAAGAGTACTTAGTACTCTACTAAAATTCCAGCTTCGCCTCTGACTATGAAATCTAGGGCAAGTTATTTAATTCTAAGCCTCATTTGGGTATAATAATAGTGCCTATGCCATAGAGTTGTTTTAGTGATTAAATAATAAATATAAATGGCTTAGAACAGTAGTATCTCACCAAAAAAAGTACTCAATATATTTTAGCTAGTATTATGATACTATACACAGATGCAAAAATAAAAATGTGCACTAGATAAAATAAATGCCACAAAAATATCCTTAAGCAATATCACTTATTTGGCAGACTCTCCTTTAGAGTTTCTAGGGGAAAAAAATATATTTTTTTCTGGGTTTGGGGAATTCTGTTAAATTTCAGGAGGAATTGCTCTTACTGTTTCTCATCTATAATATTAAATAAAATACATAAATGTTAAACTGACATGTTATAAGACAGGAAAAGTCTTAAGCCCAAGAATAGAAGGCATAAATTTAGGAATATGCCAAGAGATCTAAAAAAATTGTTTTTCAGTCAGCAGCAAGATGTTCTAGAGAGATACTGGCTTAGCTTAAGTAAGGAATCAAAAAATACGACTAAAAATGTACCAAGAAAGCTAGGGAACACAGACTGAACTTAAAATCAGATTAATTAGCTTTGAAGAACAACTATGAATACAGCACTGTTGCATATAATATTCAGAATCTTTAATGTATGGTGTTTAAGGTGTGTAAGTAGCACTCGGGCTAGCCTATGACTGGATTCTGAACTGGATTTCCACTAAACCTGACCTAGACACTAATATGCCAATGAGGACGGATATTTTTCTAACAGTAAAAATAGAGACATTTATTGTGCATTTATTATGTACCAGTTAATTTAAACATTAAACTCTTGACTTCAATATGAAAAAATTAAGAGTTGATGAAAGGACTATCTGTCTTCTATATTGATGTCATAATGATTCTTTAAGAGTTCTTAAAGAACTCAATGATTCATATTGTGTGATTTATTTCTTTCCATTTTTTTAAAAATTTAAAAGCTAACAATGATAATAGCACTTATTGAGTATACACTATTATGGCACTGTTATTGTTCCAAGTGCTTTAAATAGATTATTTTGTTTAATCCTTCACAGTAATCCCATAAGGCAGGTACTTTTTATCAACCATCTGCAGAAGAGTAAGTTAAAGTACAAAGTTAACTAACTACTAGCAGTTAGGTAGGAGAGTCCTCACTAAAATCCAGAAAGTCTCATGGCAGAACCCACACTCTTATTCACTAGAGATACTCCCTCCAACAACAACAAAAATCATCTTTTATTTTTAATGTAGTAAGAGGTGATTATTCAGAAAATTTAGAAAATATATAAAAGTGTAAAGCAAAAATTTTAACTGTCCATACTTTTATCACCCAAATTAACAACAGTATTGTGCAAAGACTTCTTGTACTATAGGAAATTTAATTACATTGTAGTCTCTCCATTAAAGTGACTTAATATGATTTGTATGTTGGATTTAGACATCTAAGGAAGAAGTAGGGTTTTGAATTTATAAGGCTAATATATCAAATATTAATTTAGAAAATGAAAGTAGCCTCTGCATTATTTCTTTTGGTGCACAGAAGCTACTCCAAGAACATTTAAAAAACTCATATTGACATCAATTGTTAGAACTCCATTTAAACTTCCAAGCAAAAGTTGATTTTTTTAATGGTATTTGGCCTTGAAAGATATTCTCTTGTGTATAATTGAATACGGTACAATTGGTATCTTGAACAGACTTAAAACAAAATAAAATGAATAAAAATCTTAGCTTTTCCTTACAGAATAGCAACTAATAAGTATAGAAATCATGATGGGAAAATCACTATTTGGCAAACACCACAATAATTCTTTCAGGCAGGAATCATCAACAGATGCTAAAAGTAATGACCAAATTATGATTAGAAAAAGGATATTTATATACTCAAAATTATTCCCCATAAGATACTTCTAAGCACAAAGGGAAAATGGAAGTTTAAGTAGGTAAACCTGGCAGGCACCTCATTAACCAAGGAATCAGAATAAATACCACAAGTAATAGGGTAAAATGATATCATGTATCTCCTGAATATGATGCACTGAGAAGGACATAACATCACTTGTGATATTCGAAAATACATAATCCAAATTTAATCACTAAGAAACATCAAATCCAAACTGAGGAATACTCTACAAAATAGCTGGCTACGGGTTTCCCTGGTGGCGCAGTGGTTGAGAGTCCGCCTGCCAATGCAAGGGACACGGGTTCGTGCCCCGGTCCGGGAGGATCCCACATGCCGCGGAGCGGCTGGGCCCGTGAGCCATGGCCGCTGAGCCTGCGCATCCGGAGCCTGTGCTCCACAACGGGAGAGGCCGCAGCAGTGAGAGGCCCGCGTACCGCAAAAAAATAATAATAATAATAATTGTCTAATACTCTTCAAAGGATCAAGGTAAGAAAGACATGAATGGAAGACAGATGAAGAACTATAACCGAGTAAAGGAAACTTAGGAGATAAGAAAACTAACACTCTATGTAACCTGAATTGAACTCTAAACAAGAAAAATTACATTAATGGGACAACTGGCAAATTTTAAATAAGATCTACAGATTAGATAATAGTATTCTATCAATGTAAATTTCCTGATTTTAATTACCTACTTGAGGTTATGGAAGATGTTAAATTTGAGGAATCTGGATGAATATACAGTATGCAAAAATTCTTTGCATTATATTTGCCACTTTTCTAAGTCTGAAATAATTTCAATGTGAAAAGTTTTTTTTTAATTTTTAAAGAAAAAAATTTTTGAAAAACCAAGCTCAAAAGGAACTCTTCTCCTCTATATCCAATCGCTCCCTGAAACCTACTATTCTACACTGAGAAATAAGGAATTCACTGTAAACCAAAGAAAAATACCAACATAACCTGAGTTTTTCACTCTCTCAAACCTACTTTGAAGGGGAAAAAAATAAATTTTAAGTTACTTCTAGCTCCAAAATTCTGACTTTAAGTACTTGAGTTCAAAAATACTTTCTTCACCACTATAAAGTAAGTAATAACAATGTGTCTGCTATCTTCTAGGCCCTGTGCTGACTGCTTTATATACATTAGCTCCAATTCTTATAACAATGCTGGCAAGGTAGGTATGAATATCAACATTTACAGACAAGAAAATTGAGGATGAATAAGACTAAGTAATTTGCTCAAAGATATAGAACTGTTAGATGACATAGCCAATATTTAAACCCATACCACCTAACTTCAAACACAATAATGCCTCCCAAGAGGACTGCTGAGAGGTCAAAAGAACATGTAAATTAGAATGGTAAGTATCATCAAATTGTTACCTGGGTTTATCATTAAGAAGCAGCAATGTAAATAACTGAAAAGTGAATTATTACATTTCCAATGACTGTAAATCAGACTTTTCAACAATGAAAATAAGATAGGAAAAGGATTTTAAGAATGCTGAATCAGGCTTCCCTGGTGGCGCCGTGGTTAAGAAGCCACCTGCCAATGCAGGGGACATGGGTTCGAGCCCTGGTCCAGGAAGATCCCACATGCTGCAGAGCAACTAAGCCCGTGCGCCACAACTACTGAGCCTGCGCTCTAGAGCCCAGGAGCCACAACTACTGAGCCCGTGTGCCACAACTACTGAAGCCTGCGTGCCTAGAGCTCGTGCTCTGCAACAAGAGAAGCCACAGCAATGAGAAGACCATGCACCGCAACGAAGAGTAGCCCCTGCTAGCCGCAACTAGAGAAAGCCCACACGCAGCAATGAAGACCCAATACAACCAAAAATAAATAAATAAAATAAATTAATTAAAAAAAAAGAATGCTGAATCACTCTAACAGTGTCCAATTCATATTGTTTATAGAACTATTTTTTGGTTTCTTACATATGTAAGAAACAAATATTATTAAAAACAGAAGTTTTTAATACTCTGGTAACACAGTATGGTGTAGTAAACACCATAGAATTTTCCTAAAATGATCCTGGGCATTCACGCTGGATTGCCTGGAAAATAAACAAATTGAGCCAGGGCTCTCTCTTTCTCCAGCAGGAGGAACTGCACCAGAACTCATCTCTCCATGGGACCAGGGGTTTATCCCACTCAATCTTCCAATAGGTGAGCTGCAACTTCCCACAGTTCTCAAGAGCTGGTCAGGGAGTTTTCCCAGGCAACTCTTAAAGACACGTGGCACCTAAACGTGTATAGCTCAAAGCTTAAGTAATGCATATGCCACCCCACTGACAAGTATGCTTTCAATGAGCCTACTCTTGTAATAAAAGAAAACAATGATGTGGAGTGGGAGGGGTGAGGCCTCTATTGGCAAATTATTCTATGTTTAGTAGTATCTAAATCAGCGCAGCTTCCTATGAGATAGTGGGAAGATCAGGGGATCTTTCTTAAGTATTCTCGGCTTACAAGTTTCCTCAATTAAGCCTATTCTTATCACATAATTCTATCACAATGCAGAATTCCTTCAAAGCCATCAAAGAACATATAGGATAAATAGATTCACAAATTCTTGTAAAAATGAAAAAGAAAAATAAAAGGACTTCTTTACCCAATTCAGTTTGTGTACTAATGAAATTATACGCCTTCCTTATAAAATACATGCTTTAACGATAATGTTAGCTAAAAACCACTGACTACTTCAGGTCAGTCATTTAGCGACAGGCTTCACATACACCATCTTTTTTTAATGCTTTCACATGTTCTATAATTTGGTATTGTTATTATTACCTCCACTTTGCAGATGAACAAAATCAGGGTCAAAGAGGTTAAATAACTTGCCCAAAGTTATATAGCCAGTACAGAGAAGGGCCTGAATGGTTTTAACCACTACTACTTTGCTTTAATTCACTGATATTTCTAACAACTCATGAGGTCTATAGGCAGCATACTGAAACAGGCATACTTTACAGGTGAAAAATGCAAGGTCTATTAACATTAAATGACTTGCTCAGTATCATACTAAATTAACACTAATAGCAATAAGTGAAATAACTTCACAAAACTCAGTCTAACGCTCAGTACTGTAGTACTGACAAATGCTATATACATAACAGTTCTAATTTATATACATATTCTAACACCATGGTCAAAACATATCTTTCTAAACCTAAAGATAAGTTTAGTTGTTAGTCCTCAATTTTTTCCTAACTATAACTGAACAAGGCTGATGCTGATATAATTGCTACATGTGATACAGAAAACTGCTACAAAATTTGGAATTATCTAGTGAACTTTTATGCCTCCATATCAGCGTGGCAACTAACTTAATTGAGGGCAATATGACTGCTTATAAATAACTCAAACAACCAACATTAATATTTAATTAACTTCTATTCTCACTCTGTAAATATTTTAACACTTCCAATGACAACATGCTATAACAGAAAGGACTTCAAAAAAGGCTAGCTATCAACTCTGAAACTAGCTTATATTGTAATCAATATCACATTAAAATAGTACACACCAGAAACAAAAAAAGATCACCTTTTTTTTCCCAACTAACAAAGAATTAAAAGAAAACAAAACAGAAGCTGATTATTCAACCTGGTGACATACTAGTATAATTCCCACATGGAATTTACTAAGAATTCCTTCTCTCAGATTTTATATAAGGTAAAAAGTCAAATCTGGGATAATACATACATACCTTAGAAACACAAAACCTTTGCATAAAAATATAAGCTTCTAATGATCGTTTGAATTATATCATTTTTATTGTTCAAAAAACAAAAATGATAAAATTCAAAAATAAAAAAAATTCAAAAAAAGTTTTTAAAAAGTTTTAATTCTGGATGATAGGAATATAGGTATTTATTGTTTTATCCTTTGTGTTTTTCTGTATTTTAAACAGTTCTAGAAATGTAAATAAAAGTAAAATACAAACATTCAAAAAAAAAAATGAAACTGTGTTTAGTTATCACATGTTGATGTTTACTAAGTTTTCTTGACCCATTCCCTAAAGAAAATACAAAACCAAGAGGCTTTGGTCTAAACTCTCTTGATTTATAATTTTCCACTTTTATTATATTTCTCAAAACTAGAGGATGGACAAAGCAAGAAAACCAGTTCTAAGTAAACTCTGAATAGCTGTTTCATGAAACAGAAGCAGAAACAATAAGCTACTCCCTTCCATCTTTGTTCACTCAACCAACGTTTTTAAAGTGCCTGACTTATGCATGCTCAGCACTCCCTCTTAAGTATTTAATGATCTGTAATAACCACCAGGGAAAGACAGCAACTACAGAACTTCCAACATGTTCAAGGTAGTGACAGAATTCATCCTTGTAAGGTAAATTACAGAAAGTTTCTTTTTTTGTGACATGATAGATCAACATGTAATAACTCAATGGGATCTTCTTATAAAAACTGTTCAAGCCTACGTTAGAAACGGGACAATAAGAAAATCCTCCTGAAATTCTTTTTTCTGTATCTTATTTAATATCAAGACAAATTACCAACATTTCAAATAATAATGGCTAAAAACTTTTGCAAAACACAAGACATAGTTTCCATTTTCCACAAATACATGATAGAATTTACTTCAGATATGATGTAGGATATTTGTTTTTTGACAACTCCCCACATAATTCCCTTCTAAGATATAACAACCATGCTATCATAACCATTAAGACCAGCAACAGCATCAAAATAATAATCGATGAGGGGAGAACAATCTAGGTAGAAAGATCAGCAAGTACAAAGGCTCTGAGGTAAAAGCATGCTGGTATATCTGAGGAACAAGGAGGCCAGTGTCGATGGAGCACAGGGGAAAAGAGTAGAAAATGAAGCAAGATAAGTAGTAGGGTTCGGCAAGGGGAGTCAGATCATGTGAGGCCTCATGGGTCATTTATAAGGAATTTGGCTTTTACTCTTAGTGAGACGGGAAGCCACTGAAGAACTCAAAATGGAAAAGTATAAAATGTAACATATTTGAATAGTATCACTCCGGCTGTTTTACTGAGAAAAGACAAAAAGGAAAGGACAGTGGAAGCAGGAAGACCAGTCAGAAAACTACTGACATAGTCCAGGCAAGAGCTGATGGTGGCATGGACCCATGTGGAGGCAGTGCAGAGAGCAGTAAGTGGATTCTGCATAATCAACAGGATTTGCCAAAGAAGAAGACATAAGGGAGATCAAGAAACTAAAATGAAGCAACTAAAATAGTAGGATGCAAACCAGGTATCCTAGAAGCCAAGTGAAGATATTTCATGAAGAAGAGAGTAATAAACAATCTTAATCAAATAAAGGAGGACTGATGAGAACCTTTGGATTCAGCAACAGTAAAGCTGAAAAACCTGATTAGAATGTGTTCAGGAAAGAATGGGAGAAGAAAAATTTGAGACATTGCATACAGAAAGTGTTTTGCTATAAAGAGAGGGAAAGAAATGAGGCAGTGGCTGGAGAAGGAAGTAGGGACAGAATTTTTTTTTTTTAAGATGGAAGAACATATTAACATATTATAGACTAGTGGGAATGATCTAGAAGAGAGGAAAAAATGATACTGAAGAGAGAAAAATGCTAGAGCAATGAGGAAGAAGTAAACTAGTATATAAGTGGGTGAGTTGGCCTTAGCTAAGAGCAAAGTTCATTCATCTCTTATAGAAGAGAGTACAAGGACACAGATAACAGAGTCTGTAGAAGTTCCCTTCTGATTGCCTAGTGAACTTGGAAGCTACATGTTAGAAGTGCTACAGGTTTGAGAGGGGAGGAGAATGTATCAGCAGTTGTCTAGGAGTGTGGGAGAGTGAAATGACCAGGGAAATATAATGTGATTACTGGGTAGCATTAAGGAATCACTGAGGTCAGAGATCATGAATTTAAAGTGAGGCCAGCATGTATGGTTATCTTTTTTTTCTCTACGTATGTTCAGATGTGTGGATTCAGGCAAAGAGCTGAGTATATACAAGCCTATGATTATCATGATTGACCATGGAGTTTAAGCTGGGCAAGGAGAGTAAGACATCAGGAGGATCAGGGACAGTGAGAAGATAGATTTAAAAGACAGAAGGTCCCAAAGACACACTGAAAAGATATAAGGAACACAGGAAGAAAATACAGGATTCTGGATATAAACATGTCTATTTTTCTAAAGCTGCCATTTATCTATTAATAAACATTGAACAGTTCAAAAATGTACAACTATACCTAGAAAACTGTCAATAAAAATTTTTATCCTCAAAAAAAAAAACCAACAAAAAAAGGGACTGAAGGTCCCAATGGGCTCAAAGAACTGTTGGAGTAACAGTAATTGTGATAAGAAAAGATAAGAGATGGTAGCAGAGAGTGGAAACTGTGAAATTAAGATGATGGAGAGACTTAAGTCTGGATAAAGACATGGTCTAGAAATGAACAGTGAAGTGGGGTAATGGGCAAAATTCATTGGAGAAGAATTCCAGTTTGAAGATACCAGTGTACTGAATGAACTATCCACATGAACGTTGAAATAACCAAGAATTATAACACAAGTAGTACTGGAGTGAATGTCAGTGAACTAAGAACTGAAATCTGTTAGGAGACAATTCTCCATAGGTGTTCCATTCCTGCACACCATGTGAACAGAGGTACTGACTGCCTTTATTGTGGATTATCTTTTCAAGCAAGCTCGTATAGCCAACAGCCCTGGAAAATAGATAGTGTTTCCCTCCAAAGCAAAGGGTAAGTTTATCTATACTTTGCTTGGAAGACATTCTCTTCCTCCAGGACATGGGCAGATATGCTTCGTGTCCGTTATAAAAGATTCCAGTTCACTAAGCTTGGGCTTCCTCTCCTATATCTCAATCTACTGTGTGTGCAGGTCTTACCTGCACCTTATCAAGTCACACTTTAGGAACTGGGACTTGAGTAACCAGTGTAAGCAAATGCTGTCACTTTGACTACTGCTTTGGCTGTCAGAAATAAAGTCCTTTGTTTCTGGCCCCGAAATCTCCCATCTTCTGTCAGCATCCATGAAACTGTGGTAGTTAAACTTGTTAGCTTGCAGGTAGAGTAAAATCTCAGACCACTGAAAGTTTTTGACAAAATCTCCAATGAATAGGGAGTGGGAATGAGAGATTACTGCAACCGGATTGGTAGAAGTAGGTATAGTTTGAGAACATGAGATAAAGTCTGGAGATGTTTTAGAAGATAAAAAGGTCTTGAAAATGTAATGAGAAGCAAAGAGAACACCCTCCAGACTCAATGGCATGAAGAAAGCGAAAGAGAAGACTGCTACTGCTTGCGAGGGTGGCAGGTAGTTTCATCAGGGAAGCCAGATTTAACCTACAGCAAAAAAGGTGAAGATAATATTAACAGAAGAGGTTGAAGATAAGGAGAAATTTGCTGATGACTGACCTTGAGTTCCAGGGCCATTATGAAAGATTTTCAGGAGATAGAAAGGGGTGGGTTTGGGGGTTAGATCTGGATACATATGGTAAAAGACCTATGAGTGTTGGGGTTTTTGTGTGACTTACATGAACAGGAAAAAAGGGCATGAGGAAATTAGCTGCAGTTAGTCTTAATTAGATTAAATGACTCTGTGCTACATCCCTCATCCCTCTTTTATCCACCCAGCATCTACTATGGAACACTTATTTCTTACCAAACAAAACATCATTTTAGAAAATTTAGAACACAGAAGTTTTAAAAAATTGAAATGCCAAAATTGTTGTTTAATACAGTAAGAGGCAAGTGTTAACTTACTTGAATTAGATCTAAAATGCCAAGTTCACTTTCTGAAGAATCCACACAGAAGACAAAATATAATGTTGCATAATGTCTATAAATCAGTTTGTTGTCAGATCCTCCAATTAATCTAAATGACAAAACAAAACAATTGGAATGTTATAGCTATAAAATAAAAAACATTTTCATTAGTTCAAGAAAACTGACAATTTGTTTAAAACCTTCTACAAAAAGAAAGGTAACATTTAATGACACAGCATTCAAGTGAACTAGATGGTTGTTTTCTTCAGAGAAGTCAAGTAAAAGATGCCGATGCTTAATATTAGTTCATTCATTCATTCAATTATTTACTGAGTACTTACTATGTGCCAGGTACTGAAAGTGGGTAAGGAGCAATAAACAAACAAAGAAAATATTATCAGAGTGGAAGGGACTACTTAGAGAATCAAAAGAGGATGATGCCACATTGATGGGTTTGCTACTTCCTATTGGGTGTTAAAAGAGTTGATGTTTAGGCTGAGATCTAATGATAAGGAACGTGCCATGAAAAAATTTAGAGAAGAGCATTTCAGGCAAAGGTAAACTAATAAAAAGGCAATTTCATCAAGAAGGAAATATCTGTGTTCAAGAAAGAAAAAGAAGGCCTGCGATCAATGAAAGATTAGTAAGCAATTAGGTCAGAGAAGTAGGCAGAAATGAGATCATAGGGCATTTTTAAAAGCTTACTAGATTTAACTCCATAGGTCACAGTAAGTTACACAGCTTAACACTGATTATCAACTAGGAAAAAGAAAATGACATTTCTTCTTAAGTTTTGGACATATTTACCATCAAGATCTTCTCCAAAAACACATTTTGTTTTGGAATATAAATGCAAGAAAACTGAGCTAAGAGATACTCAATCCTTTTGCCAAATATTTTTATTTATGTTGACTGGAATTTCAGCATTTTAAAAATAATAATTCAGGGATCATTACAAACACCTTTTATTTTTCTAAATACAGTTTAACTGTTCCATAGTTACGTTTACAACAATTCATTCACCTTCTCAAAAGACCCTTTAACACTAATGAAACATAAAAAAATCAAGGCTAAGTGTAATCAGAGCTAACTGAACATTCAAACAAGACAAAGGAAAATAACACCTATTTCTTTTTTTTTTTTTTTTTTTTGGCTGTGCTGGGCAGCATGCGGGATCTTAGTTCCCGATCAGGGATCAAATCCATGCCCCCGGCCGTGGAAGCATGGAGTCTTAACCACTGGACTGCCAGGGAAGTCCCTATTTGTCACTCAATAAAAGTAATACTAAATTCACAAGTTTTGTAGAAACAACTTCTCTACATACACACTCATTATTTTTTATTACTTTATATCCTCTAATACCAAAAGTGAAAATGATCTTTGACAAGAATTAAAAACTCCTACTATCTAGAAAAGGTATGCAATTTAAAAATATGTACAAGCACTTTAAAGATTCTCTGAGTTGTATTTATAGACTATCGTTGCAACTGTTCCTTAAAAGGGACAAAAGCAGCAATAGCAGACTTTACTTCATCCTGAATCTGCAATTTAGTGATTATCTTAAATTTTTGTTTGGATCTGCTTTAAAAGAAGACCAAATTTTTGAAAACTGTAAGTTTCAAAATGGCAATTAGGGCTTCCCTGGTGGCACAGTGGTTGAGAGTCCGCCTGCTGATGCAGGGACACGGGTTCGTGCCCCGGTCCGGAAAGATCCCACATGCCGCGGAGCGACTAGGCCCGTGAGCCATGGCTGCTGAGCCTGCGTGTCCGGAGCCTGTGCTCCACAACAGGAGAGGCCACAGCAGTGAGAGGCCCGCATACCGCAAAAAAAAAAAAGGCAATTAAAGTTATTAAAAGAAAACAAAATATTAATATGAGTACACGTTTTGTTATAATTTCATCTTTATACTATAGTACAAAACTGATACAAATTCTTGTATAGAATGCAATACACGACATAAAAGCTACAGAATTTTAGAAATCCTTAGTCCAAATATCTTATTTAACATAAGAAGAGAAAACTGAGGTACACAGAATTTAAGTGACCTAACCAAGAAAACCAGCTTATTAGTAACAAAACTAGGACTAAACCAGATGTGTAGCCTCATCTCTGATGCAATATTTGCTTTCTACTTTTTGTAAGGTTGGAAAAGAATAATTACAAACTCAAGTCATACTTCCTAGTTCAAACAGTGCCCTGGTTAGACCAATCAATTTCTTGCACTGTGCTGGGTGATTAATTTCCTGTGAGGTTAGAAGATTAAGGAGCTGAGATAAAGGAAAATGATGGTAATGGCAAACACAACTCAACTACAATTTAAGAGAGATAAGTAAAGTACAATTAAAATACAAAAACAGAAAGCAAGTACATCTGTCTCAACTATTAAATTGGAGGCCTCGAGTTAACAGCAAAATTTACAAATCATAGGTGTGTATTTGCAAATTTAAGAGCAGTATGACATAACCTTTCAAGAAATGCAAGTAAACTTTCTACATGATAAAAAGTAATTTATAGTCAGGTAAGAATGAATTCTGTATTATGAAAACTGTTTTCCATAATATGCATCATACACCTTAAAAATACAGAAAAGTGTAGGTTTCTCAGACTAATCTCTGATTATTCATAATGAGGTTCAGCTAAAGTTTAGTTTTTGAATTGTCACTGAGGAAATATCTTGTTAAGAAATTAAACATATAAACACGGGAAGGAATGTTTATGAAACTATATGAGAACAAATTAGTTTCATGAAACCCATTAATTTAAAACTATTTACAATAGTTGGCAAACTAATCATAAGCAATTTTTATTTACTCATTTTAAAAATAGAAAAGTCTTAGCTGAATTCGAATCTGTCTATCTAGACACACACATATATTTGAAAAGCAGACGTCAGAATTGATCATAATATAAAATAAAGGGTGCTATCTAAATTCTTAGGAAAACAGGTCCATTCACCCTAAGGAGTACTCTGTAGCCATTAAAAAGAATGAGTTTGCTTTAGATGGGTTTATATGCAGAGTTTTTCAAAGTATAAGTGCAAACAAGCAACACGAAAACCAGCATACATGTGTGATCCCGTAAGTAAAAATTTTTAAGGTTATACTTTTATATGTTAGTGCAAAATTAATTTTCTAGAAGGATACACAAGAAACTGGGAAGAAGGACTAAAGCTGGAGGAGGAAGACTTGGTCTACAATTTATACTTCCATGTAATGTTTGAATTTTTGCCATATGAATGTATTACCTTTATATAAAATGCCTTTATAAATTTTTAAAAGAAAAAGATTAAATATCTTCAAAAAATTATTTAAGTTAGATTTATAGTTAACATAAATGGTAGTTAATTCCCCCAATCCAATTAATCAAATTAGGAAATTTTAAGATAAAACGATTAAACAGTATATATTTTATTCATATAGTCAAAGATTAGAAATGTCCATGAAATGCTTACTTACAATCCTCCTTCTAGGAAATTACAAACATTTTCATCTCTCTTAGATACCAAATGGAATGTCTCCCTGATGATTTGCTGTTGTGTATCTTCACTCTGAGAAAGAATAATTCATATATGTTAGGATCTAATTTCTAGGTTTAACAGCATTATAAGAATTAAAAAAATAAAAGGTAGTAGTATCTGTCTGGGAAATTCATCTAAGAGCGCAGTCCTTGGAGAACTAACCTATCATACCTTAAAAGAAACAAAACCCAACATTTTTAAATTAAAAACAAAAAATCAGCACTTTATAGTTTACCACTTCACTAAAACTTATTTCTCAGCTTCAGAAACCAACAAGAAAAATATCAGACACATGAATTATAGACACTAGTAAAAGGGACACTAGATATTAACTAGTCAAAGCCCGTTGTTTTACAAATGAGTAAACTGAAATAAAGAGATGAAGTTATAAATAATTTACGTAGTTAATCTATATTTTAATGGAAGAAAGTACAGAAGTTTGGAGCTTCCAATTAAGTAAGTTTAACTAAATGCAAATTGAAGTAAGAGTCTATCCATCTTACTCATTTTTATATAAGCACTGCCTAAAACCAAGAATTGATTCACTAATATTTATTAAATTCACCAAGCAATTCATATCCCAGTAAAAAAGAGTCAGCTTCTCAAACACTGCAATAGAAAACTGGGCAAAATCATGAATAAGAATTTCACAGGAAAGAAAATATGATGGTCCATAAACAAATAAAAAGATGGTAAACCTCATTAGTAATGAAGTGAAACACAAGTTAAAGTAACAATGAGATAACTCCACATGTATCATATTAGCAAAAATGTAAAATTATGACACTACCAAATGTTGACAAAGATGTGGAGTCAAAGCAACTCATCCTACCAGTGGGAAGGTAAGTGGTATAACCACTTGGGCAAAAAGTTTTACAATCCAGCACTCACTCCTAGGTACAATGATAACCCACGTGAAACCATTGTTTTTGAAGGTCAAAAACAATAGAAAAATTGGCCAACTACGTATATATAATAAATTCTTAACCTGTATACCAAGAAGCACAAAGAAGAATGTTCATAAAAGCACCATAACAACAACAAAAAGCTGAAAACAACCCAAATGTCCACCAACGACATATAAATTATGGTACGCTTTTTTTTAAATTAATTAATTAATTTTTGGCTGCATTGGGTCTTCATTGCTGCATGCAGGCTTTCTCTAGTTGTGGCGAGTGTTGCGGTGCGTGGGCTTCTCGTTGCGGTGGCTTCTCTTGTTGTGGAGCATGGGCTCTAGGCATGCGGGCTTCCGTAGTTGTGGCTCATGGGCTCTAGAGCGCAGGCTCAGTAGTTGTGGTGCACGGGCTTAGTTGCTCCACGATATGTGGGATCTTCCCAGACCAGGGCTCGAACCCATGTCCCCTGCATTAGCAGGCGGATTCTTAACCACCGTGCCAACAGGGAAGTCCCTGTGGTATGCTTATAAAATCGAATCCTATAAGCAGTAAAAATTAAATCAGTATATTATACCCATCAATATGAATGATTCTCAAAAGTTTAATGTGGAAGAAGAGTTACCACAGCTCAAGTTGCCATTAAAAAAATACCATAGACTGATGGTTTAACTAACAGAAATTTATTTTCTCACAATTCTGGAGGCTAAAGGTTCAAGACTGAGGTGCCAGCATAGTTGGGTTCTGGTGAGTGATCTCTTCTTGGCTGGAAGACAACCACCTTCTCACTGTGTCCTTACATGTCCTTATGGGGAAAAACAGCAAGAACAGGTTCTCTAGTATCTCTTCTGGTAAGGGCACTAATCACATCATGAGGTCCCCACCCTCATAATCTCATCTAAACCTAACTATCTCCCAAAGTTCCAATCCCAAACACCATCAAATTGAGGGTTAGGGCTTCAACATGTGGATTTGGGGGGTACACAATTCACTCTACAGCAGGAGAAAAAAGTAAGTACCAGAATGATATGTAATCATTCCATTAATATAAAATTCAAAAACAGGCAAAACTAAATATTACGTAGTGACAGAAATTTGGGGGTGATAAAAATAAAACTATAAAGAAAATCATGGAAATGATTAACAAATTTCAAAGGATTAGTTTCAAAGGAAGAAACAAAACTGTCAGTCACAGATGAAAAGATTTTCCACATAGAAAATCTAACATAATTTACACAGAAGTGTTGTAATTAGTAAAAGGTTTTAATAAGAACACAAAGAAGGACATTATATAAAATTCTACTGCCATTCTAACCTTCTGCAAGTATGAGTTGTAAAATATAATTTTAAAAAAATACCATCAAAAACCATGCAGTGCCTAGGAATAAAGGAAACAACAATAAAAAAAATGCAAGAGAAAAATGTAAAACTTTACTGAAATAATTAAAGAATACTTAGTAAATAAAAAAATGTACAATGCTTATAGATTGAATGATTCAATATTATAAAGATACTCAATCTCCCCAAAATGCTCCAAAGACTTAAGGCAATTCTAATCAAAATCCCAACAAGGGTGTAGGGGGAGAACTTGAAAACTGGATTATGACTCCAAATATGACTCCTTTCATGACTTACATATGAAATCAGAGGACTAGAATAACAAGACACTCTCAAGTGGAATATAAGAGGACCTGCTGACCAGATTAAGAATTATTGTAAAGCCACAGTAATTAAGGCAAGATATTGGTGCAGAAATAGGGAAATTGACTGATGGAACCAGAAACACACCCACATATAAATATAGTTATTTAATTTAAAACAGAATACTCACTGCAGATTAGCAAGGATGGAAGGGCATTTCCATAAATGGTGCCAGGATGAAAATTTTTTTGTTCTAATACAATGAACTTCTAGCTCTCACATACTCAAAAATCAATCCCAGATTGATTAAAAATAAATGTCAATGGTGAAGCTACAAAAATTAAAAAATATAATACAGAAGAATATCTTTATAACATTGTAATAGTGTTGGACTTTCAAATAAGACACAAATAGCGATAACCATAAAGGAAAAGGTTGGCAAATTTGATCACATCAAAACTAAGCACTTTTTTTTAACTTTTTAAATTTATTTATTTATTTTATTTTTGGCTGCGTTGGGTATTTGTTGCCGCGTGTGGATTTTTCTCTGGTTGTGGCAAGTGTGGGCTACTCTTTGTTGCGGTGCATGGGCTTCTCACTGCGGTGGCTTCTCTTGTTGTGGAGCACGGGCTCTAGGCGTGCAGGCTTCAGTTGCTCCACTGCATGTGGGATCTTCCCGGACCAGGGAAGTTCTTGAAGGAAATTAAAAGTGCTACTGCAGTGAGCACACGGATGATAAGAAAGTGAAACAGCCTTATTGCTGATGTGAAGAAAGTTTAGTGGTCTGAATAAAAGGTCAAACCAGCCATAACGTTCCCTTAAACCAAAGCCTAGTCCAGAGCAAGGCACTAACTCTTCAACTCAATCCCCCTGCATTGGCAGGAGGATTCTTAACCACTGTGCCACCAGAGAAGCCCAGTAAGCACTTTTAGTGCTCAAATGACACCAGAAAAAAGAATTAAGAGAGCTACAAACATGACAAACATATCTGCAATACATAAAAACTGACAAAGGAATAGTTGCTAGCATACGTAAAGAACACTTAAATGCCAGTAAGAAAAAGATAAACATCCCAATAGAAAAATGACTTGGCAAAATATAAGACCTGGAATACATCAAACTAAAAAGTTTCTGTATAGCAAAGAGAACCATCAACAAATAGGTAACCTGCTGAATGGAAGAAAATATCTGCAAATTGTATACCTGATAAGAGGTTAATATCCAAAATATATAAAGAACTTATACAACTCAGTAGCAAAAATACAGAAGCACTCCAATTTAAAAAATTAGGACAGAAAATCTAAATAGAGATTTTTCCAAGGAAGACATACAGATGGCCAAAAGGTACATGAAAAGATGCTCACACCACTAATCATCAGGGAAATGCAAATTAAAACCACAATGAAGTATCACTTCACACCTATTAGAATGGTTATTATAAAGATGCTAAAAATAATGAGTATTGGCGAGGAGGTGGACAAAATGGAACCCTTGTGTATGTTGGTGGGAATGTAAATTGGTGCAGCTGCTATGAAAACCAGTATGGACGTTCCTCAAAAAATTAAAAACAGAACTACCACATGACCCAGCAATTCCACTTCCAAGTTTTTATCTGAGGAAAATGAAAATACTAACTTGAAAAGATAAAAACACTCTCATGTTCATTAGGACATTATACACAATAGCCAATATATGGGAACAACCTAAGTGTCCAACGGTGTCCATGGATGGGTAAAGAAAATAAAATGTGATGTATATAAAGGCAAACCTTGGAGATACTGAAGGTTTGGTTCTAGACCACAATAAAGCAAATATAATAAAGGGAGTCACATGAATATTTTGGTTTCCCAGTGAGTATATGTTATGTTTAAGCTATACAGTAGTCTACTAAGTGTGCAACAGCATTATGTCTAAAAAAAATGTACATACCTTAATTTAAAAATACTTTATTGTTAAAAAATGCTAACTATCATCTGAGCTTTCCATGAATCATAATCTTTTTGCTGGTGGAGGGTCTTGCCTCAGTGGCTGCTGACTTCTCAGGACGGTGGCTGCTAAAGGTTGGGGTGACTGTGCCAATTTCTTAGAATATGACCACAGTAAAGTCTGCCTCGTTGATGGACTCTTCCTTTCATAAAGAAGGAATCATGCAATGCTGCTTGATAGCATTTTACCCACAGGAGAACTTCTTTCAAAATTGGAGTCAGTCCTCTCAAACCCTGCAAATACTTTATCAACTAAGTTTATGAATTACTCTAAGTCCTTTGTTGTCATAACAACAATCTTTACAGAATCCTCACCAGGAGTAGATTCTATCTCAAGAAATCACTTCTTTGCTCATCCTTAAGAAGCAACTCCTCATCCACTCAAGTTTTTTATCATGAGACTGCAGCAATTCAGTCACATCTTCAGGCTCTGCTTCTAATTCTAGTTCTCTTGCTATTTCCACCACAGCTACAGTTACTTCCTCCACTGAAGCCTTGAATCCCTCCCCTGCAAGTCATCCATGAAGGCTGGAATCAACTTCTTCCAAACTCCCGTGAATGTTGATATTATGATCTCTTCTCATGAATCATAACGTTCTTACTGGCATCTAGAATGGTGAGTCCTTCCCAGGTTTTCAACCGACTTTGCTCAGATCCATCAGAGGAATCACCATCTATGGCAGCTATAGCCTTACAAAATGTATTTCTTAAAGAAGAAGAGTTGAAAGTCAAAATGACTCCTTGATCTGTGGGCTGCAGAATGGACACTGTATTAGCAAGCATGAAAATAACATGAATCTCACTGTACATCTCCATCACAGCTCTTGGGTAACCAGATGCACTGTCAATGAGCAGTAATATTTTGAAAGGAATCTTTTTTTTTCTGGACTGTAGGTCTTAACAGTGGGCTTAAAATAAATTCAGTAGACCATGTTGTAAATAGATGTGCTGTCATCTGGCTTTGTTGTTCCATTTATAAAACACAAGGAGAGTAGCACAATTTTAGCATAATATTAGCATAATTCTTAAGGGCCCTAGGATTTTTGGAATGGTAAATGAGCACTGGCTTCAACAAAGTCACCAGCTACATTGGCCCCCAACAAAAGTGTCAGCCTATCCTTTGAATCGTTGAAGCCAGGCGCGTCCTAGATGGCATCTTCTTCCAACAGAAGGCTCTTTTGTCTACACTGAAAATCTGTTGTTTAGTACAGTCACCTTCGTTCATTATCTTAGTTAGATCTTCGGGACAACTCAGTGTAGTTTCTACATCAGCATCTGATGCTTCAACTTGCACTTTCATGTTATGGAGATGGCTTCTTTCCTTAAACCTCTGCTAGCTTCAAACTTTTCTTCTGCAGCATCCTCACCTCTCTCAGCCTTCATATAGAGTTGAAGAGTTAGTGCCTTGCTCTGGACTAGGCTTTGGTTTAAGGGAACGTTATGGCTGGTTTGACCTTTTATTCAGACCACTAAACTTTCTTCACATCAGCAATAAGGCTGTTTCACTTTCTTATCATCCGTGTGCTCACTGCAGTAGCACTTTTAATTTCCTTCAAGAACTTTTCCTTTGCATTCACAGCTTGGCTAACCAGTGCAAGAGGCTAAGCTTTCAGCCTACCTTAGCTTTCAACATGCCTTCCTCACTAAGCTTAATCATATCTTGCTTTTGATTTAAAGTGAAAGACATGCAACTCCTCCTTTCACTTGAACTTAGAGACCACTGTCAGATTATTAACTTGTCTAATTTCAATATTGCTGTGTCTCAGGGAACAGGGAGGCCCAAGAAGTGGGAGAGAGGTAGGGGATTGGCTAGTGAGTGGAGCAGTCAGAACACACACATTTGGTTCGCTCTCATGTGTGTGTGGTTCGCGGCATTCCAAAACAATTACAACAGTAACATCAATGATCATTATCACAGATCACTGTCACAAAGATAATAATAATGAAAACTTTTGAAATATTATGAGAATTACCAAAATATGACATAGAGGCACAAGTGAGCAAATGCTGTTAGAAAAAATGGCGTCAATAGACTTGGCTTGAGGCAGGGCTGCCACAAATCTTCAATCTGTAAAAAATACAGTATCTGTAAAGTGCAATAAAGCAAAGTGCAATAAAATGAGGTATGCCTGCAAATTTGTGTTGTTTTTAAGTCACTGAGTTTGTGGTCATTTGTTAGAGCAGCAGTATAAGTGAATACCAGGCCATACTGAAAACAGGGGGGTTAAGAAAATGTCAACAAGCCAGATGTTGAAATCCCTAGTCCTTTTCTTCAATCAGTTTCCAGAATTCCTACAGTTAGGCCTTCGTCAGCCTCCAGGCTAAAGCCTGGAACAAACTTCTCCAGGAACTGTACCTAGATCTAAAGTTAATGACATTGGAGGTTCCAACTTCGGCAGAAACTGTTATCTGTTCACCAAACTCTACTTCCCAAGCACACAATTCAAGAATATTTTCCACTCTCCCTTGAATTTAAGGGAGCCATACAACTCAGTTTTGGACAATGTGATGTGGTAGGCAGTTGCAGTGGTATACCAGAGCTGGCACAATTGAAAACAACAGTGCGTTATCTCTTCCCATTTCTGCATTCAGTCACATGATGTCACTACATCATGCTGGTAGCATGAAACTGACCATAATGGAGTACTTACATCATGTAGCCAATACTACAAAATAGAGTTCTTTCCTCCCAGGTGAGCCAGTTGTTAAAAATACACTGTCCATGTACCTACTGGTCATCTGTATGTCTTCTTTAAATGCAAATCAAAACTATAGTGAAGTACCACCTCACACCAGTCAGAATGGCCATCACTAAAAAGTCTACAAATAACAAATGCTAGAGAGGGTGTGGAGAAAGAGGAACCCTCCTATAGTGTTGGTGCCAATGTATTGATAAGCTGGTGCAGCCACTATGGAGAACAGTACAGAGGTTCCTCAGTAAACTAAAAATAGAATTACCATATGATCCAACAATCCCACTCCTGGACATATACCTGGACAAAACTGTAAGTCAAACAGATACATGCACCCGTACGTTTATAGCAGCACTATTCACAATAGCCCAAACATGGAGACAACCTAAATGTCCATGGACAGATGAATGGATAAAGAAGATGTGGTACATATACACAATGGAAAAATACTCAGCCATAAAAAGAACAAAATAATGCCATATGCAGCAACATGGATGCAACAAGAGATTATCATACTAAGTGAAGTCAGAAAGAGAAAGACAAATGATATGATATCACCATATGATATCACTTATATGTAGAATCTAAAGTATGGCACAAATGAACCTATCTACAAATCAGAAACAGTTTCACAGACATAGAGAACAGACCTGTGGTTGCCAAGGGGGAGGTGGGTGGGGGAGGGAAGTACTGGGAGTTTGGGATTAGCAGATATAAACTACTATATATAGAATGGATAAACAAGCTCCTACTGTATAACACAGGGAACTATATTCAATATCCTGTGATAAACCATAATGGAAAAGAATGTAAGAAAAAGAATGTCTACATGTGTTTAACTGTGTCACTTCACTGTACAGCAGAGACTGGCACAAAATTGTAAATCAACTATACTTCAAAAAAAACTTCTTTTAATTTTAAAAATATAAATTTTTTTTTTAAAAAAATAGACCATCTAGGGGCTTCCCTGATGGCGCAGTGGTAAAGAATCCTCCTGCCAATTCAGGGGACACATGTTCAAGCCCTGGTCCGGGAAGATCCCACATGCTGCGGAGCAACTAAGCCCGTGTGCCACAACTACTGAGCCTGTGCTCTAGAGCCCGTGAGCCACAACTACTGAGTCCACATGCCACAACTACTGAAGTCCGTGTGCCTAGAGCCTGTGCTCTGCAACAAGAGAAGCCACCGCAACGAGAAGCCTGCGCACCACAACAAAGAGTAGCCCCTGCTCGCTGCAACTAAAGAAAGCCCGCATGCAGCAATGAAGACCCAATGCAGCCAAAAATAAATAAATAAAATAAATTAAAGAAAACAATGTACCATCTAAGCCTCACTCATAAAAATTCCTGCACAATCTTCCATGTTAACTAGATGCAGAAGTTCCATTAACATCATCTCAAGTATGACAAATAAATGCCCACAAAGAAGGTTCTGGCTGATCAGAAACACCAATACTATACTTTATGTGAGTGAGAAATATTCTTTTATTGTGTTAAGGTACTAAGACTGGGGGGATTGTTGTTACAGCAATTGTTACCCTAGCTAAACTGCCTAGCCACACTGTCTCAAGTAAAGCTCATACAGATAACTTCTACTCATGGATTCAGCGTTTCCAATTAGTTTTCAGTATCCTATCTTTACACAGAAGTCAACCAAAGATTAGTGGACATCGGAAGACAGCTCGAACATAAAAGCTAAGGACAAAAGTAGGGGAGAAAAGCAACTGAGAGGAAACAAACCAAGTAGGAAGAAGAAAAATTTTAAGTATATATCATTAATACCAGAGAGATAAGAAAAGATAATCCAACTAGGAAACAGTAACAGCATAACACAAAACAGTAACATTCAGAAAATTTTTTAAAAGAGTTCACGTAAATTAAAAATATACAGAGAAATTTTAAAATTTGGGGGAAAGGATGGAAAATAAAGTGAGAAAATCATTCAAAAAATAGGACCAAAGGGCGGAAAGACAGAAAATAGAAGAGAAAGGATAACAAAAGTAGGACAACAGTCCAGAGGAATGCTGAATAAAAGGAGATTCAAAAAGAGAAGAGAGCAAACTGAGAAATTTTTCAAGGAAAGAAAACAAGAACTTCCAGAATTAAAGAGCCCATCAAGGATCCAGCACAACTAATGAAAACAGACTCAGAGCAAGGGTCTATGAAACTTTAGAAATTGCTGACAAACAGGACTCTACATATTTTCTGGACAGTAAAAACAGATCATACACAAAGAACAGGTAATCAGAATTGCATCAGGCTTTTCGATAACAATACTGGAAACTAAAAGGTAATAGAGCAATGCCACCAAAATTCTGAGGAAAAGTTATTTCCAACCAAGAATTCTACAGGCAGTCAATGTAAAGTTATACTGTTTTCAGACATGCAAGATCTCAAAAAAAATCTACCTCCCATGACCTTTCTCAAGAAGTTAATGGAGGATAACTCCTGTAAGCTATACCATGGTAAGGTAATAAACCAAAAAAATCAAGCAACAAGGGATCCAACACAGGAATAGGCAAAAGGAATACCTAAGATAACAAAGATCCTAATATGACTGCCATAAAACAGGTCCAGATTGGACCTAGTCAAAGGATTCCAGGAGGGATTTCTTCAGGAACATGAAACTGATAGACGATGTATATGACTGAGACAACTGGCAAAGACATGAATTAGTGATAAGTAAATAAAACTTGATCAAAGGAAAAGGCGACTGTATCCGCAAGGAAAATGAAATGTCAGGAAAGGAAAAACTAAGCACAGTTTACAACATGGTTCAGCTGACGATGTTTACACAAGAAATTAATGTAAACACCAAATACTGATCTAATCAAAATTATGAAGTAACTATGAAAGGACTGGTAGGATACAGATGCTGGGCGGGAGGGGTGGAAAAGGAGTTAAATAATCATTTTCAATAGCAGAAGTCAACAGATCACGCCCACAAGTGAAAAATCAGGCAACAAAACAAGCGTGTTATTTAGAGACATGTAATAATCATTGAGTTATCAAATAAAAGTACGTACCTGTGGGAAGGCAGAAATGAGACCATGTTGTTTTTTCATTATAAACCTTATAAACCTTATAGAACTATTATATTCTTTAACCTATGCTAATGTATAACTTTGATAAGCAAGCTAAAAATAAAAAAGGGAGGGAGGAGAGTATGGATTCTGCAACCAGACTATCGGGATTTATTCCTGACTATGGTCTATATTAACTGGGTGACTTTGAGCAAGTTACTTAACCTCTCTGTGCCGGAGTTTTCCTCATTTGTAGCAAGAATAACAGTATCTACCTCACAGAGTTGTTGTGAAGATTGAGTTAATATATATAAAGCTCTTAAAAACAACAGCTGGCACATAATAAGCATGGATTAACACTGACTTACTTTAGAAAATCTACCTCCAGGCCTTGTTAGAATTCTAATGATAGTGTAAAGGTCTTAGAGGAGTTTTATTTTAAGGAAAGTTATCTTTTTGCATTATATTATTGTTTATAAACAAATAACAGGTTAAATATGTTAAACCTTAATTATGTTTCACTATTTTAACAGTGAAAAGAATTTCTCATATGAACTTCAAGACTGCTACCTGGAATCATCTTTCTTAAAATACCAAGCAATACTCAACTAAGAAAATCAATACTGGTAAGAAGTCTTGAAATTTTAATCAAATAACCAGTCTAAGTTAAGATTAAACAAATAAGTCTCTGCTTACATAACACAACTTCCCTTTCTTTAAAAATCAATTTAATTTAACAGCTTTCATAAAGAAGCCTGGAGCTTGCCTCACGCTGATCAGATTTCCTAACACTATGTTTCATAACAAAGGTAAACATACATTTCAGTCCGTCACAACTCCAGGATTACATCAGTCTAAAGACAACTAGAGTTACATAAAGGCAACAACTTTTATTATTTTAAACTTCTTAATGCATACTGAAAATTAAATTTTAAAAATTCAGTATCCCACTAAACCTTATCTTTTCCTATGTTTCTTCCTTGTTCCTACACATATATCATAAAAGGCAACTTTAAAACCCAAACTTTCCTCTAATCAAACAGTAAATATGTCATTATCCTCTTCCCTCCCTCCCAAACACGAAGAATTTTTTTCTAAAATGCATTCATTCGGGCTTCCCTGGTGGCGTAGTGGTTAAGAATCCACCTGCCAATGCAGGGGACATAAGTTCAAGCCCTGGTCCGGGAAGATCCCACATGCCGCGGAGCAACTAAGCCCGTGAGCCACAACTACTGAAGCCTGCGTGCCTAGAGCCTGTGCTCCGCAACAAAAGAAGCCACCACAATGAGAAGCCCGTGCACCGCAATGAAGAGTAGCCCCCGCTCGCCGCAACTAGAGAAAGCCCGCAAGCAGCAACGAAGACCCAATACAGCCAATAAAAGAAAAAAAAATGCATTTTTCACTCCACTGAATGTTGGAATATCAAGAATTACCAAGATGAAAGAGAAAGTTTCTTTTCCCAAAGAGCTTAAAGCAAGAAATAAAATGAATATAGCTACTTAATATTTTTATTTCATGTTCTATATCTTGCCTTTTTTATATTTCAAAAAAGAAATAGATGTCTTTATAATAAAAGGGGGCAATCCCTGACATAAGAACAGCACAAATAATATACTATAAGAAGGGGAACAAATGATTTTCAGCAGCAAGATTATTTTCAAAGAAAAGTGACAGATATCTAGGAACGGCCTTAAAGAACAGATAGAATTCAGAAATGCAGAGAAGAGGGAATGTGAAGTTACATGATATTGGAGGCAGAAGGAAAAGTTTGGGCCAAAGCATGGAATCAAGAAAGTGAGCAGCATATATGAGGAATAATAATTAGTTAATTTTGCAAAAGGAAGAGGACTGTCTTTTTCCTAAAAGGAAGAGAAGTTTGAAAACTAAGCCTCAGAGCACTCCAACATTTAGGAATCATGAAGAAGAGAAGGCCCCAGCAAAGAAAATTCAGTGGGTTTTTTTTGCCAGACCTCTCCCAAGTAGGAAGTCTGGCTGAAGACTTGATATATGTGAGTAGGCTTCACTTTAGCCTGAGTGTATAAAGAACAAACAGTCATCATGGGGCTACCCTTAAATCCCAAACAACAAGCAGGGAAGAGGGCACCTGCAACAAATTATATTAACACGTGCCCAGATATTTCATTAAATTTCTTTGAACTCTCTGGCATTTTCCCCCACAATGTATAAAACTCTGTTAAAAATACTTAGCACAAGAAAGAAAGCACTCAATAAATGACAGCTATTATTAATACTCTAAAACTAACATCTACCATACTAAAATGTTTCCCACTTTCAGTGGCAAAAACCTTATTATTTAATTTAAATAACAAACAGCTGAGAAGGTGATAGACTGAGAGTTTGAAATATTTAAAGAGAGAGCCTGAACGGTGGTGGAAGCTGAAAGGTCTGAAAACTCAAAAACAAAGTAAAATTTGGGGAGGAAAGTTGGAGTAAGGTATCTAGACAATTCAATGGGAAAAGAATAGTCTTTTCCACAAATGGTGCTAGGAAAACTGAATAGCCACATACATAAAAATAACATTAATCCCTAGCTCACACCCTGCACAAAACTTACTCAAAAAGGATCACAGACCTAAGTGTAAGAAAACTACAAAACTCTTGGAAGGAATTATAGGTACTAACCTATATGACCTTGGATTCGACAAATCTTTCTTAGATGTGCAAAAAAACACAGGCAAAGGAAAAAATACATAAATTGGACGACATCAAAATTAAAAACCTTTGCACTGCAAATGATATCAGCAGGAAAGTGAAAACAACAAAACAGGAAGAAATATTTACAAATCATACATCTGTAAGGTACTTGCATCCAGAGTATATGAAGAACTCTTACAAACTCGATAACAAAAAGACATATAACCCAACTTAAAAATGAGCTAAGGATTTGAAAAGACTTCTCCAAAGATATGCAAACAGTCAATAAGCACATGAAAAGATGCTCACTGTCAGTGTCATTAGGAAAATACAAACCAAAATCACAATGAGATACCATTTGACATTCACCAGGATGGCTAGAATCAAAAAGACATATAATAAAATAACAAGAGTTAATTAGGGACTTCCCTGGTGGTGCAGTGGTGAAGACTCCGTGCTCCCAATGCAGGGGGCCTGGGTTCAATCCTTGGTCAGGGAACTAGATCCCACATGCATGCTGCAACTAAGGAGCCCGTGAGCTGCAACTAAGGAGCTGGCAAGCCACAACTAAGGAGCCGGTAAACTGCAACTAAGGAGTCCACCTGCTGCAATAAAGACCTGGCACAACGAAATAAATAAACAAATATTTTTTTAAAAAAAGAGTTAATGAGGATATGGAGAAATTAGAACCTTCATACGTTGCTGATGGGAATGTAAAATGGAATAGACAGTCTGGAGAACAGTCTGGTAGTTCTTTAAACAATTAATAAACAAAGTTACTGTATGACCTAGCAATTCCATTCCTAGATACACACCCAAAAGATGTGAAAATATATGTTCACAGAAAAATTTGTACATGAATGTTCACAGCAGCACTATTCATAGTAGCCAAAAATTAGAAACAATTCAAACATCCATCAACTGATAAAGGGATAAACAAATGTGGTATATCTATACAATGGAATATTACTTGGCCATAAAGAAGAATGCAGTACTGATATGTGCTGTGACATGAGGGAATCTTGAAAGCATCATGCTGAGTGAAAAGCAGCCAACCACAAAAGGCTACATATTTCATGATTTCATTTATATGAAATGTCTAGAATAGGCAAATCTAAAGACACAGAAAATAGATCAGTGGTTGCCAGGGGCTGGGGGGAGTACAGATTGGGGAGTGACTATTAATGGGTATGAGGTTTCATTTGGTTTGATGAAAATGTTCTAAACTTAGATTATGGTGATAGTTGCACAACCATGATTACCAAAAACAAAATCATTGAATTGTACACTTTCAATGGGTGAATTTTATAGTATGTGAATTATAAATTATATCTTAAAGTTTTTTTAAAATGTTAGGTGATTCTTTAAAATAAAAAAAAAAAGCTGGGCAAGTTTTTTAGCTTTCTCCTTAAAACATCTCTCAATGAAACTCTTCTCTGGAAGAATCTTGAAGGACTTTGTATTTTGTAATAAGAAGGAAGTTCATTCCAAAACAAGGTCTACAATTCATTTTGAGGAAATAGAGTATCTGAGAACAATCTCTGGAATGTTCTACAGTCCCTAAGTTATATAATTTTCCAACTAAGGATAGGAATTAGAAAGAAGTAGTAATAATAAAAGTAATAATAATAAAAGTAGTAATCAAAGTTATTATTTATTTAGGTAAAGTATTGAGTATTATGCGTCAGGTTTTATAAGTATTTTCTTATTCAATCTTCATTTAAAAAAACATTTTTCAAAATAAAAGTCCACAGTAGAAGTCTAGTTAAATAAATTATGATACACTATACAACAAACTATTATGTGGTCATTAAAAAATTATTTTCTGGATATAACACCAAAAGCACAGGAGAAAAAAAAAAAGGTAAGTTGGACCTCACCAAAATTAAAACCTTTTGTGCATCAAAGGACACTATCCTTTGAAAACAGATACCATTCCTTGGGTGAAAAAGCAAACCACTGATTGGGAGAAAATATTTGCAAATCATATATCTGATAAGGGATTGATATCCAGAATGTATAAAGAAGAGCTCAACAACAAAAAATCAAACAGCCAGATTATAAAGTGGGCAAAGTACTTAAACAGACATTTCTCCAAAGAAGCTATACAAATGATCAGTAAACACATGAGAAGATGCTCAATGTTACTAGTCAGTAGAGAAATGTATCCTATGACCCGTGTTCATAGCAGCATTATTCACAAGAGCCAGAAAGTGGAAGCAACCCAAGGATCCACTAACAGATAAATGGATAAACAATGTGTGGCACATACATATATGCAATGGAATATTATTCAGCCTTAAAAAGGAATGAAATTTTGACACATTCAACAACATAGTTAAACTTTTGACACATTCGACAACATAGTTAAACTTTTGAAGACATCATACTAAGTGAAATAAGCCAGTCATAAAAGGACAAACATTGTATAATTCCTCTTTCATGAGATTCCTAGAGTAGTCAAATTCATTGAGACAGAAAGGAGAATGGTGGTTACCAGTGGCTGGGAGAAGGGGAGAATGGGGAGTTAAGTGTTTAACAGTGTACAAAGTTTCAAGTGGGGAAGATGAAAAAGTTCTGAAGATGGAGGGTTAGTGATGGTTACACAACACTGAGAATTTACTTAATGCCACAGAGCTATATATACTACCTAAAATGGTAAATTTCACATTACATATATTTTAGCACCATAAAAATATTATTTTGTAACAATCACACTAAGATATATTGATGACAGGAAATGGAAGAATATATGTGTGGTGGGATACACTAGCAATCTTCCCCACTTAATTAGACAGCACATAGTAATCAAAACAATTCAGTGGGTCTGACACACAGATAAAAAGCCCTCTCCTTCTGGGTAACAAAGGGAACAGCTTTGATTTGATTTGACAGTTACTGATTCTTGAATTACAAGGCTCGAAGCAAGGCAGGACAGATGTAGATGCTTCGCACAATATTAGAGGTGGTTTAGTGGCTTCACATAAATTTTGCTCATCTATAATCAAGGCTGTGAGGTGTCTGGGAAAAATAAATACTTTTTTTCTTGAGTTGTATTACTTCACAGGTTACTTAGGAAACGAAACCAGCTTGACCACTGGTCTCATCAGTATAGAGGTTACACAGAATTGAGCACTCACTTTTACCTTCATTCACTGGGTTAGCTCTCCTACCTCTCCAAACCAGGTAGAGAAGAAAATAATTGAGCAGAGTCTCATTACTGAGCATCACTGACTCTCCTGTAGAGGCCAGAGGCATTGTTCAATTGTGCAAAATACAAGTAGGATTCAAGGAGAAATACCACTTCTTGTGGAGAGCATGTTAGGGATGATGTCATCAGACTGAAAGATTCGAAGAGACTGTGTGATTTGGCATATGGGCATGATCTGTCCCTGTCTTTCTCTCTGACTTCATCTCTTGCCACTCCTGCCTGTGATCACTCAACTTGCCTTCTTGTTATTCCTCAACACAAATTTCAGACCCATGTGAGGGATCCTGAACCTCTTTCTGCCTGAAACATTCTTTTCTCAGCTGTTCTCAAACACTCCCTCACTTCATTCAGTTCTCTTCTCAAATGTCAGGTTTTTAAAGAGGCTTTCCTTGATGATTTTATTTAAGATAGCCTCTCCTCCATCATTCTCTAGCCCCCTACACTGTTTCATTTTTTTTATAGACTAATCACAGTTGTTACATAATTTGTTTATTGCCTATTTCCTATCACTAGAATGTAAACTCATAGGGCAGGAAGGACATCAGTCTTACTCATTACAATATTAGCAGTGCTTAGAACAGGGGCATACAAACAACAAATAGATATCTGTTGAAGGAATATGGGCAGAGGAAGAGAGCATAGAGAGTGCAATGGACAGGTCAGATAGTATCCAAAAAGGCCACTCCTACTTTCAAAGGACTAAGTCCATATGTGCCTCCCCTTGGAGACTTAAGAACTTAACACCTGATGGCTAGTATACCGGCCTTTACTCCTCCTACACTGCAGTATTCTTGAGCGTTGCTTGATCCTTCAGTAAATAAAGTTGTTTATCCATATTGCAGTTCAAAGGATTTGGTAAGAGGAAGGCTCATAGGGCTGAATGTGTAATTTATCCTAATTTGAGAGTTTTACACAACAAGAAACTGGAAGGGGACTGCCTCCTCGAGGTGGTCTACAACTCAGGATCACCTCGGCTTAGCAGCAGCAGTGAAGAAATCCATACCCCAAAAAGCATAAGGACAACTCCAAGTGTTAAAGGATGAATTCTTTGACTTTATAACAAAAATTAGCAAATATTGCCCTTTGGGATCAAAAAAGGGAAGGGCCCTGATACACTCAGGTTACTTACAGAAGTTAAACTATGTGGGGGAAAAAAAAAAGATATACACAGAGAAAAAAATACATGCGAATTATTAAAGTGCAATTAACATACACTATTGTATTTTTAAACATTTAACAATAGAACAGCCAGACATTAACCAGGTATTTGGTTATCTTAAAGCCACAAATGTTCCATAAATCCAACAACAGCTTCAATGCATTCTTTGTGTTAGTAATGTCTAAAAGGTATATACTCTTCATCGGAATATTCTGGAAGAAAAAATTTAAGAAAAAATAAACAAGAAATACACTATCAATAGTTATCAATGGGTGGTGAAATCAAGGATGTCCCTAGTGATCTTTTTTTTTCTTTGGCCACGTCATGTGGCATGCAGGATCTTAGTTCTCCAACCAGGGATCGAACCTGTGCCCCCTGCATTGGCAGCGCGGAGTCTTAACCACTGCACTGCCAGAGAAGTCCCCCAGTTAACTTAATACTTAAATATTTTCCATGTAATCACAATAAAGAAACTTATTTAAAAATTAAAACAATAAATAATTGAACAATCAACTTTACCAAAGAAACATAATACAGCCACGTTATACAAGACCTTTCTCAGTCCTGAAAGGCAGAGGAATGAACTATAACACTGTCCTATTTATAACCTTTTCCCCCAAACCAAAAAAAAAATCACTGTAATCGTGAACATTTTATTTCTTCCTTTCAATACAATTTTCAACAGGTTTATTAAACTTAATTTTTTAAAGCAAGTTTTCAAGCATACTACCCAGAAAAATTGTGATTATATTTGAATTTTTCAATGATCCATTGGTGTAAGGAATACCTTGAACTAAGTAAGATCTTTTGTGGCACATGTTCAGAACCACGTATTATCAAGAACCATTCCTGAGAGTAACATCCTCAGAAGCAATCTAAAATTACAGAGGAAAAAACTACCTATTCAAAAGAAATAACGTGAGCTAATGAAGAGAGAATAGTGGACACTTCTTTGCCTACCCACATCCACTCTTCTCTTCCACCTTTCCAACAGAATACCAATTTTCTTCATGTTTCCACCCTCCTCAGCTGCAAGGGTGGATGGATCCCCATTCGTATAAGCTGTTACTGGTCTTGGGTAGAACTAATCAGGCTGAAGGGAAACACACAGTCCAGGATTACAGGAACAGATCACTCTCTCCTTGTGCATTTTATTGATTACAACTGATTTCAAGGAGGAAATCAGCCTTTGGACATCAATTTTTGTGAAGAGGAGGGCAGAGAAAGAGAAAGAAACTGGATCTATGATGAAGTCACTGATTTGCTGAATCAAATAATTTTGTAGTTTGTCTACTAGTCTGCACTTCCTATTCTGTATCCTAACAAAGTTCTTTTTAAGCAAATTTGAGTCAGGTTACATAAAACCCAACTTACTAGCCAAAAGCATCCTAACGCATATGGAAGGAAATCAAATCATTTTGAATTATCTTGTTAACAAAAGTCAAATACTATATGTTAATATGTGTTAATACCTTAATTAATACTTAGAACTGTTGACAACTACGTCTCCATCACAAAAATAAGTTTAAGTATCCCACCTGTCACGTTGTCTTAATAGCTGCCAAAAAAGACATCAGTAAACACCAATGCACCTTTCTTAAAGATTTTTTAAAAAGAAAAAAAGTTATACATACTTACACTTTATATTTTTTATGTAAATACATTCAAAAAAAAAAAGGAAAGAACAATCTGAGAGTTCCTTCTAGGGCTTGCATTTGGTTGACAAACAACTTAATAATCAGACATAGTTTATAAGAATATTGAGACAACTCGTGTAAGAGTTTGAAAACTTTCTTGTTGCACTTTGTGTGTATGCTTATACATACACAATTTTTTATATGTGTAGACACAACTAAGACAATTAATATTAAAAAAACACTTTTACTTTATTACAGATATTCACCAAAGGATATGCCATGGTGCATTAATAACGTGAGAATCATAACCCAAGAGCTTTTTTTTTCCTTGCTTGATGGCTATGTAAAAATATATCTGGTGGGGCTTCCCTGGTGGCGCAGTGGTTGAGAGTCCACCTGCCGATGCAGGGGATGCGGGTTTGTGCCCAGGTCCGGGAGGATCCCACATGCCGCGGAGCAGCTGGGACTGTGAGCCTTGGCCGCTGAGCCTGCGCGTGTGGAGCCTGTTTTCCGCAACGGGAGGGGCCACAGCAGTGAGAGGCCCTCGTACCGCCAAAATATATATATATATATATATATATATATATCTGGCTTATGAAATATAAATCTCATTAGTCATTTATAGTAATACACAAATATTGCCAAGCAAATATAAAAACACTAAAGTTTACTGTTGCCAAGTTGCTATGGCTAAATATCAATTAAAGAAACAAACCAAGAAAAATATTTGAACTTCTGCAGTCATAGCTCAAGGATACAGAAGGTAAAAACAAAAGTGGATGCATTCTGATGTAAACTGATACAGCCACTATGGAGCACAGTATGGAGGTTCCTTAAAAAACTAAAAATAGAACTACCATATGACCCAGCAATCCCACTACTGGGCATATACCCTGAGAAAACCATAATTCAAAAAGAGTCATGTACCACAATGTTCATTGCCTCTCTATTTACAATAGCCAGGACATGGAAGCAACCTAATTGTCCATCAACCAATGAATGGATAAAGAAGATGTGGCACATACATACAATGGAATACTACTCAGCCATAAAAAGAAATGAAATTGAGTTATTTGTAGCGAGGTGGATGGACCTAGAGTCTGCCATACAGAGCGAAGTAAGTCAGAAAGAGAAAAATAAATACCATATGCTAACACATATATATGGAATCTAAGAAAAAAAAAAAGGTCATGAAGAACCTAGGGGCAAGATGGGAATAAAGACGCAGACCTACTAGAGAATGGACTTGAAGATATGGGGAGGGGGAAGGGTAAGCTGGGACAAAGTGAGAGAGTGGCATGGACATATATACACTACCAAATATAAAATAGATAGCTGGGAAGCAGCCGCATAGCACACAGAAATCAGCTTGGTGCTTTGTGACCACCTAGAGGGGTGGGATAGGGAGGGTGGGAGGGAGGGAGATGCAAGAGGGAAGAGATATGGGGATATATGTGTATGTATAACTGATTCACTTTGTTGTAAAGCAGAAACTAACATACCATTGTAAAGCAATTATACTCCAATAAAGATGTTAAAAAAAAAAAGTGGATGCATTCTGAGTCCACCCTTGAAATCTTAACGTCTGACTCTAGCAGAATGAATCAAAAACTTCAGTTTAGAAAAACTGGTGTGACTTCGTATGTCCCTCACATAACAGCAGGTTGGAGGCACAATCAAACCTAAAAATCTATTACAGCGGGAACTGGAAATATGGACTATTAAAGGGTAAAGATGAACATATAAATTGTTGTATCATGAGGGAGGATAAATAAGAAATGGAAATCCAATGCAGTAAGGGAAACTGGTTCGCAAATGGTTAAACAGTTTTCAAACTCCTCAGTGTCAAATCAATATTGTTGGACTCAAACCTCAGCATCCTATCAGAGTACAGAACTGGTACCCCAGCCACACACCTAGATATCCCTTAATAAATTAAACTAAAAACTGTCAATATTATTGGATATCTACTTCTTAAAGACTTCTTTCAACTAAAAACAAACAGTTTCAGTTACAGCTATTTCATCATTACTTCTGTCCTAAAGGCATGGATTCTTAAAACTTCTAGTTAATAAAGGACTGAATTTTAAGAGTTGGAAGGGGAACTTCTTGGTGGCACAGTTGCTAAGAATCCACCTGCCAATGCAGGGGACATGGGTTCGAGCCCTGGTCTGGGAGGATCCCACATGCCGCGGAGCAACTGAGCCCATGGACCACAACTACCGAGCCTGCGCTCTAGAGCCCGCGAGCCACAACTACTGAGCCTACACGCTGCAACTACTGAGCCCACACGTTGCAACTACTGAAGCCTGCGCGCCTAGAGCCCACACTCCTCAACAAGAGAAACCACCGCAATGAGAAGCCCGCACACAGCAACAAAGAGTAGCCCAAGCTCACCGCAACTAGAGAAAACCAGCGTGCAGCAATGAAGACAAACGCAGCCAAAAAAAAAGAGTTGGAAGGAACCTTAGGAAATCATTTCTAATCCACACTCCATCTCAAGCTAGGAAACTCTGATGGATGCATTTAGCAAAAATGTATGGAGTTCTTTATATTCAAGGCTGAATGTTGATTGCTGGGGGTAACACAAGTATATCTAAAACCTGATACCTTCCTTTAAGGAATCTATAGGATGCTCCAAGGAATTTTGGGATGTGAAATAGAATATTATACTATAATAAAGATAAAAATAAAATCCTAAGAACCAAGAGAAGTCTTTAGGCAAGATAAAAGGATTCAGTGGATGCTTAAGTGATGTTTGAGTTAAGCATGGAATCTAGACATTTGGCAGTGGAAGGGAAGGACATTCCAGGCAGTGAGAATAGAATAAACTCTGATGCCCTGTACATGCAGACTTCATTTCCAACTCCTCTTTCCTTACGTAGTCTGCTTTTGCCAGGCCAGTCATCTTGGCACCTATTCTTCCAATAAGACAGGTTCTTCAAACAGGCATTCCCTCCTCAGGGTCTTTGCATCTGCTGCTCCCTCTGCCTGGAAAGAACTTCCCCCAGATACCTGTAAGGCTGGCTTTCTCACCTCCTTCAAGTCTTTGCTCAAATATCATCTTCTCAGTGAAAACTTACCTGACTATCCTATTTTAAAGTGTCATCCTTGCATTCCCTATCACCCTTCCCTGCTCTATTTTTCCCACAGCACTTATTATTATCCGGCATGGTATATATTCTACTATTAGCTTTGTCTATGCCCCTGCTGAAAGAGCAGAAGTTATCTCTTTGTTCACCTCCAAATTTTAAAACACTGCCTGCACATGGTAGGCATGACATCAATATTTGCTGACAAACAAATGGAATAAAGAGTGAATAAATGAATTGACTGAATGAAAAAGATTTCTGCCCTCAAACAGGTTATGATCTATCAGAGAAAGCAAATATATAAATAAATAAATAATCTTAAATTATTCCTGAATGACAAAAATAAATACACAGTTAGCAAAGCTCAATTTATAAAAGACCAGTAACAGTTCCTAGCATCCCCACTTCCACACGTCCAGCAACCACTAGATTCTTCTTTTTTACATCTCTTAGCTCCCTGCCCCCCCCAAAACACTGTCATGTAGCAATGACCATAAATGACACCAGAGCTGCCACTGCTGCAACAACTGTCTCTTCCCACATTAACCTTCACTGCTACCTACTGAGTAAGGTAAAAGATATTTCTGTTGCCATCGTTGGACAAGAGAAAGATGTATTCCTGGATTTCCAAATTCAATACATTTTTCTGTACGTGGTTAAATTCTACACTACAGAAGTAGTTACACTGATATTAAAGATTAGCCATGAAACCTTCTACTTTGATTAGTGCTTAGTTATTAAGTGGAGATATGGAAAAACACATTTTAAAATTGTTTCACCATTGGAACACACTGTTTCTACACTGCAAATGGATGGCACAGGCAAAATGGCTAAAAGAAAGATTCCTTCAATAAAGGCTAGCACAGTACTATATTTTAGGCAAATGGGTAGCAATGTAAAGTCAAGGGGATTTTTTCCACTCAGAAGAATCAACTAGAATTTTATCCTGGATGAAAGAATGATGTAGAATTCTTAGAGCATTAGTATTTAAATTATGCTACACTAAAACCAAACAGGAGTAGTAGAAAATATTCTTTATCGCCAGCAAAAGCAAAACTACTTAAGGAAATGAGGAATGAGCTCAAGATTTCTCACTTCAGCTAACACCTCCACAGACTGCATTATCATTTTAGGCAGTGACATTTCACATTTAATTTTTAACGGCAGGAATGATTTCCATCTGGGATTTATCTGCATAAAAGTGTTAGCCTTGGCACACTTTCAGTATTTAGCTGAAAGCTCATTTTTTGGCTCTAAGCAAAATTCCCAATACTACGCAATAGGTATTATCTCTACATTAATCCCACCACTGAGAGCCTAATATTGTGTTCTACATAGTGGTGAATTTTGCCCTCAGATAAGCACATCTGTCTGTAACCCTCCCTCAAACACTGATAAATTACTTACCTTCACTACCTTAAAATCTTCTGCATTTTTCAACAATATTTACACTTCTAAAAGAGTTTAACAGATATTACTATTCTTCGTAAGGAGAAAGAAAAACTATAAATTAGGACAAACTCCCTTACGTAGAAAAATGCCAAACCAGCCGCTGAAATGGTAACTTTCAGGTATAGCATCACAGTTCTAACTGGTCAAACTACAATCCTCGCCAGTTATTGCAGGAGTAGATAAATTGCAGCCACTGGGGGAAAAGCCACATAAAAACGTTAGGTCCTCACTTATCTTTTTCGTTAAAAAGGAGACACCTGAAAGTCACAGGGGCAGTAGATCCCGTAAGGCAACCTACTGGAGAGACTGTACTGAGCGTGCATGTCTCCAAACGCAGAAAACCAAAGTTCCTGCGTGACGACAGGATGGCAGCGAAAAACAGTAGCCCATCCGTCCACAGGAGAAGAGAAAGAAGTCCACCAGGAAAGGCTGGGAGTCACGGAGGTGGAGCTGCGAGACCTACCGGCTCCGCGCCGTCTCCCTCGGCTGCTAACAGAAGCCGCGGGCTGCAGATCGGCGAGAGCGCCGGGTGGGCTCGCGGGCGCAGGGGGGCTGCGGCTGACCGACTGGCTTCGGCCCCGCACCGGGAAGTCTCCAGGGCCTCGCCCGCGCAGCCGGGAAGCCACCCAGCCCACAGACAGGCGGAGGAGCCACCTGGTCAGAGCCACGTCGGAGGAAGGGAGCGCGGCGGGAGGTGGGCACCCGGCACACCCACCGGGAGGCTGACAGCCCGGAGCGCGAGACGGCCGGGGCGCGAGAAGGGCCGCGGCGCGCTTGAGGGGGTCGTCCTGAGGGCGCCGCCGGCCGCCAACGACTCCCCCTAGCCCGAATCGGCTGCAGCGGGGTACTCACGTAGGGCTGGTAGAACTTGGAGAGCCGCGGCTTCCCGTGGTTGTTAAAGATGAGGATCGCCTTGATCATGGCTGAGCCGGGCCGACCGGGTGGGAGCTGGGGGCCAGGGCGGGGGCGGGCGCGCGAGCCTCGCCTCGGGATCTCGCTGGCGATCCTTCCCCACCCGCCCCCTCCCGCACACGCGCGCGCGCGCGCGCCCCCCGGAGCTGCGGGGCAGGGCTTGGATAGGGCGGGGCCTGGGCGGGGTCGGCGCGGAGGGAAGCGGAAACAGCTCCAGGCCGGAGCTCGAAGCATAGGGGCGCTTGCGCTCCCGGAGGCTCACGGGGACGTTGCCTACCGACCTTTTCCGGAAACTTGCTGTTGGGGGGGGCGGAGAAACAGTAGTTGATCTATCAGCGGTCAGGGGACTGCAACAGGTTCGACGCAGAGGACCAACCTGCAATTCCGACTCTCAGTGGTGGTTTGGGTTCTCCCCGCCCCTACTCCGGCACCTCCCTAGCGCCGCTCTCCGGCGCAAAGCCCGCCCACTGTATGCGCTGAGCCACCACTTCCGCCCTCACCTCCCTCCAAGCAAGATGGCTGAGGAACCGGAGTCTTCGCTGCAGCTTCCTCCCTCAATTGCTGCTGAAGGTGAAGGACCCACGGAGGTCTCCCCAGAAACAGCCACTCCGGAGCCCCCTTCTTCCGCTGCAGTCTCTCCGGGAACAGAAGAACCTGCCGGTGACACCAAGAAGAAAAGTAATTTTCAGAGCAGTTTCACTCTGGGCAGAGACGGGAGGTTGAGGTTGTCTTCGAATAGGGATGGCGGCTAATAAAGAAACAAAATTTAGAGGAGGGCCGGTTCCAGACGAGGTTTTTGACCAGTCAGGAGAGAGGAAGTATACTTTTCGGCTTTTAAGACGTTTGAGTTAAGTGCCTCGAAAGAAAGCTATCTCTGGACGCACCTTCGCGGTGTGGTACCCAGTTTTTGAATGTCACGGCATTTATTACGCTGTACTCTTATCTTCCTTTGAAATGACCAGACTGAGAGCTCTTTGAAGGTGGGAACTCTGTGGGATCTGGATAGTTCCAAGTACTTAACGCGGGATCTAATTATTTGAATAATGATTTTAGCTGATAAGGATGGTCTATGGCAAATCTGAATTAGCATCCACACCTTCCGATTAGGTCTCTGTTTTTTATACCAAATGAGTGTGAATTCACACCTTGGACCAAAAAACTGGGGTTTTACCCAGTATGAAGACTGCTAAGGGAAAACTAAAGGCAGAGGCATCGCCTTTTTTAAAAAAAAACAAAAACACCGTTTTGGAATCTTTGTAAATGAATCATTTCGTTGCTTGAACTGGACCCTTTATTGCTTGAGAATTAGTCCTCAACCCTTTATTTCTTGAGAATTAATTCGCCATTGTAAAATACAGTAATTCCTAAGTGGAGCACTCTATGTAGAGTTGCCTATGAGAAAATCAGGAATTCGTTTTCTCATGTTGTGCTCAGTGATATCATGCCCTTTCATCCATCTTCACTTTCTGCTGCTGTGGAGGATAATTGTCTCTCCCAGCACTGTCCCCCTTTTAAGTCAGACTGCCTCTACACTTGGGGGAAATCTTTTCTGTCATTTCCACATTATTCACCAATAGATAAACAAAAAACTATAATCATTTCTGTAGGTAACTACTAGACTCGTTCTTCAGATGAATCCCATGAGTTTTAGAGATTTTTTTTATTTCTTATTGGAGTATAATTGGTTAACAATGTTGTGTTAGTTTCTGCTGTACAGCGAAGTGAATCAGTACTGTTGTTCCCTTTTTTCCCTTGCAATTTACTATAAGCAGAAACAGACTTTCAAAGAGTTTGTCTTAATATCTAGCAGTCTTAGTCAACAATTAACTACGTACTTGAGCCTGAAGATTGCTGTGTAATACTGTGGCTAAAAAATAAGGCCCACATTCCCAGATATGGCCTGAGGTTATATGGCATGTTTTCTTGAGTCTGCACAATTTATGATTTTTAACTATCATTTAAAAATCGAATTTTCACCTTCTGGCTCCTGTGAGCATTTGAGTTAGCCTCTGTGATAGAAAACTTACTTTCTAGCTATTTAATGTCTACCCTGAAGTTGTCATCCTTTTTTGAGGACCTTTTCTCATGGAAAAAGCTTAACTATTTCATATGCTCCACCTTTGGTTTAATCTACATATTACTGAAGCTGACCAAGCTTGTTAGTTATGGCGGCACTTTAGGATCACCTGAGGGAGCTTTTAAACATAGCAGTGCCGAGGCCCTATTTCCAGAAGATTCTGATTTAGTTGATGTAGACATCTGTTTTCTTATACATGTTCCCCCAGTTGAGTCTCCTTTGTAACTAGAGTGGAGAACTACAAACAAATCACCTTTAGAATTAAAAAAATTAATAATAAAGTACAGCTATAATCATAATAAATATTTTTCCTTCTCTAGCTTCTTGCTGTCGCTCTCTTCTTCAGTAGTACAACTCACTATTTTCTTCTTCACTTTCTTGCAATGCCCAGTTGCAGTTGACTGATTGATAGCCCCAGGGGATTGAAGGAACAGGGACAGGGAGGTATGGAAGGTGAGTTAACCAAAATCTCCTTAGCTATCTCCCAGTTCATCTCTTTTGCTTAGATAACTGAGGGTAGGATTACTAAATGGAAGAAGGGAGATAAACTTTAGTAGGAAGATAAACTGTGCATTATGTGTTCTAGATGGCTTCATTCCAGAGGTAAACTTCAGTAAATTGATCTCAGTAACCTCATTGGGACCCAATTTTTAATACCAAGGAATGGGACAGGAAGGTTGTAATAGAATAGAGTTGACTTTAGGGGGCAGCAGAACACCTCTGCTTTCGATGTTTCCTTTGATTGTGGATGTCTTTTTTTAAAATTTTTTTAAATTGAAGTATAGTTAATTTACAATGTTGTGTTAGTTTCAAGTGTACGGCAAAGTGATTCAGTTATACATATATGTATATTTTCTTAATCAGATTCTTTTCCATTTTACGTTATTACAAGATAGTGAGTATAGTTCTCTGTGCTATAAGCAGGTCCTTGTCGTTTACCTATTTTATATATAGTAGTGTGTATATATAAATACCAAACTCCTAATCTATCCCCACATCCCCCCCATAAGTTTGTTTTCTGTTTGTGACTCTATTTCTGTTTTGTAAATGAGTTCATATGTACCATTTTTTAGATTCCGCATATAAGTAATATCATATGGTAATTGTTTTTCTCTGACTTCACTTAATATGATGATCTCTAGGTCTATCCATGTTGCTGCCAGTGGCATTATTTCATTCTTTTTATGGCTGAATGATATTCCACATCCTCTTTACCCATTCATCTGTTGATGGACACTTAGGTTTCTTCCACGCCTTGGCTATTGTAAATAGTACTGCTATGAACATTCGGGTGCATATATCTTTTCGATCATGGTTTTCTCCAGATATATGGCCAGGAGTGGGATTGCAGGGTTTTATGGTAACTCTATTTTTAGTTTTTAGTTTTTTAAGGAACCTCCATACTGTTCTCCATAGTGGCTGCAATTTACATTCCCACCAACAGTGTAGGAGGCTTCCTTTTTCTCCACACCCTCTCCAGCGTTTATTATTTGTAGACTTTTAAATGATGGCCATTCTGACTGGTGTGAGGTGATATTTCATTGTAGTTTTGATTTGCATTTCTCTAATAATTAACAATATTCAGCATCTTTCCTGTGTCTTTTGGCTGTCTATATCTTCTTTGGAGAAATGTCTGTTTAGGACTTCTGCCCATTTTTTGGGTTGTTTGTTTTTTGATATTAAGCTGTAAGAGCTCTTTGTATATTTTGGAAATTAATCCCTTGTCTGTTGCATCATTTGCAAATATTTTCTCCCAGTCTTTTCATTTTGTTTATGGTTTCTTTCACTGTGCCAAAGCTTTTAACTTTCATTAGGTACCATTTGTTTACATTTACTTTTATTTCCATAACTCTAGGACACTAATCCAAAATATATATATATATATATATTGCTGCAATTTATTTTCAAGAGTGTTCTGCCTGTGTTTTCCTCTAGTAATTTTATAGTATCCGGTCTTACATTTAGGTCTTTAATATATTTTGAGTTTATTTTTGTGTATGGTGTTAGTGCATGTTCTAATTTCATTCTTTTACATGTAGCTGTCCAGTTTTCCCAGCACCACCTACTGAAGACACTGTCTTTTCTCCATTGTATATTCTTGTCCCCTTTGTAGTAGATTGCTTGACCATAAGTGCGTTGGGTTTATTTCTGGGCTCTCTATCCTGTTCCATTGATCTATGTATCTGTTTTTGTGCCAGTACTGTACTGTTTTGATGACTGTAGCTTCACAGTATAGTCTGAAGGCAGGGAGTGTGATTCCTCCAGCTCTGTTCTTCTTTCTCAAGATTGTTTTGGCTATTCAAGGTCTTTTATGTTTCCATATAAAATTTAAAAATATTTGTTTTAATTCTGTGAAAAATGCCATTGGAAATTTTATAGAGATTGCGTTGAATCTGTAGATTGCCTTGGGTAGCATAGTCATTTTAACAACACTGATTATTCCAATCCAAGAACACAGTATATCTTTCTATCTGTGTTGTCTTCAATTTCTTTCATCAGTGTCTTACAGTTTTTGGAATACACGTCTTTTGCCTCCTTAGGTATGTTTATTCCCAGGTAATTTATTCTTTTTCATGCAATGGTAAATGAGATTATTTCCTTGATTTCTCTTTCTGATATTTTGTTGTTAGTGTGTAGAAATGCAACAGATGGGACTTCCCTGGTGGTCCAGTGGTTAAGACTCTGCACTCCCAGTGCAGGAGCACAAGTTTGATCCCTGGCCAGGGAACTAAGATCCCATATCCCTCACAGTGCAGCCTAAAAAAAAAAAAAAAAAAAAAAAAAGGAAATGCAACAGATTACTGTACATTAATTTTGTGTTGAACAACTTAACCAAATTCATTGAAGAGTTCTAGTAGTTTTGTATCACATTGATTGATTTGCAGATATTGAAAACTCCTTACATCCCTGGGATAAATCCCACTTGATCATGATGTGTGATCCTTTTCATGTATTGTAGGGATCAGTTTGCTAGTATTTTGTTGAGGACTTTTGCATCTATGTTCATTGGTGATACTGGCCTACAATTTTCTTTTTTTGTGATGTCTTTTTCTGGTTTTGGTATCAGGGTGATGATGGCCTCATAGAATGAGTTAGAAAGTGTTCCTTCCTCTGAAATTTTTTGGAATAGTTTCAGAAGGATACATGTTAATTATTCTCTAAGTATTTGGTAGAATTCACCTGTGAAGCCATCTGGTCCTGGACTTCTGTTTATTGGCAGTTTTTAAATTACTGATTCAATTTTAGTATTGGTAATTGGTCTGTTCATATTTTCTATTCCTTCCTGGTTCAGTCTTGGAAGATTGTAGCTTTCTAAGAATTTATCCATTTCTTCTAGGTTGTCCATTTTATTGGCATATAGTCGCTCAGAGTAGTCTCTTATGATCCTTTGTATTTCTGTGGTGTCTGTTGTAACTTGTACTTTTTCATTTCTGATTTTATTAATTTGGGCCCTCTCCCTTTTTTTCTTGATGAGTCTGACTAAAGGTTTATCAATTTTGTTTATCTTTTCAAAGAACCAGGTTTTAGTTTCTTTGATCTTTTCTGTTGTTTTCTTCGTCTCTGTTTCATTTATTTCTGCTCTAATCTTTATGATTTCTTTCGTCCTACTAACTTTGGGTTTTGTTTGTTCTTTCTCTAGTTGCTTTAGATGTAAGGTTAAGTTGTCTGAGATTTTTCTTCTTTCCTGAGGTAAGCTTGTATCACTATGAACTTTCCTTTTAGAACTGCTTTTGCTGTGTTCCACAGGTTTTAGATCATTGTGTGTTTGGTTTCATTTGTCTCTGGGTATTTTTAATTACCTCTTTGATTTCTTCAGTGAGCCATTGGTTGTTTAGTAGCATATTGTTTAGCTTCCACGTGTTTGTGTTTTTTGCAGTTTTTTTCTAGTAGTTGATTTCTAGCCTGGTAATGTTGTGGTCGGAGAAGATGCTTGATATGAATTCAGTTTTCTTAAATTTACCAAGGCTAGCTTTGTGTTGCAGCATGTGATCTATCCTAGAGAATGTTCCATGTGTACTTGAAAAGAATGTGTATTCTGCTGCTTTCGGTTGGAATGCTCTATAACTATCAGTTAAGACTGTCTAACCTAATGTGTTGTTTAAGGCCTGTATTTCCTTATTGATTTTCTGTCTGGATAATCTGTCCATTGATGTAAGTGGGGTGTTAAAGTCCCCCACTATTGTTGTGTTACTGTCAGTTACTCGTTTTATGTTTGTTAACATTTGCCTTATATATTGAGGTGCTCCTGTGTTGGGTGCATATATATTTACAATTGTTATATCTTCTTCGATTGATCCTTTCATTATTATATAGTGTCCTTCTTTGTCTCTTGTAACAGTCTTTATTTAAAAGTCTATTTTGTCTGATATAAATATTGCAACTGCAGCTTTCTTTAGAGTTCCATTTATGTGGAATACCTTTTTTCCATCTCCACACTTTCTGTCTGTATGTGTGTCTAGGTCCGAAATGTGTCTCTGGTAGGCAGCAAGGTAGGTAGGTCTTGTTTTTGTATCCATTCAGCCAGTCTATCTTTGGTTGGAGCATTTAGTCTGTTTTCACTTAAGGTAATTATCGATATGTATGTTCCTATTGCCATTTTGTTAATTATTTTGGATTTATCTTTGTAGGTCTTTTTTTCCCCCTTTTATTCTCTTCTCTTATGATTTGACGACTGTCTTTAGTATTATGTTTGGATTCATTTTTCTTTTTTGTGTATCTATTATAGATTTTTGTTTTGCAGTTAACATGAGGTTTTTGTATGAGGAGCCTATATCTGTACGTGCTTGTTTTAAGTTGCTGATCTCTTAATTTCAAATGCACTTTAGATACCCTGCATTTGTACTCTTCTCCTATCATGATTACTGTTTTGATACTATATTTTACATCTAATTGTTTTGTGTATCCTTTAACTGACTATTATGGATATAGATGATTTTACGAATTTTGTCTTTTAACTTCCCTACTAACTTTGTGCGTGGCTGATTTCCTGCCTTTATTATATGTTTGCCTTTACCAGTGAGCTTTTCCATATCATAATTTTCTCATTTCTAGTTGTGGCCTTTTATTTTCCACCTACAGAAGTTCTTTTAGCATTTGTTATAAAGCTGGTTTGGTGGTGCTGAATTCTTCTAGCTTTTGCTTGTCTGTAAAGCTTTTGATTTCTCCATCAAATCTGAACAAGAGCCTTGGTGGGTAGAGTGTTCTTGGTTGTAAGTTTTTCTCTTTCATCACTTTAAGTATATCATGCCACTCCCTTCTGACATGAAGAGTTTCTGCTGAAAAATCAGCTGATAGCCTAATGGGAGTTCCCTTGTATATTGCTTTTGATATTTTCTCTTTACCTTTAATTTTTGTCATTTTGATTACAATGTGTCATGATGTATTTCTCTGTGGGTCAATCCTGTATGAGACTCTGCACTTCCTGGACTTGGGTGACTGCTTCCCTAGGTTAGGGAAATTTTCAGCTATTATCTCTTCAAGTATTTTCTCAGGCCCGATCTCTCTCTCTTCTCCTTCTGGGATATAATGTGAATATTACCACATTTGATGTTGTCCCAGAAGTCTCTTAAACTGTCCTCATTTCTTTTCATTCTATTTTCTTTATTCTGTTTGATGGCAGTGATTTTCAGTATTTTGTCAGAACTAATACATTCTTCTGCCTCATTTAGTTTAATGTTGATTCCTTCTAGTGCACTTTTCTCTTCAGTTATTGTATTCTTCAATTCCATTTGGTTGTTCTTTATATTTTCTAATTCTTTTTGATGAAGTAACTTCAGGAGATAGATTCATAGTCTTTCTGTTTGCATCTTTGTATTTTGAATTATTGAAACCTCTGATTTCTCAGAAACCTTTTTGGCCCCTAGTTTTTCTATTTTCTTTTTAATAATTTTTATTGTTTTCCTTTATTTAAAAGTTTATTGTAGAAAACTTGGTGGTTACAAAAAGCACAAGTAAAATCAAGTGATTATCACCTATAATATCCCTACTGGGAAATATCATTTTGGTGCATATTCCACATTTATGTGAATATGTGCCTGTGATGGTTTTAATGAAATTGAAATCTTATGCTGCTTTATATTTAGTATTTTTTGATAATTTTTTCATACTATTAAATATGCTTTTATAGTATCTTTAATGGTAGCTAAATTATCTTAAGGTTTAATAAGCGAGTTACGATCTGGTACTGTTCTAAACACTTTTATGTATTCACTTAATCTTCATAATAGTCTTATCAGGTTGCTGCTATTATCCTCATTTTACAAGTGAATAAACTGTGGTACAGAGAGATTAAAGAGCTTATCTATATATATGTGTACATACCTAGCAAGTGGCAGAGCCAGGATTTTGAACCCAGGGAGTTCAGAGTGTGTGCTTTATATCTTTACTACAGTATATACATCCTACCATAGAGTATAATATCCTTTACTTAACCAATCTCCGCTAAACATCTTTGTTGGAAATTTAGGTTTACCTTTTTTTTCCCCAATAAAAATAAATGTTTTGATGAAGGTGAAATTCTTCTAAGTGAATCTCTTCATATCTTCCATTTGTCATCTCAGGCATACCTCCAGTGTCATAAATACATAAACTGTATGTTGATTGAAAGTTTAACTTTTCTGAAGTATTTTATATCACATTCTCTTTAGATGTTTCAGTGTACTTGTTAGTATAGTTTACCATTGAACAACATGGGTTTGAACTAAGCAGGTCTACTTACACATGGACTGTTATCAATAAATACGTACTAGAATACTACATAATCCGTTGTAGGTTGAATCCGCAATATAGAACTGTGGATCCAGAGGGCTGAGTGTAAAGTTATAGGTGGATTTTCGACTGTGTGGACATTGATGCCCCTAATTCCTGTTTTGATTGTGTCAACTGTATTTTTTTTCCCTTTACAGTTGACATCCTGCTAAAGGCTGTGGGAGACACTCCTATAATGAAAACAAAGAAATGGGCTGTAGAGCGAACCCGAACCATCCAAGGACTCATTGACTTCATCAAAAAGTTCCTTAAACTGGTGGCTTCAGAACAGTTGGTAAGAAAACAATGGTGATCATTTCCCTACAAAAATTCACAAAACATTTGTCTCTCAGTATTCAAGGGGGATTTCAGGAGCATCCTTAACAGATGCTCAGGTTCCTTATATAAAATGGCATATTTGCGTATAATCTGTACACATTCTCCCTTATACTTTAAATCATTTCTAGATCATTTATGATACCTAACACAATGTAGATGCTACATAAATAGTTGCTGGTACACGGCAAATTAAAGTTTTGCTTTTTGGAACTTTCTGGAATTTTTTTCTCCAAATATTTTCCATCACATTTGGATGAATCCGAGGGAGGATGCAGAACCCATAGATATGGAGGGGGTACTGTAGTTCCTAGGCAACAATGAATAACTGTTGTATGTAGAAATATATATGGAACCACATATGTTACTTCAGTAATGTCCTTTTATTTCTTTTGTTAGTGGAATTTCCGTGCTTTATTGAAGGATTCTCTGGAGAACCCTGAAAAGAAATGAATTTTAGATTTGCTTTTAAATGTGGACTGACTTTTTTTTTTTAACCTACCGTATTGGTTGTTTTCCTCAAAAAGTCACTGAATGCCCATGCAGAAAGATCTATCATAGAATATCGGTATAGAAAGTTTTGGGGTTTTCTTTGTTTTGGTATTAATGTTGCTTCCTTCCCATTCTCAAGGTAATCAGTATACCTTTGCCATGTGCTGTGGAAGAACTAAGAGGTATACAGTTGACCCTTGAACAACATGAGTTTGAACTGTAGCAGTCCACTTATCCGTGGATTTTTTTTAGTAAATACATACTATACTACTACACAACCTGCAGTTGGTTGAATCTGCCTTGTATACACAGATTTTTGACTGTGCAGTGTGGGCGCCCCAACCCCCTCGTTTTTAAGGTTCAGGTGTACTTATTTCATATTATGATACGTGTTAAGCATTTCATGGTGAGTTGTTAGGATTAAAATTTTAAATGCCACAGGTTTTTAATTTGGTTTTTTTTTCTTTTTTTTTTTTCTTGCGGTACATGGGCCTCTCACTGTTGTGGCCTCTCCTGTTGCGGAGCACAGGCTCCGGACGCGCAGGTTCAGTGGCCATGGCTCACAGGCCCAGCCGCTCCGCAGCATGTGGGATCCTCCTGGACCAGGGCACGAACCCGTGTCCCCTGCATCGGCAGGCGGACTCTCAACCACTGCGCCACCAGGGAAGCCCCTTAATTTGGTATTGGGCCACAGAAATTTAAATGTCTACATGTATTTGACATTTTGTCACATGTTATGTTAATATATAGAACGCCTTTATCTTCAGACCACAATCTTGGTCATTGTTAACTCAGGTAATGTATGTGTGGATAGATAATTGAAGAATCACTAAGTATTTTTTAAATACAGTTATGTGTAAGGATTGGGTGATCATTTATGAAAGTGAGGTGTGTTGGAATTTATTATTTATGAAAGTGAGGTGTGTTGGAATTTATTTCTTTTTGTCAATGAAGAGGTGGAAACAACTCTGATCTAAGATTTTGGTTGTAAGTGGCTTTCACAAAAGTGTCATGTCATGGGTACAAAAGTAAGTGCAAGATAGGTTAATCACTAGAAGTTATTTGAGGTAAGGATAGCATAGAACCAGGGATTCCTCCAAAGGAAGTTGTAAGGGAAAAGTGATGGGGATTTTTGAGTTTTACAGGTGAACATCTCTGTTTGTGATCACTCGGAATGAGAAAAGATCTGTTTTATAAGAGTGCTATATAGAATTTAATTAAATTTCAGAGATGGGCAAGGATATTATAGTGTCATCCACTTGCATATGGTAGCTAAAACCTGAGGAGCAGAGGACCTTGCCTAGAGTCCAAGTCTAAATGGAAAAGTTAGGGTAATGAGGACATACACTTAAGAGAAATGAGCAGAGGTTATCTCTACTAACTGTCTACCATGAAGAGTTGGAGAGGTAGGTAACCAGAGGAGTACCAAGTAATTAAGGCATTACTTTTAGAAATTTGTGGATAGAAGAAAAGGTGAAAGAATGCTGTGTTCTATGTTAATGTTAGAGTTTTGACATTTTGTATTGCTTGTATTCAGTAATCTGAAAGGACTTGGTTGATGTCAATATATATTAGGTTGAACCATGTAAAACTGCCATCAATCAATCATTTTAACCAAAAAAAACTTAGCAATTTCACATGGTCCAACTTTAAAGCTTTGTAGCAAATCTGATTATCTCTTCCCATTTAAGCAATAGGAAACATAAACAAAAGTAGTCTTTTTGTCACTTTTCCTGATTAAACTAGAACTCACATCTTCTGGCTTCATAGAGCTGTACCCTACCTTATTTTCACAAAATGAATGTCAAAAGAAAAAGTAATGCTGGGGATTCTAGGAAGATAGCAGTGGTGTCAGAAGGCATGAATTCCCACAAAAATGTAGTCAACTAGAAAGCAAAACCAAAACCCCATCATCAGTATAGTTATAACAGAACTTAGATGACAAGTATCCTGAAACCTAAGATTCAAGTTGGTGGGAATACCCACCAATGACCACAGGATCTGCGTCGTGTTAGCAAATGTGCTGAAAAAAAATAAACAGTAGGATTGGCATCTGATAGCACTGAGAAAGGGAGAACCTGGAAGTAGCTAACAGGTATTCACTGGAAAGTACAGTGGGCCAATTTAAGAATAGTAGCTGAAATTGAGAGTGTTTGATTCTCTCCAATAGCAGGCGATTACAATATATCTGCATAAGGAGGACTTAAGGGACTGGAGCAGTCTAGCCCCTGAGAACTCTCAAAACAGACTCAGGCTCCCTTCCAAGACAAGATCCCACACTGAAGAGGAACTTCTGGAAGTGAAACACATTTAAGCAGGGAAAGGAAGGAAAAAGAAGGACCAGGTCAAAATGGAGAGGAACAACCTGGAAAGCTCAGAAAGCAGACCTCCGGCACTTCCCTGGTGGCGCAGTGGTTAAGAATCCGCCTGCCAGTGCAGGGGACATGGCTTTGAGCCCTGGTCCGGAAAGATCCCACATGCCACAGAGCAACTAAGCCCATGCACCACAACTACTGAGCCTGTGCTCTAGAGCTTGTGAGCCACAACTACTGAGGCCACGCGCCACAACTACTGAAGCCCGCATGCCTAGAGCCTGTACTCCGCAACTAGAGAAAGCCCACGTGCAGCAACGAAGACCCAGTGCAGCCATAAATAAATAAAATGTTAATTGTTAAAAAAAAGAAAGAGGGGCTTCCTTGGTGGCGCAGTGGTTGAGAGTCCCCCTGCCGATGCAGGGGACGCAGGTTTGTGCCCCAGTCTGGGAAGATCCCACATGTCGCGGAGCGGCTGGGCCCATGAACCATGGCCGCTGAGCCTGCGTGTCCAGAGCCTGTGTTCCGTAACACGAGAGGCCACAACAGTGAGAGGCCCATCTACCGCAAAAAAAATAATAATAATAAAAATAAAGAAAGAAATAAAAATAAAATAAAAATAATAATAAAAATAAAGAAAGCAATAATAAAAATAAGAAAAATAAAGAAATAAAAATAAAGAATAATAAAAATAAAGAATAATATTGTTCAACACTATACAAAAAACAACAGTAGAGGGAGCACTGTGGAGTTAGCAAAACTACACTAACTCATTTCATTCTAAAAGTTGAGGAAAACTGATTTCATATACAAGTAAGCAACAGAGAAGTATCAAGGTTAAATCCTGCACAGTGTTATAAGGAAGCAAAATAAACAGAGTAACATCCCTAAAGACAATGAAAGCATGCCAGAGAAAAATGTGCTTACACGCAGGTCAGTAACTGATTTATTATGTCAAAACAAGTGTCAAAAGAAAGATGATACAAGGCACCAAAGAACAACATAAATCAGCAATAGTAAAACTCGAAGTGACAGAGCTCAGGAAAAGAATTACAGGTTAAATTTCAGAAATGGAGACTAAACTAGGTGGAATATAAGAGCAAATAAACAACAGGTAATGGCTGAAGAAAAATAGAAGGAAAAAAGAAGAATTTTCAAAATCAAAAAGATATACCTAGGAATAAAGATACCTAAGGAGGTAAAAGACCTATACTCTGAAAACTATAAGAAACCAATGAAATAAATTGAAGACAACACAAACAGAAAGATATACTGTGTTCTTGGATTGGAATAATCAGTGTTGTTAAAATGACTATGCTACCCAAGGCAATCTACAGATTCATGCAATCTCTGTAAAATTTCCAATGGCATTTTTCACAGAACTAAAACAAATATTTTTAAATTTTATATGGAAACATAAAAGACCTTGAATAGCCAAAACAACCTTGAGAAAGAAGAACAGAGCTGGAGGAATCACACTCCCTGCCTTCAGACTATACTGTGAAGCTACAGTCATCAAAACAGTATGGTATTGCACAAAAACAGATACATAGATCAATGGAACAGGATAGAGAGCCCAGAAATAAACCCACGCACTTATGTCAAGCAGTCTACTACAAAGGGGACAAGAATATACAATGGAGAAAAGACAGTGTCTTCAGTAGGTGGTGCTGGGAAAACTGGACAGCTACATGTAAAAGAATGAAATTAGAACATTCACTAACACCATACACAAAAATAAACTTAAAATACATTAAAGACCTAAATATAAGACCGGATACTATAAAATTCCTAGAGGAAAACATAGGCAGAACACTCTTTGACATAAATTGCAGCAATATTTTTTTGGGTCAGTCTTCTAGAATAAAGGAAATAAAAGCAAAAACAAACAAATGGGACCTAATTAAACTTAAAAGCTTTTGCATAGCAAAGGAAACCATCCACAAAACAAAATACAACCTACTGAATGGGAGAATATATTTGCAAATGGTATGACCAATAAGGGATTAATATCCAACATATATAAACAGCTCATACAACTCAACATCAAAAAAACAAACAACCCAATTGTAAGGTGGGCAGAAGAACTGAAAAGACATTTTTCCAAAGAGGAAGTGCAGATGGCCAACAGGCACATGAAAAGATCCTCAACATCAGTAATCATCAGGGAAATGCAAATCAGAACCACAGTGAGATATCACCTCACACCTGTCAGAATGGCTGTCATCAAAAAGAACACAAATAACAAATGTTGGCAAGGATGTGGAGAAAAGGGAACCCTTGTATACTGTTGGTAGGAATGTAAATTGGTGCAGCCACTGTGGAAAACAATATGGACGTTTCTCAAAAAACTAAAGATCGAACTACCTTATGACCCAGCAATTCCACTCCTGGGTATACATCTGAAGAAAACAAAAAAACTTGTTTGAAAAGATAAATGCACCCCTGTGTTCATAGCAGCATTATTTACAGCTGCCAAGATATGGAAGCAACCTAAGTATCTATCAACAGATAAATGCATAGAAGATGTGTACGTACACACACACACACACACACATACACACACACACACACAAATGGAATATTACTCAGCCATAAAAAAAGAGAAATTTTGCCGTTTGCAGCAACATAGATGGACTTGGAGGGCATTATGCTAAGTGAAATGAGTTAGAGAAAGACAAATACTGTGTGATATAACTTTACACGGAATCTAAAAAATACAACAAACTAGTGAATATAACAGAAAAGAAGCAGACTCACAGATATAGGGAACAAACTAGTGGTTTCCAGTTTGGAGGTAGGGGGACAATATGGGGGTGGAGGAGTGGGATATACAGACTGAAGGATGCAAGATAGGCTGAAGGATGTGTTGTACAACGTGGGGAACATAGCCAATATTTAGTAATAACTGTAAATGGAAAGTGACCTTTAAAAATTGTATAAAAATTTTTTTAACTTAAAAAAAATGTTAAACAGCATCTGGTTGCTCAGGCTCGGGGATGGGACGGGAGGTAGAATGAAATGTAAAAAGAATTTGAGAAAATGACAAATACTGAGTATAAACAAAGGAGAGTAAACATAGAAATAGGAGTCCCTGAAGAAGAAAACCAAAGCAAAGGAACAAAACAAATACTTAAATTTATAATTCAAGGGAAATTTCTTCTAAAAAGATTTGAAACTACGTATTAAAAAAATGTACCAAGATCCTGAGAATACCAACCCAGTGTAATAATCACCGAGACACATTCTGGTAAGATTACTGGATGTGAAATAAAAAGAAAAATCCTTTGGACATCTAGGGGAAAAAGGACATGGCTTAGGAAATTAGGTTACCGTCAAAGTTGAGCAGCAAAGATACAAAGAAAGTGTGAGATAAGGATTTTATATACTACAAAACTGACATTTAATCAGGGCACAAAACTGTTAGCAGTGTGCAAGAACTCAAGAGAATGCTGTTCCCATGAACCCTCCCTACAAAATCTCAAGTTTATAACAACCAAAATAACTAAAGAGACATCTATATAAAGACTGGTGATTTAAAAAGAAATCATTATTCTTTAAAATTTTATCCTCCTAAGCTCTAGCATTTAGCTGAAGATTGTATTTTGAAATTTTTACCTCCATGGAACTTCCATTTAAACTACCTTAATTACTTTTTTTAAATTAAAGTCACTTTCAGTTGCTAACTCCTGTTACAGAATTCCATCAGGTTCTTATAGTTCTCTACTGTATCTGCTGTACTGTCCCCTCAACACTCACATCTTATTTTTGTTTCTTTTGCCTGCAGAGTCCTAATTATTACTCTCTGCACCTAGTTAAGTCCTAATTTGTTCCTCATTTTTTTTTTCCAGAAAGCCTCTCCTGACCAAAAGGCTAGGCTAAACTAATGCCCCATCTTTGTGCTACAGACCTTGTCAGATGCATTTTCCCTATCTATATTCTTATCTATTCAGGTATGTTTGCTTATTGAGGGGAGAGATCATATTAATCTTCATAATTCCACACCTTGTGCGTTTCCTAGCACATAATAGACACTCAGGGATTGTTTGCTGAAATAAACTAAATTGTTGTCCAGAGCCCTTTTCCTAATTTAAAATGTTCCAAAGAGTAAAATCTATGTTCACTCATAGTTAAACTGTCAGGAGCTAAACACAAATTATTATATCCTTATCACAGGAAATTCACATTAAAATGCACACTGATTTCAGTTGTTTCTGAAATTATGTTAGAACCTTACTCAGCCTTAATAATGAGTTGATATTTAAGCATGAACTTTTTTTTTTTTTGCGGTACGTGGGCCTCTCACTGTTGTGGCCTCTCCTGTTGCGGAGCACAGACTCCGGACACGCATGCCCAGGGCCATGGCTCACGGGCCCAGCCGCTCTGTGGCATGTGGAATCCTCCCGGACCGGGGCACAAACCCGTGTCCCCTGCATCGGCAGGCGGACTGTCAACCACTGCGCCACCAGCATGAACTATTTTTAAATAATTTAATAAGTCTAACTAATGTCTATTGAGTACGTATATCAAGCACTTACACTTGATGTGTACTGTCTCGTTTTATTTTTCCCAGCAGCTTCAAGAAGTATAGGTCCTGTTATTTTCTATATTTACAAACAAGGACACAGTTTGAGAAAAGTTATTTGTATTTACAGCCGAAATTCAAACCTAGATCTCAGTAGAGCCCCTACTCTTAATTACTGCACTGTATTGCCTGAAGGAGAAATATAAGTGATATTTATTCTTGTTCTAGCTGATGTCCCAAATAGTATCTATCACCTAACTATTCTGATAGATATTTTTAAGGTCTATGTGAAGCCCAGGAAATTTGTCTTAAAATTTGATTGTAGACAAGGAAAATTGAATATGTTAACCTGCAAGTAATGTTTTGTTTTCTAAAAAGAAAACTATCAGAAGTCACTTGGACACTGATCTTTTGTTTCAGTATCTTCAGGAATTTTTTAGGTACTAAAAATGTTTCAGTAGAAACAGACTAAACTGAAACATTGAACAATGAATTCTTTAATAAACAAGGTTGTAAGGACATTAGGTTTCAATTATGCTACATTTTTGCTACTTCATTTGGCTGCAAGTGACTTTACAGAGGTCTCACCCAGCCTGAGTTTTCAGAGGTGGTAATGGTCAAAAACCTCCAACCATGCATGTCATTTACTCAAGAAAAATGCACCAACTATCTCAATTATTAGATGTTTTTATTTGAGGCTGTGTGTGTAAAATTTTGTTAGGAGAAATTCTGTCTTTAATTATGAATAAATGAGAAACTTGATATTTTTACTAATGTAATTTCTTGGATAAACCTTCAAAAGCTGTTTGTAAAAACAAAAGTTTCTTAGTTATAAAAAGCTGGGAACAAAAATTCTGTTATTCCTCCAGAGGAAAGACATGCTCTTCATAAAGATCTCACTAATTGACTAATTTATGAGAATTAGAAAGAAGGGGTTTAGGGAAGCTTTCTTCAGTTCTGAAGACAAATAATTTGAAATAGCTGGCTGATTGGCACCCAGAAAAATGCAGATTAATCTGGATACCATTAAAACTGAATCACCATAATTTTCTTCTTTCTTGCAGTTTATTTATGTGAATCAGTCCTTTGCCCCCTCCCCAGACCAGGAAGTTGGAACCCTCTATGAGGTAAAACATTACTGCTTTATTTTCTTCATGGAATATGCTCATCTGTGTATAGTATGATCATTAACTCACATCATTTAAAGAGATGATAAGCCATTCTTAATTGTCTATCAAGAAAAGAGATTACTTTCTTGTTCTCTGTTATATCTCTAACACCTTGAACTTAGTTGGATCTCAATAGATTATACAGTGATTGAAGAATTAAATGATGAATAACACAAACAGAAGATGACTATGAAATATGACCAGAAAGTAAGATCTCCTTTTTTACCTACATGTAGTATCTTCTACATTGTTTTTATAATCAGTAATCCAGATCTCCCTCCAAGAAATTGAAAAGGAGACTATGTAGGAATGACTTTATTCAGCATCCTTACAGCACAATTACTAGAAAATAGTACATACATTATAGTCGGATGTAGAGAAGGAACAAGGTTAAAATGTCTGCTTATCTATGCTGAAGGTGCTTAAAGGACAAGTTTTATTAAACATTTATGATTACTAATATGTGTCCAATAGTAGCTTGCATCTGTTGAAAGAACTAGCCTTATAGATACATGTACATGTATGAGGATGTTTATGATCAGTATAACATTTTTTTTCTTAGTTTCATCTAAGAATAACAAAAATTGAGTTTAATTTATTGCCGTTTTTCTTTTTGTAGTGTTTTGGCAGTGATGGTAAACTGGTCCTGCATTACTGCAAATCTCAGGCATGGGGATGAGCTACAGAGGAAAAGATATTGATAACTTAAAATGAATCTTCACAAAGCAAACAGCTCTGAAAAGTTTTGATCTTGTGGCAAGAGACTTGTGGATGTGATCTCTTCAGCATGCATCTACTGTGACCCATGTCTATACATTTAAAATATCCACAGAGTAGATGGACTCACAAAAATGTGATTTGTATTAAAACACAAATCAGCATAAAAGATTGACATTAGGGTTTACCCATTACTACAACTATTGCTCCAGAGCTGCCTCCAAAGTGTTGAAAAGGAGACTAAGATTATATAAAGCTGCTTTTGTACCACTTCTCAAAATGACTGAAACTGTTTACTTGAAAAATTAGCACTCTGCTGATTCCCCCCCCACCATAAAAGTCAGTTTACTAAAGGATTCTTTTGGAGCTTATTCAGGGGAGTGCAATTTGTTTGAGGTATGTGTTTTGCCTTTTCTCATTTACATTTCTATCTACAGTGTTACCTTGTGAAACAAAGTTGCATTGACCTTCTGGCTTTATTACCTTGCATAGTCCAGTAGAGGGCAACCCAGCTGACAGAAAGAGTTAGGCAGTTTGGTTTTACCTCTTTGCCAGAAGACAATAGCTATTCCTGCTAATCTCTAGCAAACATCTAGCCAAGAGAGCACACATGTTGACACACTGGAAGATTGCTTTAGAGAAAATTCGGGGTTTCGGTTTAACTTTTATTGGGAAACAAGGAATTTTACAAATTTTGGACAAATGAGTCATCTGACTCTTTTCAATCTTATCTTTTAATGATTCTTGAGTCCCAGTGGTTATAACTGTGGTATGAAACTCTCTCTTATTTTTAGTGTCAAAAGCACTCAATGAGTAAACAAGGCAGCGTCTTTCAGTTTTTTATAATGTATTTTCCAGCTTGAAAATGCTCAAAGAATAATTGGAAAATAGCTAGATTTTATGTGTATTTCATGCCATGACTAAAAGTACCATTTTTTACTGATGCTATTAAACTGATAATTGCTTTAAATAAAATTCAGCCTTTTTTCTTCATTCTGTATTGTATTTGTAATGCAGCATTTTTTAAAAAAATTCCAATAAATTGAATGGAATGTTCAAACAGGATCTAAGGTGTATACAAGAATTCTAAGTGTTTATTTTCAAAGGTGATGAGAATGGTATGATTTTGTCAAAGGACTTTGAACTACGTTTATGTCCTTTAAGTCCCAGAATGTACTTTATGGTTAATGATCTGCCATACATTATCATTAAGGGATGCTAAGGAACAATTCAGTTTAAGGTGATGAAATCACTATTCAGTTCTCATTTTCTGCCCGAGAACAAATTCCTAAGTCCCCTTATAATGATGTCCCTGTTTAACAAATTAATGCAGCTAGTATTAACACTGACATAATACAGGTTGAATTGTGTAAAGGCTAAGTAAGAAATTAGTATGTATGTTGAAAGCTGGAAAGAATGTTATTTGCAGGTCAAATAAGTTGAATATGGAAAGGATCTGTTCTCTAGTTTTGTGCTCTTTTCAGTTTACTGAAGGATATGAATATATTTATATGCATATATATTTAACAGATGGGAAAAATGTGTTTAACCTATGTGTATCTTATGTTTGCTGCTAAGGTTTCAAATGATAGACTATTACCTTAATAGTCAAAACTACTTGAGTTTGAATTTGTGTCATCAACTTAATTATTCTTTTCTGATCTAAATAATTTACTAACTTACTCAATCTGAGGTTAGCTAAATATGTATACTTTGTTTTTTTCACTCACAACCTTTAAGAATATGTAGGGCTTTACACTTTTTAAAACCGTAGTTACATTATTCTGTGCTGACTATACAACATTTACTCATAAGCCTGGATCCCATAAGTTATTTGGTTATTAGAACTTAGAACACAATTCACAAAATATTTTTGCAGATGTCTGGTTTAAATGAGCTTGGGGGGGGACTAAACCCTCAGGTTATATTTTAAGTTTTCCATATTTATGAATGAGAAAATCAACATCAGTAATGCCACGCCTTATCTTACTGTGCAAAGATGACCCATTCTACATACAGTGTATATAATGTTAGAATAGTGTGCTTTGCGTCTTTGAAGCTGCCTGTGCTGAGGCCTTCACAGTGAGTTCCCCATATTTAGGGTGTAAGGTAAGCTAAGAATGTTTATCTGGAATCAAAATAAGATTGAATACTTCCTGGAATCTATGATTTCTGTAGAAGTTTTAACCCTGAAGGGACCTTTAATATCATCTACTCTGATAAGATTAGAAAACTCAAAGAGAAGTGCAGACCATGCTTTTAAATTATATAGCATTAGTCAACCAGTTTAGTTGTGTGTAACCCAAAGCGGGAAAGTACAGTGTTCAGAGGTATGATAATGAAAATCACCTTTTGTGCAGCTTCTGCTTCATTTTCCAAGGATTGTAATATACTTAGTAAGCTTCTGGACTAAGGGAATTCAGCTACAGACCACATAATGGAAGGAAAGTATTCAGAAAACAGTCCAGCAGGTTTACTTTTACAAATACTATTTTCCTTCAAAATTGTCCAACCCACACTGGATTATTCGCTGTTTCCTGAACGTGCATTGTTTGTTTGTTTTTCTGTTTCCTACACCTCCCCACTGCAAATCCTACCTCTCTGCCTAATTCATTTTTTAACTTTCTTAAAGCTTATCTGAATCTCTCAAGGAGGAGATACTCTCTCCCTCATAAGAACACAGCAAACCACCACTATTACAGCAGTTACTGCGCTTACTCCCTTACAAGCATGTCCAACACCCTTTCATCATTGTCATATCCCTGAAAATAGGATATTTGGGGGTTTTTTATTTGGTACCCACACACATAATAGTACATTTCCTTATGCACGTATAATCAGGAATTCATTATATATTGAGTGGGATGTGGTTTGCAGAATGATTTAAAGCAGCAATAAAGGAAATTTGCATGTTTTTAATTTTTGTATGGCAGAAGATGAAAATGTTTGCAACATATGACAGGGTTTTGATGTCCAATAATTGAAGAGCTCATTTCAGTTGATAAGAAAAAAGAACGTCTGAAAAATGGGCACAATACGTTAAAATGTAATTCCAAAAAATAAAAATATAGGTGGCGAATAAAGCATGAAAAGTGCTAATCATTAGTTATAAAAAGTACAGGTAGGGCTTCCCTGGTGGCTCAGTGGTTGAGAGTCCGCCTGCCGATGCAGGGGACACGGGTTCGTGACCCGGTCCGGGAAGATCCCACATGCTGCGGAGTGGCTAGGCCGGTGAGCCATGGCCGCTGAGCCTGCGCGTCCGGAGCCTGTGCTCCGCAACGGGAGAGGCCATAACAGTGAGAGGCCCGCATACCGCAAAAAAAAAAAAAGTACAGGTAAAAACTACGAAATGCTGAGTATCACCTTTCATAGTATCAATAGTTAAAACAATTATCAGTATTGGCAACATTGTGGGGAAATAAGTCCTGTCATATTCTTGGTGAATGGAATGTGAATTGGTACTACAATTTTAGGGGACATTTTGGCAATCTCTTTCAAAAGCCTTGAAACTATAAATTTCCATTTGTTTATTCACATAGAGTGCCTACTATGTCCTCAGCATTGGAATAAGATATAAGATTCCTGTTCTGGAACTTTCATTCTGATTGGAAGGTAGATTGTCAGGTACGAATTTAAATAATTCTTGAAACTTTAAGTTGATTTTTTGAAATAATAGAAAGTAAAAAGATAAAATTTGATACCAAATATTAGATTTACCTGTCTTTTTTTTTTTTTGGCCGCGCTGCACGGCTTGTAGAATCTTAGTTCCCTGACCAGTGATTGAACCCAAGCTCTCGGCAGTGAGAGCGCGGAGTCCTAGCCACTGAACCTCCAGGGAATTTCCTGTATTTTCTTATATGATATGGATGAAGGAAGGATAAAACATGTATGTATATTGAGTGTGATTAGAATCTTGAGTTAGAGGAATCCTTATAAATCATAGTTCCTTCTATGTTCTCATATGGAGCAGATATACCTGAAACTTATTGGTTACTTAGTGATAGCCATAAGGAAAGCCCTATCCATTTTGAGGTGGATTTATTCTTTATAGAACTCTCTTCCCTCTGCCTTCCTCCTAAAACTATTTCTTCCCAGTTCTATTATATATCTAGATCTATGAGGCATATCTTTTCCCCCTTTCCCACCTCAGTTCTCCCAAGTCTTCTACTATCTTAATCATGGCAAATCCATTCCTTCCAGTTGCTCAACTAATTATTAATCCCTCTCTAACCCACTTCCAGTCTATCAGCAAATCCTGACATCTTTACCAAAACATGTTCAGAATCCAGCCATTTTTCATCTATTCTCCCACTCTAGCCAAGCCACCATTATCTTTCACTTGAACTGTAATAGCCAGCTAATTGGCTTCCCTTTATCTGCTCCCTGGCCAAAATCCCCAAGTGGCTTCCCATATCAGAGTAAAAGTTGAAGACTTTCATTGTCCTATGTGATCTGAAGTCCCCATTTCTACAGCTTACCACCCACCTCCGTGTTCATCTGTGTTATTATCCAAACACTAGACTTGATCCCATCCCAGGGCTTTTGTGCTTACCATTTCCTCCATCTGGAAACTTCCCCCAGACAATTGCATTTCTCACTAACATCCTTCAGTCCCTGTTCAACTATCACATGACACCTCCTCACCACCTTCTACCTTCTTTCTCCTGCTTTATTTTTCTCCATCGTGTATTGTATACGGTACTATGTGTCCATTTCTCCATATATACTGTATTTGTTGGGGTAGCTACCCCCAGCCCCATTAGAACATATGCCCTCTGAGGGCAGAGACTTAAGTTTTGTAAGCAGTGCCAGGCATATAGTACATGCTTGTGAAAATGTGTCAGATGGATGGATAGACCAATATTACTGAACCTCTAATAATTCTAACTCCTTTCTCTGGATATCTATCACATGTCAACATCTGTCTTAAAATGTGATGATCATTGACATGGGCAATGCAGAGTGCGGTAGAACTACCACCTCTGAATCTAGGTATCCTACTTATGTTAATAGAGCCTGTAATGTCAGTCACTTTGGGGGAAGGGAGGGACAGTAGTTAAGTTACAATGTGCAATTCTGTGGGGAAGAATATGGGTTTTCTTTACAGAGAAACCAGAAAGAAAGACAAACAAAAAAAAAACCTTGAGAGAAACAAGTCTAGTCTGCTGGATTTGAACGCACAGCCCCAGGGATCCTTAAAACTAGCAGTTGAATTACTCTAGCCAATTACCAGTATGTTTTTGCTGGAGTCACCATTCATGCATATGCAAGGCACTGTGTACTAGGTGTAGAGAAAGGAATACAAAAATGAAATGTAAAAGGAGCCTGTCCCAAACATCTCACTGTCAAGATAATCCACCTAAGTAACTACAATACCTGCTGCAAAGTGGTAAGTGCCATAAGAAAGATACTGATTATTGCCTTAGTTGTTCAAGAGGAGATATAACTTATTTGAGAGGAAAGCATTTGAGCTAAGACCTTAAGGTAGGATCTGGACATATTGAAATGTCTTTCTAGTGTCTAGGCAGAAGGAAAAGCTTAAAGCAGAAGAATGGATTTGGTAACCACAAGGAATAGTGACTAATATAATCTGGCTGGAAGACATTTGGTAAAGAAGAAAAGTAAAGATAAAAGATGAAAAAGGAAATGAGCCAAAACATGGAGAATTTTAAATGCCAGGTTGACAAACCTAGTATGTAGGAAATAAGAGTTATTGAAAGTTTCTGACCAGGAAACATAACCAGTCTGAACTTAAGTATAATTAGTGGATGTGAGTAAAGGATCTGTACTGGGAAGGGCCAGCATAGTAATCCACCCAAAATTAGAATAGAGGCTTGAGTGGAGTGGCAATAAGAATAGAAAGGTGGAAAAACATAAAAGATATTCTGGAGGTTTAAAAAGTTAGCTATTGGTTGAAAGAGCTTGAGAATGAAGCAGGAAAGAGTAGGCAGTGGTGGATAAGGTTCTTGAGCTCGGATAGCCTCATTGTGGAAATTGAACCTCCAGGAAATGAAAAGCATGTTTGAAAGGAGTTTTAAATGTGGTATATTTCATTTGAGGTGCTAAAAGGTATTAGAGATTACTCTCAGCATGTGAGATTAGAGAGATGTGGGAGACATCCACATAGAAAGGGTCAATGAAATTGTGTTGGGGGCGTTAGAGAGGCAATGAATATGAATGTGTAAATATGGCTATATTAGGAAAGATCCTTGAGGTCTCTGAATGTCAGAAGGAGCCAGAGAAAGTAGAAAATGAACGGTCTGAAAAATTTAGAGAAGTGTAATCCACTATGAAATGCAGAAAAGTTTGTGTTCGATTTTTGTTGTTCATTCCCAATATTTGTGGATTAAAATAGCTGAAATGAAGTAATTAAGAGACTCAATAGAAAACACTGACGAGAATAAAGAAATTAAGAGTAAATGATGAAAAGGGTACGAGTTACTCTGTCCCATAATTCTTTAATTAACCACCTCTACATCACAAAAGGTAGGCCTCTGGAGTGCTTTGTACCTGTAGTAGCCCTTTTGGAACAATGTTAGAATAGTTTTAGTGTAATCAGTTTAATCAGGGACGTTTAAGACTGCAGATGGCACTAGTAAACTTAAATATATACAGTATATACACATATACATACATATGTATATACATAAAAATACCTTGGAGCAAAGTCTGGCAGAAACAGACCAGTCTTCCAGAAGTCTAGACCTTTAATAACCCTGAATCCATCTATAGTGAGAAAGAAGGAATCTCTACTGGCATTTCTTCTGTCCTTCACTTTTTCCTTATTTTCATTCATACTTAACTTGTGTTAATCTCAAAGCTGCTACGTGCTACGCACAACATAGAAATGCATTTTCTTGTGTGTATTACCGGTAGGCTACTCTAGGCACAAGCCTAGAACTGAAGGATTTAAATAATCTGATTAGAACACTTTAAATTACTGTATTAGGAATCAAAAAAAAATCAGCATTTCTTTGACCCATTACTTGACACATCAGGTCTTTGCCCTGGATATATTATCAATATTTAAAGGAAATGTTTGATTTTAAAAATCAAAGAGGGATACCCGGCCTTCTATTGTTTCACCAGTGTTGCTCTAGACCCCAGCCTCCCTTGTCAAGCTGTAGTTTAAGCACAGCACATTTAAATTTTTTTAAAAGAAGACTTTGACTTATTTTCACCTAGCCTTGGAGCATATTATCGATGGTTTCAATCGACAGAACAGAAGCTCTCTACCTTGGGAGTGGACTACATACTCAGCCTTTGTAAACTGTTCAAAATCAATCCCTCGGCTCCATTTGTTAGGAAGCGTCCGTGTCCTTCCTCAGCGTGCTGCGCCCCTTCTCCAGACCCCTTCTGTCGACGTCCTAGCGTCGCAAACCAAGGCAGCACAGAGGAGCCTCAGGGAGCGGGGGAGGGGGGAAGAGGGGTTGGGATGGGCGGCCGAAAGACGGTATGTTACGGTGGGGGAGAGATTGCGCGCAGCCCACCGCGAGCACCGGGACCCGGGAGAGAAGGGTTCCGCTAGGGCCGGGGTGCCGAAGGAGCCGGGGCCGTGTGCGTGGGCCTTTCCCGCACGCTCTCGCCGCCTCCGCCACCCTTCTCAGGTCGCTCCCCGCTTCTCCCCACCCTCCGAGGGACGTTGGTACATTCCCGGTGCCTCCGAGAGCTTAAAAAGGGCCCGGGGAGGCTGAACCTAGCAGGTTTGGTCCAGATTTGTGTGCGCGGCCCGTACTCTGATCCGCCACGGTGGGTATCTTGGCGGGGGTTTCTTTACGCTGTGGCACTCGTGCATTTGGGGGCTTCGTGGCTGTGTGTAACTGTCTGGCTAGCAGCTAGGAACTCTCACCCCCGGCTCCTCGGCTCACTCAGCTCCTCCGTCGCAGCCCAGCAGCGAGACGCGCGCCGCCAGTCCGCAAGGGATGGAGCGGACCGAGGTGCTAAAGCCACGCACCCTGGCCGATCTGATCCGCATCCTGCACCAGCTCTTCGCCGGCGAGGAGGTCAATGTGGAGGAGGTGCAGGCCGTCTTGGAAGCCTACGAGAGCAGCCCCGCCGAGTGGGCAGTGTACGCCAAGTTCGACCAGTACAGGTGAGCGTGCTTTCGCCCTGATCGCCGAGACTCTCCGGCGCCGACCCTTGAGTCCGAGCGGGCGCCGGCGCGGGCTTGTGGGGAGCGGGTCTTGACTCCCGGAGAGCGCGGGCCGCCCGGCGCCCGCAGCGCCTACTCTCCCAGTGCTCCCGGCCGTCTCCCGCACCCCAGCGCCGCGCCTCCTCGCCCGCGAACACCGGGGCGGGCGTTCGGTGCTTTGGGCCGAAGGCGTGTCCCACTGGCAGGAGACTGCGTCAGGCTCCCAGAGGGGAGGCCACCGAGCGGTGCAAGTTTTCTGTTCCTTTTCTTGTTGATCAATCCCTCGGCTTCCGAACGGCCACTCCTTCTGCCACCCGCACCCCCCCGCCCCGCAAGCGGAGCCGTCGCTAGCCTAGAACACGGAGGAGATGCGGGGAGACCCCGGTGGCTGGATGCCCTCAGACTCTGGCTGTCTGGACTAACCGGGGTGTTCTCAGGAGAGCACTCCAACAGCGGTCCGGAGAAAAGGGTGACGGTGGAGGACGCAGTTAAACGACACCAATTCTCCATCACTTCTCCCTCGGTCGCTTGCAAGCAGGCGTCTGCCAGCAAGCATTTTTGTTAATACAAAATAACGACTTGGGGTTGTCAGCTGCTGTTTTTCAGTTTATGATGCCCCCTCTCCCAAACCAGTTGGACTCCCCGGGCTGGGGGTTTATTTAAACCCACTGTCAGGTTCTCTAAATAAAAGAGTGCTTTTCTTTCAGCCCCCAAGCAATATGCTTTTCCTTATCCTTAGATCTGAGGGTCTGGAATGTAAATTGGAGACCCCTGCTCCTCAGAGGTGCTTGAGTGAGATGCCTTGGCTTGGAAATTAAATAAAAAATGAAACAGCCTACCAATCCTCTGGAGAGAGAAGTAAAATTTAATCACCCTGAAGAATGAGGGTTTCTTTTCCGAAGGGTAACCAGCGCTTCAGTCTTAATGGTTGGTTGTGATGAGGTCAGGGAAAGGAGCATAGTTGAAAGAGAAGAATAAGAAAAGATGAAGCTTTCCTTTGAAGCCTGAAGCCGTTTCAGTTAGTCACTTTACGTCAGCATATACAGTGTGTTTGGTAAAGTTTTGTCGCCAAGGGCTGTTTCAGTTGTACTTTAGGAACTGAAATAGAAAAGTGAATACTTAGGATCCTATTTTCCACTTGCAAGTGGTTCTAGGAAATTCCTTTGGTTCCTATCCTTCTGTGGCTGCCCATAAAGCTACCAGAGTAATTTTGCCATTAGCTCCAAGTAATTGAGGGCTTGTTATGGGCTCTAGTACCCTTACAATCACTTGACACATGTATTAACTGCTAACCTCACAACAGCTCTGAGATAGGTACCATTCTTATCCCTGTTTTACAGGTGAGAAATAGTAGGCAATGAAAAGGTTGGATTACCTGCACAAGGTCATACTAATGTTCCTTAGCGGCTCCAGGATTCAAATTAGCATTATTCTAGAGCCCACACTCTAAACCACTGCTAAACCCCCTGTAGACACAAGGTGGCCATAATAGTTTTCTCCTGCCTAGATTTATTACTGACCAAGTGAAATTAATTAAGCAGGGTATGCTGTATGGACTTTTAATCTATAGAACAAGGGCATTTCCAGGGGCCTTGAATTTATCTTGATTGACAAGCTCTAAACCACTTGAAACCTTGGGATTGACCTGTTCCACGGGTTTCTGAAGCACAGCTCAGTAAAATAATGGGTGCATTCCTAGGCGGGCAGTTGGAGTAGGGAGGGAGGGAGATGGGAGAGCAGAAATCAATGTGGTAGTATTTTGCGCATGTAATAAGTGTCCTAGTACTGTGAAGGAATCTGATCTCTGACCTTGGGAAGGCCAGTGCAGAAGAATCAAGACAAAATATGTTCCACTGGGGGCCAAGCAGTAAATTGTCTGGAAGAAGCCCCAGAGAAGCAAGACCCTAGGGCTGGAGGAGGGAAAAGTAGGATCCCTGGTACAGGAACCATTTACTGTGAATTAAAGGCTGTGTGCACAGCTGCCTGCTAGGTCCTTGAAAGGGCTCCAAAGTAAGGATAACTGATATCTAAAAAGCACTTACTAATCAACTCTGTCAGTGACCCTACTCTGCCAGCACCTGGCCTCCAGCATAGGGGAGCAAGGGGCATGTGGGACATAAGTGAACAGATGACCATGTGAGCAAACAAAAGGGATAAAGATTCCTTTCCTTAAAAATTAGTCTATCGTAGAGATCAAACGTCTGGATACCAAGGGGGAAAGGGCCGGGAGGCAGGGGGGATGAACTGGGAGATTGGGATTGACATATATACACTACCATGTATAAAATAGATAACTAATGAGAACCTACTGTATAACACAGGGAACTCTACTCAATGCTCTGTGGTGACCTAAATGGGAAGGAAATCCAAAAAGAGGGGATATATGTATACGTATAGCTGATCCACTTTGCTGTACAGTAGAAACTAACACAGCATTGTAAAGCAACTATGCTCCAATAAAAAGTTTAAAAAAAATTAGTCTAAATGTATAATTATCGAACTTTGTTAATTAGATGGTGTCAAGAGTACCTGTGGGACCAATAAAGTTGATTTTTTGGAGGGGGTGGGGGATGGTGTGGATGTGGTTGTTTTGGTTTGGGATTTCTGGGGGCTAATTACTAATTTCTCCTCATTGTAAAAGGTTTAGAGTGTTATTTTACTTCCCAAGTGTAGTCGCTTTTGTTCTGGTACTTAGGTCAACGCCCGCTCTATTTGTGGAGGACGTTTCATCATGATGCTTTTGAACATGGATGTCGCTTGTGTCTGGACTCTAGTAAAACTAAGGAGAATTCTAGAACAGCTATTTAATGGAACCTTGTTTCTCAAATTCTGGTTTAGCTACAGGGAGGGGGAAAAAAGACAATAGCCAACATTCTTGCCTAGAGCAGTAGTGCCCTTTGAAAATGCTTTCTGTGAGAAATTTTTATTCTTTTTATCAGTTTGAGGCTGTCACATGGAGACTCAAGGAATTTAATTTTTTTCTCTTACCTTTTTCGTGCCATTAATTAGAACTGAGCAGCTATAAACACAGTGATTCAAAATACAAAAATGTCTAAATGAACTGTGAAAAAATACTTGCTTTCATTTGTGCTCGATTTCTAATTAGACAACCACATTTAAAGTTGCTTCTAGGTAAAAATATTAGCATTTGTAAATGAATGATACTATATGACACACTTATTTTTCCATTTGTCTCATCGACCAAATTCAAACTTCTGAAAACATTCTTTTCAGATATACCCGAAATCTTGTGGATCAAGGAAATGGAAAATTTAATCTCATGATTCTATGTTGGGGCGAAGGACATGGCAGGTAATACAACTATTCATTCAGATATTTATTCAGTGTTTATTCCAGCATGTGAAAAGTACAGTGCCAGGCTGGCCACGTGCCTTGTGAGCACTAACAAATCGCATGTTGTAATTATTTGTTCACAATGTCCCCTAATCCCAGCAAAAATTCTCATGGGAATTAGCGTGAGGGGTTTAGCATATACCATGTATTATGACAGACCTTCCCCCAAAATGAGTAGTAAATCAAAGGAGGTGGAGGTAAGTAACCAGCTTAATTATTCTCTCTGTGTTCTGTGGAGTTAAACTTTCTATGAAGTTGTGCTAAAACTTGACCTTTGTGGTGCTTTGAAGTGTGTAAACAATTGTCGGACCAAAGACCAAAGCATCCAGATTTGGAGCTAGAAAAGCAAATCACAAATTCAGAAAATTTCTTTCTACTGCAAGCTAATTGTTTATTTTCTGTATACAGAAGATAAGACAACTTAGACTAATACCAATTCTTGAAACTTGGTCCCTTAATTTTTCCTTAGTTTATACATTTGCAAGTCTTACTACCAGTCAAGTATTGTTACCTCTTTAAGCAGATCCTTCTCAGTCTCTTGAGAATGGTAAAAAAAAAAAAAAAAAAAAAAAAAAAAAGCCAATAATCCAGACCCATTTTTGGTGGGAAAAAGTAAACATGAATTTACAAGATTTTGGAAAGTTAGGTCTATAGAGTGCATTTACTTACTCATATAGAATGAAGTTGTTTTCATTCTCTCAATATTTCTTGAAAGCAGATTATATGTCAGGAGTAGAACAAGGCTCTGTGAATTAGAAAACAAGTTCTCATGATACATATACGGGGTAACAGAATTCAACATATGAAATACATGCTATAGCATATAGCATGTTGTAATTGCAGGTTCATATTTTTTAATCAACCCTATAGCTAATACTACGTAATAAACTTAAATACTATTTAAGATTATAGGAATAAATTCTTTCCTCAGATCCAATTTGCTTTTTTTCCTCCCATCAATATTGGGAGGTAATCACAGATAGGATACTCTAAATGTATAAAATATTAACATTTCATATGCTTTATAGTATAATTTTCGGCTGCTAACACACATGTGCATACCTTTTGTCCCCCAGAGGAAGGAGAAAAAAGAAAAAGCCTGGGGAAAAAACACTGTTATGTGATCTTCTCAATGTGATGCAGTTACAGATAAAGGATTTTTATCCACTCTAAAATTTCTGTAATGTAGTTTTTAAGTCAAGTTCTAGCCCAGCTTAATTGAGTTATTAAAAGCTATATTTTGGAGAAGATAAATGATTACTGGTTTTGTGTTTCTGTTATCAAAGGAGTATTACAACAAGGTTTAAAAAGATGAATTGTTCTTCTGTAAGGGTATGGGTCAAAACTGTACCCCTTATATGCATTGATATGGAAGACATAGTATTTTATTACTTTGCCCTGAACAATGTTGAATTATAAATTGACGACATTTAAAACTCCAGCTGAAATGGATATTGGCCTGGGAGACGTCCTATTGACAGTTGGCAGCTGTAAGCTCTGGACAGATTGTTACAAGTGTGGGTTCTGGACCATCTACTGAGTTTAGTTGTCATTTTGTGTATATATAGCAGTATCCACGATCACACTGACTCCCACTGCTTTCTGAAGATGCTGCAGGGAAATCTAAAGGAGACATTATTTGCCTGGCCTGACAAAAAATCCAATGAGATGATCAAGAAGTCTGAAAGAATCTTGAGGGAAAACCAGTGTGCCTACATCAACGGTAACATCCAATTTTTCTAACAACAAGTGGGAAAAACCTTGAACTCCCACTTGAAATATTGCTTGCTTATATGTGTGCAATAGAACCTGGATCGTGGAGTCATGATTTCATCTGCTTAGGAAGTGATCTAAAAGCAGTGGGTTTTGTCTTTTTAAAGCTTTGCGTGTGGATTGGAATCACTTATTAAAAACATATGCATGCAGGTTAGTGTCCACCGAAGAGTCATTTACCTACCAAGTCTTAGGACGGTTAGAATCGAACATGAATTTACATAAGTAGAGTCTTTTAATAAAGGCGTGAGGCCAAGTTGGAAGTGTTAGTCTTTCATTAGAAAATGTAAAGAAATGTTCCGGAACTGATTAAGAATGCTAGCTAGTCCCTGTTTTACTAAAGTGCATACAGCTTACTTTAAAAAGAGTATTCTCAAGAGAAACTTTTTGAAGCACATTATTTAGCAATGATTGCTAGATCTCTTACAAAGAATTCATTCTTTCTTCTAAATGTGGTGTGGGAGAGCCAAATGCTCTTCAGTAGAGGCAGTGATTAACATCTGTGTTCCTAAAGGACTTAGTAACTTTCCAAAAAGCTCCTTAAAGCTTCCATGAGATAACTTTTTTTTATAATTAATTAATTTATTTTTGGCTGCGTTGGGTCTTCGTTGCTATGTGCAAGCTTTCTCTAGTTGCGGCGAGTGGGCTTCTCATTGTGGTGGCTTCTCTTGTTGTGGAGCACGGGCTCTAGGCACATGGGCTCAGTAGTTGGTGGTGCACGGGCTTAGTTGCTCTGAGGCACGTGGGATCTTCCCCTACCAGGGATCGAATCCGTGTCCCCTGCATTGGTAGGCGGATTCTTAACCACTGTACCACCAGGAAAGTCCTGAGATAACTTTTTATATTATTCCCATTTACAGATGAAATTGCCAACACATAGGAAGATTAAATAACCTGTCCAAGGTCACTCAGGATTTGAACCCAAAGAATTTGATGCCAAAGCCCACAGTCTTAGTTGGGATGCTATCCCACTTATATAAAATAAAATATTACAGAGGTTTTTCTGGCAAAGCAGGTTCTTTCTTCTCAGATCTTAACGTTCAGTATTGGCCTTGATACTTGGCCTAAATTTGTTCAGTTAGTTTAAGAATGCAAGTCAGTTACAGAAGTCAGATTGTATAGGAAGTTTTTCCCCCATTCACATAACAAAGGAGTTAGTTTCTCAGATGGTAGGAGACTCTTATTTGAGGGTTGCTGTATATAGCAGGCACACCAGATTTCTAAGAACAAGATTGCTGGTACTGCTCACAAGCCAAAAGCCTTTCAGAGTAATAACTTTCAGCTAGAGTCATAGAGTCATTATAAAGCTACATTAGATCTTGGAGAACACCTAAGATTTTTTTTTTAAGGGTCTTCAATGTAAAAGTCTATAGGAGCCAAGCAGGTAAAGTGAGTGAGTGATGCAGGCCAGAACTGGGCTGTGGGAACTGGTGTGCAAATGCCCTGTCTAAAGGGACAACGTGGTCACCCAGCTCCAGTGAGATCGTCCTGACTTCTTTTTCCATAGAGGTGGGAAATTCTGATTGTTACGGGAAATTTTGCCAATCAGTAAAATACTCGATAGGACAGGCGAAATATTTCTGTAGATGCATTACTCAAAAGCCACCAACTTGTAACCTTTGATTTTTTACAGATGCAGGAGGAGGGCTAGATGTGGTTAGTGATTAGGGGGGAAAGGTGTTTCAAGTACAAGAGAGAACATGGGTGAAGGCACAACCCATGTTCAAAGAACGTTGTTCATTCAAACGTTGCAAAAAATGAAGACTATGCAAGAACGGTCTAGCCAGAGGGGAAGATGAATGGGCTTGGATAGGAGTAGTAGGAGAGTAAAGTAAGATCAGGGCCTTAGCCTCCAAGACTAGCTTAAAGTAAAAACTTTCTTTGGCCAGCAGAATTTTGTTCGGGAATATCTTGATTAATCCAGTAGCAATATGCGTCATAGGGTGGAAGAAAGGGAGAGTGGGGCAAGGAGATCAAGTTACTTATTGTAATAGGCAGAAGGTGAACATTGCCTCAACCAAGCTGGCATCCCTAAGTATCACCAAGAAAAGTCCGATATTACTGTGACAGAGAGTAGTACATCATTGGCATAAAGGAAAAGGAGGCAAAGACATAATAATAATGCTGGGATTACTAACACTTAGGGATCAGACGTGAGCTTTGGGGACTTCTAAAGGATGGGTGACTTGTTTTTGTGGGATCTTTGCTTGCATTGGGTGGTCTATTGGAGGTGCAATTGGAGGAAAAAAAATTATTTGTATAAAGGGCAGTCAGTTCTTCAGAATATTTAGCTTTTGTTCAAAAGCAAGCCAGTGTATTATAAAAGCAGTAGGCTATAGAATCAAAGAGTTTGCAGATCTGAGCATTAGGCCCCATTTTTTGTTTTTGTTTTTGTTTTTTTTGCGGTACACGGGCCTCTCACTGTTGTGGCCTCTCCCGTTGCGGAGCACAGGCTCCGGACGCGCAGGCTCATCAGCCATGGCTCACGGGCCCAGCCGCTCCGCAGCATGTGGGATCTTCCCAGACCGGGGCACGAACCCGTGTCCCCTGCATCGGCAGGCGGACTCTCAACCACTGCGCCACCAGGGAAGCCCAGGCCCCATTTTTTTAAATGACGAAGACAGAAGATCCAAGAAGTTCTGAGTTGTTCAATGGTAGTCAGTCTAGCTGGGAATAGAACCAAAGTCGTCTGCTTCTGGGCTTTGCTCTTCTTTGTCGTGCAAGCTCATGGAGCTAGATCGTAAAGCATAAGGCCAAATTAGGTGCCTATACTAACTACACTAATACACTGAATTCCTTCCTTGATTAATCTTCCAACTCTCTCCTTACTATATAAATTTCTTATCAACATAGTTATAAAAACCAAGTATTTTGTTTATTTTGATCTTCTTGAAGGCGTCTCCCCCAGGCCTTTTGACTTCCTTCAGTGTGGATTGGTTGGCTAGGGCTCATCCTGTGGTCCCCTCACATCATCCAGGCTTTCCCTTTATTCTCTCCTGGTGCTTATTCCCTTGTTTCCTGGTCTCGTCTGCTTTGTCTTAGGTTCGTGGCCTTGTTTTGGTGGAACATATCCTCCAACGGCCCTATGAGAAAGGGTTCATGGAAAGTAAATTTCTGAGACCTCTGATATCTAAAAATCTCTATATACAACCCTTGCAACTTGATAGATAATTTAGCTGGATATGAAATCATGACGTGGCAGTCATTTTCTCTCAGAACTATGAAGGTAATCTTTTGTCTTTCAGTTTCCATTCTTCTTGTTCAAAGCCTGGTATCATTCTGATTTTTGAATCTTACTATGTATGAATCCTATTTTTTCTCTCTAGAAACTTTTGGGGACTTCTCTTTGGGTGTCTTTTCTCTGTCCCCAGTATCACAGTGATGCAGTTTGTTTCATGACACTCATTGTGGTGGAAGCTCAGTAGGTTCTTACAATCTAGAAATTCATGTCCTTCAATTCAAGAAACTATTCTCAAGTTGTTTCTTTGATTTTGTTGTTGTTGTTCTGTTTCTGAAACTACTGTTGATCAGATATTAAACCTCCTGAACTAGCCCTCTAGTTTTATGGGGTTTTGGGTTTTTTTTTTAATCTTTCCTATGTTCTATCTTTGGCCCTTTGTTCTTTGAGTCTTTGTCAGCTTTTTCTTCCAACCCCTCTATTCAGATTTTTATTTCTGCTATCATCTTTATATTTCTAAAACCTCTTTTTATTCTCTAGTCCTTTTTATATAGTATTTTCCTCATCTCTTTTTTTTTTTTTTTCTTTTTTTTTGGCCACGCTGTGTGGCTTGCAGGGATCTTAGTTCCCTGACCAGGGATTGAACCCATGCCATAGCAGTAAAAGCTCCAAATCCTAACCACTGGCCTGCTAGGGAATTCCCTTCCTCTTAGCTCTGTGAAGATATTAATGATAAGTTTTTGGTTTTGTTTTTTTAAGGCTTCTCTTGAGTAGTGTCTATTTCATGTTGCCTTTTTTTCAGGTTGCTCTGGCCTCTTTTATACTAGAGGCTCTGCTCACATGTGTGATGGCCTTGACTATGTGCTAATATTTAAAAACCAGAGACAAAAAAGTTAATTGGTAGCTTTCAAACATGGATGGTGTTTGTTAACTGGACTTCGCTCTAGGATCATCTGGTAAATCTTTTTCTTGAGGAACAATCAGTGGTGATATCCTCAGGACTTTTTTCTTGAGCTGATCAGATTCTCAGAGAAGCTGCTTCCCATCTCCTGCCTGGAGAAGAAATTCCTGTCTGGCAGCATTCTGGCAGCCATGTGATGAAGAAAGTGGAGATCTTACCACTCAGTGTGTAAATTTTCACTTAAGTCACCTGTTTTTCACCAGGTATCCACCAGTCCTGAGTTTATCTGTTGTACTCTTTCTAGAGAGAATAGATCTCTGATTTCTACCAGGGATGGAGGGAAGGTGAGGTGGTGAAAAAGCTTTGTGACGAAACTTAAATAGGCTTCAACCAGTTCTTGTATTTATAGCCCATGTTCACCTTCATTTCAGGAAGTACATGTGCTGCCAGTTCCTGAGCTGTTTGTTAGTTTCAGGATATAAATCAGGTTATTTCTTGGCCATCTCCAAGGGTAGCTGAGGATTTAGCTTTCTCTCCTCTGCAAAGCCATCCATCTACTTCTAAGCTTTCAAATTTTTAAAGATTTTTTTTTAAACTTTAATAAAAAAATTTTTTCTTTTATCTTTGTATGTTGATGTCTTTTTTATTCTTTTACTGCAGTTGTAGGGAAGTTTTTAGGAGAAAGCAGAATGCATGTCATTTACTATTTTTAACTGGAAGTTCAATTCTAACTAACTTTTAATAATTCATATGTATCAGTTGATTTAGGATCTTGGGCAATTGACCAGATTTTTACCTACAGCTAGCATCTAAGCTCCTTCATCTACCCATCCCTCTTCAATATTGTTTAGATTCCATTGGCTTACATCGAGTAGAGAATATTAGCCATACAGAACCTGCCGTGAGCCTTCACTTGTACAGTCCGCCTTTTGATACGTGCCATGCCTTTGATCAAAGAACAGGACATAAAAACAAAGTCACCATGACATTCCATAGCAAATTTGGAATCAGGACTCCATTTGTAAGTATAATTTCTCTCTCCTGTGTTTAAATGCTTTGTGGGTTGGCAGCATTACACTGATGCATTGCTTTTTTGTTCTAGGTATTATTTAAATATCTTAAGTTTTAAGTATTTTTAAGTATTCTTGAGATAAGTCTTAACTTGGAGAAAAGGCCCATTATATTCTATTATTTTCTTTAACTTTGGAGACTGTATTTTCAATTTATAAAATAATACTTAAATTAGATGCAAAGAATTGCTTATTCAAAATTTCAAACTGTATGCTTATTCCTAAAGAAAATATTTTCTCTTCATTTATTAGGGAAATAGAGTGAGAACTATATTGATAAAACTGCTACTACTATGACTTAATGTTCATAGTTCCAGTTTGCTGAGATAACACAAATAACTTACATAGTTAACCTTTGCAAAGTTGAGACCCTATTCTGATAATAATAAATAAAGAAACTTGCCTGTATTGATTGCCAAGTTGCTTTGTCTTTGAGTAGTGATGGCAACCAACAATAATATGGTGTGGCGATCTTCTATCACTGAAATAAATTGGCCATTTGGGGGAATGGTCTTTAGTTAGTCATGGGAATGCCCAGAAATACACAATGCATGAAAACAAAGACTGAACATCCTTATCAGTCTTATGAAAGTACAGCCTTTGAAAGAAGCTAGGGCAGAATTTTCTCAAGTGATTGCTCTGCTTATTTCCTGCATTACGAGCCCCAAGAGATACTCTTATCGCAGGAAGGAAACAACAGGGCTCCATTGCCGTGCAGTGGATTTTCCTATACTGCCAGAAAAGCAGGACTACTTAGAACAAGCAGAAATGCCTCATGTAAAGATTCTTACACAGCTTTCTTTTTTTCTTTCTTACAGACAACTTCAGGATCACTGGAGAACAACTAAGGAGCCCCAGACCCTCTGAGGTTTTACTTTAAGGTCCGGTGAAAGTTTTGCCTTGGACAGGAAGCCCTCCTTCCATTTGCTGTCCAGTAATATACTTTACAAGGCCAATACTTAGATCTACTATAAGGCAGATGCTAATTATAAGGCATTAAGTAAGCAAATAGTGCCCTGAGCTACTGTAGAAGAAAAAACTCCCACTAAAGATAAAAAGGCTTGTGATTTTAAAGGCCAAATCAAGTGCTCCACTCATTTTACCCTCTAAACCCATTGGAACTATACTGGGAATGTGGATGAAGGTTTTTATAGTTTTTGGAAACACTGGTCTCTGAACTATAATTAGCAATAAATAAAAACGACATGAAACCACTCACCTTGTTACTTGGAGGACTAAATTTAGATGTCTTCATTATACTTTGTATGTTCTTAATATTTGAAGAGAAGTTTTTGAATCTGCATTTTATTTTTTCAATCTTATTTTACAAATTCCTGTTCTATAAATAATAGGGTATTGTAGATAGAGAAACTTAAGGCACTTTGCCATTTGGTAATGAAATGAAGGGCAGAAGATTTAGAAAAATACAGGTACCCAAACCCACAACAAACCAAAATTCTAAACTCATGTCTAATGTGTCCAGTGGTCAAAGACTTTGTACTGCTGCCAGAATTGCCAAATAATTTTAATAAAAGTGGATTTGAACATAATTTGAAGTTGTCTTTCTCTTTCACATGAGAATTTCATATAATTCACGGCTTCTTAGGTTCATGCAGACTACCAAAAGCACTGCAAAAGATGCTTTTATGATGTAAAAATATAAGAAGGCCAAAAACTGCATTCAAAAGGAGCTTACTGGGCTTCCCTGGTGGTGCAGTGGTTGAGAGTCCGCCTGCCAATGCAGGGGACACGGGTTCGTGCCCCAGTCCGGGAAGATCCCACATGCCGCAGAGCGGCTGGGCCTGTGAGCCATGGCTGCTGAGCCTGCACTTCCAGAGCCTGTGCTCTGCAACGGGAGAGGCCACAACAGTGAGAGGCCCGCGTACCGCAAAAAAAAAAAAAAAAGGAGCTTACCTTTTGGGGCTTTTATATGTGTTCACTAACTGGCCAGAGATACCAACCCGAGGGTCTCTGGCCCTAGGGCAGCTCATAGACAATCAATTTAGCCTGAAAATTGTGTGTGAGGTCTGTATGTGTTTAAATATGAATTGGATTCCAACAGTTAAAAACCAGAGATTTCACAGAAGAAGGAATGGACTTTGAAGTATCTGGCAAGACTGAACCTGCATTGCGTTTTCACTGCTATCACTTAATGGGGCTGGGATCTGCCCCTTGGACGGGGCCACCTCCCTGATCTGCTGCAATCCCCAGCTTGCCTGTTTCCCTTATTCATGTTACCTACAAAGCCCACATGTGCATTTGAGTTTGCTGCCCCCACTTTAGGCAATTTTCTTAGGAATATCTGTCGTAATCTTGGAATTTATTATCTCTGGGAACTTAATTAGAAAGTAAAGTCCTTTGAAGATGGTTCTGGTTAGGCCATTGATTGTGGTGTTTATACCATGTCATAGAATTATTTACATCATTATACCTGTGCTTCCTCTCACCTTTGAGAAGGATGTGAACATTTACTGAGTACTTACAATATACTAGGCATTGTTACAAGTTGCTTAGATGTACTAACAAACTGAATTCCAGAAAACTTCCTTGTGAATTAGGTACTGTACTGGTTTTCTACGGCTGCTGTAACACTACCACAAACTTATTTTCCTACAGCTCTATTGGTCAGAAGTCAGAAGCTTCATGGTGCCATGTGCAAGGCTCATGTCAGAGGCTTATCTTTTTGGTGTGGGTTCATTAACCATATACTTGGACAAACTGGTTGATGAATGAAGGCCTGTTACCTGTGTTTCATGGGAAGGGACAGCATTACATTTAGTAATGTGCTTAGTCTTTTTTTTTTTTTTCTGACTGCAACCACTTAGAAATCTCAAATGCTAAAGAACTCTCCAGAAAGGCCCACACACAACAAATTTGCATACAATTTCAGAAAAGATTCCTGGACCCCGTGAAGGCCTTTAGGCCCCAATTAAAGAGCTCTGCCATGTGTGAGGCTTTCCCAAGGCTCGTGGCAAATGGTGGCTATTTCACTTCATTTTCTGAGCAAGGAAGGTGTTAGCAAGCTGGCCTACTAGCTAACCTTTTAAAAGTTACAGTGAGGTTTCTAGGAATCAGCAGACGCTGGTGCAACCTCGTCTGAGACATATCTACACATTTCACAAGGTCAGTTCTCTCTAAAGACATTGCAGACTTTCACAACTTTACCTAGTTGATAGATGTTTTCTTGAAAAGTGTATGTGGGATACTGAAATAAGCCAGACACGGAAGGACAAATAATATATGATTCCACTTATACAAGATATGCAGAAAAGGCCAATTCGTAGAGAAAAAAAGGTAGCCTAGAGGTTACTAGAGGCTAAGGGGTAGGGGGAAATGGGAGTTACAGTTTAACAGATCCAGAGTTTCTGTTGGGGTTGAAGAAAATGATTTGGGTATAGATAGTGATGGGTGGGTACACAGCATCGTGAATGTGTCTGATATGACTGAATTGGGCATTTATGAATAATTAAAATAGTAAACATGTATTTTCCCACAATAAGTTATTTCTTTAAAGAAAGTGTATGTGTGAGAAAAGTGTGTGTGTGTGTGTGTGTGTGTGTGTGTGTGTGCTGGAATAGATAAGACTTCCTATCATAGAGAATACAAACGATATGAAAGGCATTGTGGTGAAAAGTATCTTTTTCATCCAATCCCCAGGCTCTCAGTTTTCCTCTCTCCATGTAACCTAACCTATATTACCACTCTCTTGTGTTTCCTCATTTACTTTTCCCCATTGTTTACACAGGGTAGCATTCTAAAGTCCATATGGTGCACTTATAAGATCTTTCCATATCCGAATACAAACAGTTAACTCATTCTTTTGTACTGATGGCTGGCTGCGTGGTATTACACTGTATGAATGTATCATAGTTTAGTCCACCAGTCCTCTATTGATGGACTTTGACGTGATTTCCAACCTTCAACAGTTACAAACAATTCTGCAATGAATAACCATGTATGTGATGTCATTTCACAAATATCAGTTGACATGTCTTTATTACAAAACGACCAAGATAACTCAGCCCCCAAAAATGAGGTAATAGTGGAAGGTCATGGCAAGCTGCCCTGGCTGGAGAGGACCACTTGAGTGCAGAAGCTGTCACCTGATGTCATCACTTCAATTCAGCCACTTCCACCTATTCATTGGTCAAATGTGTTCTCCTGAAGCCTCCAACTGTCAGAAGCTTGACACTCACAGAGATTACTTATCACAAACAGGAAAGCCCTGTGTTCGTGAGACAACTAATGATCAATTTAGGATTCTGCCCATGCTCCATACGAAAGCTGATGCGTTTCTGACATTTGGTTTTTGTTTGCTTTTGTCACTGACCTTTTTGAATGATTGAGGATGTGATGGCTTTATGTGCTATTTGAAAACATGCCTCAGGTTGCTTAATGAGGGGCATTTTGTTTATTTCTTAAGTAATTCACAAAGAGATGTAAAGAATCTCAGAGACTGAGATCTGCTGAATGTGATTTTGAGCACTGACTTAAGCCTAAGGCAGTAGTCTGAGGGATATACTTATACAAGGAGACGGTCATCTGCTTGACATATTTAAATCTGTATATCATATGATGCAGTGGCATGTATATTTACCTAAAAGTGCAACCAGAAAAATTCCTTGCACATGAAGGGGAGAAATATAGAGCTAGAAAGTAATCTAATGCAATTGAACATTGATTAGCCTTCCATGCCAAGAGCCCTCCTGGACATGTCATAAGAAAAAAAGTGTCGTTACAGCAATAGATCACTATGACGCACCTTTCAGTGAATGAAAGTATGATTATAATGAGTCTATGCAGGATTCATCTAACTGATAAATATAATGCTAGCATGGAATCACGAAGATGAAACGTACTTGAGTGAGCATATTGTCAAACAAATCTTTTGATACGTGAGGAAAATGAGGCAGGTGAGGTTAGGGTTAACCGCTGTCCCAGAGCAGCATCGTGCCGGGCCGGGTTCACACAGCCCCGTGGGAGCTGATATTGAGGAATCTCACAAGCTGATTGGTAGATTAAAATTGGCCATAATGGGAATAGTTACATTGTGGCAATCTGTCAATACTACAAATCAAAGTATGTAATTCTCTACCTCAAGAGAGTCTGCTAAATATTTGACGGCATATACCACTATATCTAAGGCTATTCAGCCAATTCAAAATAAAGACAAGGTTTGCCTGGACTGTTAAAATATCCTTTCACTGTTATTGGATTTTTGCATATATAGAAAAATGTTATTGTCACTTCAGAGAAATCCTTTAAAGTGAGACAGGGATATTATTTCTCCCCTCCCCATTTCAGAGATGGGGACATGTAGGCAGATGTAGATAAAATAGTTTACCCAAGGACACACTGCTAGGCAACGGGAAAACCAAAATAGATGTTGGTTCTGCCCAGGACACGTTGGACCTTTGGCAGAAGAGAAAAACAACTAAGCAGGGACAGAAAGTTAACAACGCAATGGTAATTCTGTGGCTTTCCTGTCTGAAATCTGTCAACTGGTTCCTGACTTCATAGTTAAAAAATAAATACTCAGGAGGTACTCAGGCTGAACGGGACAGTAAAGAGTTGTATTTTCCCCAGGTGGATCCAGTTAATTATTCTGTCAGCAAAGGTTGGGAGCGAGCTGTGCTTTATTCCTACTTATTTGAAAGAGCACAGGTTATAATCTTTGGGACTATGTTCATAGTTATACCCCATGGCACCAGACCAGTATTCGAGGTTGTTTTGACTAGGACTCACTCAATTGCAAGTGACAACATGTGACCCAACTGACTTGAACAAAATGAGCTCATGTAACTGTCAAGTCCAGGGAGTCCTCAGGCAAGGGAGTCAAAAGCTTCAAACAGCTTTTCAGGACTCTTACCTTGCTCTCCGCACTCCTGACTCTGAAGTCTACCCTTGTGGTGTAAGGTGATTCCCAGTATCTCCAGGCTTACAATGTCCATTTCAATTTTGGCAGAATAAGGGTACAATCTTTCCATAGACGTTTATGGATTTAGCTATGTGGGCTCTGATTTGCCTCATATTCCCATCCCTGACCAAGTCGCTATGGACAGCAGGATATGAGCTCAGCCCTGGCCTGAGTCATCTGTTTGTCTCTGGAGTCAGGGATGGAACCGGTTCCACCAAATGAAATGGATTAGTGTGGGGGGCAAGGTCACCAAGGGAAATCAGAATTCTGTTATGAGAAGAAAGGGGAAAGGGGAGACTAGAGGCTAGGCAGATAAAATCAACAGGTGTTTACTACTTGGGAGGTCAACAGATAGTTGTAGAGTTAATGAATGAAGGAATGAATGAAAGATCATAGCAACCATCACATTTTCACCCATGATAACACTAATTTAAACGATTCAACTCTAACTGTTTTTCTTTCACTTACTAATGAAACTTGTATCATACCCCATCACTCCAAAGACAGGAATTTACAGATAGATTTATGAGTGAAACCATAAGGAACCAAGGAAACCTCCAATAAGGAAATATCCTTCATCAGTTCTGACCCATGAATAACATTTTTCCACCAGAAGTACAGCTTTATGTTATAGGAGGCAAGTGGGTGTTTTTCATTGTCCCAGAATATAGCTAAATCCTAAAGTTGAAAACAAAAGGTGTCAAAACTGTCATATTCTAAAGTGACCAGAAAGTCACTAAGAGGTAGGATCAGGCATTTCTCTTCAGGGCTTATTAGGAGTTGGTAGACCATGCTCTCCCAGCAGCAACACTACCCCATCACTCCTACCCGGCCTGTATAAAATCAGACTGAGGAGTTGGAGTCTTGGCATTGCTGTTGTGAGTTACTCAAATCCTTCTCTTTTTTTTTTTTTGTGGTACGTGGGCCTCTCACTGTTGTGGACTCTCCTGTTGAGGAGCACAGGCTCCAGACGCTCAGGCTCAGCGGCCATGGCTCACGGGCCCAGCCGCTCTGCGGCATGTGGGATCTTCCCGGACCGGGGCACGAACCCGCGTCCCGTTCATTGGCAGGCGGACTCCCAACCACTGCGCCACCAGGGAAGCCCTCAAATCCTTCTCTTAATGTTCATTCCTAAATCTATATGACTGCATAAGTCTGTTAGAACTGCATTCCAGCTCCTGCTGAGACCATACCTCATATATCTCCTGCCCGTCTCCTGCTCTAACTGCCCCCTTCCCCTCCCAAGCTGAGCCAGATTTTCCATTCAGATCTTAGGCTTCCCTGCGCTCTGGCCAAATAACACTTTCCTACCTCACTGACTTTGTTTTCCTGTCTCCTGCCTAAAATGAGGTCTGTCCCAGTACCCTCCCTTCTGAGGGTAACAGCAACTCTTCCTTCTCTCAGGCCCAGCTCAAATACCAATTCCTTCAGAAGTACCCCAGTGAGAGGGAATCTCTCCATCTTTGGGCTTCCATAGAATTTCATTTTCACTTTCTTGTAGCTGTGAAATCAAGTTCACATTTTATGGCAAGTCAAGAAAAATTTTAACAGAAAGAATTTTCTCTGCCCTTTGGCCTCCTCTTTCCCCGCTACTGTGCATTGTGTATCTGCATTATGTATCAGCCAAACCTCCCCCGTCGGCAGAAATGCCTGCTCAACTATAAAGAGCAACATTCTCCTAACATCAACAAGACAACTGAAAAGATAACATTTCTTCTTGATCTTATAAGAGGCCACGATGAGGCTTAGATCTGGATTGTGTAAACTCGATAATACAACATTTAAAGTACAGCCCTCTGTCTCAAAAAACTTATCTAACTGTGCCTTCACTTTTCTTTTTTAATAAATTTATTTATTTTATTTACTTACTTTTGGCTGTGTTGGGTCTTCGTTGCTGCATGTGGGCTTTCTCTAGTGGTGAACGGGGGCTACTCCTCCTTGAGGTGCGTGTGCTTCTCATTGCTGTGGCTTCTTTTGTTGCGAAGCACAGGCCCTGGAGTGCATGGGCTTCAGTAGGTGTGGCACGCGGGCTCAGTAGTTGTGGCTCACGGCCTCTGGAAAGCAGGCTCAGTAGTTGTGACTCACGGGCTTAGTTGCTCCGCGGCATGTGGGATCTTCCCGGACCAGGGCTCGAACCCGTGTCCCCTGCATTGGCAGGCGGATTCTTAACCACTGTGCCACCAGGGAAGTCCCTGTGCCTTCACTTCTAAAGGGTGGAACAGTTCTCTGAGCTTTCTGAGATGCTGTTTCCAGGTTATAATCCTCATATTTGGCTCAAATAAAATTTTTCATTTCTTCCTTAGATCAACTGATTAGTTTTTCTTCAGCATAGCATTTACCACATTCTGCTCTAGGTTATAGGAATTTGTTTGTGTTTGTTCTACTACCAGATAACAGACTCTTGAGGCATTGGACAGCCCCTAAGACAGAGTCCTCTTCAATGGGCCCAGCTAATTCGTATTATATCGAGTTGTAGGAAGACAATTTTTTTTTTCAGAATATAATTTGTGTCTTATTTTTGCTACTTTACAGAAATCGGAAAGAATATGGGCCATTGAGTTTGGTTTTTTTTTTCTGACTGTGTCTGCCTTTGAGTTCTCTTGCCTCAGGGGATAAAGAAGTGACTTCAGAACAACCTGTCCTGGGCTTTTTTATTTTATTTTTTCCCCAACAGCCTAAAGTCTAAGCTGATTGAAGAGACTATGGAGAATGTTCAGGAGTTGGGTATGGTGGGGACTGTGGATGGTAGCTGAATGGAAAAGGACATGGTTCCTTTTTGAAGGGCTTGTGCCCCATTCCCTGGGAGTATTTTGAAAAGAGTGGATCTATGGTGCCCTTAGGAAGGCTAGACTCTGATCACTAGCACGGAGCAGGATCTTTCCAGGGACAATACAGCTTTAAGTAATAAGACTATCAGTGACTACAAGGATAAACTGAAGGCTAGAAGTATTTACTTTCTCAGTGGCACATAAGCTTCCTGAATTCTTGTGTAATCCTGAGTGGGGGAAGGAGCTGCCTCCAATAAAAACCTAAAAGTGAGTTTCCCACCAGTACGGTAGAATATTGGCCAAGAGTTGGAATTAATTTGATTCACAGAAAAATAAAGTAATACAGCTTCTGGTGTTGGATAAGAGCCTGGCTGCTGTGACCTGAATGCTGAGTCAAAAGGATTTTCTTTCAAGCTAGGTTCAGATTCATAGACTTGTAGTCCAGGACCCTGGGGCAAGAAACTGCTATGAACGCCTAGGTTTCTAACTCAGAAAAGACCCAAATCATGAGCAAAAGAGCACAAATAGTGTAAGAAGTGGGCCATCTCAGAAGGCGAGAGACCCCGAAATATAGGGCGGTTAGTTTTCATGGGTTGGGTGATTTCATAGGAGGATTATTCCAACTATTTCAGGGAAGGGGCTGGGATTTCCAGCAATTAGGTCACCACCTACTTTTTGGCCTTTTATGGTCGGCCATGGAGCTCTCATGGCGCTGGTGGGCATGTCCTTTAACATATGCTAATGTATTACAGTGAGCGTATAATGAGGCTCAAGGTCTGCTGGGAGTTGAATCTTCCACCACCTTGGGTCTTGTAGGTTCTAACTAGTTTCCGTCATATCCACAACAGCTCTGTAATTCACAAAGGGTTGTGCCCTGCCCCCCTCCCTCCTGTTTCACAGGGATCAGGTGGGTGTCTGCCGACTATAGAGCTGAGAGATGCGCTTAGTTTCTCCTCCTTCTGAAAATATGCACCTCCTCATTATGGCATCTTATACAGTGGTCATTTTTTGTCCCTGGCAGACAACAGGCACTTATCAGAGATTCAAAATGCGCATCATCATCAACAAATACGGTAGTTAACTACCACCTATAACGTGTGAATCATGGGAAGCCTTCAAATCTTTGTCAGGTAGAAGATAAATAAGTGTTATTGGATACCCTGGTATTTTTAGAAACTTTGAGGACAATAGAAATTTGGGAAAAAATATGATTGAAATATTGTTAGAACTTTCTAAATTTACGTTTGCGAAAGACTAACTTTTTGTTCTTGGAACATGGATAAATACATAAATACAAGCAAGGAATCAAGGAGCCCCTACATCTTTGCTTTTGGGAAACTGTGGTGTTATCGTTTCTCTCTCTACAGGTGTTGACATAAATATGCTAAATGCTCTGGGTGTCATATAAGTTTGGTTTCTGTCTTTGCAGACTTTGTTGTTACTTTGGAGCAAATGGATCTTTTGTCTGTACAGCGTGTGTGGTCAAGCTGGGGGCCGCAGGAGACTAGCTGCGGAGACCTATAGGAGGGACAGGACAGCCTCACAGTCACGGTCACCTCACTCCGCGGAAGATGGTGGAAAGGAACTGGACTGGTTGGAAGTCATTCTGCAGGCATTCCTCACCAGACAGAATACGCCAGACTTTGCCAAGGTATTTCTGTTGGACTGTTTTCTGTGTGGGTGTCCTGCTGGAGCCAGAGGGCCAGGTCACATCTGGGGACAGGAGTGGGGGACAGGGTAGGTCAGGCTTTTCCTGAAGGCAGTGTCTGTTTTCTCTCAGCCATTCTGGGATGAGGCAGATTCTGGTTGAGGGAAAGAGAAGGTGGGCCACGGACTAAAAAAGGGTGAAAAGTTCCTTCTTCTTCCCCAGCAGAAGAGTGTAAAATGTGACACAAGTCTGGGGACTTCTGTAGGGGGACAGGGCTGCTTTTTCCAGGTGGAGGCAGGAGACAGCCCTTTAAGGGACCTCAGAGCAGGTCTGAGCCTGAGGTCTCAGGAACCCATATCTAGCAGTACTATGAGGCTCTGTACTATACACAGTCCATTTCATTGTGCCCAACCCTTCAGTGATGTCTTGTTCACTTCAACTTAGTTTTTGTGGTGGCATGAGGATCAAAGGAAGATTTGGGTTGGATCTGCAAAGGGCCCGTGGTGTCCTCTCCTTGAGGCCAGAGCTGGGGATACAGTGATGGGCCCAAAGCCCAGTAATCTTCAATAATCATTGGCAGCATCAGTAGGTAAGGCAGCAAGGATGAACAAAGGGAATTTATTGCACACACACAAGGTATCATCCTGCATGTTCTCAAAAATACCTAGGCATCACTTTACAAGGACTAGGATCCAAAATAATGCTGGTGGGGTCTGGAAGCTTCATCACGAATATATATAATAGAATGTGGTGATCTAAGCTTAGAGTTGCAGGCTGGTGAGAGGTTGTTTTTTGGACCCAGTGCCTGGGCAGCATCCCAGGTGAGGCAGGCCACCAGGCCAAGCAGGTCTTATTCTGTGCCCTCAAGTTTTGCCTTTCCATGAGATGCTTCCACTCCAGTTCCTGTTGCCACCACCCAGCTCAGTCCCAGGGAATGATGCTCCCTCGTCAACACTTTGGCCTGAGCAAGGATAAAGCTCAAATCTCTCGAACATGGTGCTATCTCAATACTAAGAGAAGTTAACTCACACTAAAATAAATAAATTTAAATTTTTACCTCAAAAAAGATCTGTAAACAAATATTGAATTCTAATTAATTACAAATAGCCTAAATTGTTTTAGGCTATATGTTTGTAATTGTCATAATAAAATATTGGCAAAAAATACTTCATTAGAAAAAACATTGCACACAATACAAAGTTTATTAATATGAAGATCCAGATCCTACCGTAACGTCACTATCGTGCTAGGGCTATTTCACCAATACCTTCTCTGAATTCTTTTTTCCTACATTCCAGCCTGTCCCCACGGGCCAAGTACCACCATATTCTCTACCACAGGGCAGTGCTGTCCTGAAGGCTTTGTTCTCTTTCTCATCCTAGTCATCTCTCTCGGTGCCCACCCCAGCCCCTTCCTTACTTTCATGCTAAAGGACAGACCTTCTTCAGAGTTGATAAACAATCCAGAGGAATGGCTACATAGACTCACAATATCATAAGCTATGACCTAATTGTAGCATATTCTTACAACAGCAATTATACAAATTTAGTAAGAGGAAGACAATTTCTCTTATAACCTGCTACTCTGTGTGGCAGATTATATTTTCCCAAATGGCTCCAGCAGTACTTCCGGGCCCACAAGCTCTTCCAGAACCTATCCTATTTCCTCTCCTCAAACCTGGTTCAGTGAATAGAACGTGGCAGCAGTAATGCTGCATGGTTTCCAAGGATAAGCTATCACTTTCTACCTGTTTTTTTTTTTTTTTTTTCATTTTTTGGCTGCGCTAGGTCTTCGTTGCTGTGCACGGGCTTCGTTGCTGTGCATGGGCTTCGTTGCTGCACACGGGCTTTCTCCCCATTGCTGCCACAAATGGGGGCTACTCTTGGTTGTGGCGCCCTGGCTTCTCTTTGCTGTGGCTTCTCTTGTTGAGAAGTCCCTTTCTACCTGTTCTTAATCTCTCTCTCTCAACTCTCTCTCTCTCTCAGCACGCTCACTCTTGGAACCCAGCCACCATGCTTCAAGGAAGCCCAAACCAGCTCATGCAGAAAGATCACATAGAGAGTCCCATGAGAACAAGGATTGAGGTCTTCAGCCAACAGCCAGCCTACACTGCCAGCCATGTGAGTAAATGAGCTTTCAAAGAATCCCAGATATCATAGAGCAAAGAAGAACTGTCCCCTGTGTGCCCTGTTTGAATTCATGACCTTCAAAATTATGAGCATAACAAATGGTTGCTTTACACCATTATATTTGGGGGTAATTTGTTACTCAGTCGTCATAACTGGGATGTGCTGGGAGATTCGAGATACAGATATCAACTAAATCCATGTTCACTGTCTTCATGGAATTTACACTCCCATATTTCTGAGAGTCCTTTGATAGCTGCACATACTGTGAGAGTTTCAGCAGGCCTGAGTTTGGAACAAGTTGAGAGACATTCTTAGGAGTCAGCCATACAGAGTTAAAAATATCAGCTTTGCTTCTGATCATGTTGGTTGGTGCATATGGCTTCAGGACATTAGCCAGGTGTGTTTGCTAATATCTCACTCATTGATTACACTTACTCACTCATCTAGGCGCTGGTCCAGTTGGAAAACTTCAGGCCTCCTCCCCAACCACTTTCCCTTCACACACCTTTCCCCAGGAGCAGTTAGTGCTGCTGAGCAACTTCCACTGGGAAAAAGGAATGTCATACCTCCCACCATATTAATATTAAGGGTTTATTATGTCTCTTAAACTTCTTTCCACTTTAACCTTGTCCTAAGCAAAAATTCCAATGAAATTGGGGATTTGATTTGCTAATTATACATTTTTCTGATATACATTAAAAATAAGTACTCTTTTAATCAACTATTAAAAATGGTTTGTCCATATACCATTTAAAATAATTTCACATATATCCGTGGCTGTATATTACACTTGGGGAAATCATGCTGTGAGATATTGATGTGATGTCATCCCACGAAAGGAGTAAAGTCCAACTCAGGCAGATATACAGTTCAATGTTTGGTCAAAGGCACATATAAGACATGAAAATTGATATTAAATTTTAAAAAAAGTTATAGATTACATTTTACTATTTTTTTCAACAGTATAATCCTTAGGTAGAAAGGTACAAGATTCAGGAAGCAGGAACTAGAAATCATATGACATTATAATGGAGTCTCCTGATTCTTCCAATAATTCCAGCATTGTGGGCATGATTCAGAATGATTCTATATTGTTCTGGATTCCAAATCTTTGTGCATTTCCCAACTTCCATTCTATGAGCCTTTGAAGCAAATTTTTGTTGCCTTGCCTGTGCTCTCCTCAACCTTGGTGACAACAGCTGTTGTCCCATTTCCCTCTCCCCCTTCTTCCTTTCCTTGCTGCTGGAGCCCACTGCAGAGAAGTCAGAGGGGGATGCCGGCCTAGAGTGCTGTCATGGAACCATAGCTGGGTGGGGCTTAGAGTGTTCTTGATGGCTAACTGTGGTCTCTTAGAGCTGTTTCCATATGTGATATCAATGTAAATTTTTAAAATTGAGGTATAGGTGATGTACAATATTATATGAGTTTCAGGTGTACAACAGTGATTCACAAATTTTAAAGGTTATACTCCATTAATAGTTATTATGAATTATTGGCTATAGTCCCTGTGCTGTACAGTATATTCTTGTAGCTTATTTAGTTTATACATAGTAATTTGTACCTCTTAATCCCCTACCCCTATCTTTCCTCCTCTTTCCCTCTCCCCACTGGTAATCACTACTTTATTCTCTATATCTGTGAGTCTATTTCTGTCTTGTTATACTCACTAGTTCGTTATATTTTTCAGATTCCACATGTAAGTGATATCATACAGTATTTGTCTTTCTCTGTCTGACTCATTTCACTTAGCATAATACCCTCCAAGTCCGTCTATGTTGGTGCAAATGGCAAAATTTCATTCTTTTTTGTGGCAAAATTTCATTCTTTTTTCTTTATCCATTCATCTGTCAGTGGACACTTAGGTTGCTTCTATGTCTTGGTTATTGTAAATAGTACTGCGATGATCATTTGGGAGCATGTATCTTTTCGAATTAGAGTTTTCCTCTTTTCCGGATATACGCCCAGGAGTGGGATTGCTGGATCATATGGTAGCTCTATTTTTAGTTTTTTAAGGAACTTACATACCCTTCTCCATAGAGGCTGTACCAATTTACACAGAAATCTACACTTTTAACAACTTTCCCCAGAAATCCAGGACATTCTGATGCAGAAGACCTACAGAACACACTTGAAGAAACACCCCTCTCATTACCATTGTTGGGACTTTCTTTTGCTATGACACATATGCCTAAACTATTTCTTAATAATTCTTCTAAGTTTTAGTCTGTTTCTCTTTTGACTTTGTTTTCCTAACACAGCCCTGTTCTGGGAGGAATAGAAAGAACACTCAGCCAGTAGACCTGGACTTCTGACCTTGCTCTGTTCCCAGCTTGTACTGGGCTTCTAACTTCTTTGGGCCTTCGTTTCTTCATCTTTCAATTAAAGGAATTTTTAAATACTGTGCTCCATTTAAACCCTGGGATACCTGGATTTTCCCCAGACCCAAAGATTTAATGAGGGGGAAAGGATAGGCTAATAATCTGGGATTAAGCTACCCCTCAACCCCCAACTCCTTCAGCAACCAAACCAGCTTGGCTTTGAATTTTTACTTTATACCTTGGAATTCCAATAATGGTTTTGTTTCATCAGGCGAGAGACCTCACTGCTGATTTTTTTTTTTTTTTTAATCTGCAGGATTTAGAGGTCTTTAAAGAGTCCCTTGATCTCTAGTGTCTATGATACCAGAAACCCTGGGTGGAATCCCTGGCACAAATCCTTCTTTGTGGGAAAATTCCACCCCATCTTATGCCCAATCGATGGTGGCTAGCTTTATTAGGCTGGGGAGAAAGGATTTACTTCTGGAAAGCATGTTGTATTAAGAGCCAGAGGTGTGAGTGGGTGACATGGGCATTGTGACAACCAGTGCTTACCCGGAGACCAACTCAAGCATCATTTAATCACCCCAACCACACCTGATCAGTCTCCATCAGAGTTACTACTTCCCCTCCATGTTACCCCCGTCACAGTGATGTCCCTGATACACAGACTGTCCAGAGGACACCTGGACATTTAAACAGTACAGTTCCACTCTGAGAGACATCATATCATCTCAAAACGAGATGATTCCTCTGAGTTCACGCTTTCTGTTCAAGGACAGTACGCTATCACCCCAGCAGGAAGGCCCTTGGACTGGCAGCAAACGAGGGAGATATCCCCCCAGTTTGGGCAGGAGTGCCATGTTCAGCCATGGAAATGCGCTATCTAGGAAGAGTGAGGGCTTCCCTGGTGGCGCGGTGGTTGAGAGTCCGCCTGCCGATGCAGGGGACACGGGTACGTGCCTCGGTCCGGGAAGATCCCACATGCCGCGAAGCGGCTGGGCCCGTGAGCCATGGCTGCTGAGCCTGCGCGTCCGGAGACTGTGCTCCGCAACGGGAGAGGCCACAGCAGTGAGAGGCCCGTGTACCACAAAAAAAAAAAAAAAAAAAAATGTGAGCACCAGCAACTTGGCAGGAGCAGACAAAGGTCTTCCTTTGGCCAGAGAGCTTGAGGTATTGAAGGCATTAATGACTTCCATTAACTGAAGAATCAAGAGGTATCTTTTCTATGCATGGGTAGACATAAGGAAAGTGCACTACAAAGAAATCCTTGCCCTCTCTGGACATGTTGGAAGACACCAGTGGTACCTGCCCTAGTCTGCCAGCATCGTCACGTGCTGGGGAGTACCCTGTCCTCTGCAACAAGCACCTTGTCTACAGAATACAGCCTGGCAGTACTTACATGACCTTGGACTAACTTGTCCCCACACCAGTCAAATCATCTCCTGGCCAGTAGGACATATAGTATCACTGGCAGACCCTAAGTTGGCTATTCTGGTTGTCACCAGTAGAAAAAAAAAAAAAAGTACCCATATGTATAAAACCTGCTTATATATAATTAATACTTTCTTTATCTATAATGCAGTAAACTTTGCCCAAATTTCAGGAAAACGTATTAGAAAACTAAACTTTGGGGTTAAATAAGTTGCAGAAAGAAAGTCTTCCTTGGCAAAACCCAATTCAATAAATGAATTCATTTATTCATTCATTCAACAGACATCCAGACCTGTGTGGCCAGTTGCAGCAAATCCAAATAGAACACAGCCTCCATCCTGAACAGGAGTATATCACACACATACATGCGATAAATGTCAAACTAATGAAAATAATGATAAATGTCATGAAAGAAATAAACCAAGAACTGTGGAAATTGAGAATGAGAAGCTGCTCTGCCTAAAGGACAGGTAGGATTTTCACAGGTAGACATGAAAGATCATATATTGTAGAAGGGAAAAGTCTCACAGTAGCCAAGGCTCACAACCTTCCATGTCACATACATTTAAGGAGGCTTTATTATTTAGGAAAATTGTGAATCCAATTTGACTAGAGGGCAGGGTGGAAGTGGAAGCTTGAGGAAAAAAGCAGAGGGCAAACGCTGAGGACTTTGGGCTTAATTCTGAAAGCAGTGGAGAGTGACCCAAATAGAAGAGTCATGTGATCAGAGCTGGGTTTTAGGAAGTTTTACCCGGTTCTTGGTGTGAGTTGGGTTGGGGGAAGAAGAGAAGTAAAGACAGGAAAGTCATTTTAGAGGCCTCTGCAGCAGTCTTGACAGGGACATCTGGACTAGGAGTTGGCAGTTTAAAGGACAGAAGCCAAGGTAGAGAGGAGCCATTGGCCAGGCCGAACCCTCCGTGGATTGGCTGGAGGGAGCAAGTAATCAAAGATGACTCTGACATAACCACCAGGCTCCAGGGAGGAGCAATAATATGTATTTACCGCAGACAAGTCAGGAAGAAATGTATCTCGTAAAGATAAAATTGTTTGATTTGGGGTAGTTTCATAAGGACATAAAGTTTATGAGCTGATCTGCTTCATATTAATTCTCTTATTAAACTGAATTGCACTGCTATCAGTAGAATACAGCCTGAAGGGAAACATGAGTAAGGTGGGGTGAGGAAAATGAATGCAGTCAGTGAAGTTGCTTCACAGGGACAGCCAATTCTGTGTGAATTGCCAAGACAGCAACATGTAGATTTGCTGAATTTATTTAATTCATTCTATTAATAACAATTTTATTCAACTTGGTTGAGGTATAATTGATAAGTAAAATTATAATGTATTTAATATGTAGAACATGATGATTTGATGTATCTATACACTGTGAAAGAATTCCCACCATTGAGTTAATAACACCTCCATCACCTCATTTATTTACCTTTTCTTGTGGTGGGGGCCGCATGGAGGTGAGAACAATTAAGTTCTACTCTCCTAGCCAATTGCAGTTGTATAATCCAGTGTTATCAACTACAGTCACCATGTTATACATTAGATCCTCAGACCTTATTCATCTTGCAAGTAAAAGTTTGTATCCTTTTACCAGCCTCTTCCTATTTCTCCCACCCCCAGTCCCTGGCAACCTTTTTTTAAGTGCAAATGAGTTGCACTTAAAAAAAAAAATTCCACATATAAGAAGATTCACTTAATCTATTTGGGTCACTAGATTGTTGCGAAGTAGATATAACAGAGTCTAATTCTTAGGCACATGATGGAAAGAATTGTCAAATTAGGAAAAAAAAATCCCCATGCAAATCATTAAGGGTGTTTTTTGTAGTTGTTGTTGTTGTTGTTTTGCGGTACGCGGGCCTCTCACTGTTGTGGCCTCTCCCATTGCGGAGCACAGGCTCCTGACGCGGCATGTGGGATCCTCCCGGATCGGGACACGAGCCCGCGTCCCCTGCTTCGGCAGGCGGACTCTCAACCACTGCGCCACCAGGGAAGCCGTAAGGGTGGTTTTAAGGCTGCCTGAAAAGCTAGTTCTCCTTATTTTGCTATGCTTTATCTTTCTCCAAGATATAAACTTGTCAGCATGTGTTAATCCATTCCTTGTTTGCAAGACCATCAAGGTTTTTTTTTCCCATCTACGATATTTTAAGTACAGTTTTGAGTCTGACGCGTTCTTTCTTTACCCAGACCAGACATCGGCAGGAATTTGCAGTGACCCCAGTTGGGAAAAATTTTATCTTTAATTTACAGGTTTCACTTTTAGTCTGGGCAGGTCAAACCCAACTTCAATTTTTTTTTTTTAACTTCAAAATGGTTGGAAATATAGAACTGTTTTACTTTATAATTTTCAGATATTTTTTTCAGAATAGTCATACAATGATCTCTTTTGACTCCCTTTACCATATCATCACTTCACAAAATGTAAAGAGACTGATCAAGTGAACAGAGCTCCAAAAAGCCAGTCCAGTCTACCTCCAGGCAGGAGGTTTAATCCCAGAAATGTCCTGGGTCTCAGCATGAGAGAGTGGTCTTGGAATTACAGAGCAAAGTCACGTAGAGAAGAGCTAAAACAGGGGTCAGGTTGTTGAAACCGAAGTCCCTGGCTAATCAGCTGAGTCCTGCTGGCCCCTGGGCTCCAGACCATCTGCACGGGCTGAGCTAATCCCCTCAAATAATAAGAACAATAATAAAAATAAAAATCACTACTGTAGCATAGCTACTTACACTAGGCACTGCATGCATATTCACATACTATTTCACCCCATTTCACAACAACCTTGTGAAGGGTTACAGATAAGGACAAGCTACAAAGTTGCAGACTTCTGGCTGGGATCAAGTTCTGACTGACTCCAAAGTTCGTGCTCCATGCATCCTGCCTCTCTGGCTCTCCAGCAGGTTTTACTCACACTCTTGAGCTGGAGGCTAAATATGCATCCTGGGTTCAGGCTGAACTGTTCAGATGCTGTGAGCCAAGAAACTGATCCCTTGGGATAAAACTGAGACTCTGTCCAAACTCTCCTGGCAAATGGCCCTCATTTTAGTTCTTACTTACATTGCCGTTGCACTGGAGGTTGTTTTCTAATTTCTCCTACTCATAAAATAGATATTTTTCTACTATTATATAAAAACAAGATACTAAAGGGTTCTATTGCCCTTCTCCTCATCCTCATGTTTTTGCTCCTCGTTCACTGAAGGAGAGCTTTAGGATGCAAGTAATTCCCTTACTTCGCACCCGTGCCCAATTCCTATTGGCTGAGATCCTTTGGTATTTTAAATTCTAAACTATTTTTAGATTTTTCACTGCCATATGTGTCATCAACGTCTTCAGTTTTGAGACTCTGTATTTGCCACTTACGTTACACATTTGCAACCTCTCTGCCACTATTTCTTTAAAATATAACAACATGGGACTTCCCTGGCCGTCCAGTGGTTAAGACTCCGCACTTCCAATGCAGGGAGCACGGGTTTGATCCCTGGTCGAGAAACTAAGATCCCATATGCTGCATGGCGTGGCCAAAGATAAATTAATTAATTAATTAAATACAATATAACAATATGTGTGTCAAGGTTCATTGCTCGTCACTCTTGCATCTTCTCTTGAGATTCCCTTAGCTTGAAGTGTTCTTTCTTAGTATTTTCCTCAGGTGAGATACACGTGGGATATCTAATCTAAATCATCCCGTATTCATCCACAGGTTCCTTTTTACTCTGGGAGGTGGATGGCATCTTGACTGAGTGTAGGCTTTTGAGATTGCCTTCCTTTCTTTCCATGCCCCGTAGATATTATTCTACCATCTCCAGGCTTCCACAGTTGCAGTTGATATTTGCCTTTTGTCTGGAAGCATGTAAGATTTTCTCTTTGTCCTTGCAACTCAGAAAACTCACCAGTTTTAGAAATAGGTATATTATTTACGTATGTATTATATATTATTTCTTTTTCTCAACCTGCCTGGAACTCAGTAAACCTTTCCAAGGTGATAACTTCAGTCTTTATTTAAACCAGAATTTTTGTTCTTTGTTTTGAGATATGTCTTCAGCTTGATTATCACAACATGAATTGGATTCTCAGTTGCGTCTCTTCTCTCTTTCCATTTTTTCACTGAATTATTGAGTTTCAAAATAATGCTTTTTAGGCCCAGAAAGTCCTGTTTATGCTGTAATAGAATCTCCTTGAGTGAGTGTGGGTTTATTATTAAAGTTGTCTTCTGTAGCCTCTAGCAATGACTACAGTAGAAGCTCACCTAATTCTGGGTGTTCTGGCTGCTCTTCATTCTTTTGTGGCCGCTGGGTTGCTTAAGACAATTTCTTTGGCTTAGGAAATTTGTCTTGGGTCTATCTTCCCCTGAGGTTTAGTCCAGCTCTGGAGGTATGTTAAGCAGAATGATAACTGCAGTTGCAGTGGTCTTGGCTGCAGTGGGCCTGTGATGGACAAGCAGGCCAGTTGTGACTCCTTCCTTGGTCAAGGACCAGAGAGTAGCTTCCTGCTCTCATTCTTCTCACAGGTAAACACTGGTGTTCCTCGGGGAAAGAGGAGAACGTGCTCCCGTTCAGCTGCCTCAGGGTGTCCAGCAGTTTTCCGTGGGCTACTTGGAGGCAGATCGGTACAATCTGTCCTCTAGGATGAAGGTCTACAGATCTCCTCAAGGCATTCTCTCACCAAGATCCAGGCCTCATCCCAGGATTCTTCCCCCATACTTCTCAGACTCAGATCTGATTTGCAACAAAGTTGCCAAGACTATTCAATGGGAAAAGAAGTCTTTTCAATAAATGGTGCTGGGCAACTGGATAGCCACATGCAAAAAAGAAAGAAAGAAAAAAGAAATTGAATGCTTACCTCACACAATATACAAAAATTAACTGAAAGTGGGTCAAATACCTAAATTTCAGAGCTGAAACTCTAAAATTCTTAGAAGAAAGCATAGGGGTAAATCTGTAGTACCTTGGATTTGGCAATGGATTTTTAGATATGACAACAAAAGCATAAGCAACAAATGAAAAAAATACATAAATGGAACTTAAAATAGAAAAAACATCTATGCTCCTAGGGACACTGTCAAGAAAGTAAAAAGACAACACAGAATGAGAGAAAGTACACTTGACCCTTGAACAGCACAGGTTTGAACTGTGTGGGTCCGCTTATATGCAGTTTTTTTTTTAAATAGTAAATACTATACAGTACTACATGATCCACAGCTGGATGTACTCTCTGATGCAAAAGCACAGATATGGAGAGCCGACTCTAAATTATACCTGGATTTTTGACTGTATTTGCAAATCATGTATCTGATAAGAGACTTGTATCTGGAATAAGTAGGGAGTGCTTACAAATCAATAATAAAAAGATAAATAAAACAATGTTTTAAATGAGTAAATGATCTGAATAGAAATTTCTCCAAAGAAGATCTACAAGTGACCAAGAACGATGAAAAGACGTTAGACATCATTAGTCATCAGGGAAATGCAACTCAAAACCACAATGAGGGCTTCCCTGGTGGCGCAGTGGTTGAGAGTCCGCCTGCCGATGCAGGGGACGAGGGTTCGTGCCCCGGTCTGGGGGGATCCCACTTGCCGTGGAGCGGCTGGGCCCATGAGCCATGGCCGCTGAGCCTGCGTGTCCGGAGCCTGTGCTCCGCAATGGGAGAGGCCACAACAGTGAGAGGCCCGCGTATTGCAAAAAAAAAAAAAAAAACCAAAAAAAAACACACAATGAGATACAACTTCACACTCACTAGGATGACTAGGATCAAAAAGTCAGCTAAAACAAGTGCTGGTGAGGATGTGGAGAAAATGGAACCCTCATACACTGCCAGTGGGAACGCAAAATGAAGACACCACTTTGGAAAACACTCTGGTAATTCCTCAAATGATTAAACTTAGAGTTTCCATTTGACACAGCAATTCCAGTTCTAAGTAACCTAAATGGAAAACAACGAAATGTTCATCAACTGATGAATGAAAACAATATGAGACATCCATACAGTGGAATATTATTTGACTGTAAAAAGGAGTGAAATGCTAATTCTTGGTATAGCATGGATAACCTTGAATTTATTGTGCTAAGTGAAAGAATCCAGTTACAAAAGACCACATATTCTATGATTCCATTTATATAAAGTGTACAGAATCATCAAATCTATAGAGACAGAAAGTAGGTTAGTGGTGTTTAGGGCTGGATGGCAGAAGGTAGGGGTGAGGTGAAAAGGGAGGATGGGGCACAAAAGCAAATAGCTACACAGTACGGGTTTCTTTTTGAGGTGTTGAAAACGTTCTAAAATTGACTGTGGTCATGGTTGCACATAACTGTGAATGTAGTAAAAAAAAAACATTGAATTATATACTTTAAGTGGGTAGATTACATGGTATGTTAATAATCTCTCAATGAGGCTGTATAAAAACATGCTATAATGAAAAAAAAGAATAATATTGCTAAAAATACCATGTAAGAACAAAGGTTGAAATAACCTCAAGCCTGTGTATCGAGTAAAAAGGTAAGCAATATTCCCAGGTCTTAGAAAATTGGCAAAATTATAATCTGCACCTTGGTATACAAAGTGCCATAATTTGTTAAAAACTATGAATATAACACATAAAAATAAAACTATTAACACTTAAATTTGAACTAAATATAAGGTCGCAGATTTAGCAAATAGAAACAGAATTCCCAGTTAAATTTGATTTACTTTTAATTGCCTTGGCATATATACATTTAGATAAATGAAAAATACCACATGGGATATACTTTACAATAAAAGTATTTGTTATTTATCGGAAATAAATTATAAGCATCTAAATTATATACCACTTCCTTTGATTTTATTTCTCTGATTTTATTTCTTCTTAACCGTTCCTTGTTTTGTAGCCTTTTGATTGTATAATTCCTTGTGGTTACAGTCTATTTTCCATTTACATTGTCCATTTCTTTTGTTATTTTAACATTTAACAGTAAGAACATGGGTAATATTAACATTATAAGCCAGTATACTAAACATATACTGGCATAAAGTTAAATTCTAATCATTGCTCTTCAAATTTTATTTGTTGAAGCATATACCATCTTTAATGACATAACTTGCTCCTCTATTCTTGAAGACTACATTGCATCTCTTGATCAATAACTTTATAAAATGTCCACTGATATGAAAGAACATTGTTGTCCATTTTTATTTCCTTCTTCTTCAGCAAGCCACCTGATTCCACTTGTTCTCGTGCTGGCAGAATTGTTAGTAATATCCAGTAAAAGAATCAAATTCTTCAAAGGAGGATATCAATTTTAAAGCCCAGTTATGACTAGTGCCATAATAATTGTCTACATCAAGTTGGAATTTCTTTCCTGTTCAGAAGTACTACTACCCCTTTTAAGAACAGTCTCGAAGGCTTCCCTGGTGGCGCAGTGGTTAAGAACCCACCCGCCAATGCAGGGGACACGAGTTTGAGCCCTGCTCCGGGAAGATCCCACATGCCGCAGAGCAACTAAACCTGTGAGCCACAACTTCTGAGCCTGTGCTCTAGAGCCCATGAGCCACAACTACTGAGCCCGCATGCCACAACTACTGAAGCCTGTGCACCTGAAGCCCATGCACTGCAACAAAGAGTAGCCCCTGCTCGCCACAACTAGAGAAAGCCTGCGCGCGGCAGCAAAGACCCAACACAGCCAAGAATAAATTTAAAAAAATAAAATTAAAAAAAGAACAACCTTGATAATGAAAGAGATAAATTTTTCATCAATTCTTTCTTCAGTTTCCTTTGAACAGTGGAGTACTTGAAAAATGTTTGCCCTTCTTTCAATTTGCATCATCTTCTTGCTAAATTGATTAAAAACTACGAACAAGAAATAGGTAGCCTTCACTTAACAGATTACTAAAAACTCAACAAGAATTTTAGGTCCATTTTCTTCATAATTAAAGTATGATTTCATACTTTGTGACAGACTGATGATTCCTTCAAATGTATTTGTTAAATAGAGCCAGTAGATTTTTTGAGAGAACTGAATAATGCCAACAAAAATCACAAACTTTTTAAATTGCTTAATACAAATATCATAATATCATTAGAAAGCATAAATGCTAAAGTAAAAGAATAATTTCATAACAATGTCATGGCAATGTCTATAGAAAGAACATCATATGCTCTCTGAGCAGAATATAGCCAGGACAGCCAACACAGTCAGTGGAATCTCATGCTTTGCTTCAACTTTGAAGAAACTTTTTTTTTGCACCTTTACGCAAACATCTGCATCATCTACATCGAAAGCAGGAAAATTGATCTCATCAACTCCTAGCTCAGTAAGAGAGTCGTTCCTGAAATTCGTTAGTGTTTCTGAAGTCTCATCTGGAAGATATTTCACTCACGATGACTTTGTGAGCAAGCCTTTTTCACAAGAAAAATATTGCAGGAGCAAAAGGAAAATTTTTTTCTCATTGTGATTATTTGTGGCTGTGCTGCAAAAAGGTGAGGAAGCATTTAGATCTTTGATAACTTGTAGTAGTAAATGCAGCCATAACACTCCTTATTATGGCTGTAGATTTTGTCCCAGCTCTTGAGTATTTGCTTGCAGTTTTGGAATCAGAAAATCCTTCTGATAGCAATACATTTAAACCTTCGAGCTAAAAGACAGATGGTGACATAGACTGTGAAGGCCATTTTAACTTCTGCTGTGATGATTTATCTTCATCTGAATCTCTTGCAATCAAAAAAATTTATTATTTTATCATCTTCTTTGGTACTAGTTGAAGAAATCATATATATCTTATGCTCAGCTGTTAGTATATGCTGGTTTATACCTAATGGTTTTTATATTGAATGAATAATTGTGTATTACACAAAGGCTTCAAAATAACTTTTTTCTCCTTTAATAAGTGTCCATAGTTTGAAAATTCATCACAAAATTACTTTTGTGTTTTGGCATTTGAGGTTTCAAATATACACAAAAAATTATCGATTTGCTATTATCAATTACTGCAAAATTTGAGACAATTGAATTTGATAATCTATGTCTACATCAATGCCATTGGTCACTCACAAATCTGAACTCATAGGAACTACACACAGGCTTGCAAGGTTGCCAAACAACAATAAACTGAACTCGATATCTGATGCAAAGAAGGTAATCTTCCTGCTTGCCTGCAAGGGAGAGCTACACTTGTAAGACAGTTTTCGTGAGCAAAACCAGAGTTAATCTTACATAAGGTTTTGAGAAGCTTGCCATTCAGGGACTAGTGGACTTTCAGAAGCAAGAGTATACACAGCTCGAAGGACTTTTTGCTGTGTTGGGATGGTCACTGGAGGAAGGCGGCTGTTGGTCAGCTGACCAACCTCCAGGAGTACGGCTACTGGAGAGAGGCACTTGCTGTTTGGTGTTGTATATAGAATCATGGGCTGTCCCAGAGCGCTGACTTTCAGGACTGGGGATTTGTCACTGATTGGCTGGCATTCAGAAACTCGGGCTGTTATTAGGTGCTTAGAGTGAGGCTTTTGACTGGCCAGTTTCCAGAAGCAGGGCTGTGGGAGTGAGCCTATAGCTATTTGGCTAATATTCGGAGCATATAAACTGGTACCAAGTTATCTTGAATTAACAGTGGTTACTTGTTCACAACTTGGCAATTTGGCTAGAGAAAAGTGTTTCCTTTTCTTGAATATGAAAAGTAATTTTTTTTTTTTTTCTTTTTGCTGTAAGCGGGCCTCTTACTGTTGTGGCCTCTCCCGTAGCAGAGCACAGGTTCGGGACACGCAGGCCCAGCGGCCATGGCTCACGGGCCCAGCCGCTCCGCGGCATGTGGGATCTTCCCGGACCTGGGCACGAACCCATGTCCCCTTCATCGGCAGGCGGACTCTCAACCACTGCCCCACCAGGGAAGCCCCGAAAAGTAAATATTTTTAATTCTCAGTTTCCCCTTTTGATCTCCCTTCAACCAAACCTTCAGGAGAGACAATAAGAGATTGTCCAGATGTTTGTTTGTACAAGTATGGTTTTCAGCTGGTATTGCCATTTAAGTGATTTAAGCACCAACCACTGTGGTGGAAAAATAGCTCTAACTGATGAATTTTTGTAATTTCTCCAAAAGAAGCTGAATACAGGGCATTTGATGTGTCCTGACAAAGTCTATACAGGTCATAGGACATGATTAAATACAGAGCTTGTCCCATATATACAGGATGCCTGACAACCCTATTTAAATATTTTCTAGTTAAAACAAACATTAAACATTTTACGTAACAGTAAAAAGATTTGCTTTCTAAAATTAAAAAAAAATTTAAGATCATTTTATTGACCTGGGTATCTTTAAAAACATCAAATTAAATTGAGCTTATGCCTTTTTCTCTCTCTCATTTAATCTCCCCAAACTATACAGACGTATTTAAGATCTCTTCTGCTAAAGGAGGTGCTAATTTTTTTTTTTTTTTTGGCTGTGTTGGGTCTTTGTTGCTGCGCGTGGGCTTTCTCTAGTAGTGGCGAGCGGGGGCTACTCTTCGTTGCGTGTGCAGGCTTCTCATTGCGGTGGCTTCTTTTGTTGCAGATCACGGGCTCTAGACGTGTGGGCTTCAGCAGTTGTGGCATGCAGGCTTAGTAGTTGTGGCGCATGGGCTTAGTTGCTCCGTGGCATGTGGGATCTTCCTGGACCAGGGATCGAACCTGTGTTCCCTGCATTGGCAGGCAGATTCTTAACCACTGCAGGAGGTGCTTAATTTTTTTGATGTTGATGATGGTAATAATTTCCTACCAAAATGTTCTTAAAATAAGATCTGAGTTTGCATGTAACGATTTTGCTTTTGCTTACCTCTTTGTTTTTATTCAAAGCTATAATTCTACTTTCTAGTGAGAAAGATGCACCAATAAATAAGAGATCAATAAATATCACCAGGAAAGTGATTAATGCCTAATGTTGCCTTTCTAAAACAGCAAGCTGAGAGTTTCATATTTCTTTAGAAGTTTTTAAAAACCATTTATGCAGGTCATAAAACAAAGATTTTTTTTCTTTTTTTTTTTTTTTTTGGTCATGCTGCTTGTGGGATCTTAGTTCGCCGACCAGGGAGTGCTAACCACTGGACTGCCAGGGAATTCCCTAGCAAAAGCACTTTTAAAGAGGCTTCAAGAATTCTCATAAATCTCAATGGTGATTAAATCTTAGTAATAATACTGATATAAATGTGCTTCATTTTATGCTCTGTGTAAATTCTCTAGCATAAAAGTTGTTGTTTAAAGGAAATCTGTTTTAAGTAACTGTGAAATCTAACTGTAGTTCCAGGAACCTGTAAACCCATTCAACAGATGCAATGAAGCAGAGGGAGGCCACAGATATTAAGTAGGGAATCCTGTGCAGAGCAGCTAGACAGGTCAGCCCCTCCCCTTTCTCTCACTCACACTAACAGTGGCAGCAGCAATTTGACACTCACAATGGACCGTGGGGATAAAACAGCACAGCAGTGCTCCACAGAGCTGTTGACTTAGTGAGGGACAGAAAGACCTCTCACACAGAAGATATCTATTGGGACATCTCCTCCAGACCACATGTTCTGTCCCACCCACAATCCCTGGAAGCAAGTTGTAGTAAACAGAAGCCAAATCCACAGACATGTATACACAGAGCCATAGATACAAAGATAAGCACACAACTAAGAATCACCACTTGAGGAATACTGTGAAAGAGAGGCACCAACCTCAACCAAAAACCCAACACTCAAAGAAACAGATAAGAGAACAAATAGAAAAGACTCCAAAATAGTTATAATTAATAATTCTTGTGTGATAAAAGAGGACTACAGATATATATTCCATACAAGATAGACAATTATGAAAAACTCCAAAATTCTTAGAAATTAAAAATATGATCACAGAAAATTTTAAAGCTCAGTAAATAAGCTTAATAAGAGAATGGACAAAATTGAAGATTAACTATTGGTTAGAAGGTCTGGGTGAGGAATTTGCTTATAACCTAGCACCGTCTTGAAGTTCTGATGTCCACCTTCAAGGAGGGAGGAAGAGAGGGAAAGGGGAGAAAGCAGAGGGGGCTCTAAAATATAAAGTATTTTTTAAAAGATTTAAGTAAAGAATAAAAATAGAGTAATGAAATAACAGACCTTTAATAGATATTAGTAAATATTGACACATTTAATGTATTTATGCATAGACTTCATTGTAACACAACATATTTTTCTTCTCAGCTAAATAGACAAGCAAGTCAAATGACTAGACTTATACGGGCTAATTCAGACTATAGAAAGTGTTCCAGGAATACATAAAGATGAAAAGTTTCCTACCTCATTCTATTAGGCTCAAATACCACCACCACCACCACCACAAACAACAAACAAACAAACAAATAAAACTATAGGCCAACACCAATTGTATACCCAGTTGTAAAAAGCACAAATAAAATATTAACAAATGAAGGTCATTGGTGTATTAGCAAGTAGAGTTTATCTCAGGAAAGCAAGGATGATTCCATGTTACAACATATATTAATGTTATTTACAATAGTAAGATACCATAAAGAAAAAAATGTTATGATCTTGAGGTAAGAAAGACATCACTTAAGCAAGATTCAGTTAAAGCTTAGAAACCATGAAGGTTAAAAAAATAATAAATTATATTTAAACTGCAAACATTTTAAAACTCTATAGTACAAAATTTACCATAAACATGTAGAAGACAACAATCAACAGATCTTTCAGAAAATATCTGAAATATAGGATTAATATCTCAAATATATAAAGAGTTCCTAAAATATATAAGAAAAAGACAAAGGTCCTGTGAAAAAATGGAAGTAAATTAGCAAGTCACAGAAGAAATTCAGGTGATTAAGAGCAAATAAAAAGGTGCTCCTCTTCATCAATAATCCACAAACTGAATATTAGAACTTATATTCTTCACTCCCAAGACTAATAGAAAGGTGGAGAAAGGGCCATTTTGGCAAGTACATGGTTAAAAGGTATTCTCTTATCCTTTGGGTGAGAGTTCAAATTGATTCAGTTGTGTTTTGCTGTAGTGGTGGTGGTTATTGTTGTTGTTGCTTTTAGGGTAATTAGCTGAATCTATTAACATATTAAATGTGCATACATTTTAAGCCATAAACTGCACTTACAAGAATGTCTCCTAAAGAAATTCTAATTGCACAGCTTCTCAAAGGTGTAGTTCAGTGAGGTGACAGTTTGAGAACTTGGACATTTTGATTTACTTTGCAAAATCCCTTCCATTTCTCTACTATTGAAAGCTGCAGGGCAATTTGGGGAACGGTCGTCGGCACAGATGGTGGGCCTGAATAGTCTGAGTAATCCCAAACTCATTGCCATTGATTGGTTCAGAAATGAACAAATTTAGCCAGTGAAATGTGAGGAACCTTGAGTAAACGTTTCTGAAAAAGTTCTTTCTCACTCTTGAAAGAGAACTGTGGGAAACAAATCTTTTTCCATTGGCTATGCAAATTAGAAAGCATATAGCTCTGGTCACTGTCGTCAGTCATTTTATGTCCAGAGGTGAGCCAGCTTTGGGATGAAATGGATGCTGAGACTGGCAGGGTAGCAAGATGGAAAGGACCTGGCTCCATGATGGCATTGTTTGTTTGTTTTTTAAAATTTATCTTATTGAAGTATAGCTGATTTATAATGTTGTATTAATTTCTGCTGTGCAGCAAAGTAAACATTCAGTTATATATATATATACATTCTTTCTCATATTCTTTTCCACTATGTTCTATCACAGGATATTGAATATAGTTCCCTGTGTAGGACCTTGTTGTTTATCCATTCTATATATAATAGTTTGCATCTGCTAATCCCAAACTCCCCCTCCATCCCTCCCCTATCCCCCTCCCTCTTGACAACCACAAGTCTGTTCTCTATGTCTATGAGTCTGTGTATGTTTTGTAAATAAGTTCATCTGTGTCATATTTTAGATTTCATATATAAGTGATATCATATGGTATTTGTCTTTCTGTTTCTGACTTACTTCACTTAGTATGATAATCTCTAGGTCCATCCATGTTGCTGCAAATGGCCTTATTTCATTCTTTTTTAGAGCTGAGTAGTATTCCATTGTATATATGTACCACATCTTCTTTATATATTCATCTGTCGATGGACATTTAGGTTGTTTCCATGTCCTGACTATTGTGAATAATGTTGCTATGAACATAGGGGTGGATATATCTTTTCAAATTATAGCTTGTCTGGGTAAATGCCCAGGAGTGGGATTGCTGGATCATATGGCAACTCTATTTTTAGTTTCTTGAGGAACCTCCATACTGTTTTCCATAGTGGCTGCACCAATTTACATTCCCACCAAGAGTGTAGGAAGGTTCCCTTTTCTCCACACCCTCTCCATGATTTTTTTTTTTTAAAACCAACGTTTTCACAAACCTGTTTTTTTTTTTTTTAATTTTGTTTATTTATTCAGTTGCGCTGGGTCTTAGTTACAGCAGGTGGGCTCCTCGGTTGTGACACGCAAACTTCTTAGTTGCTGCATGCATGTGGGATCTAGTTCCCTGACCAAGGATCGAACCAGGCCCCCTGCATTGGGAGTGCAGAGTCTTAACCACTGCACCACCAGGGAAGTCCTCCAGCATTTGTTGTTTGTAGACTTTTTAATGATGGTCATTCTGACTGGTGTGAGGTGGTACCTCATTGTAGTTTTGATTTGCATTTCTCTAATAAGTAAAGATGTTGAGCATCTTTTCATGTGCCTTTTGGCCATCTATTTGTTTTCTTTGGAGAAATATCTACTTAGGTCTTCTGCCCATTTTTCCATTGGGTTGTTTGGTTTTCTGTTGTTGAGTTGTATGAGCTGTTTGTATATTTTGGAGATTAAGCCCTTGTCAGTCGTATCATTTGCAATTATTTTCTCCTAGTCCATAGGTTGTCCTTCCGTTTTGCTTATGGTTTCCTTTGCTGTACAAAACCTTGTAAGTTTGATTAAGTCACATTTGTTTATTTTTGCTTTTGTTTCCATTGCCTTGGGAAACTGACCCAAGAAAACTTAGGTATGATTTATGTCAGAGAATGTTTTGCCTATGTTCTCTACTAGGAGTTTTATGGTGTCATGTCTTTTGTTAAAGTCTTTAAGCCATTTTGAGTTTATTCTTGTGTATGTTGTGAGGGAGTGTTTATTCATTTACATGCGGCTGTCCAACTTTCCCAGCACCACTTGCTGAAGAGAGTGTCTTTTCTCCATTGTATATTCTTGCCTCCTTTGTCGAAGATTAATTGACCAAAGGTGTGCGGGTTTACTTCTGGGCTCTCTGTTCTGTTCCATTGATCCATATGTCTGTTTTTGTGCCAATACCACACTGTTTTGATTGCTAGCTTTGTAGTACAGTATTGTCTGAAGTCTGAGAGGATTATGCCTCCTGCTTTGTTCCTTTTCCTCAGGATTGCTTTGGCAATTCTGGATCTTTTGTTGTTCTGTGTACATTTTAGGATTATTTGTTCTAGTTCTGTGAATAATGTCATGTCATGAGAAATTTGATAAGGATCGCATTCATTCTGTAGATTGCTTTGGGTAGTATGGCCATTTTAATAATATTAATTCTTCCAACCCAAGAGCATGGGATACATGATGGCATTATTGAGCCAATAAATCAGCCAGCAATAAAGCCTGCTTTATCTCTGAAATCCTAGTTATGTGAGCTAAAAATGTCTTTATTGTTAAAGCAGTTTGAGTCAGAGTTTCTATTACTTTCAGCCAAATGCATCCTAACTGATGTAATGTATACTGCAGCACCATTGGTAATAGAGAAAAATAGCCAAACAACCTAAATGCATATAAGCAGGGGAATGGTTAAATAAATATAGCATATCCATATTGTGGAATATTAGGCAGTCACGAAAATAAATAAGGTAGGTCTGTATGCATAGATGTGCAAAATTCTTCAAGACCTTGATTCGTGAATAAAGCAAATAGTGAAACAATACATATAGTATGTAATCCCTTTGATGTTTTAAAAATTATATATGTAAACATTTGCAGTCAACTGCGTAAAAATAGAACTAGAAGGATACACAGCACTGGGGAATAAGGTGGGAGTGTGGGGTTGGAAGTGAAAGAACCCAGTTTTATGTTTATTTTTCGTAATTATGTGTGTCTTGAATATTTTACAACGTCAATGAAGACATACATTAATCTTGTGTTTAAAAAATGCACAGTTCATTGTACTACACAAAGCTTCGTGACTGACCCTTCTTTCATAGCTTATGCATAAGACCTCATAGGTCTATAAAAAGCAATATTTATTTTTTCCTTTATTTTATTTTATTTTTTATTTATTTTTATTTTTGCGGTACGTGGGCCTCTCACTGTTATGGCCTCTCCCGTTGTGGAGCACAGGCTCCGGACGCGCAGGCTCAGCGGCCATGGCTCACGGGCCCAGCCGCTGGGCGGCACGTGGGATCTTCCCAGACCGGGGCACGAATCCGTGTCCCCTGCATCGGCAGGCGGACTCTCAACCACTGCGCCACAAGGGAAGCCCTATTTTTTCCTTTATTTTAATAAGTGCTGACAGAGAACACCTCAAAGGTGTTCAACATAGTTGACAATCACTAATGCTTGTCTCCAAGAAAGATTCTATATTTTCTATAAACACTAGCCTCTAACTATAAGCTCTGTCTTTTCATTGGCTTTGACTCTAATATATAATAGGCTAAGGAAGATGTGACTTCCTATGGATTCTTCCGATTGTGTGAATAAACCCAGAAAACACCATCAACAAAAGTTATCCTGGAAAATGTTTCAGAGCAAATGGCAAGTCTCTAGCTAATTCCAGGAATAAATGAATTCCATCTTTCCCTAATGCTAGTGGGAGTTTTTGTTAATCTCATAGCTAATTACATAAGAATTAGCATTGCAGCTTCAGGATGTGTGACTTTTCCGGTGTCTGTTCAGGATGCCCATGGCACTGAGTGCATCGCTTGAGACATCATAGTTGCCTTGCTGTTTTGTAATAGTGTATTTACACGTTCATCTCTTTTGCTAGACTGTTTGCTCCCTGAAAGCAGGGAGCCCTTCACTAACACATTCATTTATTTATTCATTCATTCCATAAATATTTATTGCATGTTGTGATGGTTAGTTTTATGTGTCAGCTTGGCTAGGCTATAGTACTGAGCTATTCAATGGAATATAAATCTAGGTGTTGCTATGAAGGTATTTTGTGAATGTGATTAACATATACAATCCGTTGACCTTAAATCAAGGGGATTATCCTGAATAATCTGGGTAGATATCATCCAGTCAGTTGAAAGTCCTCAAGAGAAAAACCGAGGTTTCCCTGAGGAAAAAAAATTCTGCTTGTGGGCTGCAGCTTTAGCACCTGACTGAGAATTTCCAGTCTGCCTTCCTGCCCTATGAATTTCAGAGTTGCCTCAGCAGCCCTCACAATGCATAAGCCAATTCCTTGCAATAAATCTCATACATGTATATGATATATAATCTCCGACTGATTCTGTTCTTCAATAGAACCCTGACTGAATCACATGCCCACTATGTGATGGACACTAAATGTTCAATGATAAACAAAACAGAGATGGAATTTACCATCTAGTATTGGCAGAAACAATAAATAGACAAGTAATATATATATTTGCAAGTTGTGGTGTGTACTAAGAAGGAAAATAAATAGGTACTACTATGAGGAAATTAAAGGAGGAAGCTAATTTAACTCGGGTGATCAGGGACAGGCTCTTGAGGAAGGTGACATGTAGTGTGAAGTGTGAGGAAGCATCAGTCTTGAAAAATGTAAAGAGAAGAGAGTCCCAGGCAGAAGGAACAGTATGTGCAAAGGCCCTGGGATCAAATGAGTGCTTGACCTGTTCCTGGAATTGCCAGAAGACTGAAATATAATGTGTCCTGACCTCTCCTTTGAAATCCTGTGACTATACCAATTATCTATTTGCCTTACCCACATTTCTTTGAATAATTGGTTTTCTGCCTTGTCTTGCCGTTACTAAAATGAAATTTCCATAAAGGCAGGGATTTTGTGTGTTTTGTTTCCCTGCTGTATCATCAGGAATGAAAAGTTCCTGGTACTTAGCAGGTACTCATAAATATTGAATGAATGAATGAACAGTTAGTAACAATTGCAGGAGTCCAGGCAAAAGAGGATGTTGGCTTGGTTAAAGTGGAGGTGATGGGACTAGAGAAGGGCCAACAAGTCTGAGGTATCTTCGGGAGTTACAGTCAATAGCACTGGTTGATAGATGAGAAGTGGGGTGTAAAGGAAAAGAGGTCAAGTGGCTCACAGTTGTCCGGCCTGAACAAATAGGTAGATGGTGGTGCCAGTGGCAGAAATGGGAGAGCCTATTGGTAAATAAATTGGTATTTCCAGGACCTAGCTTGCAATGTTTATAACTGTTTGATAAATGAATGAATGAAATGGTGAGTTTAATTGCCATCACTGTGTTTGGCAAAAGGCAGCTACCTTAATGGTCACAGATCTTCCAAGTCCTCCTTTTAAATTGTTTATTTTTTCTTAATTTTTCATAAGCTTTAATGATATCTTTAGCACCTTCTAGAAGAAAACACTTTGTTTTTTTACTTTTGTAATATAAAGTAAATATCCTATTAGTAGGCTGAAGGACTGTGTTTGGATGACTTTAAGGAACTTTTAGCTATGGTGAAATCCAGCAGACAGGGAAATTCTATGTGCTACATGCTCCCAAGATACACATTCTTGGTGCAATAACCACAGAACAGGCCCACGTATATCCCAAGAAATGGGTCTCCCCTTTCTTGGTACCTCCCTCTGTTTTAGGTATTTTCTTTCATTTCAAATTTTAAAATTTCATTTCACCAAAATGCGTCTCAATTTTGTGAAGTACCTAAGCTATTTTTTTTCCTCCAAAACAATTTTCTCAAACCCACCATGGATTAGTACTACCTGGGGGCAGAGGAACCGGAGGGGGAACTTGTTAAAAACAAGTACACATTCCTAGATCCTGGTTGAAACTTAGTGTATCAGTCAACTTTGGGAATGGGGGCCCAGAATCAGTATTGTAAATATGCCTCCTAAATGATTCTTCTTTTTTTTTCTTGGCTGAGTTTGGTCTTCATTGCTACACGCGGGCTTTCTCTGGTTGTGGAGAGCGGGGGCTACTCTTTGTTGCGGTGCCCAGGCTCCTAATTGCAGTGGCTTCTCTTGTTGTGGAGCACGGACTCTAGGCATGCGGGCTTCAGTAGTTGTGGCAGGCGGGGTCAGTAGTTGTGGCTCACAGGCTCAGTAGTTGTGGTGCACGGGCTTAGTTGCTCTGTGGTATGTGGGATCTTCCCAGACCAGGGGTCGAACCCATGTCCCCTGTGTTGGCAGGTGGATTCTTAACCACTGCGCCACCAGGGAAGCCCGCTTCTAAATGATTCTTAAGCACATGCACCAAAAGTTGAGGACCACTGTTGTAGGAATATGAAAATGCATATGTTTTTAGAATAAAAACTCAAAAGATAGTTTAATTGCATTTCCTTGTTTATTTTTCAATATAAATGTATGGCTTGAAACTAGTAGTTTTCAAGGTGTGGTCCAGGGGACCCCTGGAATCACCAAGACCTTTTCATGGAGTCCACAGATCAAATCGACTTTTGTCATAATACCAAGATGTTATTTGACATTTTCATACTAATTCTCTCATAGATGTGCAATGTAGTTTTCCAGAGGCTAAGTGGTGAGTGGTAACACCACAAACTGAATGCAGAAGCAGAGAGGAGGATGTAGCCTTCCTTTATTAAGCTAATTAAATATTAAAGAGAGTCTCAAAAAATATGAAACAATGCCACACTTCTCATTATATATTTTTTGTTTTGAAAAAATAGTTATTTTTTATAAAAACATGTTATTTATGTTAATATATGATGCATATTTTATTGTTATTTTAAAATAAGTTAATAAACATTTTAAAAATTACTTAGTTTTAATTTCAGATACAGTAAATATCAGTAGATATAATTCACATAAACACAAGCTGTTTGGGGTGTTCAATAGTTTTTAAGACAGTAAAGTTGTCCTGAGCCAAAAAGTTAGAGAGCTGTTATCCCAAATTTATTTTTCTTCTATAAAATCATCCTAGGGGATCTCAATGGAAACTCTTTCCTGGTCCTTAATCCTCTGTGCATTTTGAATCCTTGTGACTTATGACCAACCAACTGCTTGACCAGGTGAACAAATATACTGTGGGGACTTTGGTGAAGCCCTTTGTCTATTCAAGGGTAAACAGTGATGGTTTCCATGAAGACTAAGTAAAAAGCTAGAAAAACAAGCTCTCAGAATTCCGTTCAAGTAGCCAAGTCTGGTCAAACGCTGAAAGAGGAACAGATGAGGCATTATTAAAACAAAGATGTTTTAGGCATGCATAATATGACACAGCAACAACAGCATTGTCCTTGAAGCAAACATGCTTCAGAGTTAAGATTTCTATTTCTTGCTCTCTGCTCTTAGGCAAATCAAACCTCTCTGGGCCTCAGTTTTCACATCTGGGGTTTATACTGGAATCTAACAGTCATTCATTCATTCATACATTTATTCATTCTTACTATCTTTTATTCAACAAGTATTTATTAAACATCTCCTTGGCTCCAGATACATTAAGTATTGGAGATATATAGGCCGATGATCTAATGTCTGACTCTAGCAGTCTATGAGGAAGATAAATTATTTAAATTATTTAAGTTGCTCTGACTAAAATAGCTTCCCGTGTTCACAACTTTTTATCTCTTTACCCTGCTAGGTATTTCTTCATAGCACTTATTATCACATAATGTGAGATATATATATATATAATTTTTTGGGGGGGTACTTATTTCTGTGCTGTCACCAAACTATAAGTCCCAGGAGGAGAGCAACTTAGTCATGTTGACCAAGGCTTTCCAAGCACATGGTTGACATTCAGTAACTCTTTGTTGAATGAATGAAAGAAAAAAGGAATAAAAAAGAAGATATATATGGGGGAAAGAAAGAAAAAAGAGCAAGAGAATGCTTAGGAAAACAAATCAATATACTTATTGAGAAAAGAAGGATGAGTTAAAGTTAGGTGAAGTATTGGAGAGACAGAAAGAATTCCAGGCAGGGGGAAGAGCATGCATGAAGACTTAAAATGTGGAGTAACATGAAATTGTAAGTCATTTAATCCACAGAGCTGAAATGTGTGATCTGCACGGCAGGAGAAGTGCTGCAAGAGACGGACAGTTCTCACGTTCTCTGAATCTATGAAGGAACTGGCAACTTTGTGCCAGGTTTCCACTTCCCTACCTGGGCAATGTGGATTCCTCCGTGAACTGGACTGATAGATATATAGTTTTAGTGTGGGAAGGTTTTTAGCCATTGAAAGGAAAAAAATACTGTTTTCCTTCTCTGCACACACACCCCTGTTAAGACTTCACTTCTGGTCACCAAATGTGTGGATTTTTTCCCTCACACTGACCAATTCTCTAGCAACAGCTGGTATCCTACAATTTAGCTCAGTTCTGACACTCTCTACCTAGTGTTAGCGTCAGACCCCACAGGTTAAAAGGATCAGTCCCACAAGACTAGCCCCTCACTTCAGACACCAATCACAAGTCTGGGTTGTCACCTGTGCTTCTTACTGACTGGCTACAAATCAGAAGTTCCCACAACCCCTCCTCCAGTTTGATAATTGGTTAGAATGGCTCACAGAACTCAGAAAAACAGTTCACATACTAGGTTATTGGCTTATTATGAAAGGATACAACTCAGAAACAGCCAAATAGAAGAGATGCATATGGGAAGGGACACAGAGCTTCCATGCCCTCTCCAGGCCTACCACCCTCCCAGAACCTCCACGTGTTCACCAAACCAGAAGCTCTCTGATCTCCAAGCTCCATACTTTAGGGGGTTTTATGGAAGCTTCATTAGGCATGGTTGATTAAATTATTGGTGTTGGTGATTAACTCAACCTCCAGCCCTTCTCCCCTCCCTGAAGGGTGGAGGGTAGGGCTGAAAGTTCAAACCCTCTAATCACTGGGTCGGTTACCTTGGCAACTAGCCCTTATCAGTAGTTATCTAGGGGCTTTCCAAAATTCACCTCATTAACATAAATTCAAGTGTGGTTGAAAGGAACTCTTTGTGAATAACAAAAGACACGCCTTTCATCTTTATTGCTCTAGAGCTATTTCAGGAACGGGGACAAAAAACAAAAGATGCTTCCATTTCTCTTATTGCTTAGGAAATTACCAGAGTTTTAGGAGCAGTGTGTAGGGGAGGAAGACCAAATTTATGTTTCTTATTATAAATCACGATATCACAGCCATCATCTAACAATCTTGATGATAGTATTATTATGATTATGTTTAATGTATACTGAATTCCTACTAAGTGAAGAGCACTTATATATCATATCATCTTTAAACAACTTTATGAGTTAGAGACTATTATTAAATCCCACATTACAGATAAGAACATTGGTGCTCTGAGGGGTTATGGAATCTTCCCAAAATAAGTGACGGAGATGAACTATGGTAGCCAGTCTCTAAGAAGGCCCTCAATGATCTTTACCCCCTGATATTCCACCCATGTGTCATCTACTCCCATATTGAAGTCAGAGCTGATCTGTGTGCCCAATAAAATATGGCACAAGTGATGGTGTTGCCGAGTGCAAGCTCGCTCTGCTCACCACATGACAGGCCAATAAATCGGAGACGAGGTGTTGAGGCAATGAATATGTCTTTATTCGGAGAGACTGAGAAGATGGTGGACTAGGGTCCCAAAAACCATCTTATTGGGGTCTGGATGCCAGTTTCTTTTATAGAATCAGAGAGGGAGAGGAGGTAAGGAAGTAAAGTAAAAAGGGCCATCAGTCTTGCAAAAGATCTCCTGGAATGACCAGCCTCGGTGAGAGGATGTGTTAATTTCTTCTTCCTTGCAGCCATGCACAGGTGGGCAGGGTCAGATGGTCTCCCTGTGAGCTGAACAGAGGCACTTTAGTTTAACATTCAGGCAGAGGGGCAGGGGTCCCTGAGGCAGGCCATTAGGTATGATTATAATAAGGAAAGCAATGAAAAGCAAAGGTTAAAGTCAAAGAAACAGATCCAACATGGAGTCAAAATTGGCTCTTCCCTGTTACAACGGTATATGATTCAGAAACTAGGTTATAAAAGATATTGCATCTTCAACCTTACCTTTTGAATTGTGAATTGTGAAGACACTCAAGCAGTCCTGTGGAGAGGTCCATGCAAAGAGGAACTGAGGCCTCCCATGAAGGGACAGCACCATTGAAACCGGAGGGAAGGGGGCAGGGCACAAACTGTAAAAGAATGACATAGTCAAGGTCATGACATAAACTGATTAGAACCAAATAGATCCAAGATGGTGGACAAGCTGACTTCCACTAGACCTTGAGCCTCAGTATATACACTCATTGTAACACATCAGAAAGCTAAATGACACAGCCACCAGCACCATGACAGTTCTGAGGCCCAACATCAAAGATCAAAAAGTGGGTGGTGGGCAAATTCCTGGAAATCTCCACCTCTTCCCCAAAATAGCTGGAATACTCCTCCCACTCATTAGCCTATGAAATTACCCACCCCCATAAAAACTGCCAACCCCATACCCTGGTGCCTTTCTCACCTTCTGAGATGGCCCACACTCTGTGGAATGTGTTTCTCTCTAAATAAATCCACTTCTTACCTATCACTTTGTCTGTCACTGAATTCTTTCTGCTATGAGACATCAAGAACCTGAGCTTCTTTAAGTCCTGAAACCAGGTGTGTGATCTCAGTTAAAAGACCATGTGTTTTGGCTGGGTTTGAGTCCCAGCCACATGGGCTCAAGTCTCAATCCGAGGTGCATGGTTTCACCGTCTGTGTCAGCCACCTTGAAAGTGTATTCTCCAGTCCTAATCAAGCCTTCAGATGACTTCAGCCCCAGCCGACATCTGACAGCAACTTCACAAGAAAACCCAAGCCAGAACTGCCCAGCCAAGCCTCGCCTGAATTCCTGACCCATAGAAACTATAAGAGATAAAAAATGATGTGGTTGTATTAAGCCACTAAATTTGGGGGTAATTTATTATACAGGAATAGATCATTAATACAGTTGGGCTTCAAAGTCAGATTTGTCTGAGTTGAGAACCAGATTTCTTCATCTTTTTTCCTCTTGCTACCTCTGATTTAAAAAAATAGGCTTGTCTTACTGAGTGTGACCTAAATAGTGTCCCAGGAGTTATGGAATCCAGCAGAGTATTTGAGTTATAGGACATAATACAAGATTCCAAAAGTACTCAATATGCCCAGATAAAAAGCAACTCCAAATGAAATCTGTTTTCCTAATTTCTCATTTTTTAAGTTTCAAGGGGCCATTTTAAATATGAAAACTCTTCCTGAAGTAGATGAAATTTTGAAATGCTTACTAAACAATTTCACTTATTCAATTTGTTATACATATGTTAAATTACATATTATATAAAATAATGTTCTAATTTAGAAATTTTTTTTCCCCACTCTAACATCAGTCAACTATTTTACTCATATTCTTCATATGCATAGTTTACATCCTTGCTATAGATATCCATGGATCAACAGCATTGGCATCTGGGAACTTGTTAGAAACGCAGAATCTCTAGCTCTCCCCTAGACATATTGAATCAAAATGTGCACTTTAACAAGATGCCCAGGTGATTGGTGTGCACATTAAACTTTGAGATGTACTGGTCTACACAAGAGTTGTAATCACTAGTGTCATCTGTTTTCTAGAACACATAATCTTCACTTCCATGTAAGCTGCTTGCAGTATAGCATGCTATGAACTTCTGTATGATGCTACAGCAGATGCTGCTCATTACTCTCCCAATAGCCATTATTCTTTACCTTAACTATGGAACTCCCATTTTGTTTGGGTGTAACACTGTGCCCAGTTAGAAAAACTCAACTTCCCAGACTTCTTTGCAGCTAGGCTTGACCATACAACAGAGTTCAACTTCTGACTAATGAGAGGTAAGCAAAAATTGCTGGATGGGGCTTCAGGAAAAATTCTTCATAAAAGTGGTCCTGGGGGCTTCCCTGGTGGTGCAGTGGTTGAGAGTCCGCCTGCCGATGCAGGGGACGCGGGTTCGTGCCCCGGTCCGGGAAGATCCCACATGCCGCGGAGCGGCTGGGCCCGTGAGCCATGGCCGCTGAGCCTGCGCGTCCGGAGACTGTGCTCCGCAACGGGAGAGGCCACAACAGTGAGAGGACCGCGTACCACACAAAAAAAACAAAAACAAAACGGGGTACTCGGCTTGCGTGCATTTTTGGACTTGCCTCCTGATCCTAATCCTTTATTTCTGCCTGAAATGTGGACATGAAGCTAGAAGGTGGAGCTGTCATGTTATAATCACAAGGATTAAAATCACACAATGAGGATGGTGGAGGGAAAGTGAAAAGGAGCTTGTGTTCCTAATGGGACTGTGGTATGGCTATATCAGACTTGGACTGCTCAAATCCAAACTTCTTGCCATGTGAGAAGAATTCAACTTTTTGTGATTAAGCCATTGTAGTTAGGCTTCTATTATATGCAGCTGAACACAATCGTGACGCAAGCTGCCGGCACCCGTTCATGTAACAGCAGGATGGTACCGCTGTGTTGTTTTTCATTTCTTCTGTAGGTATGTATTTCCCTGGTTGCCCAAATTTAACCACTTACTATACTGCTTTTAAAAGTAGTTTTAAAAAGGCTTATTTACAAGAACATTTAATCACAACCATGGGGTCATATATGTAGGAATAATGACTAAATGTATGTTCATTTATATTCCTCCTTTGTTTTTAATCTATGTCCATCAGGTGACCTCTGTCAGCAGCCATAATTAGGATTGATAGAGTGCTTACCCATTTAGTACTTTGTTTTCCAAAATTATATAATTGAGATAGGGCCTTATAATAGGAAGACTTTGTAAAATTGCAAATGTAAGGCAATTTCCTCTTTTCTGATCATCCTTAACTTCTATTTAGGCATTTATAGGCATCAGAATAAATCTGTACATCCAGTATTCTGAATCTAGATAGAGCCAATAGTAAGGGGGCTGACCGGAGAGGGGTCTCTCCTACGCAGGGTGATTTCTTTAGGATTAGGAATTAAAGGTAGAATAAGGAACGGAAACACATGTTTAGAGTTTGGAATAAAAATCCTGATGCAGAAGTAGTTTCTAGAGAAGCAGCTGAATTCATTTTAGGGGCTGAAGGCCCTAGATAGTGCACTTTGGGGAATGATGGAGAGGAGGTTGTATCCACGTTGTAGCATAAAGGGAACTGGATAGAAAACTACTAGGAGGATGGGTGTTTCCTCCCAGAAACTTTGGGCTTTGGGTTTCCAGAGTAATATGGGATGGGGTTGTAGTTATTTATTTGGTTATTAATGGACAGGTTGACCCCAGGACACTGGAGGACTTGGGAAGGACTGGAGTTGCATCTGTCAAATCACCTGGCAGATGGGTCTGAGATCCACTGTACGTTTGTCAAATGTATGTTCATTTGGTCTATATCCAAGGTAATCATCAGCATAATACAAAAGCTTATCCAGAATATTTATCAAAACAACAGTTTTATCAAGCCAAAATGTTCCATACAAAACTCCAGAATTGGAATTAAAGATTCAGAATGGGCCTCCCTGGTGGCGCAGTGGTTGGGAGTCCGCCTGCCCATGCAGGGGACACGGGTTCGAGCCCTGGTCCGGGAAGGTCCCATATGTGGCAGAGCAACTGAGCCCGTGTTCCACAAATGCTGAGCCTGCGCTCTGGGGCCTGCGAGCCACAACTGCTGAGCCCACGTGCCGCAGCTGCTGGGACCCGCGCGCCTGGAGCCCGTGCTCTGCAACGGGAGAGGCCACCGCAATGAGAAGCCCGTGCGCTGCAGCAAAGAGTAGACCCCGCTGGCTGCAGCTGGAGAAAGCCCGTGCGCAGCCTCGAAGACCCAATGCAGCCAAAAATAAATAAATTTATTTTAAAAACACAAAAAACGAATACATAGGTAGTCTGAAATGGAGGGAAAAAAAAAAAAGATTCAGAATGAACAAACACTTGAGGAGCGTCTGCTTTGTGTCAAGCATCGTGAAGGTACTTTTACATGCACTTTCACCCGCGAGCGACTGCCCTCTCCACAGAGGTTTACTTTGTTCATCTGATCAAAATAGAAACCCCCTGCTGCTCCTGCTGAGCCCTCGTGTGCTGATCACGCCCAGGATGCTCCACCCCTGAGGAGGAGGAGCCTGAACAGCCAGGAGCCGACCAGCTGGCTCCGAGCACCTGTTCCATTGTCTCACCCTCGCCCCCGCAAGGCTTCTGGGTAAGAATGAATTTTTTTCTAATCTGAATAATGCATGTCATTCCTATTCTAGAACTATACTTATGCCTAAAACAAATAATGCCCTTCCTTAAGTCAGTATCTTTCCACTGAGCTATCTATCGCCTATTAACTTCACCTGACTGTATCTCAGTCAACGGAACTAGCGGAAGTCATGTAACAGAGAAACGACGATAAAGAGGGATCCCAAATTGTAGTTTGATCCCAAATTATAGTTAGGTGTTGTAGTTAAAATTTTTTTTTGATGTACCAGACCAATCTGTCTCAAATTTGAGAGCTATATTAACCTTTTCAAGGACAAAACCTTCTTGTAAAGTCCCAAGAATATGTTCACTTACTTCAGTGGGAGGAACACTCCCTTAAAGAAACAGAAGTCTTGGGCTTTCCTGGTGGCACAGTGGTTAAGAATCCTCCTGCCAATGCAGGGGACACGGGTTCAATCCCTGGTCCGGGAAGATCCGACATGCCACGGAGCAACTAGGCCCATGTGCCACATACTGAGCCTACTCTCTAGAGCCTGTGAGCCACAACTACTGAGCCCAAGTGCTGCAACTACTGAAGTCTGCATGCCTAGAGCCTGTGCTCCACAACAAGAGAAGCCACGGCAATGAGAAGCCTGCGCACCGCAAGGAAGAGTAGCCCCCGCTCGCCACAACTAGAGAAAAGCCCGCGCGCAGAAACGAAGACCCAACACAGCCAAAAATAAATAAATAATTTTTTTAAAAAAATTAAAAGAAATGAAACAAAAGTCTTATTCTACAAAAAGTTTTCCAGATATGAATTATCACTGCAGATGAATGATCTCTTTATAACCAGATGATTTTTATGCTATCTTTAAGATGAAAACTCAACATTTAAAACTGTTCACAAAACTCCCGCCTCTAAGAAACAGCAAATCCCTCTCACCTGCTGCATAGTTGGAGAAAACCTATACCAGCCAAGAGTCTATTTCTATACAAAACCATTCCCAATCACATATGGGGTCTTTGGAGGCCCTAACAGTATAAGGCACTGCTCTGTTTCCTTCTGTGTGGTTTAAGGGGAACTATATCGCGGCATGATGCTTTCAATTTGTTTCTGTAGAATACTGTTAATCTGGTTCCATTGGTCTGGGTTTGCTGGCTGTGTGAATGGTTGATGTCTTAGGCACAGATGAAATCTTCAACTTTGTTTTGCACAAGCTTTTAAGCCCAGTTTGCATGCTCAAGTGTCAGACACCCGCCATGAGATGGGTTCTCTGACCTGGAGATACCCATTCCAACCAGTTAGCGGTATTGCAAGAACTGCAGGGCCTTGGAGGAGCTTTGTCCTCTGAGGCTGCTGGCCGCCCAGAAATCTGAATCTTGCTTTTATGATGACATCTGGTTGCTGGCCATATGGCGTTTCAAGGGGTCTGTGATCATTTTCTGAAAGAATTCAGCAGAATCATGTTACAGCGTCCAGGGTCTAAAAGAGGCATTTGGCACTGACACAAGAAACACATTACTGGTGACTCTGTTGGCACCATATAGAAAGGGGGCAAACCCTGGGAAAGCCTGGCTTAACCCGGTAAGGGACAAAGCAAGGAAAGGATTGGCTGGGATGCCCATCAGAGATTTTGTAGTTCAAAGGACTCATAGTAGATTTATTCTAAAATTTTGGACAGAAATTTCAGGGTCATATTTATTCATAGTTCCATTTCGTTACTATACAAACCATTGCCTCAAAAATACTGATCATTAAAAACCTCAGAGAAGATGTATTGTTATTTTTATTGCTGGAAGGAACAGTGATGACAACATCTGTGAGGTTGTCTTTCAGCAGTAGGGTGACAAGTGACTTTTTTCTTGCTTCTGTATATTTTCTGTAATTTCCAAATGAGCTACAATAATGCAGGAGTAGGGATTTAGACTCAAATGATTGGCTCCACTATCTAATACCTATGTGGCCTTGGGCAAGTTATTAACTCACTCTACTTCCATTTCCTTCTGTAAAATGGGGATAATAATACTAATAATATCTGCTTTCATGAAGCTCTTGTGAGGACTGAATGAGACAATACAAATAAAGAGTTAAGACAGTGCCTGGCACATAGGAACTACACCCAAATATTAGCTCTTGTTACTATTATTACTGTACTTCATTGACTCTAAGACTCACTGTTTTTCTCTCTCCAATTCGTAATTTCTTTCTAATTGGGATGTATCTTACATTAGCTGGTGTGAAATGGCTTAAAGGACAGTTCTTTTTTCTGTCTTGATGATACATGAAACAGACAGGCATCTTAAGCGATAATTTGTGTTAGCTGAGTAGTTATTTCTGACTCTATGTATTTCCTGTGAGGGATGTGACAGGATAGCATTTAGCCCTGATGTTTTTGGCCACTCTCCACCCCCTCCCTTCCTGCCTCCCCAGCTGAAGAGTACGGTGGGTGCCGGGCTGCAGGGACCCACCCCTTCCTTGCCTGGTCCTCTTGGAACTGCAGCATGGAGGGGTGAGTTGAATCCAGGGGAGTGCTGGGCTTTGGGGGCACTTGCAGCACACCTGGAGAAATAGGTAAGGAGTAGAATAAATTTGGGTGGCAAGATGGTAGTCTAAAATGGAAGGTTTAGGTGTGGCCACGGCACACAGATTTTTGACCGTGGTGGTTCAGTGCAGTCTGCACAGCTGTACAATTAACTTTTAACTGCTGCAGCCTGCACCAGAGTCTCTTTCCCTTGGGCCACTCGGTATTTTGAACTTGCTGGTTACGGCTGCTTATGAGGCTTTATTCACAGGCCAGTGGCTGTCTTTTATAGGGGAGGACCCAGTAAATGTAGGGGATCCATGGTTGGCCTCAGCAGACAGCCGTGAGGGGCTGGTGAGCCAGCGTACCCTGGCCTTGCTGTCCTCCACAGAGGTACTGTCCCCAAGTGGTGGCTTTGATGTGTAGGCTGCAGCTCATTTCTTGGATTACACAGGCACACGTGCTTCAGCCTCCTGGGCTTCCTGCAATACCAGTGGGCTTCAGAGGGATTAATAGTGGAGGAGCTGAGGCAATCATCCACTTACAGGGAAAAGAGATTTTTTTGGATATACTTTTAAAGCAGCGTTCTTTCGCTGCTTTAAAATGCAATGCAGCTGCTGTGTGTGTGTGTGTGTGCAGAGCGTTTCAATTATGAGTGCCAGCCCTTGGTGGTGGGGAGCATTAGCTGAGCTGTCTCAATTCCATTCTGCCTCCAGACCAAAGAAGTGCTGTCATGGAGCTAATTTGGGGGTCACAGGACTTGTGCACAGATTCAGAAATCACTCTCCACCATGTGATCTTGATAAGACTCAGATTAGAAAGCAGGGTTTTTAGGACTAGTGAACCCACAGCAAGAGGTAGCAGAAACAGCCTCTATGGCCAAAGAGGGGAAAGGCCTGCTCACACAAGAATGTAGATGCTATGTAATAAACTGGGGCCTCCATTCAAATCAGCATTGGCGTGCTAGTGAGGTACAACCTGTGCTCTGATCGAAAACTATGTAACCATGTCCCATCTAGACTAACACACACCTTTTGTGGTTATCCAGTTCTGATTCTGTGGAGATAGTTTACAGCTCTGTAAGTTGAAAATAACTGATGGCAATGCAAAATAATTGTTGTCTGCAGACACAGAAATGATTCCTTCTGTGGAGGGGCAACGCTTCCCCGCCATCCTGTGCGAAAGCCAATTTTGTATCTATTTGCACATTCATTTAAATACTCCTTACTCCATAAGAATTTGTGCTTCTTTGATTTCTCCTTTGAACCAGTTGCCTGTCTCTTCCATTTAATCAGTGAGTTAAATAAAATCTTTACCGTAAGTTCATTTTATATCTGTATGTGAGTTATGATTTTGCTTCTTTTGAAAATAGCTTTTAACACTAGAAACATGGGGTTCAAAGGCTAAATGGAAACTTAGGAAATGTTAAATACACTGGGTGAGAAGGAAAGTCCCCTCAAATAAGACTGGGGATGCCACTAGGTCAAATTTCTAGACTTTGCTCAAAGCAGCAATATCTTAAATGCCCTTCTCTGAGAAAAGACAGTATGCATAGGTGGATTTCTCTTCCAATCTAGAAAATTCATAGTTCTAAAAATAATCTCTTGCCAAGAGATATTTCCCAATTGATTTAAAGTTCCCAGGTCATGGTCTCTGGACAACTGACATAAACCCTGGCACACTGGCACAGCTCAAAACAAGGCGGTGCCCCTTCTCTCAATGCCACTGAATCTCTGCTGTGGTCTTGCCAACTCCTTTTGGTTTGGACTAAGTACTGAGTTCTCGGAATATAATTTTGTTCTGGGCTAACTGCCCAAGGTACTGGGGATTGAGTCATTTTCTAAATTTGGTAGCTGTGGGCCAGTGCTATGATAATCTTGTATGTCCTACTAACGTTTAACTCTGGACTTTTTTCAAGGGTGGTTAGTAAAGATTTGGCATTAAGTAATCCGCTTTTTATGAACAACATTCATGATGGTATGAGGCAGCTTAAGCTATAGCTGCTGCAAGAATCACAACTTTACCCAAGATGGAGAATCCCTCTATCAAAACTGAGCAAGATAAATATTGAGAAGGGTGCATTTTGAACATTAATGTCTTTGTACTTTAACTCTGAAAAGCAAGGGAAATTGTTTCTGGACTTTTCATTTCTTTGGACCATAGTGACTTTAGATTCACTTTGTAACCAGGGCTTAGTTGACAGACCCCGTTGCTCTTTGAGAATGAAAAGGAGTTTCTATTCATATTTCTATGTTGACAATTTTTTGTTGGACTATCTTAATGTTGTCATTTACTGTCATGGTGAACCTGTAACAAACTATGTTGGACAGTGAGGCTGCTCAGGATTTGTGATGGGATACAAAAGACGTAGCCAACTTTCATAATTGGGTAGAAACTGGCTTTGACCCTAATCCACCTAATGTATTGCTCTGATACATTTTTGAGCCTCTGGAGGCAAAATCAAAACTCCCACCAGTCGTTCCAGGGTGCTATTCAAAGGGGAAGGGGGCTTCCCTGGTGGCGCGGTGGTTGGGGGTCCGCCTGCCGATGCAGGGGACACGGGTTCTTGCCCCAGTCCGGGAGGATCCCACATGCCGCGGAGCGGCTGGGCCCGTGAGCCATGGCCGCTGAGCCTGCGCGTCCGGAGCCTGTGCTCCGCGACAGGAGAGGCCACAACGGTGAGAGGCACGCGTGTCGCAAAAAAAAAAAAAGGGGAAGGCATTGGTATTGGGAAGCACTCATGGTGAGAGCACACGGGATGTTACTGGCAGACTGCTGGTATCTTCCCCCAAGGGGGAGGCTGTGCCCCAGGATTAGTGGTTAATAGAACACAAAACTAGAGTATATGCTTGGGAAATACTTCCATGTGAAGCATGTTCATTAGGTAACACTTTCTCCACCATGAGAAAACCATGAGTTTGGAAGGAGACAATGGGCAAGGATAGCATAGACTCTTCATTTTCCCTCCCTTCCGAGAGAGAGCTGCCCAGAGAGAACATGTATGTGCCTTCCTCCTCCACGTGCAGAGGACGGCCCTGCCAGTGCTGTTGGGAGAGGGGCTAATTCCATTTCCTATACCAGGAAGCTTTTCTATCCACAGATACGAGCCCCCTTCTCCAGCATCGGTTTTATCAGTAACAAAGGTGGTAATTGGAGCACATATCTGGTTGGGTTTTCTTTGGGGTTTTTTTTGTTGTTGTTCCCTAACAACATGTCATTAATCTCAGTGCTTATGAGTGAGCACAGATTGGCCTCATTGTAAATCTACTTTATCAGTGGTGTTATGGTTTATTAACTGCTTCCTGTGAATGAATGTTGAGCTTGTCTTGGGCCTGGCTGGTAGACATCACACATTGCTGAGCCCTTGCATGTTCCTGTGCACTCATGTGATGTAGTCTGTGTCTAAACAGTTTTACCAACTTTTGTGGCTTTAGACATTTTTTTAAACATCTTTTTGACTTGGAAGCCCCTCCTTCCCTTCCAATAAAAAAGAGGGGGGAAAACCTTATTTTACTTATTTACTTTAAAATTTATAGTACAGAAAAGGCTTTATAGGCTGTTGTCAACTTCTTTTTTTAAAAATTAATTAATTTCTTTTTGGCTGGGTCGGGTCTTCGCTGCAGCACGGGCTTTCTCTAGTTGTGGTGAACGAGGGTTACTCTTTGTTGTGGTGTGCAGTTTTCTCATTGCGGTGGCTTCTCTTGTTGCGGAGCACGGGCTCTAGGCGCATGGGCATCAGTAGTTGTGGCACATGGGCTTAGTAGCTGAGGCTCGCGGGCTCTAGAGTGCAGGCTCTAGAGTGCAGGCTCAGTAGTTGTGGCGCACAGGTTTAGTTGCTCCACGGCATGTGGGACCTTTCCGGGCCAGGGCTTGAACCTGTGTCCCCTGCATTGGCAGGAGGATTCTTTTTTTTCTTTTTTTTAATCCAGGCTTGCTAAAGTGATAAATCAGTGGGATGGGTGAGTGCTCGCTCTAGAGAAGGGTTTCTTTTATTTATTTATTTTTTGGCCACACCATGTGGCATATGGGATCTTAGCTCCCTGACCAGGGATCGAACCCATGCTCCCTGTAGTGGAAGCTTGGAGTCTTAACCACTGGACCACCAGGGAAATCCCAGCAGGAGGATTCTTAACCACTGCGCCACCAGGGATTGTTGTCCATTTCTACTTCTTCCTTTGTGCATTGCCTTTTCCCTTTTCCCTTTTTGTTTGATGTGGCATTTGGTAAATCTATTTTATAGTAAAGATCTATACCCTTTGTTGTAAACACTGAAAATATTGACATCTGTTTCTTTTAAATTTTATTTCAAAACTCAAGGAGAAGAAGGGTGTCATTTTTGGACTATCTTTGAATCCCAATATTGTGCACTACTATATTAAATGGCACATGTATTTTGTTTAAAATATCTCTTAATCATTCAAAATAAATCACATTCCAAATCAGTCTCTTGTATTTAAAATTAACCCCAGAACTAGCGTGTGTTCATACACACACACACACACACACACCATACATTCATTTGCAATATTTGAATGAGAACCAATTTACCTGAGGAGATATTTTAATAATTTATTCAAGAAAGAACAGCTCTGTAGAAAAATAAACCTTATCTAAGGCTCCAGGATGGGAATTTAAGCAAAATTCATCCACATTATAACAGTTTTGTTAGCATCTCAGTCTCCAAAGACATTATTCACCAAATAACTTCTCTTTTAGTGAGATACAAAAAACTGAACATGCACATACAATTACACAAGTGCACATACTAGAAAATCCAGTTACATATTCAGAACACTGTAACCAGCTTTTCAGACCCCATTATCTCTATTTTTGTTTCTTTCAGCTATTTGCTCCACTTTTATCTTTCTGCATTTCCCCACATTACTTAAGAGAGTATACATTACATACATACATACACACATACATATATGTACATACATATACATATCAATATATACACATACATATATGTATACACATTCATATATAATATATTGATATTTTCTTTTTACTTCACAGTTGATGCTGTGATATTAGTTTTATATCAGGTAGTTGTAGATATATTCCTTTTATCATCAGAAAAAAAGTTTATGTGCAAAATCTTCAAGTGTTGCCCACGTGAAAAACAATAGCGGGAATTCCCTGGCTGTCCAGTGGTCGGGACTCCGTGCTTTCACTGTCGGTGGTGCAGGTTTAATCCCTGGTTGGGGAACTAAGCTACCACAAGGTGTGGCCAAAAAATAAAAATAAAAACAAGAAAAACGCTCGCATAGAGGAAGTAGGATCCATTTGACAACGCACAGTAAAACTCTCAGCTGTCCAGATCTGCAAAGGGGTCTGAGATCCGTGTGTCTCAGGCCCCATCAGTCTGGAGCACATTGGAGTAGCTCATGATTTCACTGGCTGTGCCTTCTACCCACTATTGTGGGGTTTCTGGCCTTTGCCAACCCCCTGGATGGTCTCATGTGTTGCCCACACACAGTGCTTTCAGCTACCAGGGAATGGCTGTTAGTACTCCACTCCCTGGGGCACACTTCACAGGCCTGCAGGTAGGCGGCAGTGTGAAGAAACACGGAGGAAGGGAGGACGTGGGCCAGAGGGGCAGTAAGAACCACAGTTTCTCAGAATGCCCCCTCTCTCATTCAGTCACCACTCTCCTGCACCTTCTTTTGTAGGTGCTCCTTTTCCTTCCTTTTTTTTGTGTTTTGGATTTTTTTGGCTGCACTGGGTCTTCATTGGTGCACGTGGGCTTTCTCTAGTTGCAGTGAACAGGGGCTACTCTTAGTTGCAGGGTGCGGGCTCTAGGTGCGCAGGCTTCAGTAGTTGTGGTGCGTGGGCTCAGTAGTTGTGGCTTGCGGGCTCTAGAGTGCAGGCTCAGTAGTTGTGGTGCATGGGCTTAGTTGCTCCATGGGATCTTCCTGGACCAGGGCTCGAATCCATGTCCATGTCCCCTGCACTGGCAGGCGGACTCTTAGCCATTGCACCACCAAGGAAGTCCCTCGCTTTTCTTTAGGTGAGTTTCTTCTCCAGGAACCCTGGAGTCCTCTCCATGGGCCTTTCTTGTCATGATCACCTAGCTCTGAGCCCTAGGTCAGGCCCAGCTGGGGTTTAAGCTAAGGCTCCTATTATTACATTTTCTAGTTGGTTGAGTTGCAAAGAGTTAAACATGTATTCACTGGAAAACAAAATTTCAAAAAAGTTTTAGAAGGAATGCAGTTCAGTCTTCACTAATGTCTTAAACAATGTAATTTGAACGTGAGTCAAACTTTCCTTATTGACTCAGGGTCAACATTGTGAACATGATTGCTGGCACCGTTCTATAATATAGCTATTTCCTGTCTGTTGAGGGGTGTAACTGTCTGTCCCCATTCCTAAACTGCTATGCTGTTGAGTATCCTATGTGTTTTATTCACGGTTACAGTGCCTCCCTTGCTGCCTTTCTATCAGCTGTCATGTCTTGTAGTGAACATCCTTGTGAATTAGAAACTGGAAAAGAAATCTTAATAAACTAGGTGTAAAATAAGAATAAATGGGCTCTGCTGAGAACTACTGGAGTTTTCCCATAAATGCCATGCACGACCTCGAGCGAATGTGGGGAATCTTCATTTTGGCTGCTCTGCTGCCTTTGTGATTTAGCACTTGGGTCACAGCTGAATCTCTGATCTGTGACTATACATCCTGATTTTTCCATGAAAATCCTGGCGTCCTGGAGTAATATGTTAATAGTGTCCTATTTCATTCTCAAAAGTGCTCCAGATAGGATCATAGATTCAGTGGTCACCCTACAGATGAGTGATGTCATCAGCATAAATAAATACTGTACTAATTTCTTCTCCGAGTGATCTGTATATCAGGATTGTACTCGGAGTCACAAAAAATTTAAAAACAAGACATGAAAATACATGGTAGAGCTCCATTCTAAAGATTTCTAGATTTGTCCACCCAACAGAAAACTGAGATGGAAGAAGGAAAACTCATATTAAGTGCCTCCTGTTTACTTTGTTCTTTATTAGATACATTCACATTTACCAAATTTGTTTAATCCTCAGCGTAGATGTAATTCTTTTTTCCATAAAAGGATAATTAGCTCACAAACCTTGGGGATGACAGACAGAAAGAAAAGATAAGCCTTGTACCGTTGATGGACTTGTGTCAGATTCTTTCCTTCTGTTTCCAATCACAATGTATGTCAGTGTCATACAGCCAGCTGGAGTACCTCTTCCCGGTAAATTTATAGCATTGTCCTCACTTTTAGTTAAGGGGCAGAGGTCGGGTAGAAAAAGAAAGGCTTAATTTAATTCTGAAATATTTGGAAAGCCTCGGTTTGGAAGAAGTGCTGAATATTATGTCATAGCTTTAGGTAATTGTAAACCCTACCCAACTGATTACTGCTTTAGTTTCTAAGGTCTGTGGTTTGAATAACATTTTAAAGCTTGTAATGAGTCAAAGGAATGGAAAATCGTGGGGGAAAATATGACTTTAACCATTCTGGGTGTATTTGAAAATGCAAGCCTTCAGGTTTAGAGTGCAAAATAATAGAATTCTGAGGAATATGGGATGGTACCCAGTCCATCCATAATCATTTTTTAAAATGTATTAATATATTAGGGCTTAAATAAGCCATTTCATTTTTTATATATTGTTTTTTCCCTGTTTTTTTAAAATTTCTGTTTTCTTTTTTCTGCCTTTCTGTAAGTTACCTGGACATTTTTTGAAATTCCATTTTGATATATCTAGCATTTTTTAATGTATCTTTCTATATAGGTTTTTTTGTGGTTGTTCTGGTTATCACGTTATACACGCATAAATTATCAGTCTATTTTTTATGTTATTCTTTTTTGAAGTATAGTTGATGTACAATATTATATATGTTTCAGGTGTGCAACATGGTAATTCACAATTTCTAAAGTTTATACTTCACTTAAAGTTATTATAAAATATTGGCTATATTCCCTGTGCTGTACAATATATCCTTGTAGCTTATTTACTTTACACATAGTAGTTTGTACCTCTTAATCCCCTACTCCTATCTGGCCACTCTCCCCTACCATCTCCCCACTGGTAAGTACTAGTTTGTTCTCCATATCTGTGAGTCTGCTTCTTTTTTTGTTATATTCACTAGTTTGTTTTATTTTTTAGATTCCACATATAAGTGATATCATTATCATAGTCTACTGGTGTCAACATTTTACCAGTTCAAATGGAATGTAAAAAACTTATTTCCTTTTAAGTCCCTTTACTGTCTCCTATTCATAATAAAATAGTTGAAATATTTCCTCTATAAACATTGAAAACCATTTGCTTCAATGGTCAAACATAATTTAGGAACTCAAGAGGAGCCTATTGTATTTTACCCATATTTTTACTCTTTCTGTTGTTCTTCCTTCCTTTCTGATGTTCCAAGATTCCTTCTTCTATTATTTCCTTTCTGTTTCAAGAACTTCCTGTAGCCATTTTTAAAGGGTGGTTTTGCTGGTGACAGAGTCTCTTAGTTTTCTTTCATCTGAGAATATCTTGATTTCCCCTTCATTTCTGAAGGATATTTTTGCTGAATATAGGATTTTGGGTTGACAGTCCTTTTAGCACTTGACAAATGTGAACCACGTCCTTCCAGCTTCCATGGTTTCTGATAAGAAATCTAATATCAAATAGTTTTTCTCTTATTGGTGAGGTGTTATTTCTCTATGGTTTTTTCAAGGTTTTTACTTATCTTTAGTTTTTAGAAGTTTGGTTATGATATCTTGGTGGGGATTTCTTTAGGTTTATCCTATTTGAAATTCCTTTAGCTTCTTGAACGTGTACATTTATGTCTCTTGCCAAATTTCAGAAAATTTTCAGCCATTATTTCTTTGAATTTTTTTTTCCCATCTTTTTTCTCCTCTCCTTCTAGGACTTCAGTGACACAAATGTTAGAACTTTTGTTACGGTCCCATAGATGCCTGAGGCTCTGTTGATTTTTTTTTCCAGTTTATTCTCTCTCTGTACACATTAGGTAATTTCATTGTTCTATCTTCAAGTTCACTGTTTCCTTCCTCTTTCCTCTTCATTGTGCTGTTGTACCCATCAATTGAGGTTTTTATTTTGGTTATTGTATTCTTCAACTCTAAAATTTCCTTTTAGTTCTTCTTTATGTCTTCTTCCTCTTTTTGTTTGTTTGTTTTTTGATAAGACTTTTTTCCCCATTTGTTTCAAGTATGTTTGTAAATCTTGTTGAAGTAATTTTATGACAGCTGTTTTAAAATCCTTGTCAGATAATTCTAACAACATCTGTGTCATCTCAGTATTGGCTTTTTTTTTTTTATTGCCATTTCTTACTCAAGTTGAGATTTTCCTGGTTTTTGTTATGCAGTGATTTTTTTTTTAATTGCATCTGGACATTTTGGGTATTATGTTGTAAGACTCTGGATCTTATTTAAATCTTCTATTTTGGCAGGCCTCCTCCAACATCACACTGGCAGGGGAAGGTGCTGCTAGGTTCCCAGTTCAATCTCCTTTGATACCCCTAGGAGGAGGAAAAGGCACTTCATTATAGCTGGGTGAGTGTGGAAATCTAAGCTCCCCACTGGACCTTTGCTGACAGGGTGGGGTTAGTTTTCCCCATAGTGTTGGGCTGGAGTTGGGTGGTTTTTGTCAAAAATTTTCTGTCTTGCTGGGCTGACCTAGCTAGAGAGAACAGGCTTTAGGTAGAGAGAACAGGACTTTAGCTAAAGAGAATAGGCTTGTTCCATTTTTGTCTGTGTCTGTTGGTGTTTCTGGGTTCCAGGCTACTTCAGCACCCAGTCCAGAATATATAAGGCAAAAGAAAACCCAGAGAATTCACTGCCATGTTGTTTCTAAGGTTCCAGGGTCCCTGGCTGGTCTGTCTTCTCTCAACCTTTCAGAGTGTTCTTATGTTTGTTTTATATACAATATACGTACAGGGATTTGGCTATACCTGGAGGAAGGAATAGGGAGAAATGCACCCACTCTAGCTTCCAGTCATAATCTTTTAACCCTTTTGATGCACCCTCAGTTTCCAAATATTTTGAAATAACTGACTCCAGAAAGTTCTATAACCAAGGTAGATATGTGGATTCCTGTGTCAGCTGGTTCCATCAACTAGTCACGTGTTTGGGTTGTCATTTGTAACTGGGGATATTAATTTAGGAGCAAATTTACATTGACTGACTTACCTTTTTCACACTGTATTCTGCAAGCTACTTTGGGCCAAATTTCTTTCTTTTCTGAAATCATATGTCATTCTTTAGGCTAAGTCCCTAGTCTCTATCTCCTGAGTAAATATAAAAGTTTTTCCTAATTGGCGAATTAATTTCAGAAAAGTTTGCTTTGGATTTAGAAGTGAAACTTCTTCCTCTAATCTCAAAGTGCATTTCAAATATAGGCTCATTTGTAGAGTTTACCTGTGAGGTGTGGTTGCTGAGTAAATTTCAGGGTGTTACAAGTTCCTTTCCAAGGGATCGTAAGTTTTGCTCTCAGTGATGTGAGTCCTGAAGTAGGGCAGCTCCAGGTTGAGGACCTAGAATATGTGCCTGGATGGAGCCTCCAGAGTGGTGGCTTTGGCAAAGGGGATTAGGGAAGACCCCAGGTGATGAGGGGGCTAGGGCAGCGGTCCTCAACCTTTCTGGAAGCAGGGACTGGTTTCATGGAAGACAGTTTTTCCACGGACTGGTGGGTGGGGAGGGGGGGAGGGATGGTTCAGGCCGTAATGCTAGTAATGGGGAGCGGCAGATGAAGCTTCACTCACTTGCCCACTGCTCACCTCCTGCTGTGCCACTGGGTTCCTAACAGGCTGTGGACTGGTACTGGTCCATGGCCTGGGGGTTGGGGACCCCTGGGCTAGGAGATGACAAGCAAAGGAAGAGAAATGCATGCTACAAGAGGTGAGAGAGCACAGTGGTGTGGTTGAAGCTCCAAAGGCTAGAGACAGGAGACCACCAAATGTGGCATATCCCTGAAAGTTAGTCAATATGACTGACTTTACCTATCAGGGTGGAGAAAGCCAGATATTTTGTCCTGTATTATGATATTCCAATGAACTATCACAGGAATTGCAAACTCAGATGTCTACAGGGACCAGGGTGGTGACATGGTTATGAAAAATATTTCCTTTCTTCTTAGCTCTATAATAAAATCAATAACTCTAGTATGATTATAATTAGCAAAACCTTCCAATGGCTTCCCATCTCACCCAGTAAATGACAGTAGTCTACAGGAACCCATACCATCTCTATCCTATAATCTCTCTGATCTCTTATCTTATGTACTTATTCAATACTTTGCTCCAAACCACATTAGCTTTTTTTTTTTAAAGAGAAAGGTTTATTCAGGGAGAAATACATCCCATAGGCAGAGTGTGGGCCATCTCGGAAGGTGAGAGTGGCACCAGGGTATGGGGTTGTCAGTTTTTATCGGGGTGGGTAATTTCATAGGCTAAGGAGTGGGAGGAGTATTCCAGCTATTTTGGGGAAGAGGTGGGGATTTCCAGGTATTGGGCCATTGCCCACTTTTTGACCTTTTGTGGTTGGCCTTGGAACTGTAATGGCACCTATGGGTGTGTCATTTAGCTTTCTGATGTGTTACAATGAGCGTATACTGAGGCTCAAGGTCTAGTGGAAATCAACTCGTCTGCCATCTTGGGCCTATTTGTTCCTAATCAGTTTATGTCTTGTCCTCGGGCTATGTCATTCTTTTAAGTGTTGTGCCCTGCCCCCTTCCTGTCTCATTGCACCCTCAGAGATTTTACTCCCATAATATTATGGGAAGCTGAGGGGCAAAGGTCTGTCTTCTGTAGCTGCTTCAGGGCTGAGTAGGGGTGTAGACCCTGCCTATCAGGGAGTAAGATCTCTGGATGCCTGATCTAGGGGACCCAGGGGCAGGACAGCTCTTGTTTTGAATCATTATGGGCTGGAATCCTTGCATAGTCATCATCTTGATGTGGAACTGGTTGAAACTGCTTCCATAGGCTTTCTATGAATCTCCTTGATGATGAAGTATAACAGCATTAGAGTATAAGAATAACTATAAATGACAAAAGACTTAAAAGGCATGATTAAACATCTGATTATAGTGTAATCAGTAAAGAAACTTGGTTACAATAACCAGAATTACAAATGACTGCATTTAACTTAACATATCATATAATCCTAGTTAAATATTTCTCTTTGAGTTACTTTAGGGGCCCTCTAAACTATCCCAAAGTTAACTGGAGATCAAAAGAATTTTAATTAAAATTTGATATTTGGGAAGTTTGTCAAAAAGTTGCAAAACATTTGATCAAATAAGATCATAGGTCACAGACTTCCCTGGTAGCACAGTGGTTAAGAATCCGCCTGCCAATGAAGGGGACATGGGTTCGATCCCTGGTCTGGGAAGATCCCACATGCAACTAAGCCCGTGTGCCACAACTACTGAGCCTGTGCTCTAGAGCCCACACACCGCAACTACTGAAGCCTGCATGCCTAGAGCCCATGCTCCACAACAAGAGAAGTCACCACAATGAGAATCCCGCACACCGCAACGAAGAATAGCCCCCACTCGCCGCAACTACAGAAAGCCCATGCACAGCAAAGAAGACCCAGTGCAGCCAAAAATAAGTAAAATAAATAAATAAATAAATTACCTACTTTAAAAAAAAAGATCATAGGTCACTAGGAGACAATACTTAGTTTTTTTAACTAAAGTTACAAGAGATCTCAAAAGTAAATATGGTCACTTAAAGGCAAAGAAACTCATACAATCTGTTATCAAAAGCAGCATTCCAAGAAAACTTTGTTCTCTCTTTAAAAAAAGAAAATTATTTATTTATTTATTTGGCTGTGTAGGTCTTAGCTGCAGCACACAGAATCTTCGTTGCGGCATTGCAGGGTCTTTCATTGCAGCGTGTGGGCTCTTCCTTGCAGCACACTGGTTTCTGTCTAGTTGTGGCACATGGGCTCAGTAGTTGCGACGTGTGGGCTCCAGAGTGCGTGGGCTCAGTAGTTGCGGCACACGGGCTTAGTTGCCCTGCGGCATGTGAGATCTTAGTTCTCCTACCAGGGATCAAACCTGCGTCCTCTGCATTGGAAGGCGGATTCTTAACCACTGGACCACCAGGGAAGTCCCCAAAACTTTGTTCTTGTAACAGAGAGAAAAACCAAATCCAACTCTTACCTCAGCTTACTCCCAACAAAATTCATTTGCCCAACTAAATTCAATCCAATCTTAGAAAATTCTGATCATGCGTAACTCTTTTTGGTATTTTTTCATTCCTCACACCTTCTTTTACTGAAAACACATATCTTACTTTCCTTAAAAATTTTTTTCCCACATTGAGTTACTTTTCTTGCTGACAAATTAGCAGTAGATATAATAAGGTCTAGTAAACTAGGTACAACAGAAGTATTATGCTTAACATTGATGACTCTAAAGGCATGTCTATATTAATCAAACCAACAAGCTTAAGCCACCTTCAATACCAGATATCAGTTTAGAACTGAATATTTTCCAGATGACATGAACCTGAAATTCATTCTAGCCAGATTTTTTCTATTTCCGAGTATTTATATAAGCACTTAATTTCCTTTAAGTCAATTAAACAGAGCTCTTTTATGAATTAATTTTTGGCAATACCATACATCTACGGCACACACATAGATACATACGAACACTCACAGAGGCCTCATAGTTCCCATTCCAAAATTTCAGCCATCAGTCAGGTACAGCAATGTAAAACCCATCAGTCTACAAAAGAGGTTGGATTAAAATTTGGTTTCTGGCAGATGGAACAAGTCAAGCTCACTTGTCTAGATGGCTAAACCCTTTTTACTCATATTTATGGAAAAGATGCTTAGGATTTTTATTTGTCCTTGATAAGTTCCAAATGATTTACCCCTTTTTTCAAAATTTGCAGTTTAAAAAGATTGCAGAGATAAGGGTTCCTGAGAAGACCGGATAGGACATTTGCATCTCAAAGGTACAGGCAAGTTCCTCCTAGGATGACTTTGTTTCCCCTTTGTTTAATACTTACAAGCCTCTTAAGATAAATAGGGAAGGTTTGGGGAGCAGTAAATGGATTGGTGGGCTTTGGATTATTTTTGGAGCCACACCTCAGGTCATGTAAAGACTAAATTTATATGGGGCTTCCCTGGTGGCGCAGTGGTTGGGAGTCTGCCTGCGATGCAGGGGACACGGGTTCGTGTCCCGGTCTGGGAAGATCCCACATGCCACGGAGCAACTAAGCCTGTGTGTCACAACTACTGAGCCTGCGTGCCACAACTACTAAAGCCCTCGTGCCTAGAGCCCAGGCTCCACAACAAGAGAAGCCACCACAATGAAGAACTGCGCAACTCAGCAAAGAGTAGCTCCTGCTCGCCGCAACTAGAGAAAGCTCGTGTGCAGCAATGAAGACCCAACACAATCAAAAACAAGTAAATAAATGAATAAATAACTTTATAAAAAACAATATATGCAAAACAATCAATGTGATACACCATATTAACAAATTAAAGAACAAAAACCATATTATCTCAATAGATGCAGAAAAAGCTTTTGACAAAATTCAACATCCATTTATGATAAAAACACTGCAGAAAGTGGGCATAGAGGGAATCTACCTCAACATAATAAAAGTCATATACGACAAACCCACAGCAAACATCATTCTCAATGGTGAAAAACTGAAAGCATTTCCTCTAACATCAGGAACAAAACAAGGATGTCTACTCTTGCCACTATTATTCAACATAGTTTTGGAAGTCCTAGCCACAGCAATCAGAGAAGAAAAAGAAATAAAAGGAATACAATTGGAAAAGAAGAAGTAAAACTGTCACTGTTTGCTGATGACATGATACTATACATAGAAAATCCTAAAGATGCCACCAGAAATCTACTAGAACTAATCAATGAATTTGGTAAAGTTGCAGGATACAGAATTAATGCACAGAAATCTCTTGCATCCCTATACACAGATCAGAAAGAAATCAGAAAGAGAAATCTGATCAGAAAGATCAGAAAGAGAAATTAAGGAAACAATCCCATTTACCATCACAACAAAAAGAATAAAACACCTAGGAATAAACCTAGCTAAGGAGGCAAAAGACCTGTACTCAGAAAACTATAAGACAATGATGAAAGAAATCAAAGATGACACAAACAGATGGAGAGATATACCATGCTCCTGGATTGGAAGAATCAATATTGTGAAAATGACTATACTACCCAAAGCAATCTTTGCAATCCCTATCAAATTACCAATGGCATTTTTCACAGAACTAGAACAAGAAATTTTACAATTTGTATGGAAACAAAAAAGACCCTGAATATCCAAAGCAATCTTAAGAAAGAAAAACGGAGCTGGAGGAATTAGGCTCCCTGACTTCAGACTATACTACAAAGCTACAGTCATCAAGACAGTATGGTACTGGCACAAAAACAGATAGATCAATGGAACAGGATAGAAAGCCCAGAGATAAACCCACGCACATATGGTCACTTTATCTTTGACAAAGGAGGCAAGAATATACAATGGGAAAAGACAACCTCTTAAATCAGTGGTGCTGGGAAAAATGGACAGATACATGTAAGAGAACGAAATTAGAACATACCCTAACATCATACATAAAAATAAACTCAAAATGGGTTAAAAACCAAATGTAAGGCCAGACACTATAAAACTCTTGGAGGAAAACATAGGCAGAACACTCTGACATAAATCACAGCAAGATCCTTTTTGACCCACGTCCTAGAGTAAGGGAAATAAAAACAAAAATAAACAAATGGGACCTAATGAAACTTAAAAGCTTTTGCACAGCAAAGGAAATCATAAACAAGATGAAAAGACAACCCTCAGAATGGGAGAAAATATTTGCAAATGAAACAACAGACAAAGGATTAATCTCCAAAATATACAAACTGCTCATGCAGCTCAATATCAAAAAAACAAACAACCCAAGCCAAAAATGGGCAGAAGACCTAAGTAGATATTTCTCCAAAGAAGACATACAGGTGGCTAAGAGGCACATGAACTACTGCTCAACATCACTAATTATTAGAGAAATGCAAATCAAAACTACAATGAGGTATCACCTCGCACCACTCAGAATGGCCATCATCAAAAAGTCTACAGACAGTTAATGCTGTAGAGGGTATGGAGAAAAGGGAAACCTCATGCACTGTTGGTGGGAATGTAAATTGATACAGCCACTATGGAGAACAGTATGGAGGTTCCTTAAAAAACTAAAACTAGAACTGTATGACCCAGCCATCCCACTACTGGGCATATACCCTGAGAAAACCATAATTCAAAAAGAATCATGTACCACAATGTTCATTGCAGCACTATTTACAATAGCTAGGACATGGAAGCAACCTAAGTGTCCATCGACAGATGAATGGATAAAGAAGATGTGGAACATATATACTATGGAATAAAGCCACTTCCAGTGGCCCTCTTGTTTGCATGTCAGGCAGGGTCCCAGTGGACTTTTCCCATCCAGGGAGCATTTGTTCTTCTAGTGGCCCTCTTGGCCACACTTAAAACAGTTGTTTTCTCAATGAGACAGTGGCTCTGATGCAGGCTTCCTGGATCCTGTCCTCACCACGGGTCTTTGCAAGGGAGGGTAACCCTGAGGTGGTGCAGGGGTAGGGCTGCCTCCAGTAATTGTGCTGTTAGCTGTTGTACCTGAATCCTTTTTGCCTCTTCAACCCTATCTCTATTGTTAAATACTCCAAAGACCAAATCCATGAGCTGGTTTATGGGGAGGGTCTGGGGTCTCCAGCTTCCCAGATGGGGCATTAGGGGTAAATGGTGTGGAAAACTGTCCCCCCTCAGAACTGGGGGAAGAAGGATATCCCGGTTGTGGACCTCGGGGAGGTTGATCATAAAGGTATCTAAAACATCAGGCTCCTGTGGGGGAAGAGGCACTTTGAAGGGATGTGAGCCAGGCACACACAGCAGGAGTTCGTTCAGACCTGTATATTGGAATAGGGTCATGAACATTTGGACATATAGAACTTCCCCTCATTTGCCTTTCCTTTTACTAAACAGGTCCAGCTGCAAGATGGTGTTGTGATTCAGTGACCCATTTTCTGGCCAGATCTCTTGGTCCCCTAGTTTGTATTGGGGTCATGCAGTACTGCAAAAGAAAATTAATTTCTTTTTTCTTAAACCATCCTGTCTAAATTTTCCCCAATTAGCTAAGTATGAATTCTAGCAGGAAGTCCCTCAGGCTGCTTGTAGTTGCCCCATTTTTTGTTGGGATGTCTTGACAAGACGTCGGTCTAATGGATCCTGGACAGATGGTAGTTATTTGTCCTGGCGTTCTCCCAGTGTCAACAGTGGGGTCCCTATGAGCACCGAAAGTCTGCCTGGTCAGTTAGCCTGAGGAGGCCCCTTGGATTAGTCAAGGAAACAAACAAGAGCCAGGGGCAGAAAAAGCAACCAGAGTCTCAGGGCCTAAATCCTTCAGAGAGGGAGAGAGGAGACCCAGGCCCTGAGCCAACTAAACAGGTTAACTTTATCCCTACTGCAACAAAAGAAAGAGAAACAAATAGAGCCAAAGGGTAGGGCTGGAGGACCACAAGGCAGTGACAACAATACAAGGCAAAAACTCCCCTCAGGATATGGTCCTTGTGAAGTTGAGGAGGGCTACCTCTCCACAGAAGAGGCAATGCCCAACCTGCTGACAAAGCCAGCAAGGAGGCTCAAGGATCAATAGACAGTCCAAGAGGTCAGGAGAGAAGGAGGATATAAGAGAAATCCAGGACAGGAGGGAAGGTGTACAGCCAGGAGGCTTCCCAAGGGAGATTCTAAGCCTGCCGAGAAAGGTGCTCACCTGCTTCCTCTGCTCAGGGGTTGATAAAGTCCACCCACGAACCCCACGAGAGAAGTGCTCTCCCACACTTCCATTCGGGGGTGCAATATCTGGGGTGAAGATCCCCGGAAAAAAAAAGGAAGACTGGGACTAGGAAGATGCACAGCTGCGACGCTTCCCGCAGGGAAGGGACTGTGACCCTCTCGACGGAGGGTCCCCTGCAACATCCAGTCGGGTGTGCAATGAGGCTGTAAGCCCTGAGAACACTGGGGGACCACTGGGCACACATCTAGAGGGGGACTCACGGAGTCCCGGTGCAGTTCCAGCGTCCCGGAACTGGACTGGGACGAAGCACAAGAAGGGAGGGGGACCTGGGCTCGAGGAGCCACAGGGGAAACTCGCCCAACCAGGTTGTCAGTTACTTGCCGTGGGGTCTTAATGTGGATGTCCGGTGGTCTTCCTGGTGGATCTTCTCCAGTCCAAAGAGAAAGCGATAGTAGAATGAGAAAGATCAGGGGAGAAAAGCCTTGGCCTCGATGGGCTCCTTCACGGCCAGATCCATCTACAAGGCTGGGGACAAGTCCCAGTCACCCTTCAGAGGGGGAGCGTAGCCCAGTAGGCAGATGGAGATTGTGCCCTCTGAGGCCTCAGGTTGGGCGCCAGAAAAGATACTGCAGGAAAGAGAGTGGGGCACGAGAGGACGGTCACGTCTCAGGTCTCAGGCAGTCCCTGGGACTGTCACGGAGTGTGGGTTTCTGGCTTCGCACAGGAAAGAATTCAAGGGCGAGCCCTGGTAAAGAGAAGGACAGTTTGTTCAGGGAGAAACGCACTCCGTAGACAGAGTGTGGGCCATCTCGGATGTGAGAGCGGCCCAAGCCACACTAGCTTTTGATTGAAGACACTGGGCAACCTCCCTTGCTCAGAATCTTCTCCTGGACTATTTCTTCTTCCTAGAATGTTCTTCCCTGGGATATATGCATAGTAACTCTCTCACCCCTTCAGGTGAGTGACCTAAAGCAAAACATAGCTGCAAGCCTTATCATGCCTGGGGCCAGCCAGTTTGCCAGAGATCCTGAGATTTTTGTTTTTCTCTTTGGAAGCCCATGTATTTCGTGTGGTTTTTTTGGCCACACAGGCCCTTTGAGACTTGACCCCAGATTTTGTATATTCCCCATCCTGAGGTTGTGAAGCCATATGGAGACGGTTATCGGAGGCCGTAATTTATGGCCTTGGTAGTGCTCCTCTCGCCCACACATCCTCTGCAGGGGGGTCGACTGTAAGGGGTTGACCCTTCCATAGCAAGGTTCAACCTTGGTGAGAGGGTATATTGGCACACCTCCAGCAGACTGGCACAGGTGGGATGGTAGTCATAATCTACTCGGGGGGCTTACTGGAGGTACTCGTGTTTGGTCCTCCACCACTCCACCAAACAGGTAGACTGGGAGCCAGAGAGGCTTCTGTCACTCCTGCGTGGCTGGTCCAGCTCGTCCAGGCAGCCTCCTGACAGGGCCTTGTAGTGAGATTTCCAGGAAGGCAGGAATACAGGCATCCCTTGTTCTCTCTGACCTGAGAAGGAGGAAAAACTGCAGGACTGCTCTGGACATTAAGCCCTGTTTATTTTTTATCTTTCCTTTCTATCAAAGGCAGAAAAAGGGAAAAGAAGCCACAGCTGGTTCTGGAAGGTAGCCGTGACGTCTGTAGTAGCTGCAAAAGGGAAGGTCAGTAGAAGAAGGTCAATTTGGGCAAAGATAGGGGATAGAGGCCTTGGGAAACCTCGGGTCCCTTGGCCGAGATGCTGGAGGGCATTGACCAGCAGTAGTGTGGGGCTTTTGAGGGTTGCGTGAGGAGGGATGCCCTTTGGGGTACTGGTGGGGGATGTCAAGGCAGGAGAGATGCAAATGGGAGACTAACGTAGTAGGCAAGACGGCTGGTTATAGGGTGGCCGTGGGACGCCTCCCTAGGCTCCTTAAACAATGTGGGGTGAATTGGAAAGGGCTGGGTTTCTGCAAGGCAGGTGTGGACAAATCCAGAGAAAAACTGCTTTGTCGTTAATACTACGCCTCTACTCTTTAAAATTGAAATAACTTTAAAAGTTTTTTCTCTTATTGTAATAATAGTACATGCTTATAAAAATTTCAGGGGCTTCCCCGGTGGCGCGGTGGTTGAGAGTCCGCCTGCCAATGCAAGGGACACAGGTTCGTGCCCCGGTCTGGGAAGATCCCGCATGCCGCGGAGCGGCTGGGCCCGTGAGCCATGGCCGCTGAGCCTGCGCTCCGCAATGGGAGAGGCCACAACTGTGAGAGGCCCGCGTACCGCAAAAAAAAAAAAAAAAAAAAAAAAATTTCAGAAAATTTACAAAAGTATGAAGAAGAATATAAAAGTCATTTGAACTCCTACTATGTAGTGATAACCACTGTTAACGTTTGAATAATAATTTCCTGGATTTTTAAATATCCAGGGAGCCAAAGGATATTATACATATATATGTATATGTATACATACGTTATTATATATACACACATATATACATGTACATAAACAACACATACATATATATACATACACATATCTAATGATCAAGAGAGAATCTTATTTTATTACCTTCTTCTTGGGGCCAGATGTTGGCTGACACCAAAGCTTCCCAGGAATCAATCAGGAGAAAGGCTGAAGAGCTACTGAGACAGGAGTGAAGTGACCACCACCACCCTCCTTAAAACTTCAATAAAGTCAGCAAAAACTCATCAAAGGCTTAGTGGGAGTGGATTTATTGTGAAAGGACTAAGTTTTACATCTGAGTTTTATGAGGTGAAATAAGATCAGTGCACAGGGGTACAGAAGTGCAGAGGCAGTTGGAAACATGAAGAAGTAAACTTCAGGGGAGGGTGTTGAACTCTCAAGGGCCTTGAAGTTGGTGTTAATCTAATACAAGTTTCACGGGATCTTCAAAGCCAGTTCAACCCCAATGGGGCCCTTAGCTACTATCTGGCTCATTTTCTCTCTCTCTCTCTCTCTGCATGTGTATGTATATATTAATACATACACCCATATATATTCATATATTAGCACACACATATGTGTATATATACATATATATCTATATAATTTTAAAAGAAATTATCATACAAGTTGTGTTGTCTGATATCCTTTTTAATTTTTATTTAATTTTTTAAAATTTTTATTGAAATATAGTTGATTTACAATGCTGTGTTTGTTAGTTTCAGGTATATAGGAAAGTGATTCAGTTACATATATATACTCTTTTTTTTACATTCTCTTCCATTATAGGTTATTACAAGATATTGAGTATAGTTCCCTGTGCTATATAGTAGGTCCTTGTTGGTTATCTATTTTGTATATAGTAGTGTGTATATTTTAATCCCAAACTCCTAATTTATTCCTCCTGGCCCTTTCCCCTTTGGTAACCATAAGTTTGTTTTCTATGTCTGTGAGTCTATTTCTGTCTTGTAAATAAGTACATTTGTATCATTTTTTAAGATTCCACATATAAACTTGATGTCCGTTTTTTTAAAAAGAAACTACTATACAAGTTGTGTAATGTGATTTTTTTTTCACTTAACAGCATAGCTTAAATAACTTTGTGTCAGGAAAAACATATCCAGATTGTGATTTTTTAATAGCAGCAGGATATTCTACGGTGTGATTGGATCAAAATATATTTAACTCTTCCATGATTGAACATTTAGATTATTTCAGTTTTTCACTGTTACAAACAATGCCACAATAAATGTCTTGGACATATATTGATTTGTGTTTTTCTAATAATGTTCTAGGATAAATTCCTAGGAGTAGGATTGCTGGGTCCATTTTGAAGGTTTTGTGGTACAAATTACCAAAGTATCCTTCACAAAAATGGTAGCAATTATTCTCTCACTAATCCTGTATGAGGGGTCATTTTCCTATATGCTTGCTGTAACTAGATATGATGATTCGTATGTATTTTTGGCAATCTGTTAGCTGAGGAATTATAGAACTTTTAAAAAAATTGTTTTATCTCTTTATAGCAAGGATATATTTCCTCCTTTTTGAATTGAAGGACTATAGAAATGTAAATTCCTTATCACATATATTTTAAATATGTTCTAGTTTTTAATTTTGCCATTGTTTCAGTGCATTTTCTGGCAATATAAAAGTCTTCTTTTTTCATTTTTAAGTATACTTAAATGTAATCTTGTGCTTCATGGTTCTGCCTTTGGTGTCATGCTAAAAGGCCTTTATTTACCCTACAGGTGGAAAATGATTCACCTATTCCACACTTTTTCTAGTACTTTTATAGTTTGAAATTTTACTTAAACTTACTTAACTTTTTAAAAAATATTAATTAATTAATTTATTTTTGGCCACATTGGCTCTTCGTTGCTGTGCGCGGGCTTTCTCTAGTTGCGGCGAGCGGGGGCTCCTCTTCGTTGCGGTGCACAGGCTTCTCATTGCGGTGGCTTCTCTTGTTGTGGAGTACAGGCTCTAGGCATGCAGGCTTCAGTAGTTGCAGCACATGGGCTCAGTAGTTGTGGCTCATGGGCTTAGTTACTCCACGGCATGTGGTATCTTCTTGGACCAGGGATCAAACCCATGTCCCCTGCATTGGCAGGAGATTCTTAACCGCTGCGCCACTAGGGAAGTCCCTACTTAAATTTTTAAACACACCTGATATATTTTTTTCACGGAGGGTTAAGGCAATGATTTAACTTTTTTTTTTTTTCCAAATAAATAGCCCAGTGTACCAACACCCTTATTCCCTCTGATTTGAAATGTCTGATTTATGAAAATCTTTGAGCCCAAACTGGTGGAAACTGAGAAATGTAAGAAACACATGTGGAACCTACTTGTCCATGACTAATGCTACCCTTATGATATTAAAATTTTGCATTCCAGAGCTGCATTCCACACTAACCCCACTATAATACATACTTGTTTGCTATTGGCATTCTACCCTCGTAGGCTTGCGTGATTTGGGCATACTACCCAGTCTGTTCACTAAGCATCCAGAAGGGCGTGCCCAACTTTTCTTCTGAAGACCAAACAGTTTTGTGATAAACCATCTGAAAATGAAAAATTACAAGAGAGACCTACATTGTGTATCTACTCTAGGCTTAAAAAAAAAAAAGAATTAGCTTTCTTTCTCTTCCAAGCCTAAGAGAAGCTTCCTCTTTTGTACCAACTTGTAGAAGACAGTAAGCTGGCAGCACCTTTAAATGACACTGTTTCTGCTCTTGGCAGCCAGCAGTTAAAACTTGCTCCTAAGTGCCTTGAATCTGGTTTTAGGCTGGGAACTACAGTGGAATCTCCATTAACTTGGGCCTCTGGGTCTGACATGTGAGGGAAAGTCATCTTTGCTTGGATTTCAAGACTCTTATTCTTAGTACTGTCAAACACAAGGCTCCAGGGAAGAGGAGAGCCTTCCATCTGAACACTGTTTACTAACTTTTTTATTCTGTCACACTCTAAAATTATTTACCAAGAAACCAGGTACTAAACAAATCTTTTTAGAAAATGTGAACTCATGATTATACCCTACTTTATATTACAGTTATTTGTATATTTAGCTCCCTTACTAAATTGTGTACTTCTTGGGGGCAGAGCCTTTGTCTTATACATATTTGTCTCCTCCTGGGGCACCTAATGCAGAGCTAGGGACCCAGAAATGCAGTGTCCTTAATACAGCCTTTAGCTTTAGACAGAACAAACATAGCAACCTGTCTCCATACAGTTAAGTGTATGACTGTAGGCAAGTGGCTTAACATCTTGTAGCCTTAGTTACTTATCTGCAAAATGGGGATCATATTCTCTCTCTTCCCTCTTTCCTACCCTTCTTTCTTTCTTTAACAAACACTTACTGAGCACCTACTCAGTGCCAGCCACCAGGGGACACAAGATAAAATAATGAATAACGTAGGAATGGTCTTTGTTCTCCTGGAACTGTTTGAGGATTAAGAGGGCTGACAAGAATGAGCGTGGTGAGGAAATAAATGTGAGATAGGTTGATGAGAAGTGGGTAGGACTGGAGAGATGTTATTCACTAAATGAGTGCTAATTGGGAGAGGCAAAGGGAATGTGATTCCTTTTAAAAGGTATGATTGATTACCAATGGAAGAGAAAGAGAAGAACAAAGAAAGAAGGAGATAAGAGAGGAATGAAAAGGAAATAGGAGATGTGGATGCAAATGAAAATTAAAAGAGAAGGTAGAAAGGGGGAGGTGAAGAACAGGCAGAAGTTTAAGCTGGTGGATTAGCTGAGCTGTATCTAGACTTATCATCAGGACATAAAGGTGTCACTAAATTGTAGCTGGAAATGTGGTTAGCAAATCTCCCAGTCCAATCCTCTCAACTCACTCATTGCTGGATCCTGTGAGCTGCCTTCCCTGCCCTTCTGGCTTAGAGTTAATGATGCCATATAAAGGGACAGGAAAACCAAGGATAACTCAGAGGTCGAGAGCTTGTGTGAACGGAGTAATAATGACACCATTCATAGGAATAGAAAAGTGAGGCATAGAAATTAGTTAGGTCTTGAGTTTGGTTTAAAACGTAAGTTTCAGGTGTGAGCAGCTTGTCCAGGTGGAGATAACTGATGGCTAGTTGGAGGTTGGAATGTGATTTGGGGAAAAGGTCCCGTTAGAAATACACGTCTGAAAAATGCACACTGAAGTCATGAAATTGGATAATTCCTGAGGGAAAGAACAGAGACAAAGATAAACCAAAGAGCAAATACTGAATTTGAGGGTCATCACCTGGGTGGTAACTAGGTTCCTTCAGGTGGCAAGAGGAGGAAGGACTACAATCAGAGGAAACTGGAGTTGCCTGTGGAAGAAGAGCCAAAGGAGTATCATGGCAGTGAACCCAAGAGGAGAAATTTCAAGAGAAGGATGGCAGGTGACCACTGGTGATAAGTGATACTGTGTACAGATTAAAGACACTAAGGACAAAGGGAAGAGCTGTTGGATTTGAGGGTAAGAAGATCAGTGGTGACTTTTAGGAACTACTTCATTGAGGTGAAAGAAAGGGACATTCGCTGGTAAGGGACAAGTGAACTGTCAAGAGTGAACACATTGACCAGAGAGCCCTCCAGTGTGGGTATCACCTGGGTGCTTACTAGAAATGCAGATTCTCAGGTCCTTACCTACTCAGAATCTGCCTTCGAATGCTGTTCCCCAGGTGATTCACATGCAAGCAGTGTTGGAGAAGCTGTAGAGTCCTTGTTCAGGGTGACTGGTAGGGAAAGAACGTTGACAGTAGTATCTTGAGGTGACAGCACAGCCTCAAGAAGCATCTCTTAGAATAGGGGAGATGGGTACAGGTTTTTAGCCAGAAAGGAAGGGATAGGAGGAGGGGAAGATGTTCAAAAGGAGAAGAGAGAGCTGATGAAGAAAGGAAGTGGATGGAACCAGGAGTCGGAAGAGAGAAACTTCTCCCTCTGCAAGGAGGAAGGAGGTGCCGGGAGTGGAGAGGGACGGGTGGTCACGGAAAGTGGAGAAAAAGTGGTGGTTTTCTCATATAACACATGGCCTTGAGGACAGGGGCTGACCTCCATCATCTATTTGTGGACCATCCTAAGACATTGCTGCACCTTAGTAATGATTCATGGAAGGAAAACATGTAGGCAGAGTGAATCTCAGCAAAAATAGAATTATTCGTTGCCGTTGTGATTTCTGGGGCACTGCAAAGAGACTGGTACCCAAAATGCATTCCTCTATTTTAAAAAAAATGTGTTTCTTGTTAAATGGTTTATAGCATCTTAAGGAATATTTTAAAATAATATCTCTCTCACATTTGGTTTCTTGAAAGTGGAAGGTCACGCTAAAATTAAATTTTCCTGCAGTTAATAGGAGTTTAGTATTCAAGCTTTGTGCTGGGGCCAGTAGTTATTTGCAAACTGGTTTAACAGGTAAAATAAAAAAAGAATGAAAAGGGATACAGGGTAGCTAAAAAAAGAACTCTGAAGATTTTTTTTTTTAATGGAGAAATTAAATTAATTCTCCAGTTTCTTTTGGTTTCCTTTTGCTAAGTCTGGGCCTACTACATAATTAGAGTGTATGTTTATTCAGGATGTCATAAGAAAATATTTGCAAAGCACCTTTACTGATGGAATGGATGTAACAAGAAGCTATGAGAGTTAATAGAACGATCTGCAGGCCAGATGCTGCTGCTTAATGTTTGATTTCCAAAAGAAAACCACAAAAACCTTTCATTGTAAAAATGGTTAGCATCGTTGGAAAAATTTGCTCCAGAGGAGAAACATGCATTAAGAATTTGTAAGGGGACACAGTCTTTCTTCCCTTGACCTTCCTTCCCTCATGTTCTTAAAATCAGAAGCGATTTTTGAACCAGAGCTTTTTAAAAAAGATTTGGGGCTTCCCTGGTGGTGCAGTGGTTAAGAATCCACCTGCCAATGCAGGGGACATGAGTTCAAACCCTGGTCTGGGAAGACCCCACATGCCGCGAGCAACTAAGCCCGTGTGCCACAACTACTGAGCCTGTGCTCTAGAGCCCTTGAGCCACAACTACTGAGCCCATGAGCCACAGCTACTGAGCCCATGAGCCACAACTACTGAGCCTGCGTGCCACAACTACTGAAGCCCGTGCACCTAGAGCCCATGCTCCACAACAAGAGAAGCCACCATAATGAGAAGCCCACGCACCACAACAAAGAGTAGCCCACCTCGCCGCAACTAGAGAAAGCCTGCGCACAGCAACAAAGACTCAATGCAGCCAAAAATAAATTAAAAAAAAAAAAGATTGGTACAAGTTTCTTGTGTCTTCCCATTGACCCATATTTTGATAGGGGGAGGCTGAAGTGTGGAAGAGAGTATGATTATGAGAACTGCGTGGTGAGCGGTGGGTAGGAGAGGCTGATAAAGGTGGAGGAACAGTACAGAGAAATTTTGCACACCAAAGAGAAATTTCTCCTGCTTCACAAATTTCCTTTGGGTTGCCGTAAAATGTCTTCCTTCAATTCATGTGTGCTGAATATTCATGTTATGTGAATGGCCCAGTAGTTATTTACAAACTTGTCTTAAAAATTGTTCTAATTTTTTACCCATGATTTTCATTTTTACTAACATGAAAGTTCAATTTTTCAATACCCTACTTGGAGTTAAGATTGGAAATATGCTCCCTGCTCCCTATTTTTTCTTTCTTTCTTTTTAACTGATTGTGAAATAAAGCAGAGACATAATGTACTCTGTACACTAGGCAGAGTTTGAGATTTTTTTAATCCAGTGCAAATATAGTGAGTTGATTGAAATACATCCAGAAGCTTAGATCGTTTGTCAAGCAAACACGCTATGTCTGCCTCAAAGTCACAGTGGTCCCAGCTATTTTCATTTTATAACAAAACTGGTTTCATGCAATTTCACAGTGCAGATTGTTTTTACTCTTTTTAAATTTTTAAAAATTTTATTCAAGTATAGTTGGTTTATAACCTTGTGTTAATTTCTGCTGTACAGTAAAGTGATTCAGTTATACATATACCTATTCTTTTCCATTATGGTTTATCACAGGATATTGAATATAGTTCCCTGTCCTGTACAGTAGGGCCTCATTGTTTATCCTGACTTAGCTTTTTTCTTTCTTTCTTTCTTTCTTCCTTTTTTCCTTCCTTCCTTCCTTCCTTTCTTTCTTTCTTTCTTTCTTTTCTTTCTTTTCTTTCCTTTCTTTCTTTCCACAGTGGAGATTTTTACGTAAGTTGAAGTTAAGAAGTCTTAACTTCTTCTCACCTACTTGGCCTGAGTTTAAAATCTTGTAATTTAGGCAGATAGTTGCAGAAACAAAAATTCAGCAAAAGCATTTAAAGAATAAGTAATAGTTGTTATGGCAATATGCCCTCCTCTCTCCTAGCTATCAGGAAGGGACCCCTGTCATCACTTCTCAGAAATGTCTGTCAGTGCTATCTGCCACCACAGATCTCTTCTTCAAGGTAGTTTCAGTGAATGGTATGGGCGTCTCACCTAAGTGGAAAATTCCTGTCACTGACACGTGCCAGCAGGTAGGTGGGGTTTCAAAGAACTGCAACTGCCTGTCGTATTAAAATTCTGCTGAGACAGAAAATCATGCCTTGCACACCCTGGAATTTATTTATTTTTTCTTTTGCTCCAAGAAAAGGACTAGTTGAAAGTTAGAACATGTGTGAACTAGGATAGCAGGGTTTTAACAAAGTTCTGGTAATGCCAATCGCTGTGCAAGAAGACAGCCCAGTGGTACCTTCTCCCCTCAGTTTCAAGCAACTTAGTAAACACCCCTCATCTCTGGAGTCCAGAGGCAAGGTCTCTTGGCCTCACTAGTGGAGTGGTTTTACTGTGGTCTGGTGAGCAGACCATCTCATCGCAATAGCCACCAAGCCTCTGAGTTACTACTTGGAGGGAAGCTGGCAGCATTTGTGTTCTCCCTTTAGGATTCTTGCCGAAGTTTGCAAACTCAGATGCTTACAAGGGACAGACAGGTGATTTAACAGAGCAGGGAAGGCAGTTGGAGACTTGAAGAACCAGAAAACTCTTGCCCAATACAAGGCCCTGGCGTGGTTCAGAGTGGCCAGCCCTTCTCACCTCCATCTCGTTGTTGTACAGGAATGGGGCTCCATGTTGCCCGATCTTTGGATTTGTCAAGAGAAGCCAGATATTTTTGTGAAATCTACTCATTATAAACTATTGGCAACAAATTCAGAAAATATTTTGAACACTTTTTTAAGTGTTCAAAAACATTTCACCTCCTTCAATTCTTTGCTCAAATGTCACCTTCTCAGTAAGGATTTCCCTGACCACCCTATTTTAAATGACACCCCCTACCCCACCCTCGAACTTCCTTATTCCCTTTCTCTGCTTTATCTTCCTCCATGGCTCTTGTTACTATCCAATAAGGGGAGAAACTTTTATCTGACTGCACCCCTTCTGGCTGTCCACCATTAAGAACAGTGTTTGGCCCACAGAAAGTTCTCAAGAATATTATTGAATAAACGCAGGTCCAATACACAGAGACAGGACTAGGGTGAGGGGAGTGAAGCACCGAGGGTGCCAACTTTAAGGAGGCACTGAGCTTCCATGACCGCGGAGTGAGCACCTCCTTAAATTTTGTATCCTAGATGCCACACTCTCCTCACCCTAGTCACTGTCATAGTGATGCAATTCCCAGAGTGGTCTCATATAATTCTGAGGGCAGGGTAAGATAGAGGGAAAGGGATTAGAGTGTTTAAAAATTAACGTGCTGCTGTTATTTTAAACGGCATAATTCTAGTGAATCTCTAATAAGCCCATCAGCAGCACAGGTGATATTGACCATGAATGGTGCAGTGATCTACAGTTAGGATACAACTCTTCTGGGGATTAGGAATTTCACTGTATGCCCTCTTCTGCATTCGTACATAGAAAAATGTAAAACATGATGAGCTCATAGGAAAATTTTCCATCAGTAAGGAGAGACAGACTTGATTCCAGGTCTAGGCATAGGATGACCAGCATTGAGTGCCCATTTATTGAAAACCACCAAAATGTGGAACAAATTGAAAAAAAGAATTAACATCTGTGGAAGAGGTATTGTAATCCATTTTCAAATTGTAGTCAAAACAAAACTTTGAGGGAATTCCCTGGTGGTCCAGTGGTTAGGACTCGGTGCTTTCACTGCTGGGGCCGAGGTTATGTTTCTAGTCAGGAAACTAAGGTCCTGCAAGGTGGCACGGCCAAAAAAAAAGGAAAAAAATTTGAATAAAAGGAAATAATTATGAGAAAATTTCCGGGTACTGTAACAAGGGCCAGACAACATTTTTAATATACAGCTTTACTGGTTGAGAGGAATGTTATTCTGCACTTAATACCCAAAGTGTATGTCCAAGTGACAATGAACCATAGTATATAGAACTAGTGTAATGGTGAATATTATAGGTTGTTAAATGGGAAATGTGGATAGGCTCTGAGATAGAATAGCTATCAGGTACCAAAGAGGATAATGAGACAGATCAAAATAGAAGTTGTTAAATGTTGCTGGAATTTGTTGAGAAACTGTTGGTTTCTCAAACAGAGTTGCACTGGTAGGGACCTACCAAGGGGACTTCTGAAGAACCCACAGTATGGGAGAATCAGCTTTAAGCCTCTCCCATGCCAGACAGCGCGAAGCCCTTTGGTATGACACCAGTCAAGGAAGAACTTTCTACCCCTTTCCCTCTTCGCTCTAACCCCAAGAACCTACCAGCTTTGCTTAGCAGGTTGAGAGTGAGAGAAAAGGCCCACCACCACTCTTCCTGGAAGCCTGCTCTTGCTAGGAGGGGGAAAAGATTTAACACTAAATCAAAGAAAGAGTTCTTTTTATTGCATGGGACTGGGCATTCTCATTATTGGGTGGAGACTGTTTTGTGACATCAAGTGACCTAAGATGTCCTATTTCCTAAGAGTGAGCAGAAAAATCATGGAACATGCTGGATTTCAGTCAGGGGAAGGGGAAACTGAACAAATTTTAAAGGGACAGTTGGAATCGAAGCTCAAGTTTCCTTCTGATTACCAGTCATGAATGTGCTTGTTCACTGTACCGATACCGAGAGCTAAAGCAGGCCCTGCAGTAGTTCTATGGCCAGTCTCTGCCATTATTGTTAAATTATCTAGAGAATGTGCTCTTGGGAAGAATAACTAAGAATAGCTTTAAAAGAGTGAAAAAAGAAAAAAATATGATGTGGTATAGTCTTAGGTGCATTTGTATGGCTGTGTAGTAACTGGGAGTTAAAGAAGTTTCTTAGTTCAGACTACTGTAACAGAATACCATCCACAAAGTGTTTTAAACGACAGACATTTATTTCTCACAGTTCTTCACGCTGGGAAGTCCAAGATTAAGGCACCTGCAACTCTGGTGTCTGGTGGGGACCTTCCTTCTGGTTTGCAGAATGCCATCTACTAGTCATATCCTCATATAGCAGAGAGAGCAGAAGGGAAGAAAACTCTCTCATATCTCTTCTTAAAAAGGCACTAATCCCATCTAGGGTTCCACCCTTGAGACCTAATTACCTCCCAAAGACCCCATTTCCAAACACCATCACAGTGGGGATTAGGGTTTTAACACATGAGTTTTGGGGGGACACAAACATTCAGTCTATAGGAAATAGTGAAGGAGCTCAGAGTAAAGGTCTTGGAGGGAAGAATGAAGCCAACTAGTCCTGAGAGCTTGGTGGAGCTTGGTCCTCTCCTTAAGAATTTACCCCTCACTAGTTACAAAAATGAGAATCTCCCTTGTAAAACAGAATCCATTGCTCTTAGTTCATACCTTTCAATTCAAGTGTTGTAAAATGAGATTTTGAAGCACAATTAACAAACTCTAGAAAGTGAGATAACAAGTAATGTATTTTGAATAGGATAAGGAAGTGAAAGGAATGTAATTTTGGAAGACAGAGTCAGATCTACCTCTTAGGGCTCTGTGCCTCTCAGTTTCCTCATCTGTAAAAAATATGGATATTAATACTATTTTTAGGGTTATTGGGTGGATTAAATGAGAACATATACGTAAATAAATTCTTATACTATGTTGGTCCACAGCCAGCATCCAATAAATGAGAACCATTATTATTTTTAAGAAATGATTCCTTTAAGCCACTAAGTTTTGTTTTGTCTTGTTTTTTAAAATTTATTTATTTATTTTTGGCTGCGTTGGGTCTTCGTTGCTGAACGCAGGCTTTCTCTAGTTGTGGTGAGCAGGGGCTACTCTTTGTTGTAGTGCGCGGCCTTCTCATTGCAGTGGCTTCTCTTGTTGCAGAGCAGGGGCTCTAGATGCATGGGCTTCGGTAGTTGTTGCACGTGGGCTCATTAGTTGTGGCTCATGGGCTCTATAGAGCAGGCTCCATAGTTGTGGCGTGGGGGCTTAGTTGCTTGGTGGCATGTGGGATCTTCCCAGACCAGGACTCGAACCTGTGTCCCCTGCATTAGCAGGTGGATTCTTAACCACTGTGTCACCAGAGAAGTCCCAAGAACTATTATTATTAAAGTAAATACTAGAAGACTCACCATCTACAATGGGGAAAAAAAAATTATTTGTATCACTTGTGTATTACTTACCTCTGTTGTTATCATTAGTATGCAATGACAGGCTTATGAACATTCTTGCAGAAAATTTACATTGGAACAAATATATTTATTTAGTGTAATTTGCTTGCCTAACATGAATACGAGGAAGCACATGGCAGAAGACTTGTATAATAGTCAAGGAAAGACCTCCAAATATATCCTCCTAGAAAATTATCTCTTTTCAATTTTACTTCACACACTAAAAAATATATGTTTGGAGGGTTTCAATAATAACTTCAGCATTCCTTAAGAAGATTAGGAGAGCCATTCTAAAGTGAGTGATTATTTTCATTTTTAAAAGGGAAAAGGGACTTCCCTGGTGGCACATTGGTTAAGAATCTGCCTGCCAATGCAGGGAACACAGTTTCGAGCCCTGGTCCGGGAAGATCCCATATGCCGTGGAGCAACTAAGCCTGTGCACCACAACTACTGAGGCTGCATGCTACAACTACTGAAGCCCACATGCCTAGAGCCTGTGCTCTGCAACAAGAGAAGCCACCGCAATGAGAAGCACCACTACGAAGAGTAGCCCCTGCTCACTGCAACTAGAGAAGAGCCCGTACGCAGCAACAAAGACCCAACGCAGGCAAAAATAAATAAATAATAAATAAATTTATTTAAAAAAATAAAGGGGAAAAGCCTAGTTTATTTTAAGATGGTGGAAACCTACCCTAATGCAGCTAATGTAACAACTCCTAATGCAAACAGTCTTATGACTTTGTTTTGTCTTATGCCATCTCAGTAAACATTTGTAGGACCTGACATACCAAACTGGGCTGATTTCCCAGAGTCCCAGGAGATGATGGGAGACTTTTTTTTTTAATGCATGTCTCTACTTTTTAGCAGTTTCAATAAAATATAACTTAAGTTGTGGGTAACATAAAACAGGTATCATCAATCCATGTGCTACTATGGTTAGCAGCATTGCATGCTATCAGCCAGTAAGAATGGAAGATCAGATTCTGGCCCTTTCTTAACAAGTGAAAAGTGATCTTGATAGAGGTTACATAAGTTATTACATAGGTAGATATTTGAAGATTGACATTAGACTGTTCTTGTATGTGTCCCATCTATACATAAGTCCTTTATTATCAATATGCCATCCCTTGGTAAACCTGCACTGCTTTGGGGACTGTTCTCCTTCTGTACAGTTCAGGTTCTGGGTCTCTCAGTGAAGAGCTGGTGCCCTTGTAAGCCCAGAGTGGGGATCCTTTGAGGATGTGAGAGCAAGATGTACAGTGTTTGAGATTTTACTTTCTACTACCCAAATTGTATTTTGATTTTAGTGGTAGTTACGTGTGTCTACACATTTGTCAAAACTCACTGAACTTCAAAAAGGGTGTGCTTCATTATAATTATACCTCAATAAAATTAGTTAAAAGTAATTATGTGCCAATCAGATTACTAAAAAGTAATAATGGACATGAAAAAAAAAACTTCAGTGGCTCCCATTGGCCTATGAGATTAAATTCACACTGCTGAAGATATTTAAAGCTCTCTGTTACATGGTTGCAGGTTACCTTCAGCAGAGGTTTTTAACCTATTTGGTGTCATGGCCCCTTTTGATGGTCTGGTGAAAACTGTGGACTCCTACTCAGAGTAATGTTTTTTGGGGGTTTTTTTTGTTTGTTTTGTTTTGTTTTTATTTTTTAACATCTTTATTGGAGTATAATTGCTTTACAATGGTGTGTTAGTTGCTGCTATTTAACAAAGTGAATCAGCTATACGTATACATATATCCCCATATCCCCTCCCTTTTGCATCTCCCTCCCACCCTCCCTATCCCAGCCCTCTAGGTGGTCACAAAGCACCAAGCTGATCTCCCTGTGCTATGCGGCTGCTTCCCATTAGCTACTATTTTACATTTGGTAGTATATATGTCAATTCCACTCTCTCACTTCGCCTCAGCTTACCCTGCCCCCTCCCTCTGTCCTCAAATCCATTCTCTACGTCTGCGTCTTTATTCCTGTCCTGCCCCTAGGTTCTTCAGAACCTTTTTTTTTTTTTTAGATTCCGTATATATGTGTTAGCATATGGTATTTGTTTTTCTCTTTCTGACTTACTTCACTCTGTATGACAGACTCTAGGTCTATCCACCTCACTACAAATAACTCAATTTTTTTCTTTTTATGGCTGAGTAATATTCCATTGTATATATGTGCCACATCTTTATCCATTCAACTGTCAATGGACACTTTGGTTGCTTCCATGTCCTGGCTACTGTAAATAGTGCTGCAATGAACATTGTGGTACATGACTCTTTTTGAATTATGGTTTTCTCAGGGTATGTGCGCAGTAGTGGGATTGCTGGGTCGTATGGTAGTTCTATTTTTAGTTTTTTAAGGAACCTCCATACTGTTCTCCATAGTGGCTGTATCAATCTACATTCCCACCAACACTGCAAGAGGCTTCCCTTTTCTCCATACCCTCTACAGCATTTATTGTTTGTAGATTTTTTGATGATGGCCATTCTGACTGGTGTGAGGTGATACCTCATTGTAATTTCGATTTGCATTTCTCTAATGATTATTGATGTTGAGCATCCTTTCATGTGTTTGTTGTCTATCTGTATATCTTCTTTGGAGAAGTGTCTATTTATGTCTTCTGCCCATTTTTGGATTGGGTTGTTTGTTTTCTTGATATTGAGCTGAATGAGCTGCTTGTATATTTTGGAGATTAATCTTTTGTCAGTTGCTTTGTTTGCAAATATTTTCTCCCATTCTGAGGGTTGTCTTTTTGTCTTGTTTATGGTTTCCTTTGCTGTGCAAAAGCTTTTAAGTTTCATTAGGTCCCATTTGTTTATTTTTGGTTTTATTTCTATTTCTCCAGATGGTGGGTCAAAAAGGATATTGCTGTGATTTATGTCATAGAGCATTTGTCTATGTTTTCCTCTAAGAGTTTTATAGTGTCTGGCCTTACATTTAGCTCTTTAATCCATTTTGAGTTTATTTTTGTGTATGGTGTTAGGAAGTGTTCTAATTTCATTCTTTTACATGTAGCTGTCCAGTTTTCCCAGCACCACTTATTGAAGAGGCTGTCTTTTATCCACTGTATATTCTTGCCTCCTTTATGCATGGGTTTATCTTTGGCTTTCTATACTGTGCCATTGATCTATACTTCTGTTTTTGTGCCAGTACCATACTGTCTTGATTACTGTAGCTTTGTAGTATAGTCTGAAGTCAGGGAACCTGATTCCTCCAGCTCTGTTTTTCTTTCTCAAGATTGCTTTGGCTTCACGGTCTTTTGTGTTTCTATACAAGTTGTGAAATTTTTTGTTCTAGTTCTGTGAAAAATGCTATTGGTAGTTTGATGGGAATTGCATTGAATCTGTAGATTGGTTTGGGTAGTATAGTCATTTTCACAATGTTGATTCTTCCAATCCAAGAACATGGTATATCTCTCCATCTGTTTTAAAACACGTAAAATAAAACATGTAAGAGTATAAAGGAAACCAATTAAATGGAATTTATATCAAAATATGTATCAAATTTTTGATATAGTAGTATATGTACTTCCTCATTAACTCATTAAATGACAAGGGCTGGCATAAGTCTCATAACTACAATAATGTCAAAGTATTGATGAACATAAACAGTAGCTTAAGATCTCTGCAACAACTCTAATGTGAAATCATCTGTGAGTTTTATTGGTGACAAAGTCACACATATTGCTAATACTATTGTGATTTTTTTTTGATCACATTCAAAATGGAAGGAAATGCTAAATTTCAGTTAAGAGGTTAGTAAAAAAAAAAGGTACATTTTTTTCCCGGTCAAATTCAACCTCATCCACACACACTCTTCCCCAACTCCCTCTCTGCCTTAATTCCAGGCTAAAAACTCCTGCCTAATCCCTTGTTCCCCAACAATCCTCCAGACACCCTCTGCCTCTGCTTTAGTGCAGGGCTTACCCATCCTAAAACCTGCAGGGACAGCAAGTAACATGAGTATGTGAATGGACACCTAAGTTAGGCAATGGAAAATGATGACTGATACAGAGCCCATGTTTTCCCTCAGGGCATTCAAATACATTTGTTTTTTTAAAAAATACAATAATGTACTAGCCAGGGGAAGGTTAGCACAGAGTTGGCCAGTGTGCAACCACTGCTTAATCAAGCGGAATGAACTGCCTGTTCTCCTCCTCCCACCCTCCCTCAGCATCTCCAGGGAGCTTCGTTTGTGTAGAAAGCCCTTCCCCTCTAATCTCTGTTAATCAAAATACAGCTAGTTCAGAGGCTGGCATTTCCTGCTTCCCCTAGCTGGCAGTCATCTGATCCCTCTCTCTCCTCCCAGAACACTTAGTTCAAATCTGTTCTATTTTTTTTTAATACAGGTCCCATTTTGCCTTTCATTGTGGTTTTTGATGTCCATGTTTCTTTCACCTTCTGTCATCCATCCTGAGCTCCTTGAGGGCATCACACCTGATGTTTCTCTTTGCATCTCTCATAGTGCCTGTGCTCTGGTGCACACAAAGCCAAGGGGATGCAGCGGAGTCAGATTGACCGTGTTGGGCTGGCCTCTGCCTCCCCTCTTCTCTGCCTCATGTTTTTGTGTCTTTTACTGATAGATTCTAATGCTTCAAGCACTAGAAACAAAGCCCTGACGTACTTTTCTTTCATGGGAGAGCTTACAATACAGCCATAAAACTCCCAGCCAGAAAAGTAATTGATGTCATTTAAAGCCTTCCTCCAGGAATGGACATTCCTTCATTCAAGCATTCATTCCTGTCATTTCTTATTCTACTTAGAGACCAGGTGAGAGCTTACTGTCTGAAATACATCAGGTGGGGACTGGCAGGATATACACACTGTGATGCGTGTTTGTGAAACTGTTTCTTAGTAGCCTAGAGACAAGGAGATTAATGCCTCTTCATGAAAGGCATGCATTCCTCCTCAAATGGGGTGGAGTTGCCCAAGTAGCATCCTATTATTTATATTTTATTTTTTAATTGAAGTATAGTTAATTTATAATGTTGTGTTAGTTTCAAGTGTACAGCAAAGTGATTCAGTTATACATATATATATATACATATCCTTTTTCAGATTCTTTTCCATTATAGGTTATTACAAGATATTGAATATAGTTCCCTGTGCTATATAGTAGGTACTTCTGTTTACCTATTTTATATATAGTAGTATATATATGTTCATCCCAAACTCCTAGTTTATCTCTCCCCCAGCCCCGCTATTCCATTTGGTAACCATAAGATGGTTTTCTATCTCTGTGAATCTATTTCTATTTTGTAAATAAGTTCGTTTGTATCATTTTTTTAGATTCCACAAATAAGTAATATCATACGATATTTGTCTTTTTCTGACTTCGTTTAATATGATAATCTCTAGGTCCATCCACCTTGCTGCAAATGGCACTATTTCATTTTATTTATGGCTGAGTAATATTCCATTGTATATATGTACCACAAGTAGTATCCTATTAATATGGTCAGTCAGCAGTGCCCAAAGCCCCACTGAATACCCATAGCTGTGGTCTCTCTGAAGTTACATTTAAAAACATGAAAGACAATAAAATCTTAGTTTATCTCCTGGTTTTTAAAATTCTCTGCCGTGTGACCTTGAACAAATTACTGAAGATATCTGAGCCTCAGTTTTGTCATCTGTAAATATGGATGGTAAAAACATCTACCCCCTAGGGTTATTCAGTGGTTAAATGAGTTAATACATGTACAACATTTAGACCAGTGCCTGGCACATGGGAAGTGCCCCATCAATGTCACAAGTGTCTGCGAAAACAAAACATTCCCATGCATCTATTTTTTATTAAGCACTTGCTACTGGGTAGGCACTGGGTTAGGCATTAGGGATTTAAATCTAAATAAAACATCACTTTATCTTCAAGGAACTCATGGTATAATATAATGTTTTTCAGCCTATAGACTGGAGGTTCCTTAGGAAACCTTTTTCTGAGAATCTGTTTGTTCATCAGACTGAACAAATAATCTGCCTCAGACATAATATGCTTTACTTTAAAAACATGTAGTTACTTTGGGATTAGTAAATCTTAACATCATTTAGAAGGACTTCTTATTTCATACTTTTTGTCATTACATATCATCTCAACCCACATGAAGGGAACAAATGTGATCGTGTGCTGGTCCCCAACATTTTTCGGAGGATATCAAAAATAGCTTCCTGTGGTCGAGGTGGCTGGATCCACTGAGTGGATGGTACATTCTGATAGAAACACAGATCATCATGTCTGCTTAGGCATAAAGGGAATTCTGCCCCTGAAGAATGGCAGTTAGTGCCAAGATACTGCATGGGGGAGACTGATTCTCAGGAAATATTTCATCAGAAGTTTCCAGGTGCTCCCCCCGCAAACTGGGAACCCTTCACAAAGAAGAAAGAAGTAGAAGGACACTCCCAAATTGACTCCACAAGGAGGGCTTCTGTTTAGGAGTTTCTGTTTCTCTGATCCAGCTGAAGCAGGAGAAGGTCTCCAAGGTTCCCAAGATCAGAGGGGCAACCAGTGGTTGCTGATGGTGGATTTCTGTGAATGCCTCTTGGGTGTGGCTACTGATGGAGGGCCCCACAGACAGGCAGAGGTTGCAGAGAAGCATTTGATTCCCTTCTCCCTGCTGCTGTTCTGGTACTATAGAAATTACAGAATTGTTCATCCTAATAGCGTCAGTTGCTAACCAGCAGGTTTAAGTTTTTAGATCTCCTCTTTTTATGACAGATCGTATGAAGGGGTGGGAGAGCCTGAGTGTGTTGGATTCTGATCTGTGTCGCAGTTTGAATTTTCTGTCTTGGCAGTCCACCTAGATAAAGTCTTTAACAGACTGCAGTGACTTTTCTGGCAAAACCACTGGGAACTATTGCCAACACTAAGAAACTCATACCAGCAGAGATTGGATGAGAACCTCCTACCTTGTTCTTTAGAGTCCCATGCCTTAAAGTAGTTATGGTGCAATGTTCCTTTATAGAGGAGATCAGTAATACTTGCTTTCTGGTCCAGAACAGAAGGTCAGTGCACTTTGCTGCAGACAAGTCTGGGTGATGTTTTGGTAGTTATATCATTCTCAAGCCACTTGGTGATCTCCATGGAAAAAAGGTCTCACTGTTTTGTGTTGTTTTGCTTTGTACGATTTTTGTTTTTCTTGTCTGGGAACTCATGTCTTTCATTACTCCCAGAAAAATCATAATTCAGTACCAAGTTTATTGGCTGGCAGTAGCAGACACTCAGTACAAATTATCGACTGACTGAAGAAGTGCTTATTCATATACCAGTTAAACCCTAAGCTGTGTTAGCTCTCCTTAGTCACATTCCCATCCCTGAGGTGTTTTCTTTTAGGTGTTTCTTTTAGTTGTTTTCTTTTACCTTCTTTATTCAAAAAGTTGTTGTGGGCCTGATGAACAAGTGGGGTTGTTTAGTAGTAAAGAGTATGAGCTTTGCACTCAAACAACACCTCCACGTGAATTTTGGCTCTGCAAATAACTCGATGGGTGATCTCAAACAACAAACTCTTTGAGCCTCAGTTTCTTCTTCATTAAAATGTGCTGAATAAAACCTACCTCATAAAGTTGTTGATAGAATTAAATGAAATAAGACAGGTTTTCCCAAATTTCAGTCATTTGTAACTTGTCCATACAAAAATTGCTTGCACAGTTTTTGCCATATTTAAATACTACCTGTGCGGTTAAGAATCCACCTGCCGATGCAGGGGACAAGGGTTCAAGCCCTGGTCCAGGAAGATCCCACATGCCACGGAGCAACTAAGCCTGTGTGCCACAACTACTGAGCATGCGCTCTAGAGCCCACGAGCCACAACTACTGAGCCCACGTGCTGCAACTACCGAAACCTGCGCACCTAGAGCCCCTGCTCCACAATAAAGAGAAGCCACCACGAGACGCCTGCACACTGCAACAAAGAGTAGCCCCCGCCTGCCACAACTAGAGAAAGCCTGCATGCAGCAACAAAGACCCAATGTGGCTAAAAATAAAGAAATCAAATTTTAAAATAAATTAATTAAAAATTTTAAAAATAATAAGTAAATAAATACCACCTGTGCTATGATTCCCTTAATGTTTTCTGTAACTCAATTTTAATACAGATTAATTTTAAAAGATAAATGGATACTTATCACCTCCCTGGTGATAAGAATTTAAGTATAAAAATAAATGTCATGGAGACTAAACAATATTAAGTTCTAGCTGCTTATTTTTACCTGCTAAAGTCTCTGACCTAAGGTCTGCTCTATTTGTTAGAAAGATTACTGTCATGTGTTAAAGACATATTAACCCCAAACTGACACCTTATTTTTTGTTTAATCAAAAGAACTAAAAAATGATCAAAAGGGAATCATTTTTTCTCTGTTTGATTCAATGTTACCTCTTACCCTGTTATATTATTCATATTGTCTCAGGTATTGCCAATGGCATGTGCATCACATTTTAGAAAGCTGAGATAAAATTTGCGAAGATTTTATGTTTCTGAGTGAAATGACAGATACACCTTGAGGATGCAGCTCTACTGGATCACATGCAGGCACAATATCCACTAAGAAAGTGCAGTTTCGACATAGAAGAGAGGGAAGGAAAGTCTGCTGTGGGTTCCCCCTGACCTTTGCGTGTTTCCACGAAGGACTCTGAGGTCAAATACTAGACCCCACAGTGGGTTCTCACTCCTGGCCTCAGGGGAGACTGGGAACCTTCACTCATCCAACAGAGCTCACAGCTAGGAGTGGTGGTATGCAGATGATGGGAGAAACTGGAGAGGGAGAAGCACCTTTTGAAATATCCCACCTTGGTCTCTACTTCCTTAGAGTCTGCTGTGGGCTGAATAATACCCAGTGCCTTAGAATGTGACTGTACTTGGAGATAGGGTCTTTAAAGAGATAATTAAGGCAAAGTGAGGTCATTAGGGTAGGTCCTAATATGACTTGCGTTTTTTAAGAAGAGATCAGGACACAGATACACACAGAGGGAAGACCATGTGAAGACACAGGGAGAAGAGGTCATCTCCAAGCCAAGGAAAGAGGCCTCAGAAGAAACCAACCCTGCTGTCATCTTGATTTTGGACTTCTGGCTTCCAGAATTGTGAGGCAATCGATTTCCATTGTTCAAACCACCCAGTCTGTTGTACTTTATGAGAGCAGCGCTAGCAGACTAATACAGAGTCAGTGCTTCCCATCTGAATGAAGGGGATAAGGGCCAAATAGTTAATCACTCATTGACAGTGACACCCAATGTCATGCACTGGCTGGTGTGATAGAGAGAGCCAGGATCATTTGACTTTTTACATATATTTCTCCTTTACTATGCTCTCAATCCAGCCATTGAAATTCCTCATCGGAAAAAAAGGGGAGTGTTTTAGAAAAGCCTTGGTTATTTTGTCAGCTTAGAGGACAAATTTTAATGGTTTTATATAATCTTGATAAGATTTGAATTGTCTTAAATGTCAAAATAGAATTCTGCTTCTCAGCCTGCTCAAGGCCCAGGTGAACTGATTTTCCCTGTTTTGACCTTGTCATTTCTTTTATTCCTTACGCACATAATAGCCTTTCAACTTTGTTGCAACTATGTCTTGTGCATAAGTTCTCAGGTGACACCCACTTACCATGTTTGTGTCCTTTCTCCTCTCTCACTATGTCTTCTCTCTCCTTTTTATCATCATTGTGTCAAGTAAAGGCTTTAATTTCAAGTTCTGATACCATCTTCCTGCCACTCCTGTGCATTTCTGAGCATCCTTGGCGTGTATGGAATTCAGCTAACGTGCCAGTTCACATTTATGTTCGTTAAGTTTATTACATATTCTTTTTGCTCCTGGTGTACCCAAAGAATGCAGCACAGCCAGAATCGCAAAGACTCCTACCTAGAGCTAAGGGGAACTTCTCTTTGTGCCTGCGTATCTTTGTAACTAGCTCCAAGAATTCTGACTGTCCCTAATTAGTTTGTAAAATGTTTGCCATTGTACATTCTGTCTCTTGAGAAAAGCTCTCCTGGCCTCGTGGGTTCAAGCAAAGTTCAATTATGACTTCTTTGAATATCATCTATAATCACAAACGTTGGCCAGAAAGACCAGTGCTTGAAAAGGTTTTAAGTGCTTCCGGCTCCCTACTTGGTTAATTGGTTAGGAAGATGTTTGAGCATTTTATGGAAGAATACTAAGTGTTTTGAGGGCATCATCCAACCAGTTTATCTAGAAGTAATGGGTGAGTGTTGGAGATAAGTGACATGTCTCATCATTAGCCACATGGCAGGGACTGGAGGAAAGGAACAAGACAAAGAAAGTCCTAAGACCTTAAGATAAATAGTGAGTCACTCAAGTCCTCAGAGCCTCTGGTGAGCTAGTGTGGTCTACCAGTGACACAGAAGATGAGACCTGCATGGTAGAAACCCCTAGTACAAATAGCAGCTGGGAAAAGTGACGTTGATTATTCACTGCCTTTTTGTGTTTTGTTTTATGTGGTCACTTTCTTCTTGGGAATAAATCCCTCCCTCTTAGAGTTTTTCCTGGCCTGATTTTGGGGCCTACCTCTTGGTTATAAGATATGTTCTGATTTATAAGTTTCTGTGAAGGCTTGGCCTGTGAATAGATCCTTTATCCTGTTTGAAAGTTTCTGTGCAGTTGGAATTTAGAAAATCTGCTGGAGAGGAGACCAAAGGCAGTCTCTGAGTTCTGATCCCTGTACTTCTCACTTTTCCTTGCTGTGCAGGAAAAGCCTAATGTTTTCTCTTCCTTCTTAGATCTTTATTTCTCCCCTTCATAACTACATGATTTATAGAAAGTGAGGCTGGGTGTGCCCTCCCAAATGCCCGTATCTACCCCCGTGCACACACACTAGCACGTGGACACGGCCAACAACTAATGTTTTCAGGGTTGAACTTGTCTAGCACGTGGCCGTTTGTCAAATTCTGCTCTGTTTCTACGCATTTTAAATTAATGGCAAAGGTGACATCTTGAGTGTCTGCTGTGCTCTTGTCCTCATGTCCCTGCTCCTACATGTTTACATGCCTGCAGCCTCAACACCTGGATCAAATTTAGTACAATGTGATGGGCCCCACAGGAAATGCTCTAACAAGAATAGTTAAGTCCTCAATGGCTCCAAGCAATATCTGACTTTGATCTTTGGCTGGATCTGGGAGCCACTTTCAGGCTAAAATTTTCCCTCCTCATTTCAATCTCCCTGTCTTTCCATCTGTTTTCTCTTTGTGTCCAGTGTTGCTACCGGGAGACTGAGACTCAAAGAAAACTCTACCTAAGGGTTTGTAAGTTGTAAGTAGTATAAAAAAGAATGAAAGGCATGGCACCCTTGTTAACATTTTTATAGTGCTTTCAAAGGTTATGAAGAGCAAAGCCAACCAGAATGACTCAGGAGCCTGGGCTCCAAGCCCTCCTGAGAGCAGACTGGGTTTCCGTCCACCAGAAAATGTGCCTTTTTCCTCCTCCCTTATCTCCTGGCTCAATTTTCTAAAGAATTTCTTTGCCTGTGACCTTCTGTTACATAAAACAAACTAGTTAACTAAGAGCAAAGAGCCATCTTTACACATCAGATTAATGGTAAACATGTTTTCTAGCATCATTCCTGCCCATCATGTTTATTCCCTTTCTTTGCTACACACATGATACCAGAAGTCTTTCACTCATTCATTCATGGACAGCCATTGAGAAGGGGCACTGTTTCAGATTCAAGACACCTTCATGAACAGGTCAGACAGGGCTCCTGATCTCACCCATTCACATACTAGTTGACTGCAGGGCACCTAACAGTTCTGTGTAGCCTTGTGGGGCTTCCTTCAAGAGGGTCCTGAGAGACTGTGGCACAGAGGCTCTAAGGTGGCCCCCCACAATCCCACCTTCTGGTACTCATGTCCTCTGCTTGAGTATGGGCTGGACCTGTGTCTTCTGACAATAGAATGTGACAAAGGTGATAGAATGTCACTTTCTAAGCAAATAGGGTAGCAGGGTCCCCAGAGAAGGAGAACCAGGCATGGCTTTCTTGACATAAGAGAAGCCATTTTTGGCCTAAGCCATTATGTGATCTAAGCCTGGCCACAATGCTTATCCTAGAACAGGTCTCAGTAATTAATGATCTTAAGGGAAAAAAAGAATGCAGAAACAACCGTTATCAGGCAAGAGATGGAACAATAGCAAAGATAATAGATCAGTTGTAAAGACTCCCAGTTCACTTTCAATGGTAAAGATTAGCCTGAAGTGCTCAGATCAACTAGAACCTAAGAGATGATGATTGACCTTTTCTAACCCTTGTAAGTTCAATCAGTTGAACAATTAACTTGAACTTTGTCCACTGCCGAAGCCCCTTCATGAATATGCATGTACCCTTAGCTTAAAACTTCCCCAATTTTGCCATTCAGGGAGACACTGCTTTGGGAAAGATTCCCCATGTTCTCCTTACTTGCTGCAAGTAATAAATCCTTCCTTCTCCCCATCTTTGGCTTGGTTGTGTCTTTTGGCTCAACACCCACCAAGAGATGAACTCAGTTTTCAGGTAACAACCTCAGTGATTACAATAGGATGTATAAGATTCCATCTTGCTTGCAGGGCCCTCCCAGGTACAAAAGCCCCTCTCTGTCCCCCATTTCTTATTTGTAGAAAAAGACTTTATTCTCTTAGTCCTTCCCTGAGTTCCAAAAAGCATCATAGGCAGTTACTAATTAGGGAAGTGAAGGAATGCAGAAACAAAGGAAAAGCAGTTCAACAAGAGAAGTTCAGCGGTAAAACAGAGTCCTAGTTCCTTCTCAAGGGATATATGTAACAATCCAATTTATATCTTTGAGTTGTCCCACAGGAACTAAGACCCCCACCCCCACCCCTAGGTGGAGGATGGTGACTACATGCTGGGCATAAGTACACAGACCCTAGACTGATTGGAACCAGAAGGCTGATGATTGAGATTCTTGAAACACCACCCTGTTACCTCACTACCAACCAATCAGAAGAAAGTCATGCATCCTGAAGCCCTCACCCCCAAATGTTGCCTTTAAAAACACTTCCCTGAAAACCATTAGGGAGTTTGGGTCTTTTGAGCATGAGCCACCCATACTCCTTGCTTGGTGCCTGCAATAAACACTGAACAGTAAGTCCCCTACATACGAATGAGTTCCATTCCAAGAGTACATTTGTAAGTCCAGTTTGTTCGTACGTCCATCAAAGTTAGCCTGGGTACCCAACTAACACAGTTGGCTATATAGTACTGTACTGTAATAGGTTTATAATACTTTTCACAAAAATAATACATAAAAAAATAAAGAAAGCATTTTTAATCTTACAGTACAGTACCTTGAAAAGTACAGTGGTACAGTACAACAGCTGGCATACAGGGGCTGGCATCAAGTGAACAGGCAAGAAGAGTTACTGACTGGAGGAGGGAGAGGAAATGGGAGATGGTAGAGCTGAAGGATGGTCAGCAATAGGAAACAGAGGCCAAGCTGCAATTTCACTCATGCCTGACATTGATGGAACACACCTTCGCATCTTTGAATGTTCTCAACTTGGAGGTTTGTATGTAGGAGACTTACTGTACTTCCCTTCCCCACAAGCTGGTATTAGTAAATTGGCTTTGTTGCACAGCAAGTGAGCAGACCCAAGTTCAATTTGGTAACACATACTCACTCTAGAAACTCTGTAGCTGACTTTGAAAAAATAAGGGGCTATATTGGGAAGTCTGTGTGGTGAAGAGCTGAGGGCAGCTGCCGGTCAACAAGCAGCAAGTAGGCAGGGCCCTCAAGCCTATGACTGTGAGGAGCTGAATTTTGCCAGCACCCTTTGTGAGTTTAGAGGTGGAGTCTTCCCCAGTCAAGCATCTAGATGAGAACACAGGCTGGTGACACTATGACTGCAGCCTTGTAAGATCCAGATAAGCCATTCCTAGGCTCCTGATCCACAGAAACTGTGAGATAACACATGAGTGTTATTTCTTTTTTAATTTATTTACTTTTTTTTTTTGGCTGCATTGGGTCTTCATTGCTGTGCACGGGCTTTCTCTAGTTGCAGCCAGCTGGGGCTACTCTTCATTGTGGTGTGTGGGCTTCTCATTGCGGTGGCTTCTCTCATTGCAGAGCACAGGCTTTAGGCATGTGGGCTTCAGTAGTTGCGGCACGCAGGCTCAGTAGTTGTGGCTCATGGGCTCTAGAGCGCAGGCTCAGTAGTTGTGGCACACAGGCTTAGTTGCCTGTGGGATCTTCCTGGAACAGGGATCGAACCCGTGTCCCCTGCATTGGCAGGTGGATTCTTAACCACTGCGCCACCAGGGAAGTCCGAAGATAACACATGAGTGTTATTTTAAGCTGCTGAGATTGTGGTAATTTTTTAAGTAGCATGGAAAACTAATGCAGAGACTCTGCAGACAAGAGGAAGAACCTGGCCCAGCACTGTCCCACAGGCTTCTGTAGCTGGTTAGGCCGGCCTTCTCTGCTCATCTCTGTTACATTCCTTGGGATTATTGGATTGCAAAGCTGTAACTTCTCCACAGAAGTTCCCTGACCTGGGAAAACGTGTTTATGACCTCCCAACTCCTGGAGCTCCTTAAAATCAGAAAAATTATGGAGCAGAATTGTCTGAAGCAAGACCATAGACAAAGAGAGATTCCTGAAAAACTGGAAGTTGGGCACTGTGTCACTGAAGGGATTTAAAAGACTTGTCCTCTCCCACACTGGACTGAGTAAAGGTACTCCGCCAAGTACCTTTTCAGACCCCAAAGGAATTGTCTCAAGGTGGTCCATTTAATTACATATGGTAACTTTCCATTCTTTCATTCATTAGCTCAATAAACAGGTTTAATTTCCTCATCTGTAAAATGAGTATAATATTAGAATCTATCTCATACAGTTGTCATGAGAGGAAATGAGTTAATACATATAAATTGTATAAATAATTGCTTAGTACATATTAGATACTTTACAAATGTATGCTATTATTATTGACATCTTCGTGGTGTGCTTATTTTTTATTATAGCTGGGCAGTGACCTAGACATTGGGAATACAGATATATATAAGACATAGACCCTATCCTGCAGCTGGTTCCTTATCAATCTGCCAGAGAGCTAAGTTCTGAAAAGAGAGGTGAACTGGACAGGAAGTTTTATGGAATAGGGGCTTGAAGTCAGCAATACAAATTCCAAAACCACATAATGCATGCTGGAAAAGCACATTCTAGGTGGGGGAAGTCTGGAGGTGGTAGTTATAAAAGATGGATCCAGTAGCATCTTATGTCCTCCTGGTATTGTAGGAGTCAATTAGTACTGAAAGAGAAGAGATGGGTGAAGACAAACTCACCCAAATTATCATTTTCACCGAGTCTGTCCTGCTAATGCAAAAAAAAAAAAAAAAATTAAACTACAAACACTCACCGTAGCTATAGGGTTATTATTCATGGCAAATTATATATATGGCAAACATAAATACTCATTTATGGCTTCAATAAAAGGGTAAGTCATGGAAACATTAGATTTGATGCTCTTCTTTCAGGAAAGCTAGTGGGAAATCTAAGGGTGAAACAATCTTTGGTAGTGGGCAGAAACTACAGTCTGGTCCCTGTTCTCCACAAATACAGTTCTTTTTGTGAATGATATATGATGGAGCAAAGGGGAAATGGACTGCCCTGCCCTGCCTGGGACAATTTTAGGCCTCCAAACAAACAAGCCATTTAAAATTAAATCTGTGTTTCCTGGGGGTTTCTTGGTTAAGGTTATCATCCAGGATAAGGATAAACATGAGATCGTACCCTGATGAGATCATGTCATATTATAATTGCCTGCTGCTGAGTGCATCTCAATCTGTGGCTGAACTTTTCATTCCTGCTTTTTACCTCTGTAGCTATCATGGTGTCTGCAAAGAGCAAAGTATTCTGTCTGTATTTACAAATAATAAGTCATTGAACGCTGATTAATAAAACTAGACAAAGAATAGTTAACTATTCAAGAGAAGGGCAAAATAATTCATTACTCAATAGTTCTTATTTCTATTTGCAGGCTCCCACACTGAGGGAGTATTTTGACCAATTTGGATACAATTCTAGTAGGAATGGAATTTCAATCTAGAAGTGAAGGACTTTGTTCAAATATTGTGTCTATAGTAATAACTAGTTTCTTGAGACCACCCCTAGACCTTCTTTCTAGCTACTCGAAACAACAAGTGCTTTGTTTTTCTGGCATAGAAAGGATGAAAAAGAATTCTCAAATGCTCTTCTCCTAAACTCCTACTCTGCTAGGCTTTGTAAATGTTTGCATAACAAGTGAAACCAGATGTTTTGACTTCCTATCCCAGCATATCACAAGTTGGCGTTGTTGGTTACAGCTTGAAATCTTATTATGAGAGGCCCTGCGATAGATATTTTTATGTGTCAAGTTGATTGGGCTCAGGCATTCCCAGATAGCTGGTAAAATATTCTTTTGGGGTGTGTCTGTGAGGGTGTTTCCAGAAGAGATTAGCATTTGAATTAGTAAACTGAGTAAAGAAGAATGCCCTCACCAATGTGGGTGGGTCATCCAATCATTGAGGGCCTGAATAGAACAAAATGGTGTAGGAAGGGTAAATGTGCTCTGGGACATCCATCTTCCCCTATGCATAGACATCAGTGCTTCTGATTCTCCTAGAGCATGGGCCTTCAGACTCTGGGATTTATGTCATTGACCCCCTGAATCTCAGGCCTTTGGATTCAAATTACACCACCAGCTTTTGGGTTCTCCAGTTTGCAGGTTGTACATTCATAACTGCACGAGCTAATTCCTCTTATATATATCCATATATCCTATTGGTTCTGTTTCTCTGGAGAACCCTGACTAATACAGATTTCTTTGCATATCAGCTAGTGAACATATAAGCCTGAATTAAGTTTGCTGTTTATTTCTTGGGTGGAAGAATGTGAAAATGAGCCATCACAAGGAGGTAGGATTTGTAATGATTAAAAAGAGGAGCTTGTGATAGAATCTGAGCTCTACCATTTACTATCTTGAATGGGTTGTTTAAACTTTCTAAGCCTCCTCTTCCTCTGAAATGAGAATACAGTTACTGAATTTAGATCATATGCTGACTTAATGAGATGGCTTGTGTAAAAATATTCAGTATATAGTAAAACAATCAATAATTATTAACTATTCCTATTATGTCTTGATTGAGAAACAGGAAAAGGAAAGAGAAGGAAGGGTTAAGAGCTTGCATGCTATCTAGCTCTGTAGGGAAGAAGGAGGGAGTGTAGGAGGGAAAGTTTTAAAAGTAGTGATAGTGGAAAGCACAGATTTCTCTAAATTCACCATATCACAAATGGCCAATTCTGGGTATTGATACCTTGTGCCAATGCATTCTACAAGAACATCATACCTGTTCCCCGCCAAATTCCTCGGGTTCAGATGCTCTTAATATACTTTGTCCAACAGAGTGTTGTATGGCCCACCAAAGTTGTACATGTACTAATTTATAGAATTTGTAAGTATGTTACCTTATGTGGCAAAACAGACTTTGCAGATATAGTGAAGATTACGAGTCTTAATATGGGTCTTATTTGATTAGGATGCATCTAACCATATAAACTCTTGAAAGTGGGAGAAGGCAAAAGGGTCAGTCAGAGAGATGTGGCAGAATCAGAAACAGGAGAGATTCAGTGCCTGAGAGGTACTCAACTCCCTGTTGCTGGCTTTGAGGATAGAGGAAGGAGGTCATGAGCCAAGGAATGCAGGCAACTTCTAGAACCTAGGTAAGCCCCCACCTGACAGCCAGCAAAGAAGTGGGCACTTCAGTACTGCAACCATAAGGAACTGAATTCTCCCAACAACCCATATGATCAAGGATATGAATTGTCCCCTAGAGCCTTCAGAAAGAAATACAGCCTTGCTGACACCTTGATTTTACTCCAGTGAGACCCATGCTGGACTTCTGACATGGAAAACTGTTAAGATAATATTTTTTTTGTTGTTTAAGACACTAAATTAGTGGTAATTTGTTTTGGTAGCCATATAAAACTAATACACAGAAATAAAGGCAAAAGCTTCATTTAATTTCATTCATTCATTTATTCACTGATTTATTCAATTTTCAACATTCATTGAGCAGCTATAGTGAACCAGGCACTGAGCCAGTTATTGGCAATAAAAGCATGAGGAAGATCCAGTCCTGGCTCTCAACGTATTTACAGAAAGTCAGTGGAAGGCTCAGAAAAAGTTTCAAACTACCTAAACAACTTGGTCTGCCTTAATTCTCTGAACTACTCCACCTTTCCTCTTGCCTGCAATTTCAAAACAATTAGTCATTGCAGAGGTGTGGCGTGTTTTGCAAACTCTTTGGCATAGATGTAGAATGGGCAAGTTAAACAAAAACTAATGGATTTTTGCCCTTTGGTCTATTTCCAATGAGATCTTGGCTTTGGTGCCCTTCTGTGTAGGGCTTTGGCCACTTAATAAACTCACCATCATGCTGCTGCTGCCCAATAACACAGTGACATCCTTATTCCTCAGAAGAGTAGTCTATAGATGGTTGACTAGGTCAGGGCTCCCCAAACCTTGGTGTGCCTAAAAATCATCTGGAAGTCTTGTTAAAACACAGATTCTTATGCCCTACCCCAGAGATTCCAACTCAGTAGGTCTGGGCTGGGGCCTGAGAATATGAATTTCTAACAACCTTCCTATCGACAGGCCACACTTGGAGTGTCCTTGGTGGATCACTCCTTATTAATAAATATGTCTGATGGAGCCGGGATGGTCAGAAGCAGACAAACCTCAAAAAGCATGTAGCATATCTGCCAGTTGGTGCAATACTTTTGAATACCTGAGCCCTGAAAATCCTCCACACTTGTCCCTCTCATTTTGTTCTCAGATGGCACTTCCCAGCTCTCCTGTGGTGACCTGGCATATGCCCTGCAACTTGCTGCAAACTCAGGCCACTGAGAAGTGAGAGAGAGGAGGGGAGTGTGAGTGGTGTTTCTCTAGCCCATAAGTCCTGATGCCCTTGCGTCATAAACAGCATCATCAATAATAAGGCAAAACAAAACAAAACACTGAAATCTCAACTTATGCAACTCAGCATGAGGGCAAAGACTGTGTCCCACTGAGGGACAAGCAAGGTGATTACACAATGTGCTCTTTGGACACTGAGGCATCACATGATATTGCAGCCTCTCCTCATCCCCAGCCTCTGTTAATATCCCCTCACCTAGCTCTGTTGTCCTTATTTCCCTCGCTGCCATCCTTCTATAAACTTTTTAAAGTCCAAGGACACTCTAGAATATATTGACACAGACAACTGCTAATGACTTACTGCTCAGTTCTCTGCCATTGCCTTTCTGAAGATCTTTGGTCTGAGCTATGAAATGGCCACAAGCCTTAATACATTCCAGGCAATAATCTTGGACTCCTAAATTGAGTATTTGTACATATCACATCACTTTGATTGACTGTAGGAGTCCTGTTTCCTCTGTTCAAGATTCAAAAAGATAAAATGGGATTTGGATCTACAGCTTAGAAAAATCTAGTTGAAATTCCATCCTCTCCATCATTTAAAAGAGGAGAAATGTCATAATCCAGGACTTTGTCAAATACTGCTTGCTTGATTAAAAGGGAAAATATGTTTATTGTAGAAATCAGTTTTCACTTAAGTCCTCTTTCTAAACAAAAGATCTTTCTAGAGTTATAGGAAGATGGTTTATCTCTAGATGACGGTAGTGTTGTTATTTTTTTTTATGCTCGGTTTTTACAAAATGAAAAAGACTTGTTTGACATGTGGATTTTTTTAATTTTTTCCCGAAATTAATGTTTTTATCACTATTAATTTTAAGTTGATATCTTTAATTTTGTATCAATTTATTTATTTATTCTTTTATTTGACAAAGTCTTTTTTTTAACATCTTTATTGGAGTATAACTGCTTTACAATGGTGTGTTAGTTTCTGCTTTATAACAAAGTGAATCAGTTATACATATACATATGTTCCCATATCTCTTCCCTCTTGCTTCTCCCTCCCTACCACCCTCCCTATCCCACCCCTTCAGGTGGTCACAAAGCACCGAGCTGATCTCCCTGTGCTATGAAGCTGCTTCCCACTAGCTATCTACCTTACGTTTGGTAGTGTATATATGTCCATGCCACTCCCTCGCTTTGTCCCAGCTTACCCTTCCCCCTCCCCATATCCTCAAGTCCATTCTCTAGTAGGTCTGTGTCTTTATTCCTGTCTTACCCCTAGGTTCTTCATGACATTTTTTTCCTTAAATTCCATATATATGTGTTAGCATACGGTATTTGTCTTTCTCTTTCTGACTTACTTCACTCTGTATGACAGACTCTAGGTCTATCCACCTCATTACAAATAGCTCAATTTTGTTTCTTTTTATGGCTGAGTAATATTCCATTGTATATATGTGCCACATCTTCTTTATCCATTCATCCGATGATGGACACTTAGGTTGTTTCCATCTCTGGGCTATTGTAAATAGAGCTGCAATGAACATTTTGGTACATGACTCTTTTTGAATTATGGTTTTCTCGGGGTATATGCCCAGTGGTGGGATTGCTGGGTCATATGGTAGTTCTATTTGTAGTTTTTTAAGGAACCTCCATACTGTTCTCCACAGTGGCTGTACCAATTCACATTCCCACCAGCAGTGCAAGAGGGTTCCCTTTGCTCCACATCCTCTCCAGCATTTATTGTTTCTAGATTTTTTAATGATGGCCATTCTGACTGGTATGAGGTGATATCTCATTGTAGTTTTGATTTGCATTTCTCTAATGATTAATGAAGTTGAGCATTCTTTCATGTGTTTGTTGGCAGTCTGTCTATCTTCTTTGGAGAAATGTCTATTTAGATCTTCTGCCCATTTTTGGATTGAATTGTTTGTTTTTTTGTAATTGGGCTGCATGAGCTGCTTATAAATTTTGGAGATTAATCGTTTGTCAGTTGCTTCATTTGCAAATATTTTCTCCCATTCTGAGGGTTGTCTTTTGGTCTTGTTTATGGTTTCCTTTGCTGTGCAAAAGCTTTGAAGTTTCATTAGGTCCCATTGTTTATTTTTGTTTTTATTTCCATTTCTCTACGAGGTGGGTCAGAAAGGATCTTGCTGTGATTTATGTCATAGAGTGTTCTGCCTATGTTTTCCTCTAAGAGTTTGATAGTTTCTGGCCTGACATTTAGGTCTTTAATCCATTTTGAGCTTATTTTTGTGTATGGTGTTAGGGAGTGATCTAATCTCATACTTGTACATGTACCTGTCCAGTTTTCCCAGCACCACTTCTTGAAGAGGCTGTCCTTTCTCCACTGTACATTCCTGCCTCCTTTATCAAAGATAAGGTGACCAGATGTGTGTGGGTTTATCTCTGGGCTTTCTATCCTGTTCCATTGATCTATCTTTCTGTTTTTGTGCCAGTACCATACTGTCTTGATTACTGTAGCTTTGTAGTATAGTCTGAAGTCAGGGAACCTGATTCCTCCAGCTCCGTTTTTCGTTCTCGGGACTACTTTGGCTATTCAGGGTCTTTTGTGTTTCCATACAAATTGTGAAATTTTTTGTTCTAGTTCTGTGAAAAATGCCAGTGGTAGTTTGATAGGGATTGCATTGAATCTGTAGATTGCTTTGGGTAGTATAGTCATTTTCACAATGTTGATTCTTCCAATCCAAGAACATGGTATATCTCTCCATCTATTTGTATCATCTTTAATTTCTTTCCTCAGTGTCTTATAATTTTCTGCATACAGGTCTTTTGTCTCCTTAGGTAGGTTTATTCCTAGATATTTTATTCTTTTTGTTGCACTGGTAAATGGGTTGTTTTTTTAATTTCACTTTCAGATTTTTCATCATTAGTGTATAGGAATGCCAGAGATTTCTGTGCATTAATTTTGTATCCTGCTACTTTACCATATTCATTGATTAGCTCTAGTAGTTTTCTGGTAGCATCTTTAGGATTCTCTATGTATAGTATCATGTCATCTGCAAACAGTGACAGCTTTCCTTCTTCTTTTCCGATTTGGATTCCTTTTATTTCCTTTTCTTCTCTGATTGCTGTGGCTAAAACTTCCAAAACGATGTTGAATAAGAGTGGTCAGAGTGGGCAACGTTGTCTTGTTCCTGATCTTAGTGGAAATGCTTTCAGTTTTTCACCATTGAGGATGATATTGGCTGTGGGTTTGTCATATATGGCCTTTATTATGTTGAGGAAAGTTCCCTCTATGCTTACTTTCTGCAGGGTTTTTATCATAAATGGGTGTTGAATTTTGTTGAAAGCTTTCTCTGCATCTATTGAGATGATCATATGGTTTTTCTCCTTCAATTTGTTAATATGGTGTATCACATTGATTGATTTGTGTATATTAAGGAATCCTTGCATTCCTGGAATAAACCCCACTTGATCATGGTGTATGATCCGTTTAATGTGCTGTTGGATTCTGTTTGCTAGTATTTTGTTGAGGATTTTTGCATCTATGTTCATCAGTGATACTGGCCTGTAGTTTTCTTTCTTTGTGACATCCTTGTCTGGTTTTGGTATCAGGGTGATGGTGGCCTCGTAGAATGAGTTTTGGAGTGTTCCTCCCTCTGCTATATTTTGGAAGAGTTTGGGAAGGATAGGTGTTAGCTCTTCTCTAAATGTTTGATAGAATTCGCCTGTGAAGCCATCTGGTCCTGGGCTTTTGTTTGTTGGAAGATTTTTAATCACAGTTTCAATTTCAGTGCTTGTGATTGGTCTGTTCATATTTTCTATTTCTTCCTGATTCAGTCTTGGCAGGTTGTGCATGTCTAAGAATTTGTCCATTTCTTCCAGGTTGTCCATTTTATTGGCATAGAGTTGCTTGTAGTAATCTCTCATGATCTTTTGTATTTCTGCAGTGTCAGTTGTTGCTTCTCCTTTTTCATTTCTTATTCTATTGATTTTAGTCTTTTACCTTTTTTTCTTGATGAGTCTGGCTAATGGTATATCAATTTTGTTTATCTTCTCAAAGAACCAGCTTTTAGTTTTATTGATCTTTGCTATCGTTTCCTTCATTTCTTTTTCATTTATTTCTGATCTGATTTTTATGATTTCTTTCCTTCTGCTAATTTTGGGTTTTTTTTGTTCTTCTTTCTCTAATTGCTTTAGGTGCAAGGTTAGTTTGCTTATTCTAGATGTTTCCTGTTTCTTAAGGTAGGATTTTATTGCTATAAACTTCCCTCTTAGAACTGCTTTTCCTTCATCTCATAGATTTTCAGTCGTCGTGTCTCCATTGTCATTTGTTTCTAGGTATTTTTTTATTTCCTCTTTGATTTCTTCAGTGATCACTTCGTTATTAAGTAGTGTATTGTTTAGCCTCCATGTGTTTGTATTTTTTACAGATCGTTTCCTGTAATTGATATCTAGTCTCATAGCATTGTGGTCGGAAAAGATACTTGAAACAATTTCAATTTTCTTAAATTTAACAAGGCTTGACTTGTGACCCAAGATATGATCTATCCTGGAGAATGTTCCATTAGCACTTGAGAAAAATGTGTATTCTGTTGTTTTTGGATGGAATGTCCTATAAATATCAATTAAGTCCATCTTGTTTAATGTATCATTTAAAGCTTGTGTTTCCTTATTTATTTTCATTTTGGATGGTCTGTCCATTGGTGAAAGTAGGGTGTTAAAGTCCCCTATTATGAATGTGTTACTGTCGATTTCCCATTTTATGGCTGTCAGTATTTGCCTTATGTATTGAGGTGCTCCTATGTTGGGTGCATAAATATTTACAATTGTTATATCTTCTTCTTGGATTGATCCCTTGATCATCATGTAGTGTCCTTCTTTGTCTCTTCTAATAGTCTTTATTTTAAAGTCTATTTTGTCTGATATGAGAATTGCTACTCTAGCTTTCTTTTGGTTTCAATTTGCATGAAATATCTTTTTCCATCCCCTCACTTTCAGTCTGTATGTGTCTCTAGGTCTGAGGGGGTCTCTTGTAGACAGCAAATATATGGGTCTTGTTTTTGTATCCATTCAGCCAATCTGTGTCTTTTGGTAGGAGCATTTAGTCCATCTACATTTAAGGTAATTATCGATATGTATGTTCCTATTCCCATTTTCTTAATTGTTTTGGGTTCATTATTGTAGGTCTTTTCCTTCTCTTGTGCTTCTTGCCTAGAGAAGTTCCTTTAGCAATTGTTGTAAAGCTGGTTTGGTGGTGCTGAACTCTCAGCTTTTGCGTGTCTGTAAAGGTTTTAATTTCTCCATCAAATGTGAATGAGATTCTTGTTGGGTAGAGTAATCTTGGTTGCAGGTTTTTCTCCTTCATCACTTTAAATATGTCCTGCCAGTCCCTTCTGGCTTGCAGAGTTTCTGCTGAAAGATCAGCTGTTAACCTTATGGAGATTCCCTTGTGTGTTATTTGTTGTTTATCCCTTGCTGCTTTTAATATGTTTTCTTTGTATTTAATTTTTGACAGTTTGATTAATATGTGTCTTGGCATATTTCTCCTTGGATTTATCCTGTATGGGACTCTCTGTGCTTCCTGGACTTGATTAACTATTTCCTTTCCCATATTAGGGAGGTTTTCAACTATAATCTCTCCAAATATCTTCTCAGTCCCTTTCTTTTTCTCTTCTTCTTCTGGAACCCCTATAATTCAAATGTTGGTGCGTTTAATGTTGTCCCAGAGGTCTCTGAGACTGTCCTCAGTTCTTTCCATTCTTTTTTCTTTATTCTGCTCTGTGGTAGTTATTTCCACTATTTTATCTTCCAGGTCACTTATCCGTTCTTCTGCCTCAGTTATTCTGATATTGATCCCATCTAGAGTATTTTTAATTTCATTTATTGTGTGTTCATCATTGTGTGTTTCATCTTTAATTCTTCTAGGTCCTTGTTAAATGTTTCTTGCATTTTGTCCATTCTATTTCCAAGATTTTGGATCATCTTTACTATCATTATTCTGAATTCTCTTTCAGGTAGACTACCTATTTCCTCTTCATTTGTTAGGTCTGGTGGGTTTTTATCTTGCTCCTTCATCTGCTGTGTGTTTTTCTGTCTTCTCATTTTGCTTATCTTACTGTGTTTGGGGTCTCCTTTTCACAGGCTGCACGTTTGTAGTTCCCGTTTTCTTTGGTGTCTGTCCCCAGTGGCTAAGGTTGGTTCAGTGGGTTGTGTAGGTTTCCTGGTGGAGGGGACTAGTGCCTGTGTTCTGGTGGATGAGGCTGGATCTTGTCTTTCTGGTGGGCAGGTCCACGTCTGGTGGTGTGTTTTGGGGTGTCTGTGGATTTATTATGATTGTAGGCAGCCTCTCTGCTAATGGGTGGGGTTGTGTTCCTGTCTTGCTAGTTGTTTGGCACAGGATGTCCAGCACTGTAGCTTGCTGGTCGTTGAGTGAAGCTGGGTGCTGGTGTTGAGATGGAGATCTCTGGGAGATTTTCGCCATTTGATATTATGTGGAGCTGGTAGGTCTCTTGTGGACCAGTGTCCTGAAGTTGGCTCTCCCACCTCAGAGGCACAGCACTGACTCCTGGCTGCAGCACCAAGAGCCTTTCATCCACATGGTTCAGAGTAAAAGGGAGAAAAAGTAGAAAGAAAGAATTAGCAGAAGAAGAAAGAAAGAAAGAAAGGAAGGAAGGAAGGAAGGAAGAAAGAAAGAAAGAAAGAAAGAAAGGAGGGAGGGAGGAAGGAAGGAAGGAGGGAAGGAAGTAAAAAAGAAAGAAGATAAAGTAAAATAAAATTAAGTAAGATAAAATATAATAAAGTTATTAAAATAAAAAAATAATTATTAAGAGAAAGAAAAGAAAAAAAATTCAAAAAACAAACAAAAAAATGAACGGATAGAACCCTAGGACAAATGGTGGAAGCAAAGCTATACAGACAAAATCTCACACAGAAGCATACACATACACACTCACAAAAAGAGGAAAAGGGGAAAAATTCATAAATCTTGCTCTCAAAGTCCACCCTCTTAATTTGGGATGATTCATTTTCTATTCATGTATTCCACAGATGCAGGGTACATCAAGTTGATTGTGGAGCTTTAATCCGCTGCCTCTGAGGCTGCTGGGAGAGATTTCTCTTTCTCTTCTTTGTTCTCACAGCTCCCAGGTGCTCAGCTTTGGATCCGGTCCCGCCTCTGCGTGTAGGTCGCCTGAGGGCGTCTGTTTTTCGCTCAGACAGGACGGGGTTAAAGGAGCCGCTGATTCGGGGGCTCTGGCTCACTCAGGCCGGGGATAGGGAGGGGCATGGAGTGTGGGGCGAGCCTGTGGCGGCAGAGGCCAGCGTGACGTTGCACCTGCCTGAGGCGCACCGTGCGTTCTCCCAGGGTAGTTGTCCCTGGATCCCGGGACCCTGGCAGTGGCGGGCTGCACAGCCTCCCCAGAAGGGGGGTGTGGAGAGTGACCTTTGCTCACATACAGGCTTCTTGCTGGCGGCAGCAGCAGCCTTAGCGTCTCATGCCCGTCTCTGGGGTCCGCGCTTTTAGCCGCGGCTTGCACACGTCTCTGGAGTTCCTTTAAGCAGCGCTCTTAATCCCCTCTCCTCGCGCACCAGGAAACAAAGAGGGAAGAAAAAGTCTTTTGCCTCTTCGGCAGCTCCAGACTTTTCCCGGGACTCCCTCCCGGCTAGTCGTGGTGCACTAACCCACTGCAGGCTGTGCTCACGCCGCCAACCCCAGTCCTCTCCTGGCGCTCCGACCGAAGCCCGAGCCTCAGCTCCCAGCCCCCGCCCGCCCCGGCGGGTGAGCAGACAAGCCTCTCGCGCTGGTGAGTGCCTGTCGGCCCTGATGCTCTGTGCGGGAATCTCTCCGCTTTGCCCTCCACACCCCTGTTGCTGTGCTCTCCTCCGCAGCCCCGAAGCTTTCCCCCTCCGCCACCCGCAGTCTCCGCCCGCGAAGGGGCTTCCTAGTGTGTGGAAACCTTTCCTCCTTCACAGCTCCCTCCCACTGGTGCAGGTCCCGTCCCTATCCTTTTGTCTCTGTTTATTCTTTTTTCTTTTGCCCCACCCAGGTACGTGGGGAGTTTCTTGCCTTTTGGGAGGTCTGAGGTCTTCCGCCAGCGTTCAGTAGGTGTTCTGTAGGAGTTGTTCCACGTGTAGATGTATTTCTGGTGTATCTGTGGGGAGGAAGATGATCTCTGCATCTTACTCTTACGCCATCTTCCCGGAAGCCCCAGTCTTTGGGTTTTTAAAAAATTCCCCGTGATTCTGACATCCAGCCCAACCACTGACTGTTCTCATATTCCTTTTAATTATACAAGTAATGCACAAATACATTCTTGTTAATTTTTTCAAACACGGTTCTTAATTTTTAAAACATTTTTCAAAGTACATGGAATAGGGATTCTTAAACTCTGATGTGCAGTAGAATCATCCGGGAGCATATTTAACATGCAGATTTCCATGCTTGATCTGCTTTATCAAGCGTGAGGTGAGATCTAGGAAAGTGTAATTTTTATAAGCTCCCCTTTTTCCTTTATTATTAAAGTTTTTATTTTGAAATAATTTTATATTTACAGAAGAGTCACAGAGAATTCCCTTCATCAGGCCCCAGACATCTTACTTAACCATGGTACACTTAATCAAAACCAAGAAGTTAACACCAGTACAATATTATTAATTAAACTACAATTTTTATTTGGATTTCACTTTTTTTTACACTATGTGTTTTTTCTGTTCCACAATACCACGTTACATTTAGTTGTCATTTCTCCTTAGTCTCCATCAATCTGTACAGTACTTTGGTCTTTTCTTATCTTTCATGACCTTGACTCTTTTGAAAAGTTTTGATTAGTTATCCCCCAATTGATTTTGGTATGGAATTTTTCTACTTTTTTATTTTAAATTGAGGAATAGTTGATTTACAATATAATATTAGTCTTGGGTGTACAACACAGTGATTCAAAATTTTTGTAGATTATACTCCATTTATAGTTTTTATAAAATATTGGCTATATTCCCTGTATGGTACAAAATATCTTTGTGGTTTATTTATTTTATACATAGTACTTTGTACCTCTTAATCCCTTATCCCTATCTTGTCTTTCACTCCTTCCCTCTCCCTTCTGGTAACCACAAGTTTGTCCTCTGTATCAGTGAGTCTGGTTTTTGTTGTTGTTGTTATAGTCATTCATGTGTTTTATTTTGTAGATTCCACATATAAGTAATAACATACAGTATTCGTCTCTCCTGTCTGACATCTTTCACTAAGCATGATACCCTTCAGGTCCATCCATGTTGTTGCAAATGGCAAAATTTCATTCCTTTTTATGGCTGAGTTGTATTGCATTGCACATATATACCACATCTTCTTTATCCATTCTTTTCTTAATGGACACTTAGTTTACTTCCGTATTTTGGCTATTGTAAATAATACTACTATGAACATGAACATTGGGGTGAATGTATCTTTTCAAATTAATGTTTTTGGGTTTTTTATACCCAAGTGTGGAATTGCTTGGTCATATGGTAGTTCTATTTTTAGATTTTTGAGAAACCTCCATACTGTTTTCCACAGTGGCTGCACCAATTTACATTCCCAACAGAGTGTGAGGATTCCCTTTTGTCTACATCCTTACCAACATTTAATATTTGTGTTCTTTTTGTTGATAGCCATTCTGACAGGTGTGAGGTGATACCTCATTGTGGTTTTGATTTGCATTTTCCTGATGATTAATGATAATAAGCATCTTTTTATGTGCCTGTTGGCCATCTGCATGTGCTCTTTGGAAAAATGTCTATTCAGGTGTTCTGCCCATTTTTTAATTGGGTTGTTTGGGTTTTTTTGATGTTAAGTAGTATAAGCTGTTTATATATATTGGATATTAACTCCTCATTGGTCATATCATTTGCAAATATTTTCTCCCATTCAGTACGTTGTTTTTTTCATTTCGTGGATGTTTTCCTTTGCTGTGCAAAAGCTTTTAAGTTTAATTAGGTCCCATTTGTTTATTTTTGCTTTTATTTTCTTTGCTGTAGGAGACAGATCCAAAAAAATATTGCTACAATTTATGTCAGAGTGTTCTGCCTATATTTTCTTCTAGAAGTTTTGTGGTTTCCAATCTTACATTTATGTGTTTAATCCATTTTTATTTTATTTTTGTATATGGTGTTATAGAATGTTCTAATTTCATCCTTTTACATGTAGCTGTCCAGTTTTCCCTGCACCACTTATTAAAGAGACTGTCTTTTCTCCATTCTGTATTATTGCCTCTTTTGTTGTGGATTAATTAATTGACTATAAGCGTGTGGGTTTATTTCTGGGCTCTCTACTCTTTTCCATTGATCTATAAGTCTGTCTTTGTGCAAGAATGATACTGTTTTGATGGCTGTAGCTTTGTAGTATAGCCTGACGTCAGGGAGATTGATACCTCCAGCTCTGTTCCTCTTCCTCAAGATGTTTATAGCTATTCAGGGTCTTTTGTGTTTCCATACAAGTTTTTAAATTATTTATTCTAGTTCTGTGGAGAATGCCATTGGTATTTTTATAGGGACTGCATTGAATCTGTAGATTGTCTTGTGTGGTATGGTCATTTTAATAATATTAATTATTCCAATCCACGAACATAGTATATTTTTCCACCTGTTTGTGTTATCTTCATTTTCTTCTATCAGTGTCTTATGGTTTTCCAAGTACAGGTATTTTACCTCTTTAGGTCAGTTTATCCCTAGGCATTTTATTCTTTTTGTTGTTGTTGTTTTGTTGTTGTTTGTTTTTGTTTGTTTTTAAAGAAGATGTTGGGGGTAGGAGTTTTTATTAATTAATTTTTTTATTTTTGCTGTATTGGGTCTTCGTTTCTGGGCAAGGGTTTTCTCTAGTTGTGGCAAGTGGGGGCCACTCTTCATCACGGTGTGCAGGCCTCTCACTATCATGGCCTCTCTTGTTGCGGAGCAGGCTCAGCAGTTGTGGATCATGGGCCTAGTTCCTCCACAGCATGTGGGATCTTCCCAGACCAGGGCTCGAACCCATGTCCCCTGCATTAGCAGGCAGATTCTCAACCACTGCGCCACCTGGGAAGCCCGGTATTTTATTCTTTTTGATGTGATTGTAAATGGGATTATTTCCTTAATTTCTCTTTCTGATAGTTCATTGTTAGTGTGTAGAAATGCAACAGATTTCTATATATTAAATTTGTATCCTGCAACTTTACTGAATTCATTGATGAGCTCTAGTAGTCTTTTGGTAGCATCTTTAGGATTTTCTATGTATAGTATCATGTAATCTGCAAACAAAGACATTTTTTAGTGCTTCCTTTCCAATTTGGATTCCTTTTATTTCTTTTTCCTGCTTAATTGCTGTGGCTAGGACTTACAATACTATGTTTTTGTTTTTGTTGTTTTCTAAAAATTTTATTTTATTTATTTATTTTTGGCTGTGTTGGGTCTTCATTGCTGTACATGGGCTTTCTCTAGTTATGGCGAGTGGGGGCTACTCTTCATTGCAATGCACAGGCTTCTCATTGCGGTGGCTTCTTTTGTTGTGGAGCACAGGCTCTAGGCATGTGGGCTTCAGTAGTTGTGGCTCATGGGCTCCAGAGTGCAGGCTCAGTAGTTGTAGTGCATTGGCTTAGTTGCTCTGCAGCATGTGGGATCTTCCTGGACTAGGGCTCAAACCTGTGTCCCCTGCATTGTCAGGCAAATTCTTAACCACTGCACCACCAGAGAAGCCCTATGATACTATGTTGAATAAAAGTGTTGAGTGTGGGCATCCTTGTCTTCTTCCTATCTTAGAAGAAATGCTTTCAGCATTTCACCATTGATTGTGATGTTAGCTGTGGGCTTATCATATATGGCTTTTATTATGTTGAGGTATGTTCCCTCTATACCCACTTTGTGGAGAGTTTCTATCATAAAAGGATGTTGAATTTTGTCAAAAGCTTTTTCTGCAAATGTTGAGATGACCATTTGATTTTCATTTTTTAAGTTGTTAATGTGGTGTATCACAATGATTGATTTACAGATATTGAACTATCCTTTCATCCCTAGGATAAATCCCACTTGATCATGGTGTATGATCCTTTTACTGTATCATTGGATTCGGTTTGCTAATTTTTTGTTGAGGATTTTTGCATCTGTGTTCATCAGTGATATTGACGTGTAATTTGCTTTTTTGTGATATCGTTGGTTTTGGTGTCAGGGTGATGCTGGCCTCATAAATGAGTTTGGAAGCATTCCTTCCTCTGCAATATTCTAGAGTAGTTTGAGAAGGATAGGTGTTTAGTCTTCTTTAAATGTTTGGTAGAATTCACCTGTGAAGGTCTGATTCTGGACTTTTGTTTGTTGGGAGTTATTTTATTACTGATAAAATTATATTACTGGTAATTGGTCTGTTGATATTTGTATTTTTTTCCTGGTTCAGTTTGGGAGATTGTATATTTCTAGGAATTTGTCCATTTCTTCTAGGTTGTCCATTTTATTGGCATATAGTTGTTCATAGTAATCTCTTATGATTCTTTGTATTTCTGTGGTGTCAGTTGTAACTTCTCCTTTTTCATTTCTGATTTTATTGATTTTCACCCTCTCTTGTTTTCTCAATGAGTCTGGCTAAACGTTTATTAATTTTGTTTATCTTTTCAAAGGACAATCTGTTAGTTTCATTGATATTTTCTATTGTTTTTTAGTCTCTATTTTATTTATTTTTGCTCTGATCTTTATGATTTCTTTCCTCGTACTAACTTTGGGTTTTGTTTGTTCTTCTTTTTCTACTTCCTTTAGGTATAAGGTTAGGTTGTTTATTTGAGATTTTTCTTGTTTCCTGAGGTAAGCTTGTATCACTATAAACTTTTTAGAACTGCTTTTGCTGCATTCCAGAGTTTTTGGATCATCATGTGTTCATTTTCATTTGTCTCTAGGTATTTTTTATATCCTCTTTGACTTCTTCAGTGATCCATTGGTTGGTAAGTAGCATATTGTTTAGCATCCATGTGTTTGTATTTTTTGCAGTTTTTGTTTTTCTCGTAGATGGTTTCTAATCTCATAGCATTGTAGTTGGAAAAGATGCTTGGTATGATTTCAATTTTCTTAAATTTATAGAGACTTGTTTTATAGCCTGGTATGTGATATATCCTGTAGAATGTTCCATATGCATTTGAAAAACATCTGCTGCTTTTAGATGGAGTATTCTCTCTCTCTATATATATATATATGGCCCAGGGTATTCTGGGGCTCATGCCTACCCACTGGTGGGTGGTGCTGTGTTCTGGGGTCTCTGGCTGCAGGGCTCTAGGGGTACTGGGTTTCATGCCTGTGCACTGTTGTGTGGGACAAGGTCCTGGGTTCTGTGGTGGCCAGGGTCATTTTCAGGGGCGGCTGTGGGCTCAGGGAGTCTTAAGGCAGCCTGTCTGCTGGTGGGTGGGGCTGTGTCCCCACCCAGCTAGTTGCTTGGCCTTAGGTGTCCCAGTACTGGTTCCTACAGGCTGGTGGGTGGGTTGGGGTGGGGTCCAGAGGCTAGTATTCTAGAGGGAGGATTTCAAAATGGTGCTTGTCATTACCAGTGTCCATGTGGTAGAATGAGTTCCCCCAAAATGGCTGTTGCCAGTGTCTGTGTCCCCAGGGTGAGCTCAAGTTGCCTCCTGCCTCTCTGGAAGGCTCTCTAAGGTCAGCAGGTGGGTCTGATCCAGGCTCCTTTCAAATAACTGCTCTGTGCTGGGTCCCAGAGTGTGTTAAATTTTGTGTGTGCCTTTTAAGAGTGGAATCTGTCTTTCCCACAGCCCTCTGGGTCTCCTGAAAGTAAGCCCTGCTGGGCTTCAAAGCCAAATATTTTGGGGGCTTGTCTTCCCTTGTAGGACCCCCAGGCTGGGGAGCCTGATGTAGAGCTCAGACCCCCACTCCTTGGGGAGAACCTCTGCAATTTTAATTATTCTCTTATTTATGGGTTGCCCCCCTGTGGGTATGGGTCTTGACTATACCACGACTCTGCCCTTCCTGCCCATCTCGTTGTGGTTCCTTCTTTATATCTTTAGTTGTAGAAGATCTTTGCTGGTAGGTTCTGGTCTTTGTCATAAATAGTCGCTCTGTAAATAGTTGTGATTTTGGTGTGCCCATGAGAGGAGGTGACCTCAGGGTATTCCTACTCCACCATCTTGGGAACTCTCTGATATGGAATTTTAAAAGGATTTCCTTTTACCCTCAGCCCCACATCTCCTTTGAGTTATCCACTGAAAACTCTTCTTCCATATTTTCTCCTGTTTAAATAAATATATATACTAATACATACTTTATATAACAATGTAAATACTGTTGGGCAACTTGCTTTTATTCATGTAACAGTTTGATTTGGTGATCTTTTGTGATAGTATGTAGAATGTTTAATTTAGCATTTGTACCCTAGAAAAGATAAAGTGTGTTCTATATAGAGAACCTTCTGTAGTAGCTGATGTTCAAAGCAGCAGAACCAAAATCCTAGGGGATGGTAATGTAGTAAACACATTTTTCTGATTTTGTTTCAAAAAGCTCACACAGATCTGGGAAATGAATAGATGAAAGGTACATAGTGCATGGATATATTCATTGTCTCATAAGCTTTTCATTATTATTTGAAATTTATTTTAAATGCAGATAAATACAGAAACAAAATCACAGTCTAGAAATCCTTTATTAGTCTTTGAACCTCTTCCTAGAAAAGTCACTCAAACTCCTGTTGCCCCTTTCTCCATGCATTTAGTGGAATGAATTAATTTTACATCAGTGTTGTGAGAAAAATCTTCTAATAAAATTTTTAATGAAGACTTTGAGTACACATGAATATGAATTTGAAAATGCTTCTTCCTCTGGGAACAGAGGAAACAGCATTTTAACTGGTGTTGACAGTTGGAGCAGAAATAGATGTGGTCTCCAAAAGAAGACAGAACTGTTTTGTGGTCATGTGTAGTTATGATTTTAAAAGAAATGCATTTTTCCAACTCTGGCTTGTTGACTTTGGAATGCTTGTTTCTCTTGCAGAGTCAATATTTGAAGAGAGCTCTGATATAGAAAATAAGGTCCACTTCTGTAGATGACACATCAAACAGCCTGATCTGTCACTGGAAAAGTGACAGCCATTAAAATGAAAAATTGAGGCAAAGAGCTCTGCTGTGATAACTCATGGCATTCTGAGTTCTCACATTCTGACCTTGAAACAAATAGATAAAATTCAATTAAAGAATAAAATGCTTTATTAAAAAAGCAGGTCTTGGTCTGGGCCCATCACTTTGGATTTTTTAAATTTGTTTGCTTGTTTTGGCCACACCATTCGGCTTACGGGATCTCAGTTCCCAGACTAGGGATTGAACCCAGGCCATGATAGTGAAAGCCTAGAATCCTAACCACCAGGCCACCAGGGAACTCACAAGGGCCCATCACTTTGGATCCTTATGTTACACCATGGTGGTCCTATGAGATCAAGTTAATGGATTTGATTCTTAAATGACTTTAGTCAGCGTTCCATAGAGAAAACCTCGTTTCTACGAGTATAGACAATATTCCTAACCTTAGCCAATCTCTATGCAAATCCATTCCTGCATCGGTCAGTGTTATCCAGAGAAATAAAACCAATAGGATAGGTATGTAGACAGGCATAGATAAAGATATAGGTATAAATAAATTTTTTTATTTTATTTTATTTTATTTATTTATTGGCCACGCTATGCAGCATGCAGGATCTTAGTTCCCTGATCAGGGATGGAACCAGTGGAAGCACAGATTCTTAACCACTGGACCACCAGGGAAGTCCCTAAAGAAATTTGTTTTAGGGCTTCCCTGGTGGCGCAGTGGTTGAGAGTCTGCCTGCCGATGCAGGGGACACGGGTTCGTGCCCCGGTCCGGTAAGATCCCACATGCCGCAGAGCGGCTAGGCCCGTGAGCCATGGCCACTGAGCCTGCGCGTCCGGAGCCTGCGCGTCCGGAGCCTGTGCTCCACAACGGGAGAGGCCACAACAGTGAGAGGCCCGCATACTGGAAAACAAACAAAAAAACAAGGCAAGAAATAACGAGTGTTGGCAAAGATATGGAGAAAAGGGAATCTTTGTGCACTGTTGGTGGGAATGTAAATTGGTGCAACCACTTTGGAAAACAGTATAGAGGTTCCTCAGAAAATTGAAAGTAGAAACATCAAATGATCCAGCAATTTCCCTTCCAGTTATTTATCCAGAGAAAATGAAAACACGAATTTGAAAAGATATATGCACCTCCATGTTCATTGCAGCATTATTTACAATATCCAAGATAGGGAAGCAAATTAAGTGTCCATCAATGGATGAAATAGACAAAGAAATTGTGAAATAAACAGACACACACACATACACATACCTCAAGGGAATTATGCTAAATGATATAAGTCAGACAGAGACTCTAAGACAAACACTATATGATGTCTCTTATTTGTGGAATCTAAAAAAAAACCAAACATACCAATCTCATAGATACAGAGAACAGTGGTGGTTGCCAGAGGCAAGGTGGTGGAGGGTGGGAAAAATTGATAAACTGTTTTGGTTTCCATTTTAGCTTAAATTAATTAATTAAAAAATTTTAATGGAATAAAATGGCTCAGAATTGTACATGATCATGAAGTGGTCCTGAATACTCTTCATTTAAAGCAGTCCTGATTTTTCCCAGCAGCTTCCCTCTTCCACTTCAGTCTTTCTTTCATAACCCTACATGGTCTTCCATAGGGGAAAAAAAAAAGAATTCCTAAGAGGACAATCCTTGTGAAGATGTGGTATCACTATCATTGATTACCTCTGATTGACATGCAATTTGAGTTTTATTAGTTGTCTTTATTTTCTCAGCACTCTTCATAATTGTTTTAATGGTGGAAGCAACTAGGCCTATAACTTAACATTCATCACCAGAATGTCCCCCAACTCTATCCACCATAATATTTACACTTCAACATCCAGTGAGTACTTTGCTCATTAAAATAAATCTTGAAAACACCCCAAAATGGGCAAGGAATCTTGTATGAATGAGAAAATTTGTGGGTATCACTCAAACTGAGGACTGCATGGAATGTCCACTGGCTGACATTCGACCTAGAACAATCCAAATCCCTGTCCTAAAAATGTGTGAGGGTGTAGCCCCATCGCATGTACACTTGTTTATAATGTCACAATGTATTGTTTTACTAATTTGACATATGCGTCATAAAACATGCACAAACCAGCAAATAAAAGAGAATCATTTAGGGCTTCCCTGGTGGCACAGTGGTTGAGAGTCCACCTGCCAATGCAGGCGACACGGGTTCATGCCCCGGTCCGGGAAGATCCCACATGCCGCGGAGCGGCTGGGCCCGTGAGCCATGGCTGCTGAGCCTGCGTGTCTGGAGCCTGTGCTCCGCAACGGGAGAGGCCACAACAGTGAGAGGCCCGCGTACCGCAAAAAAAAAAAAAAAAAAAGAATCATTTAAAATGGCACAAACATTATAAATGACTTTAAAATGTATATTATTGTGTTTATAACATATTTGCTCTTACTAAAAACTCATCATTATTAGTCACACTTTAAATGAGAGCAATGTAATTGAATAGGCTTCATTTTTTTTTTTAATCTTAGTTCAGTACAATGTGATGAAGCAGTACTAGGTTCAGTTTATTTTGAGATTTAATTTTAATGGCTGTCAGAGTAAAGAAAGATTAAAAAATAATACTTAGACCTAGATGGAAGAAATACTCTTGAAATCATGAAACTCATCTTTTTAATTTCATGCATAATTATGCTAATGTTTTGTTGCTGTTGAAATGGAGCTGTTAAACAGCCTGTTGATCTTGCAAACTAATTGAATGATACTGCATTTTATTTATTTATTTACTTATTTTAATTGAAGAATAGTTCATTTACAATGTTGTGTTTGTTTCTGGTATACCGCAAAGTGATTCAGTTATATATATATGTTTTCAGATTTTTTTCCATTACTGGTTATTACAAGATACTGAACATAGGTCCCTGTGCTATAAAGTAGGGCCTTGTTATTTATCTATTTTATTTAATGCAGTGTTTATCTGTTAATCCCAAGCTCCTAATTTATCCCTCACTACCCCACTTTGGTAACTGTAAATTTGTTTTCTATGTCTGTTGAATCTGTTTCTGTTTTGTAAATAAGTTCATTAGTATAATTTTTTTAGATTCCACATATAAGTGATACCGTATGAGAGTTGTCTTTCTCTGTCTGACTTACTTCACTTAGTATGATAATCTTTAGGTCCATCCATGTTGCTACAAATGGCATTACTTCATTCATTTTTGCCTGAGTAATATTCCATTGTATGTATGTGTGTGTGTGTGTGTGTGTGTGTGTGTGTATATATATATATATATATATACACACACCACATCTTATTTATCCATTCATCTGTCAATGGACATTTAGGTTGTTTCCATGTTTTGGCTATTGTGAATAGTTCTGCTATGAACGTTGAGGTGCATGTATCTTTTCAAATTAGAGTTTTCTCCGAATATATGCCAGGGACTGGGATTGCAGGGTCTTATGGTAACTCTATGTTTAGTTTTTAGTTTTTTAAGGAACCTCCGTACTGTTCTCCATAGTGGCTGCACCAATTTACATTCCCACCAACAGTGTAGGGGTGTTCCTTTTTCTCCACACTCTCTCCAGCATTTGTTATTTGTAGACTTTTTGATGATGACCATTCTGACTGGTATGAGGTGATACCTCATTGTAGTTTTGGCTTCCATTTCTCTAATAATTAGTGATATTGAGCATCCTTTCATGTGCCTATTAGTCAACTGTATTTCTTCTTTGGAGAAATGTCTATTTATGTCTTCTGACCATTTTTTGATTGGGTTTTTTTTTTGATATTGAGCTGTACAAGCTATTTGTTTATTTTGGAAATTAAGCCCTTGTTGGCTGCATGTTTGCAAATACTTTCTCCTGGTCCACAGGTTGTCTTTTCATTTTGTTTGTGGTTTCCTTTCCTGTGCAAAAGCTTATAAGTTTGAGTAGGTCCCATTGATTTATTTTTGCTTTTATTTCTTTTGCCTTGGGAGACTGGCATAAGAAGACATTGGTACAATTTATGTCAGAGAATTTTTTGCCTATGTTCTCTTCTAGGAGTCTTATGGTGTCATGTCTTATATTTAAGTCTTTAAGCCATTTTGAGTTTATTTTTATATGTGTTATAAAGGAGTGTTCTGATTTCATTGATTTGCATGCAACTGTCCAGCTTTCCCACCATTTGCTGAAGAGACTGTCTTTGCCCCATCATATATTCTTGCCTCATTTGTTGAAGATTAATTGACCACAGATGTGTGGGTTTATTTCTGGGCTCTCTATTCTGTTCCATTGATCCATATGTCTGTTTTTGTGCCAATACCATGCTGCTTTGATTACTGTAGCTTTGTAGTATTGTTTGAAGTCTGGGAGGGTTATGCCTCCAGCTTTGTTCTTTTTCCTCAAGATTGCTTGGCAATTCTGGGTCCTTTGTTGTTCTGTATACATTTTGGGATTATTTGTTCTAGTTCTGTGAAAAATGTCATGGGTAATTTGACAGGGATCACATTCAATCTGTAGATTGCTTGGGGTAGTATGTCCATTTTTAACAATATTCATTCTTCCAATCCAAGAGCATGGGATATCTTTCCATTTCTTTGAATCATCTTTAATTTCCTTTATCAATGCTTTATAGTTCTCAGCACATAAGTCTTTCACCTTGGTCAGGTTTATTCCTAAGGTTTTTTTAATGCAATTTTAAAAGGGATTTTGTTGTTGTTTTTTACTTTCTCTTTCTGATATTTCATTATTAGCGTAAAGAAATGCAACAGATTTCTGTATGTTAGACTCTGAAACTATAGTAGTGAACAAAACAGATGAGATCTCAGGGAATTTTGCAGCAGTTAATTTTTTTTTTTTTTTACAAACACAAGGCAAAATCATCTATGTGCCACAGAAGATGGAGAAACAAATCGGGAAAGAAGATTTTATCTGTTCTTCAAGGCATTTGAGCCGGGCCTTGAAGAACAGATAAATTTTTAACAACTGAAAATGAGGAAAGGGTTGTTTAAAGTACAAATTGTATACTTCATAAATGCAGTTGAATTACTTTCTAGTAAACAATAGCAGCAAAAAATCTGTCTTTTTGCAATTCTTAGGAATAATCATTCATGATCATGTCCCCTTTTATTCTGAGCCAAGTAGCTCCTTGTCCTCTTGATTTCTTTATATTCTACAAGAATTTTTTTTTAATAGAAATTGTCAGGTAGAATACCCTGTTGGAAACTCTGGATTTAGAGCTAACTAACATAAGAGGCGGATTTGCAATCAGTAAGCTCTAGAAAACAATAAGAAAAAACATTCAAGTGTTTTTCTGACATTAAATTAAAAGTATGAAGTTATTCCACATTCTGGAAATGAAAATGGTGGTGGCATAACTGTGAGTGTTTTTCCTGTACTGAGAATTTCTCAAATGAGCTGGTATTTCAATAAAAAAGTTAGTTAACAGGGCTTCCCTGGTGGCGCAGTGGTTGAGAGTCCGCCTGCCGATGCAGGGGACACGGGTTCATGCCCCGGTCCGGGAGGATCCCACGTGCCACGGAGCGGCTGGGCCCGTGAGCCATGGCCGCTGAGCCTGCGCATCCGGAGCCTGTGCTCCGCAACGGGAGAGGCCACAACAGTGAGAGGCCCGCGTACCGCAAAAAAAAAAAAAAAAAAGTTAGTTAACAGATGTTTTAAAGGTCTTTCCCCCCACCCTCCCTCTTAAAGACAGACTGTGTCCACCCACTCTTACACCAAAACTCCTTCAACAATAAATTCTTTGACCTTATTGCTTCCCTGAAAAACTCCTATTGCTGTCCTGAGCTACACTTTTTCTCTATTGGCTTATCAAAATAACTGGATACCGAATAACGCTTGACTTCTTAAATGTTTGGAATGGGAATTATCTAAGAAAAAAAAATCCAACAGAAACAAATTCAGGCTTATAGCCAGAGGGCAGGTAGGGAGTACAAGTAAATACTGAGGGCTTCAGAATTACATGCAGTTGTATATTAAGTGATTAGAACATAGTAAGCAGCTCAGAATTGGGTTTTAATTCTGCAGCCGTTTGCCTTTAGATAAAAATAGATGTGATGGTTGCCAATAACTTTCCCTGATTAATGTGAAACGATTCACATAGAAGGAGGAAATACCAAGCCATGTCAACACAATGTAGTTTCATTGTCTAAGACTGTTCAAACACAGTGTCTAGTATTTCAGAACTTGTTAATAACCAAACAACATTTAAAAATGAGAGCTCTTCACATTTTCATAGCACATAAGCAACTCTTGCCTCATCTGTCTTGAAAATCATTTGTGAAAGTGACAGACATTTGCGGTTGTCCTCATGACATCACTGAAACCAAACGTTCTCAGTCTAGGTCAGATCAGCCCATCAAGGAAGCGGCCGCCGTCAAGTCACTGAATGACAAAATGTTAGATGTAACGGGGCAGAACTGGAATGAGACCCAGACCATCCAGATCTCAGTCCTGCGCTGTTTTGTGTCTTTTTTTTTAACATCTTTATTGGAGTATAATTGCTTTACAATGGTGTGTTAGTTTCTGCTATATAACAAAGTGAATCAGCTATACATAAACACCTGGGCTGTTTTTAAACACACTACCAGAATGTCTTTTAAAGAGATGGGGGGAAAGATCTTTGAAACATCTGTTAACTAACTTTTTGAGATACCAGATCATTTGGGAAATTCTGGATACAGAAAAGGTACTCACATTCATGCTACCACCATTTCCATTTCCAGAAAGTTAATAGTTTTTGTCTCCATTAAACTAATTTATCTTCCCCCTCTCCCCACAGCCATGCTCTTCTGTGACTAAATACCCTGTAAGCCCAGGAGAGCAGCTTTGAAACGTCAGACCCTTTTGCTAGCACTTTCTTTTGTAGGTACTCTGCTTTTTTCTTATGAGTCCACCTTGTTCTGCAGATTTTCTTCCTTGGTGGAAGTTTTCAGAAGGCCTTAATAAGCCATAAGAGCAGGGGGGCCCCGTGTTTGGATCACTTCCTGATGCTGAAGATTATAGGCCCCTCTATGTGTGGTCACCATCGTATCTCACTGCCTGGCAGGTTTCCTGACCCACGACAGACATTCAGTAGTATTTGTTAAGTGAATAAACATATCAGATAAGTGTGTGTGTGTGTGTGTGTGTGTGTTTAATCTAGGCTGCTGAGGATGGCAGCTCTTACAATAGTCAAGGCTTTTGCCCCACATATTGTCCATTATATCCCATGAATGGAGGTAAAGATGTCGAGTCAAGTCTTTCACCTTTTTTGCAAAGACAAATCAGTAAAGCAGTCACTATTGTTCCATTGCGCTATGTCTTATCATACCAGAGCAGCTCAGAGAACAAGAAATCCTTTCCCCGCAAGTCTCACTTATATTACAGACAGCACGGTTCTCTTCTTTTCACTAGGAAATATGTGTTTCCCAGGCAGTGAGAGGAAAGGACTGATTTTCTGTCTGTCCTGGAGTGGGCTTCCCTTACGGGTGGGTGAAAGAAGAAAAGCAGCTGATGCATTCCACCCTTACCTGTGTGGACACTGATATTCTGTGCTAGACCCTAGACCCTGCTCCCCACACCCGTGGAGAATTGAGTGACAGTGTGTTAAAGCTGGCAGGGCACTGAGAGAAATTTGTGTCCCATTTGGTGGTTCTGCTGAGGATGAAACAAGAGTTCAGATAGGCAAGAAATTCCCCAGTTAGCCGTGGCAGCAGCAGGGGAGGAAACTGGTCTCTTGGACCTATACACATAGTGCAAGGCTCTCTCTTCCCATGACGTAGCATGGCCGTCCTCTGAGTTTTCTCCACTTTTTGTTCCAACTTAAGATTTCACTCATGGAAACAAAGTTCTAAACTTTCAGGTTCCTGGAGATACGAGGTATTATTGTTTTTCTTTCTGGATTACAGAAAAGTTGAAAAGCTGAATGATTAGAGAGAAAATAACATAACTATGTATTTTCTGTCATGTCAAGATGTTAAGTTTAAAAAAAAAAGTTTCAGAAAAATGTATAGAGATCAAGCCCATTTTGTGTCTGTGCCATTTAAAAAAAGGTCTGAACTAAATTGTCAAAAAAGCTTACCCCTAGGGGCGTGAGGGGGATTAGATAGCAGGGTATGAGGGGGACTTTCATATTATTATGCTAAATATTATTCTATTGTATTATTTTTATAGTCAGAATGTAATCATGTATTCATGAGTCACATGTTAAAAGTTACATGAATTCAACAAAGAACTAGTATTTAGAATACATGAAGAACTCTCAAAACTCAACAGCACGAACAACCAATCCATTTAGAAAGTGGGCAAAAGACCTGATAGACACTTCACTAGGGAGGATATCCAGATGGCAATAGCATATGAAAAGATATTCAATGTTATTAGACATAAGAAAAATAAAAAATTTATACCACAATTATGTGTCATTTCACACCTATCAGAAAGGCTAAAATAAAGGGTAGTGAAAACACCAAATTCTGACAAGGATGTGAAAAAACTGGACCCCATTGCTGGTAGGAATATAAAATGATACAGCCACACTGGAAATTTTCTTATAAAACTAAACCTTGTGATCCAGCAGTTGTACTGAGTGTTTATTCCAAAGAAATGAAAACTTCACACCGAAATGATTGTTCATAGCAGCTTTATTCATAATAGCTAAAAACTGGAAACAGCCCAGAGATCCTTCGATGGGTGAATAGCTTCATGAACTGTGGTGTGCCTGCTTCATGCAATACCACTGATACATGCAATGACTTGGATGAATCTCCATGGAATTTTGCTGAGTACGAAAAGTCAGTTCCAAAAGGTTACATTCTGTATGATTCCATTTATATAACCTTTCGTAATGACAAAGTTTTAGAAATGGAGGACAGATTAGTGGTTGTCAGGGGTTAGAGGAATGGGGAGGGGTGGAGGAGGTAAGTGTGGTTATAAAGGGGCAACACAGGGGATACTCGTGATGGAACTGTTTTGTGTCTTGACTGTGGTTGTGGACGCATGAATTTACATGGGTTAAAACCGTATGTAGCTAAATTCACAGTACAAGTGAAACTGGGGAAATCTGAATAAGATCAGCAGACTGACATGTCAGTGTCATGGTTGTGGAACTGAACTATAGTTTTGCAAGACGTTATTATGGAGGGAAGTGGGTAAAGGGCACGTGGAACTTGTATCATTTCTTACCATCGCATGTGAACCCACAATTATCTCAAAAAATGTTCAATTAAAGAAAAGAGAGTCCGCCTGCCGATGCAGGGGACATGAGTTCGTGCCCCGGTCCGGGAAGATCCCACATGCCGCAGAGCGGCTGGGCCCGTGAGCCATGGCCGCTGAGCCTGCACGTCCGGAGCCTGTGCTCCACAATGTGAGCGGCCACAACAGTGGGAGGCCCGCGTACCGCAAAAAAAAAAAAAAAAAAAAAAGAACATGTTGAAGCATTTGAATACATCTGTCAACTCCTGCCTGTAGAACTGCAGGTTAGGGGCAGCTGCAGGCTTCCTTACTGCCTTCAGTTAGGGGATGAAGCATCCTTTCTGTCCCCCTCCCAGCAGACACCATCCTCCCAAACATGTTTCCCTTGTTCTTTCCTCAAGTACAAAAGGGAGAACAGGGACTGATACTACCTCAGTGAATTAATTTCTATAACCATAAAATCTGATTGTCATCTAGGTCTAGGTCAGAGGCTCTCAGCCTGGCCAAAGCTGAGACCTATCTGTGGTACCTCATTAGCCTACCAGTGGTGACACCCCATCCCAGAATGATTAAGTCTGAGTCTCAGGAATGAAATCTAGGCATGGTGCTTTCGTTTGGTGTTTAAGCTCTCTGGGTGATTGTGATGTCCATCTAGGACTGAGACTCACTGGTCAGAGTGGTGATCACAGTGGTGGCGTTTAAAGCACGAAGCCCAGGTCCCCCTTTCTCAGTATCACAGCCTACACTTCTAGGATCAGAAGGGTGTATTTTCAGGGGCTCCCTTCCATCTGCAGTCAAAGCTGATGCCGGGCATAACACCTCAAGAAGAGGGTCTGCCCTGGAGCAGAGCAGGTGGTGAGTTCTAGAAGGCACACAGACACGCTTAGCGTTCTCCAGCTTGTGCACTTAGCAGAGTTTCTCCACACCCGGCTGGAGCTCTGCTGGCTGCTTCTGAGGTGGCTGAGAGACCGAGCAAATTGTGGGCAGAGCCTTTGAGGAATGGGAGGGTGGGGAAGACAAACGTCCTTGGGGTGACAGAGCCTTCTTGGGCCAAGCTCAGCCTCCATCCGAGAGACCATGGTCATAGCACTGAAGATTCTGGAATCTCTCTGAGGTTCTGGGCAGTGTCAGGTGGTAAATGTGGCCTGGGGATTAATCTCTGCCTCCAGTGTAGAAGAGAGGTTGAGGATTTGCTGCACCCCTGCCACGACTGCTTGACAAGGTACTCGCACTCCCAAACACCCTCAGAGACAGTATGAAGGAAAACTCATTTAACAACTCCTATCCAGCCATCATTAGCGTCTGGATGGCAGGCAGAGCTATGAAAAACTCTGCCTAATTATGTCATAAGTACCACAAGAATTTCTCAAATAACGCAAGCAAATTCCTCAGACTCTGCTAAAAGCCAAGCAGAGGAATAACAACTTTCTGGCCATTCATGCCTTCCCTCCACTGTTATTTATGAATTCCAGACATTTTCTCCATCTAAATCTAATCTCCTCATCTAGAGATTAGCAATGTTAGTTTCTCCCACAATCCAACTGTGTCCCTTTATCCACAGTTGTCACCATTCAGATTCTGTTCCTAGGCGGCTAAGGATCCATTAAACAGTTTCTCAAAAGCCACATGCTACTTGACCCGTATTCAGTGTGTTTACGCATTCCCAAGTGCAGTTATGTAAACAGACACTGTTCATCTGCATGCTGAGATTGTTTCATTTTGTCCTCTTGTATGTTTAACCTATGTGCCTCATTTGGAGAAGGGAAGAAAATAATTAAATTATTTTCTCTCGCCCATATTCTTTATTTTCAGTTGCAGTCACTCCACCCAAAAGATCTAAGAGGTCATTGTCAAGGGAGACAAAAGATTGAAAAGGCAAAGCAACTAGCACCCAGGTGCTTGCTACCGTCCAGGCTGAGTGTGTGCTGTGGGATTCCAAGGGTGCTGGTGCTGGCTTGGACCTTTCCTGACTCTATCTATTCTTTTTCTTTTTTTTACCAGGGGAATATTAATTTTATTTTATTTTTTCTTAATTTTTATTGGAGTATAGTTGCTTTACAATGTTGTGTTAGTTTCTACTGTACAGCAAAATGAATCAGTCATTCGTATACATATATCCCCTCTTTTTTAGATTTCCTTCCCATTAGGTCACCACAGAGCATTAAGTAGAGTTCCCTGTGCTATACAGTGGGTCCTCATTAGTTATCTATTTTATGCATAGTAGTGTCTAATGTCAATCCCAATCCCCCAGTTCGTCCCACTCCCCCTTCCCCCCTTGGTAACCATAAGTTTGTTCTCTACATCTGTCACTCTATTTCATTCTTAACTTCTTGATCTTACTTCTCTGGTTTTGACTAAAAGTGATGACACAGGTTGTTTTTCTCCTAAAGCAGCTTCAAAACTATGTGAAAAATCAGAGGCTGTGGCAGATTCCTGCTTTTCTTCCTCTTTAGGTCAAAGTTTCTCAGGTTTTAAGATAAAACTTAAAAGGTCAGCCACTTGGGCAGTTAACCATATTTATGTGACCAAGTCCCAGTAAAAACTCTGGCCATCAAGGCTCTACCTTCATGGCAATGCTCTGTGTGTATGTCACACATGGTTTCCAGAACAAATTCGCACTACTCACAGCTCTGCTGGGAAAGGCAGCTGGAAGCTCCAGGTGTGGGACCCTCCTGGACGCTGCCCTAGTCACCTCTTCTTGTAGCTGATCCTAATCTGTCTCATTTCGTTGTGATAAACCATAAACCCCAGTGCAACAGCTTTCAGCAAATTCTCTGAGTCCTTCTGGGAAATTATGGAATCTGAGAGCGGTGTTCCAGATCCTTGAACTTGCAGCTGTTCTCAGAGGTGGTCTTGGGGACTTCCCTGACTTTGCAGTTCTCATTATTAGCCCTGGAACAGTCAGAGGACCTTTCTGGCCTTCAGTTAACTCATCTGGAAAGTGGGGACATGATCATATCTGAGCTGCTGACCCTCCTAGAATGAATAAACATATATACTGAAACAACATATTTGAAAGTACTTTGTGAACCATAAAACACTTTGTAAATATAAAGATTATTCATTGTGGCTTGCTTTCTGTTTCAAGGCATTCCAGGTGAGAGGGTTAAGTTTTAGATAGCAGAGCTGTAGAGGTCAATGGTCCAGGCTGTGGCGTCAACCTTATCTGGCCTTGGTTTTTCCCATGTCTACCAATTATTGAGGCTACTTAATCTCTAAGTTTCACGTTCCTCATTTAAAAAATAAAACTAATAATATTTAGTTCATACAGTTGTTGTAAGAATTAAATGACTCTTAAGTACCCAACACATGTAGTTATTATTGTTACTTTTTTTTCTTTTTTTTGCCGTACGCCGGCCTGTCACTGTTGTGGCCTCTCCCGTTGCGGAGCACAGGCTCCGGACGCGCAGGCTCAGTGGCCATGGCTCACGGGCCCAGCCGCTCCGCGGCATGTGGGGTCTTCCCGGACCGGGGCACGAACCCGTGTTCCCTGCATCGGCAGGCGGACTCCCAGCCACTGCGCCACCAGGGAAGCCTTATTGTTACTATTATTATTTTTGATGACCACCACTCCAGTGGCTAACCAGCTGTAGAGGCGGGGGCTGGAGGATGGGGATAATTTACCATATTTTTATGTAAAACTCACCATGTCATTGCTCTTTGCCTTACAGTATTACCCTGATATTCGGTAGTAAGTTATTTTTTTAGAATATTAAGTCGCTGCCCATATTAACAGAGTTAATATAACTTCAAAACTCTAATTTACCACTAAAATATAATCAAGACTGCATTTTATATGTCTCTTTGGTTTTATTTAAGCACATATATTGGTTGGTTGTTGGTTCGTTGGTTAAGACGCCAGATTCCTCTTCATGCTGCTAATGATTGGAAGCGGATTCTAACAAGAACTCATAGAATCACATAATAGGAATAGACAGAGAAATTAGAACAGGGCTGGGGAAATAGTGTGAAGCCAATATGTTTAAGAATATCTTCAGTGGAAGCTAACACAACATTGTAAAGCAACCATACTCCAATAAAAATTAAAAAGAAAAAAAGAATACCTTTAAATCTGTTAGAGGACTTGACCAATTTTTCCTCTCTTCTCTTCAAAACATGATTTCTTTCCCCTACCCCTGCCTTCTTCCAAAGAAGAAAAGTGTTTCCTTTTCCCTAGAATGATTTCTGCCAGCCCTTCCCTGCATTCTTCTGCTTTTTCCCAACCTTGACTCCTGGCTGAGAATTGAGCATTGTGTCATGCCAAGCAAGGTTCTCATCTTCCTCTGAAGGGTGCTCGAGCTGCTCTTGAACCGCACATAGTCCACTGACAAAACAGTCCACTTCTGTTTTAATGAGTTGAAATTGGAATGGAGCGTGACATTTCGATATCACTGCCAGGACAGTCTTATCAAATGTGGGCCTAAAACAGACTTTCTATGTTGTTTTTTTTCTAATTACTGAGTAGAATATGAAACTGATCTCAGTGTGTGAAACAGGGTGTTTCCACACATCTCTTCACTACTTCTGGCCTACATCTCAGCCTCTTTCTAGCCCTGAGCCTCAGCCCATCTCTAGGGCTCACCCCTTCATGGGTTTTACCCTATTCTTCCTCCCATCCCTGAACTCCACCCTCTTTTCTGAGAGTCAACTACCCTTGACTCCCACTCCCATCTCTGAGCCTCATTCTCTCTAACTTCCACCTTCCAACCATCAGGAGAGAAGGAGGGGGAAAGGCATGCCATGTCCCTTTAGAGACAACCACTGGAAAATGCACACACCTCTTTTCACATTCCACTGGCCACACTGTAGTTACATGACCACAGTTAGCGGCAAGGGTCTAAATTCTAATATCTGTGCACATTCTCTGCCACTACAAATTTATCTGGTTTACAGTGATTTTCAACACTATATTTTGTGTTGTTTCCTAGGATCTTACACCATTTTTTTCCTGCTGATCAAAGATACGTGGCCACTGCAGAAAATTGGGAAAGTACATAATGCTGCTAAGAGGCAGTAAAAATATGAACCACGTTCCTGGCACCCAGGAGGAGCATTTATTCATATTTTGGCATGTTTCCTTCCAGGACTTTCTTTCTACATTCCTTTTCTTTACCTAGCTCAGGTTAAATTGTAAATGCAGTTTTGTATTTCTCCTGTTTTTTCATTTATTAGTAATTGTAGCATCTAACTGGGTAGGGTTTTCACCTAAAAGAAGTGTCCCTAGTAACTGAGAGAGGGAGACAGTGACTCTGTCCTCAGAGTCCAGAGAAGGGAAATGGAGGTTAAAGAACTTTGGTCAGGAAGCCCAAGATGGCAGCTGCCTGTTCTCATTGCAATCCAGACAAGCTGGTAGGGGCTGTGCCCTGGGGAAGTGACTGGCCAGGCCCTTGGGAAGTGAACACCAGAGGACCTTGAGCCAAAAGCATGTAGGCTAAGATGGAAAGAATGATGGCCTATGAGTTCTGCACATGAACAGCGTTCAGGGGACTTGTTCATGAACCCCAAGTGTCTGTACGAGGAAGACTGAGCCTAAGAGTGGACACGGACATCATCACATGGTCAGGTCACCAAGTATCAGTTCACCCCCAGTTTCCTTTTCTGATGGGAACACAGCATTGGGGCAGTTAGAGGTCTCAGCCCTGGCAGCAGCAGGGCTGATGAGACCTCCCAGTTTCCTGATGATTCCAACAAGGGTAGATTATGGGCAGGCCATAGTAGGAGAAAGATATTCTCATATTCAAAAATGGAGGGAGCATTGCCATGCAGTAGATATGGTTGTGATTCACATGTCCCTCCAGCAGCAGGTATCTGGGGGCTACCACAGAGAAGACCAATCACAAACAGGGCAGGGCTTTAATGGAAAGAATGCATCATACTGGGGCCTTCCATAATACCAGTGAGTACAACTTAATCCTCTTCCAGTACAAGTCTGTTCTGTTTTTGTTTTTTAATTTATTTATTTTGGTTGTGCCGGGTCTTAGTTGTGGCAGGTGGGCTCCTTAGTTGTGGCTTGCAGGCTCCTTAGTTGTGGCATATGAACACTTAGTTGCAGCATGTATATGAGATCTAGTTCCCCAACCAGGGATCGAACCTGCGTCCCCTGCATTGGCAGGCGGATTCTCAACCACTGCACCACCAGGGAAGTCCCCAGTACAAGTCTGTTTAAAGGATAGTGATAAAATACTTAGAAAGGCACAACTGAAAGTCTCTTGGATGGATATTCTCAATCTTTTTTGACCTCAATCAACCCTGTTCAGATAAAAGAGCCCATTGTCTACTTAGAACAATCTCCCCCTGGGAAAAGAATTTGGGGATTGCAAAGAATTAGGAGAAGGCTGCAGATGTAGAGAATGGAAGGGTGGACACAGGGGGGGAAGGGGAGGTGGGAATTGGGAGATTAGAACTGATATATATACACTACCATGCATAAAATAGATAGCTAGTGGGAACTTGCTGTATAGCACAGGGAGCTCAGCTCAGTGCTCTGTGATGACCTAGATGTGTGGGATAGCGGGTGGTGGGAGGGAGGTCCTAGAGAGGGGATATATGTATACATATAGCTGATTCACTTCATTGTACAGCAGAAACTAATACAACATTGTACAGCAATTATACTCCAATAAAAAAACAAGAGAGGGCCAAAATTAAAATTTATATGGTCTTACTGCAGTAATTGGAGAAAAAAAATAAAATGATCAACAGAAATAGAACCATTCAGTAATTCTACAAATATATATTTTTTTAATTAATTAATTTGTGGGTGTTTTGGCTGTCTTGGGTCTTCGTTGCTGCGCATGGGCTTTGTCTAGTTGCGGCAAGCGTGGGCTACTCTTCATTGCGGTGTGCGGGCTTCTCATTGCTGTGGCTTCTCTTGTTGCGGAGCACAGGCTATAGGCTCGCAGCCTTCAGTAGTTGTGACTCGCGGGCTCTAGAGTGCAGGCTCAGTAGTTATGGCGCACGGACTTAGTTGCTCCACAGTATGTGGGATCTGCCCGGACCAGGGCTCGAACCTGCGTCCCCTGCATTGGCAGGCAGATTCTTTTTTTTTTTTTTGCGATATGCGGGCCTCTCACTGTTGTGGCCTCTCCCGTTGCGGAGCACAGGCTCCGGACGCGCAGGCTCAGTGGCCATGGCGCACAGGCCCAGCCGCTCCGCGGCATGTGGGATCTTCCCGGACCGGGGCACGAACCCGCGTCCCCTGCATCGGCAGGCGGACTCGCAACGACTGCACCATCAGGGAAGCCCGGCAAGCAGATTCTTAACCACTGCACCACCAGGGAAGTCCCTACAAATGTATTATTAATATAAACCTTCCAAATTAATTGAAATCTTTGGCCCACGTACAGTTAAATGTGTCTCATGTAAAAATTGTGGCAGTTCCAACTTTGTATGTGTGCAAAGCTTTGCGGTTAAAAAAAATCTGTTAAACATTCAGCTCTATTTTATATTACCAGATAATGTGGGCAATAGACACCCTCGTCCTACATTTCATTCCTCCTTCCACCCCTGACCCCCATCTGAGTCTCTGACTCTTGCCCACCTGTTTCTAGATTCCACTTCTATTCCTGAGCTGCAGCCTAGTCTTGAGCTCCAAGTTAATAACTTGATAACTTTTAAAAAGTGAAAGTAGAGTCTTTCTGCATCGTGAACCAGGAATAAATGTAAAATATCACGCGCTTGTGACTACAGCCGCTCGCTAGCCCCAGTTCTGCATTACTTAATGTAAGATCAACAGTAAACTTTGGGCCAAATAATTCAGATATTGTGGTAATAGAGAACCCACGTTAGAAGTTGAAAAGATTTACCCTGAAATATTAAACATGTGGCCCTGGCAAGAGAGCTAAGGCAAAGGGGGAAACTGATAACTCAGCCACATGGTGTCAAGGGAATTAGGGTGCTTTTATGTGCCCTAGCCTGAACAGCTTGTAGCCTTGGGAATCTCTCATACATGGGCACTAATTCAGTATAGTGTGGTCTCAAATCAATAAATACTTTATGACTCAAAGCAAATACTTTACAGTACTTGATAATGTTTATTCTTGTACACCGATATGTCAGTTCAGGTCCTCTGGGAAACAGATGCCAGATGGAATTAGAAATTCAAGAGACTCATTGAGGAAAATGCCTGTGACGGATTAAAGGGAGAGGGGGTTGGAGTGTGCAGGGAGAGGCTTCCAACTGTGACGCTGGTCCAACACCTGTGAAAGGAGAGGGGGAAGGAAGACTGGGTGGGAGAGCCTCAGAAACTGCAGCACAGCTCTGAGAAAGTTAGTCAACCCTGGAGTAAAGGTTGCCCATAGGATGAGTCCTGCATCAGCCAGAAATAGACTGTGTCTAGGACCCTCACCATGCTCAGTCACTGGCTGGGTGCAGCCTGGGCAGAGGCTCCAGCATGGACAGTTAACTACACTCATTGCTGCAGGTTCTCTTGAAGGGAGATCTGAGTAGTGCACCCCCATGGCTTCTCCAGTCCATCCCTTGTGCTGCACAGATCCTTTGCTCCAAATATTTGAGGAATTGCGGGCCTCTCTTCCTGAGGGAAAGTCTTGATGACTTATCTGGTGTTGTGACCCAAATTCTCATTCCTGCAGGGACTGAGCCCTTGTACCCATTTCAGTCTGGGGTTGCTGCACATGTCTGTTCACTGTTTCAGCTGAGCAAGGGCTATCAAGAAGAATCTAGTTGGATTATCTGATTTGTACATTACTCTGCCCTGCTCTCATGTGCAAGCATAAGATGAGCAATCCTGTCTCATGGTCCTGCTGGTCAGGGTCAATTATCCCTGCCATGATGGTAACTCTTTTCACCTGCTGATGTATGAGTCCAAGGAATCCAAAGTGTCCTGGAAGGGACTTCCCTGGTGGCGTAGTGATTAAGAATCTACCTGCCAATGCAGGAGACACGGGTTTGAGCCCTGGTCCGGGAAGACCCCACATCTTAGTTGCCACGTAGCAACTAAGCCCATGCACCACAACTACTGAGCCTGCACGCTAGAGCCCGTGAGCCACAACTACTGAGCCTGCGAGCCACAACTACTGAAACCTGCGTGCTTAGAGGCCATGCTCCACAACAAGAGAAGCCACCGCAATGAGAAGCCCACATACTGCAACGAAGAGTAGCCCCTGCTCTCCACAACTAGAGAAAGACGGCATGCAGCAACAAAGACCCGACGCAGCCAAAAGTAAATAAATAAATAAATTTACAAAGTGCCCTGGCAGTAGCCATAGCATGTATTATAGTTCAATAGGACCCTTGCTGTGTCCGCTGGCAAGAGTGTGCCCCTTTGGATACTGGGACTGCAACTATGTAAGCCCAGAGTTGCCCAGAAAGCACAAAGTCCCTCAGTGGGTCACTGGGTTTGATGGTTAAGTGAGGCCCCTCCTGTTTCCACCCCTTAGGTCTCAGTTGCTTATGTTTCCTCTAACGGACACGTCACTGTATAAAGTTCTGTGATTTAGTGTTTATACTGCATCCCAAAGGAAGGCACCCCGTTTCTGCAGATTATTGTCTCCAAGACGGCACCTCACTTGTACCTTCAGAAGGCCACCAATGGAAGGCCACTGCTTTGTGTGGTGCTGTAAATGATATAATGAGTGGACCCCATGGTCATGGGGCCACCCCCATACCTCCTCTGTTGTGAAATGGATCCCCTGGTTGGATGCTGTGTTGTGTGGGATTTTATGCCTGCGAATCAGGCATTCTGTAAGTTCTTACACAGTGGTGTTGGCTGAGGCTATGTGGGCAAGAAAAACAAACCCATTCTCCAAATAGTTCTCTTTCCCTGTGAAGATGAACCACTGGCTCTTGCAGCATGGAAGGGGCCCAGCATAGTTTACTTGCCATAAAATAATGGGTTGGTCTCCTCAAAGATTAATGCCACTTGGGAAATTCAGGTTGGTCTCTGTTGCTGGCAGGTTGGACCTTCCAAGGTGTCAATAGCCAAATCAGCCTTGGTGATGGGCATATATGCTGTTGAGTTCCTACGTAGCCTTTATCTTTACCATTTTGGCCAGTCCACTCATGTGCATACTGTGATAAAGGCTAACTAATGTCAACCGGCCAAATCCTTGTGTCTAGTTGGTTGTTGAGTATTTCTTTCATGAGTGGTTTCTAATGGACATTAACATGTGATCCAAAAATCTTCACAATTCATGCCCACTCCATCAAATTGCTGTTATCCCAGACCTCCTTGCCTCTAGTACAGTTTTTTTATTTTCCTCCAGGCCCCTATTCAGTTGGCTGGGCCATTGGCACCTGCCGAGGAATCTGTATATTTTCTCACCTTGGGCTACTTTTTCTTCCACACAAAGTCAATGACCAGATGCACTGCTCCCAGCTCTGCTTATTGGGAAGACTTTTATCTCCACTGTCTTTCAAGGCCAACCCTGAATTTGGCTGTAATGCAACTGCTGTCCACTTTCAGCTTGCATTCACGTATCAAGCCAACTCACCCCCAAACTTGGCTTGTCTTCCTTCTTCATCTGGTTGTATGAGATTCCTGCATAGGTGGCCATATGAGTGGGCTGAAGGAGGGGCACTGGTGTAAAGATGGTGGGCACATGGTGTCTGGGTTACCTGCCCACGCTCCTTGCTCATGCCTTCTAGTCCTACTTGGCCTCAATCCCAGACATTCCATTTCCATTTTACTGTGGACTGCTGCTGGGCCTGTTCCACTCTATGACTTGGTGAGTCTAACAAATTGGACAAATGGGCAGTTCTGAAGGAACAGTCACTTGGTGCCCTGTGGTCAAGTATTTTGGCTCTAACAGGGCCCAGTAACATGCTAGGAGCTATTTCTCAAAAGGCATATAATTCTCCACTGCAAGTGGCATGGCCTTGCTCCAGAACCCCAAGGACTTGCGTTGTGATTCTCTTACCAGGGCTTGCCACACTGCAACATTTTCCATCCCTGACATCATCAACACCATAGGGTCTCCTGAATCACATGGCCCAAGCAGCAGATCTGTTTGCACTGCAGCCTAGATTCGCTGCAGAGCTCATTCCTACTCAGGGCACCACTCAGAGTTGGCAGCCTTCCATATCACTCTGTATATGGGCTAGAGAAGTATTTCTAGATGGGTAATGTGTTGCCTTCAGAATCCAAAATGGCTCACCAAGCACTTTGCTTCCATCTTTGAAGTAGGAAATGCAAGATTCAGAAATTTGTCTTTTACTTCTGAGAGGATGTCTTGGCAAACCCCTGACTACTGGACTTCTAAAAAATTTACTCAGGTAGTAGGCTTCTGAGTCTCCTAAAGCTTATCTTCCACCCTGTGGAGCACAGCTGTCTTACCAAGGCCTCTAGCATATTCGTCACCCCTTCTTGCTCAACCTGTTCGTTCAGCATGATGTCATTGATGTAATGGATCAGTGTAATGTTCTGTGAGATGGCTAGAAAGCCCAGATCACTTTAGACTGTGTTATGACTGAAGGCAGAGGAGTTTTAACAGAGCCGTGGGGCAAAACTGTAAAGGAATACTCTTGTCAGTTGGGGAGTCTTATGTCAGGCAGAAATGGCCTGGTTCTAGTACCTCCACCTCCCCTGCTCAGCTCAGCCATTGGCGGAGAGGGGGCTGGGGGCGTGGCCTCGGGTGGATGAGGCTGAGTACCCTGAAGGTGTGGCCACTGGAGGCTGTCCTCTCACTCCACTCCTTGCACCGTCAGAGAGGCACCACTCCATGGTTGCCATAGTATGTTTACAAAGGGTGATGTTTATTCTTTTCCAGTGTTTTCCTGCATTTTATAAATTTCCTAAAGTGGACATGTATGAACTCTAAAATCAGAAGAAAGACAAAACAAAACATATGCACAATCATATGTCTGGTTTTTCAGAGCCATACTGTTTCACAGTAAGATGTCTATTATAACATATTCTTGAACAAGCCTCTGGCCAGTAAATCATAAAATGATTTAATACCATTTTAATCTTGTTTACTGTTTTTAATGCTGTGACTTTGGAGAGGTTTTTAGTGTTTTGTCTTATTTTTTTTCCTGACTGTTGAAATATATTAATTTTAGAAAATGTGGAAAATTACATAACTTAGTAAAGAAATGATTAGAAATAATATCCCAAATCTTAACATCTTTGGACAAATTGTGCTAGTGTTCTAGCATATTTTTTTTTAGGCTTTTCTCTTATTTTTTTCCCCCCTTTAAAAAGCTGTCATCAAAATATGCCATTTTTTGGGCTTCCCTGGTGGCGCAGTGGTTGAGAGTCCACCTGCCGATGCAGGGGACACGGATTCGTGCCCCGGTCCGGGAGGATCCCACATGCCGCGGAGCGGCTGGGCCCGTGAGCCACGGCCACTGAGCCTGCGCATCCGGAGCCTGTGCTCCACAACGGGAGAGGCCACAGCAGTGAGAGGCCCACATACCGAAAATATATATATATATATATATATATATATATATATATATATATATATATATATATATATATGCCATTTTTTGCGTAATTTTTTCCTCTTCAACCTATTTCAACTAACAGTATAGTTTTACCCTTAAAAAAGTGTTACTCACGTACCGAAAAGAAAATGGATATAGGCCTGGGAGTTATAGGGACGGGATTACCTCCACTTCAGAGGTGCAGAAGGACATGGTGGTGGAAGGGTGGCTGTCCTGCATGAAGCAGGACATGTCAGGACCTACACCAGTGTAGCCACTGAGATGGCAGGCTTCTGTTCAGGGCAGCAACTGGCAGCGAGTGAAATGGTAAAACGCTGAATTCCTAATGAGGAAAGCAAAATCAGGGCCCATAGGGAGTAAAACCCTTCACATTTGTACCATGGTCATACTCACTGTGGTGGGTGGAATGCATATATATACACACACACATATACATATATACACATATATAAATAAATTATATATTATATATGTAAATTTTATATATATATATATATATATATATATATATACACACATATAGATAAAATTTATGATGGGTGTTTTAAAACTAGTTCTGTGTTCAGAGTGAACTGCATGGAGACACTCATGCCCTAGGGCCAGGATCATACCAAGTTGTTGGGTTACTAAACTTAATTTCATTCCCCAGATTCATGATGTGGCAAGGGGCAAGGCAGCAGAAAGTGGGGCCAATCCAATTTTCTAGTGGCTCTCAGTGCAGGATTGGATACTCCTGGGCCTCTCATGAGAGGTTGGCCTACCGAGAAGAATGAAAAGCTTTTCTCATGATGCTAAGGTTGGAAGAATTAAGAGCTGTGTCCTTATTTTTTAAATCCCAAAGCAGAGAAGGTGGTCATATAAGCTAAAATCAAAGCATCTTTACTGTGCCTTTCAAAAAGTCTTCAAGTATGGGAGTTACACATTAAACAAGTTTGGCCATGTGTTAATAATTGGTGAACCAAATGATAGGAACATTGCAGTTTCTCCCTGCTTTTGTATGTTTGACAATTTCCATAATAATAAAAATTTTCAAAAAAAAAAACCTCTTTGTAACAACTTTAATGATTTTATAACATTAACTCATAGAAGCATCATGAAATCTTTGCCCATCTTGTTCACCAATTTATCTCCATTGCCTACAACAGTCATGCCACATTAAGTTCTCATTTAATTAATGAATTAATTGGTATGTATTAATTTGCTTAAATATAGAAAGTCTTTTAAATAAATTACAACTTCTCAGTGTATGGGTAAACTTCAGGATTGAGCCATATTCTTAACCTAATTGAGAGTGGAAAGTAAAATATTTCTACTGCATTTATAATTACTTCTTCTCTATAGGAAATCCTAGTGTAGCAGTGCCAGAATGACAAAACAGTAAGAAAAGGGAGGACTGAGGTGGAGAGGTTGGGGACAAAATAACAGAGAATAATTTGTGCACAAGAAATAAACTTCAGAAGCACTGGGCTCTTGTCTTTTATCATATTCATCTTCTGCCTTCATTTTATACAGAAAATATCACCAAAATATTTTGTGCACATATACTACCTTTAATTTCCCACAATATCTCATGTCTTCCAAAAGGATGCTGCTCCCCAGCCATAATTCCCTGGAACATTTGTGGTTCCCATGGATTAAGGCTCAAAGGTAATATTAGATTACTCTGGAATTCTTCATTATTATAGTTTCTAGGGGAAGGAAACATTTAAACATCCTTTGTGATGTTCCTTTGCTAAAGAAGCATTCTCCTAGTATAAATAATAGTGATAGTTTTTATTTGCTAAGTATTTACTAATGTGAAAAGCCCTTCACAAAAGGCACCTTATTTAACCCTCACAGCAACCCCATAAAAAAAATACTGACCCATTTAAAGATGAGGAAACTGAGATTCAAAAAAGTTAATCAACTTGCCTAAGACCACACAACTGGAAAATGGTATAATCAAGTTTGACTCTAAAACATACACTCTTAACTACATATGAAGGGGTATCCCCATTAGGAACCCAATTAATACAAAAACAACTTTTCCTTAAATTATTTGTAAAGTCAAATAGAAACTATGGCATTTCTGAGTATACTATCAGAATTAATTAACTTTATGTTTTATATCTTACTCTGGGGATATTAATAAAATGGAGCAATAATAGTATTTTCAACAAATTGTTCTGGAACAACTGGACATCCATATGCAAAAAAAAAAAAAAAAAAAAGCTAGACACAGAACTCATACCCTTCACAAAAATTAACTCAAAATGGGTCATAGACCTAAATGTTAAAACACAAAACTTTAAAACTCCTAGAAGAAAATATAGGAGAAAACTCAGATGACTTTGGGTATGGTAATGACTTTTTAGATACAACACAAAAAGCATGATTCTTGAAAGAAATAATAAGTTGAATTTCATTAAAATTAGAAACTTATGCTCTGTGAAAGATAATGTCAAGAGAATGAGAAGACAAGCCATGGATTGGGAGAAAATATTTGCAAAAGACACATGTGATAAAGGACTATTATCCAAAATATACAAAGAATTCTTAAAACTCAATAATAAGAAAACAAACAACTTGATTAAAAAAGGGACCTAAGTCCTCAAAAGACACCTCAACAGAAAAGATACACAGATGGCAAATAAACATATGAAAATATACTCCACATCATAGATCATCAGGGAAATACAAATTAAAAGTGAATTGTTTTAATACTGCACACCTATTAGAATGGCCAAAATCCAAAACACTGACAAAATTAAATGCTGGCAAGGATGTGGAACAACAGGAATTCTCGTCCATTGCTGAGGGGAATGAAAATGGTATAGCTACTTCAGGAAACAGTTGGCAATTTCTTACAAAACTAAATATACTCTTACCATATTATCCTGAAATCATGCTCCTTGGTGTTTACCCAAAGGAGCTGAAATATTATGTCCACACAGAAGCCTGAACATGGATGTTTATAGCAGCTTTATTCACAATTGCCAAAACTTGGAAGGAACCAAGTTGTCCTTCAGTAGATGAATGGACAAATAAACTTGGTACATCCAGACAATGGAATATCATGCAGCATTAAAAAGAAATGAGCTTGGGACTTCCCTGGTGGTGCAGTGGTTAAGAATCCGCCTGTCAATGCAGGTGACACGGGTTCGAGCCCTGGTCTGGGAAGATCCCACATGTCGCAGAGCAACTAAGTCCGTGTGCCACAACTACTGAGCCCACATGCTGCAACTACTGAAGCCCATGTGCCTAGAGCCCATGCTCTGCAACAAGAGAAGCCACTACAATGAGAAGCCCGTACACCACAACGAAGAGTAGCCCCCACTCGCCTCAACTAGAGAAATGCTGTGTGCAGCAATGAAGACCCAACGCAGCCAAAAATAAATTAAAAAAAGAAAAGAAAAAAATGAGCTTGGGCGAACCTCGCTGTCTGGAGGACATCGCCACTTCCTGCTTACCCACAGTAAAAGTAACACTAAAGCAGTTCATGAGAAAGCAACAAGTTCTCCTCCTCCACAGAAGGATTTTGCAGACAATTTGGCAAGTTCCAAATGATTGTGATCACAAATACCTGAAGGACTGGGCAAGGGAAGAATTCAAAAGAAACTAAAGTGCCACTGAAGAGGATACAATCCAGATGATGATTACTCAAGGCAATACGCAGCTCAAAGAGTTAGAAAAAATACTTGCTTTAGCCAGATCTTAACTACAGCATTATTCTGAAAGGTTTTCAAAGTCTCCATGTGTTTAGTTGAGCTTAGGCTCGACAATGGGCAAGTCAAAGCCAAGTGAAACTGTTTGTATGTAGAGCCCTTGAGCAAAACAGCAGAACATGGAGCGAGACATATCAGAGTGAGCCAAGAAAAGTGCATCAGAGCAATTGCCTTAGCACTGAAAAACAGGCCTTGTATTTTGAAAATACTTCTAGATGTGTCAGCAGTTTTTGTAAGAAGCAAAAGTTACTACAACAGATTGTCAGCATATAAAAAGATGTTCAACACCATTAATCAGTCATCAGGGAAATGCAAATCAAAACCAGCAAGAGATACTATTCACACCCACTAGAATGGCTATAATTAAAAAGGGAGAGAATTGCAAATGGTGGTGAAGATGTGGAGAGGTTGGAACTCTGATACATCGGTGGTGAGACTATAGAGTTGTGCAGCCACTTTGGAAAACAGACTGTCAGTTGCCCAACAGGTTAAACAGCATTGTTCATAGTAGCCAAAGAGTGGACAATTCAAATGCCCATCAACTGATTAATGGATAAGTAAAACATGGTATACCCATATAATAAAATATTATTTAGCAAACAAAAAGGAATGAAGCACTGATACATGCTACACCTGGATGAACCATGGAGACATTATTAAGAGGCCAGTCACAAAAGATCACTTATTGTATGATTCCATTTATATGAATGCACAACTCTGAATATATTAAAATCTATTTAATTATACATCTTACATGTATGGTATGTGAATTCCCCCCTCCCTTTTTTTGAGATATAGTTGACATATAACATTGTGTAAGTCAATAAAGCTGTTTTAAAAAACAATGTGAGAGGTAGGGCTGGAGGTGTACTGACCTCAGGAGACACCCTGGATAAAACATGAAAAATCGAATTTTCATCTTCCAGAGGCTAATTTTATTCTCATGCACAAGCTTTTACCTTCATCTCTATAAAACAGTTTAATTTTATTCACATATATCTCTGATTATCTTCTCTGAATTATAGGTTAAGTCTGTTGTTTATTTAGCAATCTCTTCTCACGTATGGAGCCATGGTCGTTAACTAAGATGTTGGCCAGAACAGAAATGCTGGTGAGACACATTTTATTCATCATATTTATCAGTATTTTGGATAAGGCAAATTAACTTTCTGGGTGTTCCCTGTAAGCTATACTATTGTTTGAATGTTAAAGTTTTGTTCCTAAAATTTAATTTTAAGATGTTTGAGGGCTTCCCTGATGGCGCAGTGGTTGAGAGTCTGCCTGCGGATACAGGGGACATGGGTTCGTGCCCCAGTCCGGGAAGATCCCACATGCCGCGGAGCGGCTGGGCCCGTGAGCCATGGCCACTGAGCCTGCGCGTCCGGAGCCTGTGCTCTGCAATGGCAGAGGCCACAACAGTGAGAGGCCCGCGTACCGGAAAAAAAAAAAAGTTGTTTGAATGTTCGATTTATGTATATGAACTACATAAATCAATCTTTTTTATATTAGAATTTTTTTAAATACAGAGACTTTCTATCATATGAGAAGTGGCTAGGGTTATTTATTATTTAACATATTGACTGCCCCAGTGTCATTTTTCCCCTTTAAAGTGTGCCATCGAAATTTTAAATTCATGGCACAGGCATTGCTGCAGATGTGTCTGCAGAGACAGATGACTTTCTAATGTTTGAGGAAGGCAAAACATATTTCCTGGTATTTGTATTACTGTAGTCACGCCTCTCCTCTCAGGAAAGCTGAGTGGCAGAGACCCATACTTACGTAACTAAATTATCTGTCTTTTATGGAATAAGTAAGGAAAATTCGAGTAAAAAAAAACAACAAAGGAAGCAGCTTACATGTGCCTTGAAAAAAAGTTGGATTATGTAGAATAAGGATCAAAAGCAAACTGTCACTCTGTGCCAAGCTAAAAATCGTTACAGGCTATTTCCTTCCTTGAGTCAGACATATGAGAAATACTTTTAGAATTAAATGAAATTTACTACTTTTATTTGCTGAGAAGAGTAAATCACTTTTTTTTTTTAATTTAAAAAAACTTTTTGGCTGTGTTGGGTCTTCGCTGTGCACGCTGGCTTTCTCTAGTTGTAACGAGCGGGGGCTACCGTTTGTTGCAGTGCGTGGGCTTCTCATTGCGCTGGCTTCCCTTGTTGCAGAGCACAGGCTATAGGTGCACGGGCTTCAGTAGTTGTGGCATGTGGGCTCAGTAGTTGTGGCTTGCGGGCTCTGGAGGGCAGCCTCAGTAGTTGTGGTGCATGGGCTTAGTTGCTCCGCGGCACGTGGGATCTTCCTGGACCGGGAATCCAACGATGACCCCTACATTGGCAGGCAGATTCTTAACCACTGCACTACCTGGGAAGTCCCAGTAAATCACTTTTATTCAGCTCATTTTGTATTTTAAAAAAAAGTGCTTTGCTGTAAAAGAAAGAAAGAAAGAGAGAGAGAGAGAGAAAGAAGAAAGGAAGGAAAGAAGGGAGGAAGAAAGGAAGGAGGAAGAGAGAAAGAGAGAGAAAGAAAGAAAGAAAAAAAAGATATGAGCTTGAAAAGCTCATGCCATGAAAAGGCATGGAAGAACTTTAAGTTCATGATACTGAGTGAAAGAACGTAATCTGAAGAGTCTATATACTGATTTCAACTGTATGACATTTTGAAAAAGGCAAAACTGTGGAGACAGTAAAAAGATCAATCATTGAGGGGGGCAGGAAAGGATTATTAAGTGAAGCACAGAGAATTTTTAGGGCAGTGAAAACACTCTGTATGATACCATAATGTTGCATACATGTCATTACATATTTGTCCAAATCCATAGAATGTACACCACCAAGAATAAACTCTAATGTAAACTACGCACTTTGGGTGATAATGATGTGTCAATGTAGGTTCATCAATTGTAACAAATGTACCACTTGGGGCAGAGGATGGGAGGATGTTGATAATGGGGGAGGCTATGCACGTGTGAGGGTAGGGGGTATACGGGAAATCTCTGTACCTTCCTCTTAATTTTGCTGTGAACCTACAACTTCTCTAAAAGAAAAGTCTTTTTAAAAAGCTCTTTTGGGGCTTCCCTGGTGGCGCAGTGGTTGAGAGTCCGCCTGCCAATGCAGGGGACGCGGGTTCGTGCCCCAGTCCGGGAAGATCCCACATGCCACGGAGCAGCTAGGCCCGTGAGCCATGACCACTGAGCCTGCGCATCCGGAGCCTGTGCTCCGCAACGGGAGAGGCCACAACAGTGAGAGGCCCACGTACAGCAAAAAAAAAAAAAAAAAAGCTCTTGTGTAAAACAACATGCATATAGTTGTATTTTGGAGAGTATAACTTATGGAAATGCAATATATTCGACAATAACTGCACAAAGAACATAGGTGGGAGTAAAGCCATGTTGGAGTAAGAAAATAACACCAGATGGTAACTCACAGGAATTATTCCCACAGGAATAAATGAAGAGAACTACATATGGTGGATAAGAAAGTTAATATAACAAACTCTATAAATACATACTTTCTCTCCTGTCTTCTCTCAACTTCTTTAAAATATATAAAAGTATATAAAGTAATAATTACAACAATGTATTTTGGAGTTTATAACATATATATGTAATATATATATATAACAATAATAGCACAAAAGGGGGGAAGAAGAATAGAACTATATAGTGTGACATTTATATATCTTAGTGAAATTAAGTTAGTATAAATCTGAAGTAGATGCTGATAAGTTAAAATGCATATGGTAAGTCTGCCATTATGAAAATAAATCCAAAAAATATTTTTTTAAATCATTAAAGGAATTAAAATTTATGCTAGGCACTTCCCTGGTGGTCCAGTGATAAAGAATCCGCCTTACAATGCAGGGGATGTGGGTTTGATCCCTGGTCAGGGAACTAAGATCCCACATGCCATGGGGCGACTAAGCCCACGCGCCACAACTACTGAGCTCACGTGCCTCGACAAGAAAGCCCGTGTGCTGCAAACTACAGAGCCCACGTGCCCTGGAGCCCACGTGCCACAACTACAGAGCCCATGCGCACTGGAGCTTGTGCACCACAACTAGAGAAGAGAAAAACCCACACGCCATGACTAGAGAGAGGCAGGCACACCACAACAAAGAGCCCACGTGCCGCAATGAAAGATCCCGCATGCCTCAGCGAAGATCCCATGTGCCACAACTAAGACCCGACACAGCCAAAAAACAGCTAAAAATATTACTTAATGCAGAAGAAAGCAGTAAGAAGGAACAGTGGAACAAAGAAGACATAATGCATGTAGGGGAAAAAAAGTAGAATATCAGATGGCAGAGACTGTCAAACTGGATTAAGAAACTAGCAAGATCCAGCTATCTGCTGTCTACAGTAAACATACTTTAGATTCAAAATACAAATAGGTTGAAAGTAAAAAATATATTTATACCATGCAAGTAGCAATTAAAGAAACCTGCAGTGGCTATAATAATATCAGACAGAATAGACAATGAAACAAAAAATGTTACCAAAAATAAAGACAGACATTTTATAATAATAAACAGGTCAATCCATCAGGAAGATATAATAATTATAAACATATGCACCTAATAACAGGAACCAAAATACATGGAGCAAACACTGACTATTCAACAATAGTAGATAGCGATTTCAATATTCTATTTTCAATAATGGGTATAACCCAAGAGAATTGAAATATATGCTCACATAAAAATTTGTACACAAATGTTTATAGCAGCATTATTCATAATGGCCAAAAGATGGAAACATCCGAAGTATCCATCAACTTATGAATGGATAACAAAATGTGATGTATCTATATAATGCAATATTATTCAACCATAACAAAAGAATATCAGTACATGCTATAAGATGAATGAACTTTGAAAGCACCTTGCTAAGTGAAAGAAGCCAGTCACAAAAGACCATATCTACATATTGCATGATTCCATTTATATGAAATGTTCAGAATAGGCAAATCTATAGAGACAGGATGCAGATTAATGGTTTCCAGGAATAGGAGAAGAAGGGAATTGAGCCTGACTGCTAATAGGTAGGGGGTTTCTTTTGTGGATGAGAAAAATATTCTGGAATTAGATACTGGTGATAATTGCATGATATAGTGAGTATACTAAAAACCACTGAATTGTACACTTTGGTGAATTTTTTGATATGTAAATTTATATCTCAATAAAAGGAGGAGAGGAGAGTAACGGGAAGGAAGAAGAAGAAAGGTGCAGACATTTCATCTTAAGAAAGCAAGGGGAAGAAAGAGTCACAAGGGGAAGAAAGAGTCTCAAAGAGAGTGTTGTTATAAGTGTGAAAGTTTCTGAAAGTACAAGTTAGATCAGAATGGCAAAGGGTCTTGTATTCAAGAGTGGAAGTGAAATTCAAAATGCAATGACTTGAGAAGTGACTGGGTGATGACAAAATGGAAACACTCTGAGATATTTTGTTGTGGACGAAACAATAATGATCGGTAGTAATTGGAGGGGAAAGGGAGCCAGGGAGTGTTTTTTAGTGATGAGAAAGACTTAGGTAAGTGTTGAGAAACAATTCTTCACGGGCCTCACATTTCTACATGTCTTGCAGAGGTACTAACTGCCTTGCTATCTCTTCAAGGATGTTTGTGAATAGTCTTGGAAGATAGAAATAATGTTTTCCTTGGAGCAAAAGGTAGATTTATTTACTCTCCAGTAAACAAGATAATGTCTCTCTCAGGAGCAAAGATCAGACAGACTTACTGCCCATCATAAAAGGCTCAGGTACCTTAATTTGGGGATTTTTCCCCCCATTATGTACCCTATTACTTCTGCAGGTATCACCTGACACCCTTCACAATGTCCTTTGGGAACTGAGGCTCAGGGAACTATAGTTCCCTGATGCTTATGCTGATGCGTATGCTACTTGCTATGCTGTGAATAATAGTCACTTGTCTCTGAAAAAATAAATAATGCATAGAACAACTCAGCAGAGGATAAGCAGAAAATAAAAGACTTGAACAATGCTAAAAACCAACTACACCTAATGGATATCTATTGACTACTCCACTCAACAGTATCAGAATATATATTCTTAACAAGAGCTCAAGGAACATTCTTTAGTATAAACTATATGCTAGACCATAAAAGAAGCTTCAATAAATTTAAAAGTATTGAAATGACAAAGTAAGTTCTCTAATCACAGTGGAATGAAATTAGAAACCAATAACAGAAAAAATTTGGGAAATTGTCAAATATATGGAAAGTAAACAACATAGTCCTAAATAGTCAATGAGTCAAAGAAGTCACAAGAGAAACTTAAAAATCTTTTGAGATGAGTGAAAATGAAGACATAACGTACTAAAACTTATGGGATGCTGCTGAAGTAGTACTTAGAAATTTATAGGTGTAAATGTTTATATTAAAAAAATAAGATCTCACATGATGTGTATGTCAAATCATTTTGCTCTACACCTTAAACTTATCCAGTGCTGTATATCAATTATATCTCAACAAAACTAGAAGGAAAAAAACAATTTTTAATTAAAAAAATAAGTGAGATCTCACGTCAATAGCCTAACCTCCCACTTTAATACATTTAAGAACAAAGTAATCCTAAAGCAAGGAAAAAGGAAGAAAATAATAAAGATTAGAATGGAAATTAATCAGGTAGAGCATAGAAACAAAGTAGAGAAAAATCAACAAAACCAAAAGTTGGTTCTTTGAAAACTTTAATAAAAATTGGTAAATCTTTAGCTAGACTGACCAAGAAAAAATTAGAGGGCTTCCCTAGTGGCACAGTGGTTAAGAATCCACCTGCCAATGCAGGGGACATGGGTTCAAGCCCTGGTCCGGGAAGATCCCACATGCCACGGAGCAGCTAAGCCCATGTGCTACAACTATTGAGCCTCTGCTCTAGAGCCCCTGAGCCACAACTGATGAGCCTGTGTGCCACAACTAATGAAGCCCACGTGCCTAGAGCCCAAACTCAGCAACAAGAGAAGCCACCGCAATGAGAAGCCACGCACTGCAACGAAGAGTAGCCCCGGCTCGCCACAACTAGAGAAAGCCTGCTAGAAGCAAAGAAGACCCAATGCAGCCAAAAATAAAATAAATTAATTTATTAAAAAATTTAGAGAAGACTCAAGTTAATAAAATTAGGAATTAAAGAGGAGACATCACTACTGACCCTAGAAACACACAAATAAATGGATGCATCAAAATGAGGCTGCCAACCTTTCCAAAGTGAAAGTGAGCACAACTTTCCCATCCTCTAGCATCCATCTCTTTGAAGCGCAGAATGAAAAGCTGCTTACAAAGGCATTACTGAAAGCCCCTAAGATTAGTGGTTTTAAAATTGCTTGGAAATCTGCCAACATAGGACAAAAGGCATTGCAGCCTACCTACCCAAGCTGTAACCATCTCCTGCTGGAACAAAGAACTTGGTGATAACAAAGACTTAAAATAACGATGGTAACATTGCAGCAATTACACAAAAAATTACACAAAAATTACCATTACATAAAAACAAAATGATCCACAAAAGTAAAAATCATTAATTTATATTCATTATTTCAGCAACAGCAGCAATAAAAACCGTGACCCACTCATGTCAGCATTGTTGATGGAGATAATATGGTTCAGTCTGAGAATTATGGAAATTCTGTTCTTTTTGTGCATCAGGTACAAAGGGAATTTTATGACACTCAGTGGTAGCCAGGTGTCTTGTATTAGTCTCCACTAAACTCTGCTAACCAGTTAATTTTAGTATTCACTTAGGAAAATAAGTCTATATAATTGTGCACTACTCACTCATAATAAAAAAAAGAATAGGACTTGCACAAAGACGAATCCCAAATCCCATTAGTGTTTGGCAGATCTTATTTTGAGAATCATTGCTTTGCTTTGCAACTGCACACGGATTGCCATTTATCTACTTGGAAATATAACATATAACCCAGTGTCAGCAGGGCCTTCCCCCTGACCTTTCAGAAAAAATAGTAAAGTTGACTTGAACCCCAATCACATGGAAGTCCGAGCTCTTCTCATGATTTCTGTAAGTTTCACGGGTGGGATGCAGGTGGACACATTTCACAATCTCATGATCACTTTCTTTTGATTCTCTCTTCCATGTGAGAGGCCTCTGTGCTGCCTAACAGCAATGCAGGTGAGAAATTCAATACCTCTTTAAATCCCACCATCAACAACAAAATCCCCTCAGAAAGATGTTTTGGGAAGATGTGTAGGAAGATGGAGGGAGAGTGAAACGACAGCCACACAAACACTTGCAAATAAAGGATTAGGTTTCTCATTCTTAAAATGTTCTTCACCTGCCACTTTCTCCACTCCCTTCCTTCCCCTTCTGCCTGCCCCTCTCCCTCCCCAACCTTGGGGTTTCACCAACACTCTCCACCTAGTCCCAGCCAGCCCCCATTTTGTTTGTTCATCTTGATCCTCCTATTCTCCCTGCTTTTGGTTTTTTTCTCTCCCTTGTTTAGAACAACAAACCAATTCAACCCAGCCTCTCAGAGCAAAGAGCTTTAATGCTTTTCCAAAGGCACGGCAACTGTGAATGAATGCTCAGGTCTTTGGGGTCTCACCTTCAGCTTATTTCCAGGGCTGATATAGAAACTCTTCCTTGAGAATCAGCTGTGACTGGCATGTAAGATTATGTGAGAACATGGCCAGTGATGCTGAGCTACCTGGTTAGATAAGGGGTCAGAAGCATTTCTCAAGAAAGGCAGTAATTTTCCCAGAAGAAGGTAGTGGGAGTGTGGTGCAAAGAAAGAACTAAATGTTTAGTAAATATTTGCTGAAGAAGAAGGAGCTCATGGAGTAGGCAAGTGATGGGAAAGAGAGGAGTCATGGGACAGGATAAAAAGCTGAAGTGGAGAGGGATTTCCCTGGTGGTCCAGTGGTTAATACTCTGTGCTTCCACTGCAGGGAGTTTGATCCCTGGTCGGGGAACTAAGATCCCGCATGCTGTGCAAAGTGGCAAAAAAAAAAAAAAAAAAAAGCTAATGTGGAGAGATTACCCCTTTTCAGGAGGAAGGAGCCTCTTTTACTGAGATAGCCTGAAAGGAGATAAGAATGTGCAGGTAAGATGCATTTGGAGGGGGCAAGGTTGGTCATTTGAGGGCATACTTATGCAATGACTTGGATTTTCTCAATGAAGTCAGGAACAACGTCATCTACTGACTGAGGCCAGAGGTAAAAGAGGGCTCAGCATTATGATTGGAGACAATTATTTACCAGTGTTTCTCGTCTATAATGTTGTACAATCTTGTCCACCATATGCGCCCACCTATGAATAGGAACAGATGAAAAATATGATGGCATGGATCCTGGGCTGTGATTTTGAGTCCAGTAAAACAGAAGGACATGAAGACAAGTCAGCAAATACCACAATGGACCAAAAATGCCATCAAGGGGAAGATGGTAAATTGGAAGAAAACTAAATGGCTCAGAGGACTGGACATGGATAAGATTAGATATATTGGGAGAAAAGAGTGAGCCACAAGAATAAGAGGTTGTTGACAGAGGTTACTCTGTTAATATTTAGGGTATATCACTGAAGATCAGCTTTTTTTTTTTTTTTTTTTTTTTTTTTTTTTTTTGCGGTACGCGGGCCTCTCACTGTTGTGGCCTCTCCCGTTGCGGAGCACAGGCTCCGGACGCGCAGGCCCAGCGGCCATGGCTCACAGGCCCAGCCACTCCGCGGCATGTGGGATCCTCCCGGACCGGGGCACGAACCCGTGTCCCCTGCATCGGCAGGCGGACTCTCAACCACTGCGCCACCAGGGAAGCCCTGAAGATCAGCTTTAAATTATGACAGAGTATGGCCCATGGGAACTGTTTTTGTGGGCTATAGATGAAGATGCCTGGCATTGAGAAGGATGAGGAACTCAGAAGCTAGGATATTTGATTGGCGATGGACAGTCAGACATTTCAGGATGTGGTCAGCTAGAGATGAAGACTGGGCCAAGCACAAAGACCTTGCGGGAGAGAGACCAGGAGGCTGGAATATGGCAATAACAAAATTGTGGTGGAGGAGAAGAAAACATTCATATTTCATAAAAATAATTTTAATTCTTCAAATGAAATCATAATTTACATGGAATAAATACTAAAAAATCACTCATTTTGTAGGAATCAGAGTTGATCCTCAAGCGAGGATGGGTAAGAGAAAATATGATGCTAGTGGCATAACAGCAGAGAGAAAAGGTGATCACGACCACAGTGTTTGACTTTGATGCTTCAAAAAGGTCAAAACAACTCTAATGCCTGAAAGGATAGTGTGTCCAGATTTTGTTTTCTAAATAAAGGCTAAAATGTGTATGGGTTGAGTGCCTGCTTGCACAAGTTGTACTCTTAGAAAGCCTTATAGTGATAGATTCTGGAAGTTACTGAAACAGTTAAAGCAAGGAATGCTGCTCTAAAACTGGGTAAACAATAACAAAATGATACAAATGAACTTATATACAAAACAGAAATAGAACTACAGACATAGAAAACAAAGTTATGGTTACCAAAGGGGAAAGGTAAGGTATAAATGGGGAGGTTGGGATGAACATATACACACTACTATATATAAAATAGATAAGGGCCTACTATGTAGCACAGGGAACTCTATTCAATATTCTGTAATAACCTATATGGGAAAAAAAAATCTGAAAAAGAATGGACATATGTATATGTAAATATAACTGAATCACTTTGCTGTACACCTGAAACTAACACAACATTGTAAATCAACTAGACTTCAATTAAAAAAAAGTATTTCCACAGACCAACAAAAAAGAGCTGGGTAAACAAATGTGTTCATTGAAAATCAAACACACACACACACACACACACACACACACCATAGGCCTAATTCTCACTCTAAAAGACAATTACCATGCAAAAGAAATAGATGGTTGAACAAACAAATAACTAAAAACTGCTTGAAAAAGTTTTCTTTCTGGATTAAAAATTCATGGTGGAATTAAGGAGATAAATTATAGAGGAGAGCACATTTGGACCTGATGAGTAGAGCAATGTAAAAACTTGAGAAACTTGCTCTGTTTCTTCAGACCACATTGGCCCTCAGGGGAAATGGAATTTTGCCTCTTATTTGACACTCTGTCTGACTTGATTTTGCAGATCAGCATCTTACAAAGGACTGTTTACCCATCCATAAGAATTCCACCAATCAATGAACAGGGAAATTCTCTCAGGCTACCAAATTACTGGCCAATCCTAAGAAAGAAGATAAATATTGAATTTTCCTTTTCAGTCATTACCTATTAGGTTTCTGGGACAAAATGTAAGGAAGGAATAATTCCTGAAAAGGAAGACATCTGAACATGTGATAAATCAAAAGTTTCTGTTTATGACCTCAATCAGCAAAAATTTCATTGTTAACTATTTGCAAACCAAAGTTGTTAAAATTATACAAAAAATGAAAAGTTTGTTTTAAATGCCAGAGTATGATATAAAAAGAAAGTGAAAGTTTCCCTGATGAACTAGAATTCAGTCCATTCATTGATTCAGTTATTCAAGATATATTTATGCTAGACACCAGAGATATTGGTGAGCATCAGTAAAAATGAAATTATTTTTAGCAAAAGTTACTTGCAAATATTAAGGCCTTAGATACTCCAGGTAGGAGACAGATATGTTTCTTGTTTTTCAGTCCTTTGGAGAACTTCAGATTTAGTCTTATCTGAATTTATTCCAATAATTAAATGTTTGTAAATCTGATTTGGCATATCACCTTAATTGATGCAACAATATCAGTGTTTAGAAATAAAATGAGCCAGGCAGCAAGCCAAAAGAAATACTCCTATTGCTTGTCTGCTGAAAAAGTAGTTCATTTTCAACATCTCTTAAAATGGGAATGCGTCTTGCTTAGTCCAGAGACAGAGGGGGAAAAAATCACACACACAAAACCTATCAAAGCTCTTGTGGTAGAACTTGTTTGCTTGGGAACTGCAGGACTGTTGTTTGAATGGCTGTACATTTCATTAGTTAAGACTCTAATTTAGAGGGAAGAATAATACAGTCATCTGCAGTCTCTAAAGTTCTGTCTGATTAACCTCTGATTAGCGTTAACTAAGAAGGAAGAGCTGCTATAAAAATTCACGCTATTAAAACTGGAACTGGAAACCATAACAATGAAAACTGCAAGCTTTCTTAGTGTCATGTTGTGTGCTTTGAAAGCACCAGAGAATCCTTTCAGCCTTTATGGTGTGGGAATGCAGGCTTTTTTCTGGAGGAGAGCACATTCATGAGAGAAGGCACACACAGTGAGTATTAGACAAGGGCTTGGCCTGGGAGCAGATCCCAGGGTGAAATGGAGATTAGCTCAGCATTTATTCTGCTGGCTCTGTAGGTATTGCTGAGATTTTTATTTCCTCTACTCATGAATTTTGTGGGGAAATTGAGGATAGCACTCAGAAGGGTTGAATTCTAAATATCTGAAAAATAATGAGAGCTCAACACAGTTTCTAAGAGCCCTGATCTCTCTGAGCATTTTGATTGTGCCAGTAATTATAAATTTCATTTTAGCAGCCTATGCCCAGGAGGCTCCATGGAAGAAGGGAGAATTATTCTTCAGGGAAGCTATATTTGTACTAAAATTACTGAATGTACATGGGCCCTGCCAAATTATTTTGTTCATCTCCCAAATTTAAACTTAAACTGGCTGAATCTCCTAAAATTTCCAATAAAAACTCATGCAATTGGCAAAAATTTTATACATGTTGATGCATAATACTGAAACCATCTTATAAGCACTAATTTGAACGGAAAAAATAATTGTAACATTAAGGGAAAATGTATACAGAGACCCTGTGGGTTGCTGAAGGAGCAATGATACAAATTAAAAAAGTAGTTGAGCTAGATTTTTTTTGTATTGGTCAACAGTTGCTATTAGGACATTGGGTTGCAAATGCAGATATCTAGAAAAAAAAAATCGTTTTAGCAAAAAAAGAATTGATTATGGGTACAAACCCTGCTGGATCCAGGACCTCCAACAATATTGTTAGCAGTGACTCCTACACCTTCTCTCAATCTCCATCTCTGCTCTGCTTTCTTCTATGTTGGCTTCATTCTCAAGCAAGGCATTCTTCCCATTGTGTTGGAAAGGTGGTCGTCACCAACTCCAGGCTTCATTCAACCAGGCTAGTAACCTCTAGGAAAGAGATTGTCTTCTCCTCAGTGGTTTCAGAAAAATCATGGGAATGATATTGACTGGCTTGACTGAGCAGGTGCCCATCCCTGGATCAATCTCCTGTAAGGTTTTGCTTTACTTAACCATGCCTGGATCATGGGCCCTACACAGAACTGGAAGATTGTGTCAGTATCTCAGGAAACAAAACTGTATGTAATCAGAAAGTGTTTGGAGTGGTTCCCCGAAGGTTCAATGGTATGCTGTTAGCAAAAGAAGAGGGAAAGGAGGTTGGTCAGGTAAACACAACAGGTTGCAAGAATTAGAGACAAGTTCAAGTGACTTCAAGATTTCATTGCAAGAGTTCATGTGAAAATGAGGGATGGCAGAAAACAATCTCAACCGTCTTCATGGAGAAATGAAGTATAGTTCCCTATACTGCTGTAGCTCCAGTAGTCTTACTACAACCCTGGAACAGAACATCCACTCTAGAAATTACCACATCCTAGAATCACAGAGTAGATAGTAGGACTTATCCATTTTGGTGCTTCTGTTTCTTCTGCTCTGCAGCTACTAATTCATTTCTGCTCTTCATTTTTTTTTCTCTATTGACTTCTGTTTATTGCTTTCTCTCAATGCATTTCTCCTCTTCTGTGCTACCATTTTTGTTTTCTATTACATTAATTTCTGCTTTCAATATATTTCCTTCAATTTTCTTTAGAATTTCTGTATGGTTCTTTTGCTAGCAAATTTTTACTTGAATAGCTCATTAATTTTCCATCTTTCTTGTTTTCTAATATATGCAATTAAGGCTATAAATTACCCTCTAAGTTCTGCATTAGCTGTTAACCACAATTTTTGACATGTAGTGCTTTCTGTATCATTTGGTTCCAAATATTTTATAATTTTCAGTATAATTGTTTTCTTTAACCCACAACTTCTAAAAAATTTTGTTATGGAGGTATACTATACATAAAGTACACAATTCTTAAGCAAGTAACCCAATAAAATTTATGTATGTATATACCTGTGTAACCACTGCCTAGATCAAGATATAGAACATTTCTAGCATCCCAAAGAGGTCCCTTATGCTCCTTCCCCATAAATACATCCCTAGAGGTAACTACTGTTGACTTTAATTTCATGGATTAGTTTTACCTCTTTTTGAACATCACCTGAATTGGAATCATGTATTCCATTTTATAACTGTGAGATTTATCCATGTTGTAGCAATGATTGGTTTTTCTTTCCTCTCCATTACTGGGAACGAATATACTCATTTGTCTATTCTATTCTTTTGTTTTTAATATTTATTTATTTACTTTGGCTGCTCTGGATCTTAATTGCGGCATGCAGGATCTTCGCTGTGGCATGTGGTCTCTTAGTTGCAGCATGTGGACTCGTTAGTTGCAGCATGCGGACTCCTAGTTGTGGCATATGAACTCTTTAGTTGTGGCATGCATGCGGGATCTAGTCCCCTGATCAGGGATCATACCCAGGCCCCCTGCATTGGGAGCACGGAGTCTTACGCACTGGACCACCAGGGAAGTCCCTCGTCTATCCTACTCTTGATGCATATTTAGGTTGTTTCTAATTTGGAGCTATTATGAATAAAACTACTATGGATGTTCTTATAATGTCTTTTGGTGGACATATGTACTCATTTCTCTTGGATGTATAGCTAACAGAAGAATTGCTTGTCATAGGGTAAGCATATTTTAGCTTTATTAGATACTTCCAAACAGTTTTCCATGGTGGTTTTTACCAGCTTACACTCCCACCAGTAATGTGTGAGAGTTCTGATTGTTTCACATCCCTTCAATATTTGATATTGTCCATTTTTCTTTTTTAATTTTAGCTATTCTGGTTGTGTATGTAATATCTCAAGGTCATTTTAGTCTGCATTTTCCTGCTGACTATAATGTTGAACACCTTTTTTATATGCTTATTGACCATTTGCATATCTCGTTTTATGAACTATTTTTTCAGAACTTCTGTCTATTTCTAAATTGGATTAGTTGTCTTCCTCTCCTTGAGTTGTAAGAATTCTTCATACACTCTGATTATGAATCCTCTATCAGTTATATGTACTGTGAATTTCTTATTCCAGTATTTTCACTCTCTAAATGATATCTTTTGATGAATATAAGTTTATAACTCAATGAAATCTAATTTTTCTCTTTCAGTGATAGCGCTTACTATGTCCTATTTGGGAAATTTTTGCTCACCCCAAGATCATGAAGATATTTTCTTCTAAAAGCTTCATTGTTTTACCTTTCACATTTAAGTTTATTACCTATTTCATATTAATTTTTGTAGATAGTATTATATAGGAATCAAAGTTCATTTTCTTTTCCATAGAGTTATCCAACTGATCCAACACCATTTATTGAAAAGAATATTGAAAAGATAACTCTCCCCTACCCCCAAAGAATTGCAGTGGTATTTTTCTGTGAGTCTGTTCTGGACTCTCATTTTGTTTCCATTGTTTAATATCCATGTGCTTATATCATATTGTCTTATTTAATATGCTTTATGATAAGTCTTAAAATCTGGTAGTCTAAATCCTCAAACTTTTTTCTCCTGAAAGATTGATTTGGTCATTCTAGATTCTTTGCATTACCATATGAATTTTTAAATCAGCTTGTCAATTTCCACAAACAAACAAAAAAAACCTGTTGAGATTTTGATTGAGATTACATCAAATCTAGATCAATTTGGATAGAACTGATATTTTTAAAAAAATTTAATTGACATATTGTTGATTTACAATGCTGTGCCAATCTCTGCTGTACAGCAAAGTGACTCAGTTATACACATATGTACATTCTTTTTTTATATTCTTTTCCGTTATTGTTTATCACAGGATATTGAATATAGTTCCCTGTGCTATACATTAGGACCTTGTTGCTTATCCATTCTAAATGTAATAGTTTGCATCTACGAACCCCAAACTCCCAGTCCATCCCTCTCCCTCCCACCCTACCCCTTGGCAACCACAAGTCTGTTCTCTATGTGGATAGGAGTGATATTTAATCAATATTTAGTCTTCCAATCCATGAAAGTGGCATATCTCTCAGTTTACTTAGGCCTGCTTTAAATTACTCATTGAATTTTTTTTTTCCCAGAGTTAATTCCTGGACATTTGATTTTTTTTTTAGCTATCAGTACTATTTTTGACAGCTAAAATACTGTTGTTTAGTTATCAAAAATGGTATTTTAAAATTTTTGTATTCTGATATTCATTATTAATATCATATAGAAATACAATTGATTTTTGCATGTTGACCTTGCATCCAGTAACCTTACTAAATCCACATATGAATTTAAACAAGTTTTTGGTGTGGTGGGGGGTAGTTTAGATTTTCTACATACACATTCAGGTTAGGTGCAAATAATGACAATTTTATTACTTCCTTTCCAAACTCTACACCTTTTATTTCTTCTTGCCGTACAGCACCCATGAAGTTTTTTGTAATGTTGTCTAAAAATTCCAAAACATATGAGGGTTTCTTCTCTCTTTTTATTGTTAGTTTCTAATTTTGCTGTACCCTTTCTGGAAAAGAAGTTATATGACATCAATTCTTAAGAATTTATTAAGCCCCGCTTTGTGGCCTAGTATATGATATGAATTTTTGCATATGTTACATGTTGCTTGGTTCCCAGATCCATGCAATCTAACTGTGGAGGAAGATGCACCATATGTTGGCTGCTTATTTAAGGCATATGCCATATCCTGTAAGAGAGCATCCTAAACTTGAAGTTGCTTTCTTTGAGCTGGTGCCAAAATTGTGTCTTCAGTAGGCTATTCTGCTTTGCTAGCAATCCTGTGGCTAACTGGAGATGGGGCACATGGCAAGATCGTGAATTACATCAGTGTGAAATCATTGTCATACTTTCTTTGCTATAAAGTATGTCTCCATGCAGGACTCAGTGGTCAGTACCCCACTCATTTTCCCATAAGTGTCCCTATTTTAATGTAACAGACTTCATGGGTTTAAGCATTTAACTGGTGCTGCAACCCATATAGTCAGACCCTAGGCTTGGTCCTCAAACACATCTTTTTTCAACTGTAGGAAATAAGGTACTCTTTTAAAGCTGCTATCAAGATTTTCTGACATAACCCAAGTTCTCATCCGATTGTTTCATTTCTCCTTTTCCTTACTTCTGCCGTCTAGGTATATCAGAATAACCCAGAGTGTACCATAATCCCTCAAATCATTATTGTTGTCTCAGAAATCAAGTTCCACAGTCACTTGATTTCCCAGTACTTTGCCCTTCCACGTCATCATCAGTGACATTTTGAGTAATTGTGATACTACTATATGTCAAGGATTACCCATAGCCCCATTTTCTCTGTACTCTTCAAATATTGCACAAACCAGTTCTGATCTGATGCCATTTTAAAGATTCTGATTTGTTCTCTGGGGCCAGTTACACTACCAATTAATGAGCCAATCAGAGTCCCAGCAGGAAAAAGACAGTGCTTTCAAATTGGATAAGTTAAAGAGAGTTTTACAAAAGGACAATTTATAGAAGTGAAGGCAGAGTAAGGCAAACCACAAAGAATAGTGCAATATTCTGGGACTATGAACAGTAGTGTTTCATGAAGAGGCAAGGAGAGGGGGCAGTCATCAGAACCTAGTTTAGAGAATCACCTGATAGGAAAATAAGAACTGAGCAAGAGATGCTGTGCCAGCCCATGGCAGCCCTGACAGGAGGTAGCTGGGTGGATAAATACCTCAGGTCTACTCTTCTCCCTCTGTCTGATCTCCTACCAGGGATCGTCAAGCCCAAGCCTAAACACCAACAAAATTAATAGGGCAAGAATATATAAGATGTATTTTTTAGAGCTGTTCATTTGCATAATGTTTTCTTATGTATTGTCATTATGCAACAAAAGCTACATAGGTTAGAAAAGATAAAAATTATCATCTCCTAACTTACTGTCATGGCACCCTATGTATGCCTTTATTACCATAGCTCTCCTCACACTATTCTACTTGCCTGTTCTCCACTAGACTGTGAATACCTTGAGGACAGTGGCTATTTCTGTTTGGTTCTTATCACCTGTCACTGGAAGGGGCTCTGTGATAGCTGAATGAATAAGTGTGTTACATCTTTGACCCTTAGCATTCAGAGGCTGCAACTGTAATTCCCTTTTTATTGGAGTGTGGTTCATTTCCCCAGCTACTCTGGGGAAGCCCAAAGGCAGATCCAGAGTCTTGATCATAGTAGATGCTCAGTGCTTAAAACTGATGATCAGGATGCCTTCTTCCAGGGCCCAAGAAGAAGAACCGAGCCAACTGGTCTTGAGAAAACAAGCACATGCTGTTTGCAGCAGAAGAGATACAGATGGCGAGTAAGTATGAAAAGATGGTCAACCTCACCATTGATCAAAGAGACACAAATGAAATGACAATTTGCCTTTTATGTATAAAACTAGCAAAGAGTAAAACGATGTGACCAACAAGGGCTTAATTTCCAAAATATACAAATAGCTCATACAACTCTATATCAAAAAAACAAACAACCCAATAAAAAAATGGACAGAACACCTAAACAGACCTTTCTCCAAAGGAGACATACAGATGGACAACATGCACATGAAGAGATGCTCAACATCGCTAATTATTAGAGAAATACAAATCAAAACTGCAGTGAAGTATCACTTCACACAGGTCAGAATGGCCATCATCAAAACATCTACAAACAAGAAATGCTGGAGAGAGTGTGGAGAAAAGGGAACTTTCTTACACTGTTGGTGGGAATGTAGATTTGTGCAGCCACTATGGAAAACAGTCTGGAGGTTCCATAGAGAGGGTGGGAGGGAGGGAGACGCAATAGGGAAGAGATATGGGAACATATGAATATGTATAACTGATTCACTTTGTTATAAAGCAGAAACTAACACATCATTGTAAAGCAATTATACTCCAATAAAGATGTTAAAAAAACAAAAGACCCAATGCAGCCAAAAATTAATTAATTAATTAATTAATTTAAAAAACACAAATACGATAAAAATGAAGAAACTATAATCATGAAAATTGCAAATAAAACATTATTTGATTTAAAAGAAAAACTAAAAATAGAGTTACCATTGATCTGGCAATCCTACTACTGGGCACATACCCAGAAAAGATGAAAACTCTAATTCAAAAAGATACATGCACTTCAATGCTCATAGCAGCACTATTTACAATAACAAAGACATGGAAGCAACTTAAGTGTTCATCAACAGATAAATGGATAAAGAAGATATGGTACATATGTACAATGGAATATTACTCAGCCATGAAAAAGAATGAAATAATGCCATTTACAGCAACATGGATGGACCTAGAGATTATCATACCAAGCGAAATAAGTCAGAAAGAGAAAGACAAATATTATATGATATCACTTATATGTGGAATCTAAAAATAATACAAATGAACTTATTTACAAACCAAAAACTCACAGATGTAGAAAAAAACTTTTGCTTACCAAAGGGGAAGGGGGGAGGGGTAAATTAGGAGTATGACATTAACAGATACACACTACTATATATAAAATATATAACCAACAAGGACCTACTGTATAGCACAGGGAACTATATTCAATATCTTATAATAACCTATAATAGAAAAGAATCTGAAAAACTATATATATATATATATATAGTTTTATATATATATAAAACTGAATCGCTGTGTTGTATCTGGCATTAACACAATATTGTAAATCAACTGTACTTCAATTGTTTAAAAAGGCTTGTAATACCCAGTGTCAGTGAGAATGTGGAGAAATGGGCCCTCTTGTGCAGTCTTGGTGGGAATGTAATCTGGTACAAGTTCTCTGAAGGGCAATTTGGCAATGGGTGTCAGGTTGTAAAATGTGCATATGCTTGGATAAAGCAATTCTGCACCTTGTACAAGTGCCTAGTGTTGGGAGAGACATTCCTTCCTGGGCCTCTTGTACTACTCTTGCTGTGTCTTCCAGGACTACAAAGCCCTGTCTACTCTTACTGGAGCTATTTCTCAGGATTACTTTTATACAGATGGTAAACTTGAGAAATAATGTCTTCTAGCTCAAGAGCAGACTCGTTTAGTGCTTGCTATGAAAGCAGTGCATTCTCCGAGCTCAGTGTTCCTCAGTTGCACCACAAATCCACTGTGTGCATAGCATCCATCTGGCTCATATTGTGTCAGACCTGGTGAGACTTGGTGGCCAAAGCCACCAGCATGAACATGTTGATGCTCATGCCACTTGCTGTGCAATGAGTAATAAAGTCATTTGTCCCTGGAAAAAGATTATTATACCAATTTTCTACAGATGACTAAATTGGGGATTGTTGAAGTTAAGTGACCATCCCAGATCACACATTTACTTGCAAAGACAGGACCAGAGCCCAGGGTGACTGAGCCTCTGAAGCTAAACACAGAACACCTGGATAAGCAGGTGAGGGACTGATAGAGAAGTACAGGGAGAGTTCTCATAGTCACACTTCATCTAATCAGCCTATGGATTGTATGGCACTAACAATCACTCTTAAAATGTCCAAAATGTTGCCTACATCAGTTAACAGTTATTCTCAAAGTCTGCCACCCTCCCCTCTGACAAGAAGCATCAACATCCTCTGATAACTTGTTAAAAATGCAAGATCAGACCAGAAAAAGTTCTACAATATGTATGTGTGTGTGTTTTTTTTGTTTTTTGTTTTTTGTTTTTATTGCGGTACGCGGGCCTCTCACTGTTGTGGCCTCTCCCGTTGCAGAGCACAGGCTCCGAATGCACAGGCCCAGCGGCCATGGCTCACGGGCCCAGCCGCTCCGCGGCATGTGGGATCCCCCCAGACCGGGGCACGAACCCGCGTCCCCTCCATCAGCAGGCGGACTCCCAACCACTGCGCCACCGGCGAAGCCCGTGTGTGTTTTTTTAATGTGAAGAAATCTATTGACTTTATTTTGGGAAATTATCCTTTAGAATATTAGCTAAGGCAAGTTTTGAAAAAAAATAGAACATTCAATGAATTAAGCCCATTAAGAGAAGTCCAGGCCTACCAGACAGCAATAGACATTTATTGTTTAACCAACTGAAACATAAATTTTTAGATCATTTTAAAGTTAACCATCTTTTTAGACTTTCATAATTTTCTATATTTTTTTCCTTTTTTTTCTATTATTTTTTTCTTTTCCATTATGGTTTATTACAGGATATTGACTATAGATCCCTGTGTTACACAGTAGAACCTTGTTGTTTATCCATCCTATATATAACAGTTTGCATCTGCTAACCCCAAATTCCCAATCCATCCCTTCCCCACCCTCCATCCCCCTTGGCAACCACAAGTCTCTTCTCTAGGTCTGTGAGTCTGTTTCTGTTTCCTGGATAAGTTCATTTGTGTCATATTTGAGATGCAATCTGTGCTTTAACAAGCCCTCCAGGTGATTCTGATGCACACTCAAGTTTGCACAGCACTGTTTCCGTGCACAATGCAACTTCACTCTCACCAGCTGAGTTGTTTCTTTACCAAGAAACTGCTGGGTTGGTTCCCACATATGTTTATGCCAGTTGTATTTGTCACTCTAGTTACATATTTTAATTTATTATTATATTTACCATGAATTATGAGGGCAAAAAGAAAGAGAATTGTTATTTTGATGAAAACTAAATTGAATCTTTCAGAAAGACTCAATGAACACAAGTCACTAAAAATGTTCTTGAAAGAGGGAGAAAAAGTAGTAAACATCTAGTGTTTTGAACTTAGTCTGTTTCATAAAGGTCTTCATTCCATTTTATTTTATTTTTTAATTTTATTTATTTATCTGTTTATTTTTGGCTGCGTTGGGTCTTCGTTGCTGCATGCAGGCTTTCTCTAGTTGGAGCGAGCGGGGGCTACTCTTCATTGCAGTGTGTGGGCTTCTTGTTGTGGCGGCTTCTCTTGTTGCGGGCTCTAGGTGCATGGGCTTCAGTAGTTGTGGCATGTGGGCTCAGTAGTTGTGGCTCGCAGGCTTAACAGTTGTGGCACGTGGGCTTACTTGCTCCATGGTATGTGGGATCTTCCCGGACCAGGGCTCAAACCCGTGTGCCCTGCATTGGCAGGTGGTTTCTTAACCGCTATGCCACCAGGGAAGTCCCTCATTCCATGTTAAGTAAACCAAATCTTGAGATCATAGAATGTGGCTGGGGATTAGGCAAAAAGTACAAAGGAAAACACCAAGCAATGATTCTATATTGAAAGAAAAGGCCTTGGGCCTACATCAAAATATTTGCAAATGAGATATGCATGTTTTAAGTTAAAACAGAATGTTTAAGGTGTGCATGTATTATTTTTTATAATTTCCCATTTAATTGATTTTTCTCTATTAATTGACCAGTTTCTAGACTTCACTCTGTGGAGGAGAGAGCTTCCCTTGGATATGATTTAAATCCTGATTGGAGATTACAACCTAGAACAGGGAAGGAGACACACTGTCTTCTTCTAACTGCTCTTGCCTTCATTCTTGGCTTACGAAGAAAGAGGTTTGATTCTACTCCTCCCTCTTTGCTTCTATTCTTGTCTCCGAAGCAAGAGGAGACATGGCCGATGAGCTACAGCCTTGAGCTGCTGTTGCCAGGGACATATTTAATGGTAATACCTGGGACTTGTCCTGGAGTTCATTATGAAGCCCAGTGGCTGATCAGTTTGCACCTTTGACTTTGGTCGGAAAATTCTTTGTCCAGCCAAAGGATACGGAAGCAAAAAGAAAAGAGCAGTCAGAAAGAAGTGGTAGCAGGAACCCCATCAGCACCATACCATGAGAGAAGCCATTTATCCCAGAGCAAGAAGCCATTGTTCTTCCCATCCCAAGCCCCTCCCTAAAGAACCATCCCTCACGTCCTTCTCAGAAACCTGACTCCCATCATTGCCCACACCCTGGTTTCTGTTGGCCCCAGGGTGGAAATCTGATTCCCACTGGTCAATCTTTTCGCTTTCTTGCAAATATGGATTTGGTCTGTAGAGACTCCAGATCTTCAAAGAATGTGTGAATTGGAAGGGAAGTACAATCTGGGCCGATGGGGTGGCCGCATTCTCCCATGCACTGGGAGAAGCAGAAAGCTGATCTGGAAGAGAGAGAGTGAAGCATTTGCACACAGAGAAGCAGAAACAAGAAGTCACATGAATGTGGACAGAGTAACTGGTTTATAACTTTCCAGTTCCAAGTTCCAGTCCCTACTGAAGAAGCCTAGTTGCATTTCCTATCCTAGGTCCTATCCTAGACCATAAGGTACCCCTGTATCCTTCTGCTAACTTGCCTTTTCCCCACTAAGCTCATTTCGGTAGGCTTGTTAGTTGCTTTACACTATTCCTGGAGCAAAAACTGCTCAGTTCAGGCATCTTCATGAACATATTGAAAACAAATGTTGGCAATTCTATGATAATGACTCTGTTGTTTAAAATCTGAACTTTAAGCAATTGCATATAGTGATAGTTTACTGATTAGTAACAAGGGCCCTGAAGCAGAGAGATAGATATGACATCCCAGTATGGGACAGGAACAGTCTTGAGTATCATAAAAAGTAATAATAATAATTTAAATGAAAGTAAAAGATAATTTGGACTACATATTGGAGAAGAGACATTTGGACTAGAGTAGAACAGAGACTATTCTTTTAGCCATTCTTAACCAGTGGCATTTTTAGAGCAATTCTTTATTGAGAAAGGAATTGGAAATTAATATTAGGAACAATGTGTAGCATTTGTTTATCATACATAATTATGGTTAAATTAGTTCTTATTCCATAGTGTGGATTCAGTCGTTTCTCACAAATCCTGCTGGTACTTTAATGAAATCTGGAGTCGAAGAATTCCCCCTCCACCTCATCCCCCTTTCCCCAGAGCACTTTGGAAGATAGACACAGTCACTGACCTCCTGCCTATTATGGTCAAGACTTGGTGCCCAGAGTGGGCAATATCAGGTCAGCAGCCCCACTTACTGAATACTTTGTTTCTCCCAGTTTTATTGAGATATAATTGACGTATAGCACTGCATACTGAATAGTCTTTTAACAGGCTTATTTCTATCCAGGAGTGTAACACACTTTAGAAACCATCTAAGTGTAGCAAAGGTTTCCTCCTGCACCCCTTCCCATGTGTTCCCTCCTAACCTCATTAAGAAAAGAAAACAGATGGTGAAGATATGCCTCCTAGGATCTAAAGGAAGATGGTACAATTCAGAGGAAAATGACACTGAGATAACTCGGGGCATCTCTGCCTATGGATTAGAGAAGGGTTTTGGGATTGAGGCACATAGTCTGCTGGGAAATGAGACTTCTCAGACAGAGTTAAATGGATCCATGGCCTGGAGCTGGGTGTGGGGGACCTCTTTCTATTACCCCACACACACACCAAGGTCCCTGCCTTTGGGGAAAAAGAGAAGTAAGGGTGGGATTTAGGTGAAATGAGTAGTAATGGCAAGGTTGAGGCAGAGTCTGATGGAAGGGTGACAGGGAGGAAGTGAGGGAAGACAAATGATAAAAGGCAAGAGAGAAGGAATTCATTCATCTGGATGAGGGGTGTGTGTGTGTGCATGCGCTCGCGTGCAAGTCACTAAGTGTTGTGTGCATGCGCACACATGTGTGCACTTGCTCCAAGGGCAGACTTTAGAGTAATGGTTTCAATGTAATCAGAACACATCCATTTTATAATACCTCTTGTTTACTTTTTACAAAAACATTAAGGAAGATTTAAAGGATTAAGAGTGGAGAATCTGGCGTTCCACAGACACAGTTTCAAAAACTGGCTTTGCCACTAATTAGCTGTGTGAGCTTAGTTCACCTCTCTAAACCTCTATTTAAAGTCAATCATAGTAATCCCCACGTAATAGGACTGTTCTGAGAAAGAAACAAGATAATGTATGTAAAGTAATTGATAGTGTTTTGTACACAGTAAGTGCTCTAAGTGGCAGCTCCACCCACTGACTGATCTCATGTATGGTGTATTGAGAGCTGATTTGTGTCAGCTCCTTTTTTACAAGGTTACTGTCTTGACGCAGTTAAAGCTACCATTAGTTATGGTTTTTACACGAAGTTTCATGCTTTCTCCATGTATTTTGTTTCTCTATAATTTTTATCCATCCCCAGAGTTGACAGGGGCGCTGTGAACATACTCTATGTGAATCAATCACATAAAACCTATAGTCCAAATTGAAATTAATTACTTTTCCTGTTTTCAGAACTAATGTAATGTTGTTATATCATTATCATAATATAATGTTATATCAATGTCATATATCATAATGTAGTGTTATATCAATATAAATATAAATGTTTGAGTAGATGTGCAGTACACATAGGAGCATGCATATATAAGTTGTAAATGTAATTATTTTAAAATTAATTTATCAGATATGCAAGAAAATCATCTTTATTATTTTATTATCTCCTTTCTCTTTCCCCTTCTTCTAAACAATAGCACTATCCAGTTAAATTGTCCACATTCCAATGATATTTGGTTATTTCTTAAAAAGCATCTTCCTCTTTAAAATTTTTCCATGCCCATAAATTCAAAAGAATACGCTCTGGGTAGTCACAAAGGAGGAGCCCTACAGAGAATCTTTTGCACTGTGAAGCATTCCTTAGGCTACAATTTTGAGGGTGGAGGAGACCACACTTAGGTGTGGCACATGAGTTTAATCTGACACGTCACTTCACGGTTGCCCCTCATGCATAGGCTTCGGTTTGCATCTCATACCCAAACTTAATTCTCCATACCACCTTCCCCAAAGATTTACAATTCTCTGCTCTCTGCAGCTCCTTGTCACATTTTGTGGCAGGACCTCACATTGTAATCACAATTCCTCAGGAAATTTTGATTTCTGCCCCCTGAGCTAGTCTACCTACTGTAGTATTTATTCTTGCATTTAGTCCTTAGAAACATGGCTTCTTTTTATAAATAAGTATAAAATGGGCTTTATACTTATTTATAAAAGTATAAGTTATACTTTTATTTATTTATAAAAGTATAACTTATACTTTATAAAAGTATAAACATAAAAAGCATCATTATGTATGGGCTTAGGGAAAACACAGTATTATATAGTAGCACATATAGACAACATAGACCACAGTGATATAAAAATAATATATTCTCTTTTATTCCTGTGTAGTAAGAAAGCTGATGTGAGATTACTATCTAGACCCTAGCCCTTTCTCTGTCATCTTCACCTCTGACACACTACCTTGTCATTTTTTTTTTCCTTGTCCTGTCTCTGAAGTGAATTTTCAGGCCAAATATATACATACATATGGTGGAGCCTAACTCAGAAACTGCATCCCTGCCCTGTTTTAAAAGCCATTTAAAAACTTATTATGACACACCATTGTAAAGCAATTATACTCCAATAGAGATGTTAAAAAAATAAAATAAAACTGAAAGCAAAATAAAATAAAAATTTATTATGGTTTAGCATTAGGAAAGCTCAGTAATTTCACCCACCCTCAAGATTAACTACTTCATCACATGTAACCAGTGAGTGAGGAACCAGGAATGGGTTCATTTTTATCACAAAGAAAATCACAAGTCTCAAAATTAAAGATGAGCCTATTTGCCATCTGAATTAAGTGACTACCTAAAATACGAAATATGAACACTCAGTATTATATATAATGTTTGTCAAATTACTGGTAGATTTTTTTTTTCTTCTTACCTAGTCAGCTGTATGGTAAGAAATTTATATATTGGGCAGATAGCCAGTGATGCCATCTGGGCATGGCCAACGAACGTTTTCTTTTATCTCTTCAGAAAGGTCAGTGTGGGGTTGTCTAATCATATTTATATTCTGGAGGTGATTATGTGGCATGCATTACATAACCCCTCTGTGCCTTTTCTTTTTCTTTTTTTTTTTTTTGCGGTATGTGAGCCTCTCACTGCTGTGGCCTCTCCCGTCGCGGAGCACAGGCTCCAGACGCGCAGGCCCAGCGGCCACGGCCCACGGGCCCAGCCACTCCGCGGCACATGGAATCCTCCCGGACCGGGGCACGAACCCATGTCCTCTGCATCGGCAGGCGGACTCTCAACCACTGCGCCACCAGGGAAGCCCCCTCTGTGCCTTTTCTTGATGGGGATCAGATTCTATATGTCACAAGTCACAGAAATTTAATAAGCTATCATCAGTGTAAAGCTAGAGGTAACAAAAATATGAGTCATTAATTATCAGAGTTCTTTTTAACTTATGTGTGTCATATTCTAAAGTGGATTGAAGATGGGCAATAATTAGATGAAATTCTGAGCACGTGTTATCACACAATCTGATGAGCTATATTCTCTGAAGAGATGGCCTGTCATCATTTTGTCAGGGCCTTTGGAGACAAGTCCAAGAGCTCACATATAGTCAGCATAAATGTCAAAATGCCCAATAACTTAGCACTTTGTTCAACTTTTAAAAATCACAAGCCCCTCACCGACCCAAATGATTATTATAGTATATTTCATGCATATTCGAACTGAAAAAAATCGAACTGAAGCAGTGACAAAAGTTCAGATTCCAGGCTGGGAAGCCAACAGTACCCAGTGGTGGGACAGGTAATCTCCAGTTTGTGTTCACCTGGGGCAAATCTCTGGGGTACTAGGCAAGAGAATTGTTCTCAAAGGCACTCTCAAATCTTAAAAAAGTTTTCCTCAAAGCACAGTATGAAACTCCACATCTTTCCAGTGATGGATGGAGCCTGAAGTCACTGAAAATCAAACCTAAAGATAAATTCTAGGGCTGCTTTATTACAATATTAGTTGAATTCACAACCTCACTATGTCTTTCAAGTAAAATGATCAGGATTAAGTAAAACAATTAAGACAAGGATCAGGAAAAACTAGGATCCTGACAATTAGAAGAGCAATTATTAGGACACACTTAGGACGTGGAGAGTCTAAACCGCCCCCCCCCCCAAATCTTCTGAGATACTTGTCTCTCTTTGCCTGTGCTCGTCTCTCTTTGCCTGTGCTAGGGAAGCTCACCTCCCTTGCAGAAGAAAGCTAACAATCAAGCCCCCTGAGTCTCACTGTGGCTTGGCTGATAACCGGAATTCAAGCTCAGCGTGAAACATAGTACCAGAGCGGGGAGAATGAGGATTACAGGATAAGGGATTGCAGGAATTTACTAATTCACGTCATAAAATTTTTTAGAATATTAATGAAAATGGATTTTGAAGATGCTTGGTTGAGGAGGGAATATTTTCAGATAGCTTATATTTCGATGCAAGTGTTGCCGTTCTTTGAGCTGGCTCAGGAAATCAACTGTGATCCTAAAAGTGTGTTGACTGGATTAACGAATACAAGCCTACAACGAATGACTGATTGCATTAAATTATATCGAAGAGGACAAATTCCTTTGCATGAGGTGGAGGCATGAATTCAAAGACTTCAGAGGACATCCATGTTGGATTCAGTATTATAAGCATCCTTTCCACCCACCCTCTCACCATCACTTCAGCCCTGAAGACTCTCCATCTTGCCATGATCATTAGATCGGTGAGGAAAACACCACTGCCATTAAAATGTGCTTTACTGGCTGTCTTTAGTAAGCTGAGAAGACTGGTAGGAAAAGCTAAAAAAAATGGGCTCCCTGAGCTCAGTGAGGTCGGAAGGGTCTCTAAAGACAGCGTGTCATCAAAAATATGGTTCTGCCCATTGTAACACGCAGCAGAGTGGGTTTTTTCCTAAGCCTTATTGGGGTTTTATATTTATTTATTTATTTATTTGGCTGCACCGGGTCTTAGTTTCGGCATGCAGGATCTTTTAGTTGCGGCATGTGGGAGGGGTTGTGTCTAGTTCCCTGACCAGGAATCAAACCCCGAGCCCCCTACATTGAGAGCGTGGAGCCTTAGCCACTGGACCACCAGGGAAGTTCCCAGAGTGGGTTTGTGAATTAGACCTAGAATAGGGTATGCTATGCCGAGATTTCTGGTTCTGGTTAATTCATGGGGTCCACATGAATAAAATTGGTAAGCAACCTACCAAGGTCCTACTTGATTTATACAGTCACAGACTCCAAGTAGGGTGAAGTCTGGGAGAAATCTGACCTGAACTTCCACTCCAGAGAACCACAGTCTTCGTCTGCTTTCAGACCTGAGTCTACCCAGCCCTAGAACGTTTTGAAGAAGAAGTTGAATGTCCTTGAGAAAATCCCTTTCCATGATCATACAGCTTGCCTTCCTTTTAGGGATTTTGGCCATTTACCTTGGAAATCATGCACTTGGAGAAATAATTCTAATTTCAAGGATGATTGGATACTAACTAGCTAACACTAATTCTAAACATCACAGTGATTCATCAGTTAGAGCAGGGGTTTATAAGGGGCAAGTAATAAATGGGATTCTGATCCAAGTCTGCTTCACCTTAAGCCCAACTGGGCCCAAGGTACATTCTGTAGTTATTTTCTCAGCTCCTGACTATAAGGTTGGTATAACAACAATTGATAACATTTCCAGGTTGGCTTCTGATCCATAAAGGAAAATTATGGCAAGAAGCCCCAGATGGGAGTTATTATAGCTCCTTCTCACTATCAAAACATTAAATCAAAGCAATACTGGGGAAAACAGAGAAATCAAGGCTAATTCCCAGATTTCTAGGGGAATGGATGTGACAACAATAGAATGAGGCTATTGCTCAGAAACAGACTAGTATTCTTTTTTCTGTTTAATGTGTCTTATATAGCAGTATAATCCTGAGTAATTTGTAGTTTATAGGGTCTTAGAGGATGACCTTTTCAAAGGAAATTCTAACTAGGGTCTTCTTTTTTTTTTTTTTTTTTTTTGCAGTACGTGGGCCTCTTACTGTTGCGGCCTCTCCCGCCGCGGAGCCCAGGCTCAGTGGCCATGGCCCACGGGCATAGCCGCTCTGCAACACGCGGGATCCTCCCGGACCGGGGCACGAACCCGCGTCCCCTGCATCGGCAGGCGGACTCTCAACCACTGCGCCACCAGGGAAGCCCTAACTAGGCTCTTCTTAATTACACACATCGACTGTCTCATTCAGCAAGACAACAGCTGAATTTTCCAGGTGCCAATGTTAAGCTAAAAGACATTGTTTTATTATTGGTTCTTGCTACCCAATTATATAATATGATATGTAAGACACGATGTGTTGTAAGCCTTGCCAGTTAAGCTCAATGCAAATGAACTAAGGTTCTCTCCAATTGCTTCCCGCCCTGACCACCTATCTGGAACTGTTCCTCTGCATTTGTCAATGCAATTTTGTTTCCAACTGTGATATCCCTACAAATGAAAATGATGATTATTATCTGATTAAGGGTAACCTAGTCAATATAGTTGTTGGAAAATGAAACATATATAATCCTAATATTTTCAAATGGCTAAAATAAGATTGCCACAATAGAAAAGGAAAGAGCTCGGTTCTGTATACAGTGCTCTGGATACAGTGCTCTGTATCCAAACAATTATCATTTGTATTCTCTATCCACCCATCCCTTCAGCCAATATTTATTTACCACCTATTATGTGCCAAATAATGGAGCAAAGGGAAGACAATTCTCTGTCTTATAATGTGATTTTTTAAAGGAGGAAATTATAATAAAAATAAGGATGCTTGACTTCTGTATATTTCAAACACCTAGCACAGTGCCTAGAAAACAGAGATGCTCATTTATAGAATGCCACATTTTTGTCTTCCCAGAAATGATAGCTCTCTGCTTTCTACTGCCAGGCTGCTCCAGTTTCTTTTGCATCACCAGGATGTCTCTGAATAGCTGAGTAGCTTGGCTTCAGTTAGGGAACGCTTTCCTCAATCTCAGAGAAAATCCATCAGGTCAGTCAGTCAAATTGCTCTTTCACTTTATCCCACAGCATCTTCTGAATTCTACTCAGTTGTTCCTGTCCAGTATCTCTTCATCTCCTACTGTACTGACTCATATCCTCTTCCATCCTACACCCATCCCAACAGGTGCCAGTCAGCCATCACCAGACACACTATTTTATTTCTGGTCACCACTATCTTTTATCTTGGGTACTATAATAGTCTTTCAATTGGTCTCCTTGTTTCAATATTTTCACCTCTCTAATCCAGTCTTTATATGGTAGCCAGAATGCTCTTTTGAAAATACAACTTTAATTAGCTTCTTTCATGCTTAAAATTTTTCAATGGTTCTGCATTGCCCTGGGAAAAAGTCCAAACCTGTTAACATGACTTTCCAGAAGTTTTGTAATACATTCACTAATCACTTTTCATCCTCATCTTTCTTTTGTTATCCTGGTCCCTTGAGCAAAGTTTTTGCTTAAATATTTCAGCTGTAAATTCCAGATGAAAAAGAAACAATTGAATGTTTGTACCTGAGCAGAAGTATTAGAAAGGGAGCAGCACCCCCTAGCGGTCAGTATGGTGTCGGTGGGGCTTTGAGGGTGAGAGGTGAATCTGAAAACCTCAGAGTGTGTTAGAGGGCCACTTGCCCATTTACAAGTGGAGATTCTTCCTTCATTGCTTCCTGCATTTTGGAGAATGCAGAACTGATGTTCGCAAGAAAGGTGGTATATTTGTTACTGTCTCCAACTTCAATTTTTTAAAGTACAAAAACATTTTTCAAACGCATATTTAAAATATTGCCCCATAACATATTCATAACCTGAAATCCTAACTCTACAATGTTGAGAAATTACTTTGGAGAGGGAAAAACATGGTCTGGCTACAGCTTTCTGGTGAGTTGACAATATAGTGGAGTGGATTCCTGGCTTCCAGAGATTCCGTGTTTTCCATTCAGCCATTGGTGAGAGACTCCGTGGCTTCTGAATCTGTTCTTTCCTTGAGAAACAAATATGATTTACATGATTGACCAACAGGATTGATTTCCTTGTGGTTTTGTTCTTTATTCACTATCAAGTAGGCAGTTAATCTCAGCAAGATTCTGAAGAGGTGACATCAATTTTTAAATTTCAAATTTATTGCCTCCTGTGGAAAAATTATATGCCTTAATAGTACTCACAGATTTGGGTATTCACAAGAGTCTGAATAAGTACCCTTCCTGCTTATCTCTGTGTCTATCTCTTCAAATAGATTAAGGAACTGTGAAGAATAATGAATTAATGTGCCCATTTGACTTTCTCTTAAATATCAGAGACACCAGCTAAGTCTTTACTAGGGAGCAATCTATGAGCTTGGGCAAAAATACAGGCATCCCTGACTTTCTGAATTCTCACCATCTGAAGATTGCAAACAATTTTACTCCAAATTCACTCTAAATCAAAACCCACTGTAATAAATGACCTTTTCCAGATAGGATGAATCCTTGCTGTCCCTGTTTACATGGGTTGTACATTGTAGATATCATCTTCACATTATTAAGGGCTATGATTTGAATGTTTGTGTACCCCCCCAAAATTCATATGCTGAAATCCTAACCTCCAGAAGTGATGATACTAGGAGGTGGGGGAGTGATTAGGTCATGAGGTTGGAGCCCTCATGAATGGGATTAGTGCTCTTACAAAAGAGACTCCACAGATCTCCCTAGGTCCTTCCACAGTGAGAAGACACTGGCTATGAGCCAGGGAGAGCTTCACTAGAGGGCAGCCATGCTGGCACCTTGATCTTGGACTTCCCAGCCTCCAGAACTATGACAAACAAAGTTCTGTTGTTTATAAGCTACCCAGTCTGTAGCAGTGTACCCAAATGCACTGAAACATTAAGTAAAAATGTCTTCCAGGAAACCAACCCTGCCAATTAGTTGCTAACTATCAACATTTTGGGGAAGTGATCAACTGCAAGCAAAAAAATCACAGATGCTGCTAATCAAATGTATTTATTGCTAAGTATATGCCTTTATATAACTCTAACCTTATATTTATATGGCTATAGTTACATAGGGACAATGTTGAAGAACTTAAAGGAAACTTGTTCAACTTAAGGCTCACTGTTAGTCAGAAAAAGAGAAAGGGGAAGAAGAGCAACTCTGAATACCCTGTGCCAGATGTTTAAAAGATATTTTAGCTCACGCACAGGAAATGATTAGTGTTATAAATAACTGTGATTATAGCATGAGCAGAAGTATTACATTCAGAAATGCATTCCCACGCACAATTTTATTATTGGGAGCCACATAACTGCAAGATAAGGGAATGTTATCCATTTTGAGGAGCTGTTTTATTGTCTGTTTTAGTATTTGTCCTTTTGATTCAGGTGAGGATTTTCAATTGAGAATCCTTGGCATTGAGTCTCAGTTGCCAAGCTGAGAAGACTGTCTAACTATATCTTGAATTTAGACCTGGACACACCTGTGGCATGTACTGCATTACTTCACTCCTTCACTAGCTCACTCTCTCTCAACTTTCACCCATCACCAAACCTCTACCAAGACCACAGTCCCCCTTCCCTCCCATCACTGAAGCTCACTTGTGCAATTGGAAAGGAACTATTTTTTAAATTGCCTCATTTTATAAAAATTTTAGTTTCCAAGATTTAGTATGTATTTTTAACATGGTTCGTCCTTGTTTGTTCACATTACAGTGCATGTTCATTGCAATGTAGAAGGAAGACACAACTTAAATCTGATACTATCTTTGAGAGCTGCATACAAACATACCATTGATAAAACCATCAAGTGTTGAATAATGGGATGATTAGTATTTTATTTAAAAAATTTTTTTCTATTGAAGTACAGTTGATTTACAATGTCATGTTAATTTCTGCTGTACAGCAAAGTAATTCAGTTATACACAAGTATACTTTCTTTAAAAAATTCTTTTCCATTATGGTTTATCACAGAATATTGAATAAAATTCCCTGTGCTATACAGTAGGACCTCGTTGTTTATACATTCTATATATAATAGTTTGCATCTACTAATCCCAAACTCCCAGTCCATCCCTTCCCCACCCCTTTCCCCCTTGGCAACCACAAGTGTGTTCTCTATGTCTGTGAGACTGTTTCTGTTTTGTAGATAAGTGCATTTGTGTCATATTTCAGATTCCACATATAAGTGATAGGATGATCAGTATTTTAAATGCTTATCTCATGTAGATATAATAAATGGAATGTTATGTAAGTTAAAGAGTGTAGTTAGTGATATTTAGGAAAATTAGTTGGATTTTTTGTATGAATATGGAATGTATGATTATTTTTCCCATTTAAAATACTAGAATAGGGGCTTCCCTTGTGGTGCAGTGGTTAAAAATCCACTTGCCAATGCAGGGGACACGGGTTTGAGCCCTGGTCCGGGAAGATCCCACATGCCGTGGAGCAACTAAGCCCATGCACTGCAATAACTGAGCCTGCGCACCACAACTACTGAGCCCGTGAGCCACAACTACTGAAGCCTGTGCGCCTAGAGCCCGTGCTCCGCAACAAGAGAAGCCACCGCAATGAGAAGCCTGCGCACCGCAACAAAGAGTAGCCCCCGCTCCCACAACTAGAGAAAGCCCGCACACAGCAACGAAGACCCAACACAACCAAAAATAAATAAAATAAAAATTTTAAAATAATAATAAAATAAAATACTAGAATATAGACTACCTCTAGTGCCTAAATTTCTATCCAACATGTTTTCAGGAATATTTCAGATTCAGATAAAGAGGAATGCAGGCTGTAGGGAGAATCATGAAGATGCTGACATTTTCGGTCCCTGCTCCCTTATGTCAGGGGCTGCCTGAACCGCCATCTTCATCTCTGCGAGGCCAAATGCTTAATCCTAGAGCTTCCCTGATCTGTATCTGATGCTGACGCCAAGGAGGTCACAGCAATGTCCCTTCCCTCTGCCTAAACCTTGTCATTTGAAACTTTGATTTTAGATTTATGTTATTTCTAATCTAATTACTTAATCTGATCTAATACTTTAACATACAGAAATAAGAGGAGCCCCCCCCATCTATAGGAGTAAAAAGAAAAATAAAGGGTTTTTTAAATAGTAACCTTTTGAAGGAGAATTATATAGAGAATCTCTACTGCATTTCATGCACTGTTATGGATATTATCTCATCTCATTCAGTCCTCTCAGCCACCTACAAAATGGGTATAATTACCTCCTTTTTATGGATGAAGAAATTAGGTATCAGAAAGGGTAGGTCATTTCCCCAAGCTTACACTACATTATACTTCCTACATTATGTAGGCTCAAAGACTATGTTTGAGTCAAAATTTGCATTGCTGTGTTAGCACCGTAAGCTAAACAAATAATGGTTAATTTTTTTTATAATATCTTGTAGTGCCTAGTAAGGAGGTATACCTGACATAAAGATGATATTAATTTGTGTATTTTATGAAGCTTTTTCACATATATATTCTTTCTGATTCTTAGATTAATCCTGAGAAGTGAAAAGATAGACTAAAAATCTGGAACACAATTAAATATCTACTTTCTAGTTTATGAACCTTCCAAGGACAAGAATATAGATTTCTTCATTTTCTGTCTTTATCCAGTGGAGTAGATTGATTGCAAAAATCAACAAAATTCTTCTCTCACACCTACCTCCCCCAACACTTTTGCAAAATGTATATGGTGGATTTGTAGTGTATTAAATTAGCTGAAGTAGAACTAGTCTTTCCTAGAATTCCATTCCCTACATAGTTGGAGGTTAGTGAACCACAAAAGACATTCGGAAAGACAGAAGGGATGAAGCAGCCACGATATCGCTTTTTACACCTGAATCTTCTCTGATTCTGAGCCAGGTGCGTAAAGAACACCAGCTTTTCCTGCAGATCTGCCATCACTGAAATCAGACGCTTGGAGGGAGTGAGAAAGTGATGTGGGTTGTGGCCCATCCTCACAGGCCCAGTTTCTTCTTCCACTTCATATCCATCTTTCCTTTTTGACTGCTTTATCTACAGACTTCAGGCTCCAGAACCAGACAAAGAAGCCGCAGCCTCCCATAGACTGTTTAACCTGCTCCCACATTAATAAAGTCAAATTCCTAGAGTCAACTCCTTATCTTATATGTCTACACACATATATTTACATTTATAGAAATATTAAATATATTTATATTCAATAACAAATATACATACATAAATAAATAAATAAATAAATAAATATATATATATATATATACACACACACACACACACACTCATTTATATATTTGTTATTGTCGTTTTTTCTTCTAGTGGTCCTGCTTCTTTTAATGGAGCCCTGACTGACACAATGTCTTTGCAGTTCCTCCCTGTCCCTTGAATCTGGGTTGGCCTTGTGATTGGCTTTGGTTAATAGAATGAAGCAAAAGTGACAGGGCCCATTTCTGAGCCTAGGCCTCTAGAAGCCTTGCACATTCTCTCGGAACTCTGTAACTGCCACGTGCACCGTCCAGGGCTAGCCTGCTGGAGTATGAGAGACTACTACACAGAGGGGAACCCAGTTGTCTTAGCCAAGGCCATTCTAGACCAGCCTATAACCAGCTGTCCCACCCAAATAAGAGCAAACCCAACCAAGATAAGCACAGCTGCCTACCCAACCCCCAGCTGACCAGAGACGATGCTTGAGCCCACCTGAGAGCAGACCCATCAGCTGACCTATAGTCTTTCGAGCAGTAATAAATACATATTGTTTAAGCCACACTTTCTGGGGTGTTTTTTACCACAATAATGGCTAAGTGATGTATCCAGCATATTAAGTTTTCCTTCTTTCACTGTGAAATATAACACACATGCAGAAAAGCATATAAAAATAAAACCATATAAAAATAAATAAGTTTAACAAGTAATTATAAAGTGAAAATATATGTAACCACCCCCTAGGCTATGAAAATGATCATTGCCAACACCAAAGAAGCTGCCCCATTCTCCACCCAATGTTGCTTCTCACCTATCACCCTATCCTTCCCCACTATCCTGACTTCTGAGATAATCATTCCCTTGCTTCTTTGCATAGTTTCACTGTGTATTAGGGGAAACAGTATCATTTAGTTTTGCCTGATGTCAGCCTTTATGTTCTATATGATTTCTTTTTCATTGTGTTTATAAGATTCCCCCATGTTGTCCTGTGTAGCTATAATCTGTTCATTTTCATTGCTATGTAATGTTGCATTTCAGACTGCACTCAAATTTATAGATATTTGTGCTGTTTCCAGTTTGGGACTATTATTAGACTTTGGCTTTAAGTATTCTTGCCTATGTATCGTGGTATACCTGTGCATAAGTGGTTCTCAAATTTTTGATTCCAGAATCTTAAAAATCAGATAAAATAAAATAAATTAATAAAAATTATTTAATGAAAATTTTAAATTATAGAGATTTGAGACAAAATATTTATTGAATAATTTATTTAAAATAACAACAATAGATACACAATGGAATATTAGCCATAAAAAAGAATGAAATTGTGCCATTTGCAACAATATGGATGGACCTAGAGGGTAGTCATCTAAATGAAATAAGTCAGAGAAACACAAGTACTATATGATCTCACTTATATGTGGAATCTAAAAACAAAACAAAGGAACAAACAAACAAAACAGAAACAGACATAGATACAAAATACAAACTGGTGGTTGCCAGAGGGGCAGTAGGTGGGTGTTGGATGAAATAGGTGAAGGGGATTAAGAGACACAAACTTCCAGTTATAAAATAAATGAGTCATTGGGATGTAATATACAGCATAGGGAGTATAGTCAATAATACTGTAACAATTTTGTATGGTGACAAATGGTTACTGGATGTGTGGTGATCATTTTGCAATGTACTTGATCGTCAGAGCATTATGTTGCATACCTGAAACTGACATAATTTGTACATCAAGTATACTTCAATTAAAAATAAACAAATAAAATAACAATAATAAACCCATTATGTGTTATATTCATTTCCTGAGCCTGCCATAACAAACTGCCACTAATGTGGTGTTTTAAAACAACAGAAAAGTATTCTCTCACAGTTGAGGAGGCCGGAAGTCTGAAATTAAAGTATTTCCAGGGCAGTTCCTTCTGGAGGGCTCTGAGGGAGAATCTGTTCCATGCCTTTCTCCTATCTGCTGGTGGCTGTGGGCAATCCTTGGCATTCCTTGGCTCATAGGTGCATCACTCCAATCTTTTTGTCTTCACGTGGCATTCTCCCTGTGTGTCTGTGTTTGTGTGCCTCAGTTCTCCCTCTCCTTTCTCTTATAAGGACACCAGTCACTGGATTTAGGGTCCACTCTAAATCCAAGATGATTGCATCTTGAGATGCTTAACTTAATTATATTTCAGAAACCCTATTTCCAAGTAAGGTCGAATTCACAGGGTCTGGAAGTTAGGATTTGGACATATGTTTTTTTGGGGTACACAGTTTCACCTACTACATATGTTAACATAGGTAACACATTTTAACATGAAAAAGAGAAATATTGTCCAAATGAAAATTTAGTGATAAGGATCACATTGCTTTACGTTTGTGTGAATCTCTTTAATATCTAGATTCATACAAGAAGCTGGGTGCTCGTCTGCTTTTACATTCGATATGTTTGTATGTTGTTTTGGTTGAGATGTATGATGGAAATCCAACCTCCAGTAGATAATCTCAGATCCTCTGAAGGGGTTTCAAAGTCTCCCAAAGGTCTTTGGGGCACACTTTGAGAACCACTGCTGTAAAGTACGTACTTTAAAGTATATGCAAAGTGGAATTTCTAGGCCATATATGTATCTTCCACTTTATTAGATAATGCCACATTGTTTTCCAAAGCCGTTGGGCCAATTTACATTTCCACCAGCGATGTATGAGGGATCTTGTTGTCCTATTTGCTCGCCAACATCTGGTATTGCTGTATTTTTAAAAATTTGTCTATCTGCCTCTCTGGTGGTGTGTACTGTATTGCATTATGGTCTTAATCTTATTCATTCATTCATTCTTTGTTTGTATTGCCACTTGATGCATGAAGAAATGGAGGTTTAAAAGAGCAATGTTTCTTGCCAAAAGTCAAGAGTTAGAAAATAGAACCCAAGCTTTCTACTTTGAAATTCATTCTTCTTTCCACTCACAGACACACACAAAAAACTACTTCTTTTTCTGGCCTAGCGTTACCAAAAGTGGGTTCAGCTGCTTGCCGCTCGAAGGCCAATAATCGAGAGGCAAGATTGGTTGGAAAGTTTGCTTTATTTCAGAGGCCGGCAACCTCCGAAGATCAACTCTCCACTGACAATCAATCAGTGGGCAAGACCTTTTAAAGGGGAGTTTCAGGTGTGTATAGGTGGAGGGAGGGGGCTACATGCAGAAACAGCACAGTCACCTCTGACAGTTGTCCTGCAATTAGTCATGCAGTGGTCTGACCAGTGTCACCTCGATTGTTTTAAGTACAGTTAGTCTTCAGTTCCAGGGTCAGTTTGTTCCCATTTCTTTGAGGCCAGTTCTCGGAATTGTGGTAGCTTATGTCATGGCTACAGTCTGGTCATCATGTAGTTAATTTCTTCCACCTGGTGGTGATTTCATTATCTACAAGACAGCTGCTCAAAGGATATGGCTCAGAATATTATCTATAGCCCTTGAGAAGGAACGAAATGTCCTTGACATTGTTTAATGACTATTGCTGTTTTGTCTTGTTTGACGGTTTTCTTTTGCTTCTGCAGTTTTTCACTTCTTGATTAAATTTGTTCTTTGACTAAAGTTTTTCTACAGACAAAAGGCAGGCTGAGGACATGGCACTATTGGGGCAGTTAGGGCATGGGGTTGTCTGTCCTGGGAAGGCCCCATAGGGTCCTGCTCTGTTTCACTTGGTCTCAGGAAGGTGCAATCTCCCCCAAATCTCATCTCCTGGGGGCTCCTTTCCCCCTGCAGAGGCTTTGGGCACCTGAGGCCATTAAAGGTCCTTCATCACCCCCCTCATCAAACGCCTCCACCTCCCCACCCGGCCTTCCCACCACCCTCTGACTTCCCTGCCTGGCTCTTACATACATGCTTACTGTATGATGCTTCCTGGATGACAACCACTCTTCTAGGGTTTTTTTCAAATAGTGAAGCCTTGTAGTAACCCTCTGGGTTAGGTACTATTACTTTTCTCATTTTTCAAATTCAAAGATTGAAGTAGAGAGGTTAAGCAGCTGGTCTAAGGTCACACAGCCAGTAACCAGCAGAGTAGGGATTAGAACTACTGCAGTCTGGTGGTCACAGAATTCGCGCTCCTAGCAAAGCTGCTTCCCCCCAAACTTATTATTTACAAGAAAATTCTCTGCAAATTACAAAGCGCTCTACCACCGGTGATTAGCCCTCTAGAGCAACATCAGCTCTTCATCACTCCCTCTGAGCCTCCCTAGCGTTTAGCTCTAGCAGAAACACTCACGGGCCGGCAGCTCCTACCACAGGCCACACCCCTTCTCCTCGCCCCGCCCCGCCACGTTCACCATGCTGGCCACGCCTCTCGGCCCAGGCGCTGTCGGAGGCCTAGCTGACGCCTTGCTAGCTTCCACGTACACACTCCCGCGGCCGGGGGAGAGCACATCCGGGTCGCTGGAGCAGGTGCCTCAAGCCCCGCCTCTTTCCCCAGTCTCTTGTTCCAGCTTCCGGCTATCTCAAGCCTTTTCCGCTTGTTTTCTGCCGCCTTTATCTGCGCTCCCTAGCTCGTTCTGGCGTTTAGGCCCTGGTCCCTCAGCACCCCTACCCTGTAACCAGCGACTCGCTGCGCATCTCGAATCTCTCGGGGCTCGGAGCAACTCTGCGGTGCGTCTTCGCGGTGCCGTTTGGGGTGAGGCCTACCGCGCGCCGTGAGTCCGTGGAGACGTGAGCTCGCATCTCCCCGCAGCTCGGTTGAGGCCGCCGCCGCCGCTTCGGGATGCCCCGGCTGTGGTCCGCGCAGCGCTGGGCTGCCGTCGCGGGCCGTTGGGGCTGTAGGCTGCTCGCGCTGCTGCTGTTGCTGGTGCCGGGGCCCTGCGGCGCCTCTGAGATCACGTTCGAGCTGCCCGACAATGCCAAGCAGTGTTTCTACGAGGACATCACGCAGGGCACCAAGTGCACTCTCGAGTTCCAGGTACTACGGGCTCAGGCGGTCGCGGGCCCCAGCTCGCGGTTCCAGGGTCGAGACTGTTTTCTCATTCTTTGGCTGATTCAGGAATCACATCTAGGTAGCTGATGCAGGCCATTTGGCTTTCCTGTCCGAAACCTTGCGCATTAGACATTTAAGACCAGATGTTAAGGTATATAAATTCCAGAAATGCTTCCTGTGGCTGTGATTTTTCCGTCTTTTCTCTAATGTCCGTCATTTTGAACTTTCTTCTTTAAGAGTTTCCTTTTAAAAGAAAAATGTATTCCTGTTCCATAGTGCCCAACGTCAGTCCGCCGCTGTCTAATCCGCACCTCCACTTTAATCAGATTTCAAGTGCTGCCGGCATCTAACTCCGTTGCTTTTCAGTTTTTCCATTGATATTAGGATTATTGGTTAATGTGGTTCCTGTCGTTGGAAGAGCTCTATTCCAGACCAGAAGACCATCTGCCAAAGGATTTGTAGAAGGAATTGCTGTGATAAATGAGAGGCCCCTTTTCATTTGAGGGATTATATAAAAAGTGCCTATTTAACAAAACGTAGTTTCTTAAATTAGTTAGAACAGTCTTTACTGTTTCTATTTTTGTTGGTAGACTTAACGTGTTTGAACAGCTGTTGAGTACTAGGTGCTGGTGATAGAGAAGTGAACAAAATAGATAGGGTCGCTGCCATCATTCTTGATTCCCTACCCATCCTACAGTTCTTTTCTTAATTAGTACCTGTTCATTCATCAGAATTGTGCTTTAAGAGCAGAGAATAGGTGATACACGGTCTGGTCATTGGAATCTGGGAAGGCTTCCTTTAGGAAGTGATTTGATGCTGAACTGTAAAAGATGAGTTGTAAATGCTTTGGGGAGGGGGAAGAGGGAATGGCCTTTGCAAGGTCACTGTGGTAACAGTGACTGGGAATTTGAAGAACACAGAGAGGTCCACTATAGCGAGGAATAAGGAGCCAGAAGAAGGGAGGTCAGCAGGGGCCAGACCATGTAGTGCCCAGCTGGCCAGGTAAAGGATTTTTGTTTTTCCTAAGAGTATGAGAAGCTATCATAGGGTTGTAAGCAGTGTAGTGACAAGTTCTGAGTATTCTTGGTAGCTGTACAGATGTTAACTTGTGCAGGTAGAGAAGGTATTATGGAGTGTTGCCAAGTAGATGTAGAAGACTGATTAGGAGGCTATTGTAGTGGTCCAGGCTGAGACTAGGGTGGTAGCACTGGGGAAGGAGAAAAGTGAAAGGATGGGAGATACTTTTTAGGTAAAAGCAACAGGACTTGGTGATGATTTGGCTACAGTGAGGGAGGGAGGGAGGCCAAGGATGACTTTTAGGCTTGCTTAACTTCATGGGTTAGGACCAGGAGACAGAAAAGATGATAGCAAGAATTGTAATATAAAGTGTCAGTGAAAATTTTATTTGTTTGAATTTAACAAACATTTCTTGACTTCTACGTGCAGATGCTGTGCTTGTTGGTGAGAGTACTACTATACTACTCTTGCGGGCTAAAATATTAGCGTTTATTATGTGGCAGACAGTATAGCAAGCATTTCAGGTGTATTACTTAATTCTCAGGACAACTCGATATGAGATGGGTTTATTAGAGAGTTTTTATTATTTTTTTACTGATGAAGAAACTGAGGCTTCGGTAAGTTGAGACCCAGGGTTACAAAATGTAACAGCAGAATCAGTATGCAGTTCCAGGTTAAGTTCTTTTTTTTTTTTTTAACATCTTTATAGGAGTATAATTGCTTTACAATGGTGTGTTAGTTTATGCTTTATAACAAAGTGAATCAGCTATACGTATACATGTATCCCTATATCTCTTCCCTCTTGCGTCTTCCTCCCTCCCACCCAGGTTAAGCTCTTAACCACTTCCTTTTACTACCTCCCAAAGACAAATAAGGCTGAACTTGACCTCAGGGACCTTACATAGACACATAGTCATGTAATGTTAAATGCAATAATGAAAGTACCCACTAGATATAGTGCTGGCTGACGACGGAGGATCATCAGGGGAAATTTAGCTGAGGGTCTGATGTATGAGCTGAGTCTAGAGGGATAAATAGAAGTTACTCTACAGGGTGGCAGAGGGGGGAGGGACTTCCTCACCAGATATGTTATGCTTGTGAGACTTAATTCCAGCAAGCCTGAAAATTAACCTGAGTCGGCACTGAAAATACTGAATCACAGGGTTGCTTTGTAACTGTGGGTCTGAGGGCTTTAGGGGGGAGGTTTGTGCCAGTTTGTCAGCATTGTTCATCGATGACAGTGAGATTGATGATTTGTACCTGGTCTCAGTGAGACCCCCGGAAAATCTGCTACTGAGAATAGTTATACGGCAAAAATATGCTTATGTGGAAAAGCAAAATATAAAAAAACCCAGTCAAGACTCTACTTTGGGCTCACTGATTCCAAGGTGTTCTTGCACACTTGGGTGGTTCCTGATCTGAGAGGGTATATTTCTGGCCACATCCCTCACAGAGGGAGAACAAAGGAGCCCATACCTGATCTCTTCTGTCCTCCTGCTGTGAGACAGCTTTTGGCTGTGATGTTTTATATTGTATTCTCTCCCTCTCATAAACTGTAGATTTATAAGCGTAGTCATTTGGGGTCCTGTGATTCTTCTTCTACACAAACCCCATGTAATTTGTCACTATTAGTGCAGATGTAGAGCAGAGACTTGTTCAGAGAATTTCTGGTATTTTTGGAACATAGAGTGAGAAAGGGTGTAGAAGGCGCTGAGACTTCCTTGAGGAAGTACAGGGGTGTGGTATGCTGTTGTTAACAGGTTTGGATTTTTCTGTAGGCCACAGGAATTATCAAAAGGTTTTGAGACGTGGGGAGGGAGGTGTTACTGTCATCTGGTGGTTAGAGACTGGAGATGCTGCTAAGTATGCTACAGTGCGCAGGGCAACACAGCCCCCTGAAAGAAAGACTTACCCAGCCCCAGATAATCTAATAACTGAGGTTAAGAAACCCTGGATTAGAGGGAGGAGAGATTGGATTATGGGAAGACCTTTTAGGAAGTTGAGCCAATAGTCCCATCTGGATTGTGGATTGGGAATGGAAGAGATGGGGTGAATTTGAGAGAGGCAATAATATCGAGAGGTTTCTGTGACTAACTGGACAGGTAGACACATAATTTGAGATGATCCCCTGTTTCTTTCTTATGTGACCAGATAGGTTTTAAGGGTGATTTTTATCTGAAGTAAGATTATTTGTTTTAAAGTTTGATAGAAGAAAAGTGGCATGATGATCAGTTCTGGTTCTATATTTTTGTTTGTATGTATGTTTTGATTATTCAAAGTACTATGGTTAAGTATGAATAATTGGGTATATAAAATGAAGTCATTACTTTAACTAGAAGAAAGGTTGTCGACTTGTGGTGGGGAGGGGTAAATGCCCAATTGATAAGACACTGTTTTTATGTCAAACGTTATATCTGTATGTTAATATTTGCGTATTCTACGGTTTCCTCAGTGCCTAGTTATATTTCATTTAATTATCAAAATGATCTTTTAACATAGTTCAGTTATTTATCTTATCTCTTTAGTGACAAAAGGTCATATAAATAATCAATCTTCTCTGAAGTCCAAAGTTTGATCTCTGTGTTCCACAAATGTAGAATGTCAATATTATGCTAACCCAGAGGGTTCAAGCTTGAAAATATATCTCATGGTGGTTGGAAACCCCCAAACCCAATGTCTCTTCCTCATTACCTCAGGTGGATACAGGCACCCTATGTTTCTTCTCCTGTCTCCTCTCCCTCTTTTTCCCAGTCAGTGTTTTCTCATATAAGGAGTTTTTTCTCCTCTTTAATCCTTTTCCTTCTTCCTCTCTTATGCTTGCCAAGTAACCTCAGGAAAAATGTCTCCCTCTTCTCTTCATTTGTATAACTCAGATGGCTCAAATTGTAACTGATTAAGCATAAGCCTTTGAAAATAGCTCCAAAATCCTCTTCAGAAGCTTTTCACCTACCCCTGGCTTTCCTTTCATATGCTTTGCCTTAAACACAGACTGTGCAGAGGAACAAAACATTTATTTGCTTTCATGTTGTTCTGTTTTGGTTTTGCTTTAATCACAGGGGTTAAAACAATGTAGTTTAATCATTTATGTTTCTCTTGGAAACAAGTTTGTAAATAATTATATACTCTTGGAACAGGCCACAAGTCTATTCTGCTCAAAATGTAATTCAAAACAAAGTGTATCAAATTCCATATAACTGACCTATAAAAGAACTTAAGAAACACAGTCTGTTTGTAATTTGGCAGTAAAATGAGCTTAAGTTCTCTAAAAGAAGTATGCATGGGGTGTTAGGCTAAGGACTGACCTACTTAAGTGCTTCACTGTACTATCTGAGAGTGCTAGGATGATGCTAATAGGAAACTAGATGAAAAAATTGGAGGAAGGAAAATATTACGTGGTAGTAAGCTTAAGGGTCAAGAGTATGAATTTGGCATTCAGCCTCTTACTAGGTGAAAAATCTTGGGTAGCTTACTTATTTTAACTCAGTTTGTCAAATTGAGGGAAAAATACTGTCTTGTAGGGTTGTTGGGAGAATTAAGTGATGTAAGAGGCCTCTAGTAACTAGAACAGTTGTCTGGATTGTTGGTTAGTTCCCTCTCTCCTGTCATGAGGAAATTTGTTCAGTTTCTGTAAAGCTTTAGTTGAACTGAGATCTGCCTCCCAAGTTCCATCCACTGGTAGAAATCAAGAAATGGGGCTTCCCTGGTGGCGCAGTGGTTGAGAGTCCGCCTGCCGATGCAGGGGACACGGGTTCATGCCCGGGTCTGGGAAGATCCCACATTGCCACGGAGAGGCTAGGCCTGTGAGCCGTGGCCACTGAGCCTGTGCGTCCGGAGCCTGTGCTCCGCAACAGGAGAGCCCACAACAGTGAGAGGCCCGCGTACTGCAAAGAAAAAAAAAAAAAGAAGAAATGTAAAATTGCCTGTGATGGTAAAAAAAACCTTATAGCCATTTCAACAGGAAACCTGGTTGATTTCTCAAACTTGTTAGTTGCAGTGATCTCTTCATTTTTTGTTTTTTTCTCTTTTGTAGGTGATTACTGGTGGTCACTATGATGTAGATTGTCGATTAGAAGATCCTGATGGTAATGTGTTATACAAAGAGATGAAGAAACAGTATGATAGTTTTACCTTCACAGCCTCCAAAAATGGGACATACAAATTTTGCTTCAGCAATGAATTTTCTACTTTCACACATAAAACCGTGTATTTTGATTTTCAAGTTGGAGAAGACCCACCTTTGTTTCCTAGTGAGAACCGAGTCAGTGCTCTTACCCAGGTAATGAAAAGTCAGTAACACAACACTGATATGTTTAAAGGGAAAAAAAGCATAATTTAATATCCATTAACTCATTGATGGAATACAGAATTTTGTGACTTTAACTCAACCTTTAAGAAGTATCTTAACTCTTACAGTAGATTAGGCATTTCACAGAGAACTTCAGACTTTTTTAGTGAAGAAGAGTGTTAAAGGATTTTATGAAAAGAAAATAGACATTAAAATAGGGGGATCACTTAGGTAGAAACATCAATGGCAAAGAAAGCTTAAAAGTCTAAACAGTACTCTAGCATTATGAAGCATTTTCTATAATTCATGGAGGAATGTTGCTACCATAACTTAGCAGGTTGGTATAACTGGAAGCAAAAATGATGCTTTAATTAATGTATATATATATATATATATATATATATATATACTTTTATACCAGTATTTAGTGTTACTCAAACTGCTGTTACAGTAACTTTTGCTGTAACTGAAGGTAAACTAGTAAAGATTAATAGTAAGTCATCTAACAAAAATAGTTAAGGTAACTAAATTGGATTTTATTTTGAAGAATAGCTTAATGAGGGAAAGATAGCAAAAGAAATTTAGAGTCAGTGAACAAATACTGCTCAGGTGATGAGAAGAGCTGTTTTATTTCTAGTTCAGATACATTTTGAGCTTAGAGTATGTCTAAAAGGTAGTTTGGTATTCAAAGGAATTATTTATCACCTTTTTGTTAAAACCTTAAATTGGATTTCATTGTTTCCAGGTTCCAGGTAGTCTCTTGGTCAAAATCATGTAGTGATAGAGGCAGTTTTTAAGAATGTGTAAGAGCCTTAATTCATACACCTATTGTAAGCATTAATAAGATGTGTTCAAATGTTCTTATTTTTAGAAATGTTCTCTTTATTTTAGCATTATGTGTGAACAGCACTTTGTAAAAAGATTTTTCTTTGGGGCCATTGTTTATAACTTAACCTTCATAAGTTTTAATTTGTAAAATAAGATAGTTTGCTTTAAAAACCTAAGCAGGGACTTCCCTGGTGGTCCAGTGGGTAAGACTCCATGCTCCCAATGCAGAGGGCCCGGGTTCAATCCCTGGTCAGGGAACTAGATCCCATATGCATGCCACAACTAAGAGTTTGCATGCCGCAACTGAGGAGCCCTCATGCCGCAACTTAGAAGTCCGCATGCCGCAACTAAAAAAGATCCCACATGTCACAACGAGCATCACACGTGCCACAACTGAGACCTGGTGTAGGCAAGATAGATAGGTAGATAAAAACCTACATAGATAAACGCTTTTAGGACCGCTTAACCTCTTTTATTTGTATCACATTTTATTCTATTCTTTTTTTTTAATTGTTGTGTTAATTTCTGCTGTACAACGGAGTGAATCAGCTGTATGTGTGTGTATATATATATATATTCCTCCTCTTGGACCTCCCTCCCATACCCCTCATCCCGTCTAGGCCATCACAGAACACCAAGCTGAGCTCCCTGTGCTATACCACAGGTTCCCACTAGCTATCTGTTTTACGCGGGGTAGTGTATTTATGTCGAACCTAATCTCCCAGTTCATCCCTCCTAACCCCCCCAGCCGTGTCCACATGTCCGTTCTCTACGTCTGCATCTCTATTCCTGCCCTAGAAATAGGTTCATCTGTACGATTTTTCTAGATTCCACATATATGCGTGGAATATATTGATTAATATACGATATTTATTTTTCTCTTTCTGACTGACTTCATTCTGTATGACAGACTCCAGGGCCATCCACATCTACAGATGGTCAATTTCGTTCCTTTTTATGGCCGAGTAATATTCCATTATATATATGTACCACATCTTCTTTATCCATTCATCTTGTCAGTGGACATTTAGGTTGTTTCCGTGACCTGGCTGTTGTAAATAGTGCTGCAGTGAACATTGGAGTACATGTGTGTCTTTTTGAGTTATGGTTTTCCCAGAGTATATGCCCAGTAGTGGGATTGCTGGGTCATATGGTAGTTCTATTTTTAGCTTTATAAGGAACCTCCATACTGTTCTGCATAGTGGCTATATCAGTTTACATTCCCACCAGCAGTGTAAGAGGGTTCCCTTTTCTCCACACCCTCTCCAACATTTATTGTCTGTAGATATTTTGATGATGCCCATTCTGACCAGTGTGAGGTGATACCTCATTGTAGTTTTGATTTGCATTTCTCTAATGATTAGTGATGTTGAGCATCCTTTCATGTGTTTGTTGGCCATCTGTATATCTTCTTTGGAGAAATGTCTGTTTAGTTCTTCTGCCCATTTTTGGATTGGGTTGTTTGTTTTTTGATATTGAGCTGTATGAGCTGCTTGTATATTTTGGAGATTAATCCTTTGTCAGTTGCTTCGTTGGCAAATATTCTGTCCCATTCTGAGGGTTGTCTTTTGGTCTTGTTTATGGTTTCCTTTGCTGTGCAAAAGCTTAAGTTTCATTAGGTCCCATTTGTTTATTTTTGGTTTTATTTCCATTTCTCTAGATGGTGGGTCAAAAAGGATCTTGCTGTGATTTATGTCATAGAGTGTTCTGCCTATGTTTTCCTCTAAGAGTTTTATAGTGTCTGGCCTTACATTTAGCTCTTTAATCCATTTTGAGTTTATTTTTGTGTTTGGTGTTAGGAAGTGTTCTAATTTCATTCTTTTACATGTAGCTGTCCGGTTTTCCCAGCACCACTTATTGAACAGGCTGTCTTTTCTCCATTGTATATCCTTGCCTCCTTTATCAAAGATAAGGTAACCATGGGTTTATCTCTGGGATTTCTATCCTGTTCCGTTGCTCTATATTTCTGTTTTTGTGCCAGTACCATACTGTCTTGATTACTGTAGCTTTATAGTATAGTTTGAAGTCAGGGAGCCTGATTCCTCCAGTTCCATTTTCCTTTCTCAAGATTGCTTTGGCTGTCCGGGGTCTTTTGTGTTTCCATGCAAATTGTGAAATTTTTTGTTCTAGTTCTATGAAAAATGCCATTGGTAGTTTGATAGGGATTGCACTGAATCTGTAGATTGCTTTAGGTAATATAGTCATTTTCACAGTATTGATTCTTCCAATCCAAGAACATGGTATATCTCTCCACCTGTTTGTATCGCCTTTAATTTCTTTCATCAGTGTCTTATAGTTTTCTGCATACAGGTCTTTTGTCTCCTTAGGTAGGTTTATTCCTAGGTATTTTATTCTTTTTGTTGCAATGGTAAATGGGAGTGTTTCCTTAATTTCTCTTTCAGATTTTTCGTCATTAGTGTATAAGAATGCAAGAGATTTCTTTGCATTAATTTTGTATGTTGCTACTTTACCAAATTCATTGATTAGCTTTAGTAGTTTTCTGGTATCATCTTTAGGATTCTCTATGTATAGTATCATGTCATCTGCAAACAGTGACAGTTTCACTTCTTTTCTGATTTCGATTCCTTTTATTTCTTTTTCTTCTCTGATTGCTGTGGCTAAAACTTCCAAAACTATACTGAATAATGGTGGTGAGATTGGGCAACCTTGTCTTGTTCCTGATCTTAGAGGAAATGGTTTCAGTTTTTAACATTGAGAACGATGTTGACTGTGGGTTTATCATATATGGCCTTTATTACATTGAGGTAGGTTCCCTCACTTTCTGGAGAGTTTGTATCATAAATGGGTGTTGAATTTTGTCGAAAACTTTTTGTGCATCTATTGAGGTTATCATATGGTTTTTATTCTTCAGTTTGTTAATATGGTGTATCACATTGATTGATTTGTGTATACTGAAGAATCCTTGTGTTTCTGGGATAAACCCCACTTGATCATGGTGTATGATCCTTTTAATGTGCTGTTGGATTCTGTTTGCTAGTATTTCGTTGAGGATTTTTGCATCTATGTTCGTCAGTGATATTGGTCTATAGTTTTCTTTCTTTGTGACATCTTTGTCTGGTTTTGGTATCAGGGTGATGGTGGCCTCGTAGAATGAGTTTGGGAGTGTTCCTCCCTCTGCTGTATTTTGGAAGAGTTTGAGAAGGATAGGTGTTAGCTTTTCTCTAAATGTTTGATAGAATTCGCCTGTGAAGCCATCTGGTCCTGGGCTTTTGTTTGTTGGAAGATTTTTATTCACAGTTTCAATTTCAGTGCTTGTGATTGGTCTGTTCATATTTTCTGTTTCTTCCTGGTTCAGTCTTGGGAGGTTGTATTTTTCTAAGAATTTGTCCATTTCTTCCAGGTTGTCCATTTTATTGGCATATAGTTGCTTGTAGTAGTCTCTCATGATCCTTTGTGTTTCTGCGGAGTCAGTTGTTACTTCTCCTTTTTTCATTTCTCATTCTGTTGATTTGAGCCTTCTCCCTTTTTTTCTTGATGAGTCTGGTTAATGGTTTATCAATTTTGTTTATCTTCTCAAAGAACCAGCTTTTAGTTTTATTGATCTTTGCTATCGTTTCCTTCATTTCTTTTTCATTTATTTCTGATCTGATTTTTATGATTTCTTTCCTTTTTCTAACTTTGGGGTTTTTTTGTTCTTCTTTCTCCAATTGCTTTAGGTGCAAGATTAGGTTGTTTATTTGAGATGTTTCCTGTTTCTTAAGGTAGGATTGTATTGCTATAAACCTCCCTCTTAGAACTGTTTTTGCTGCATCCCATAGGTTTTGGATCGTCGTGTCTCCATTGTCATTTGTTTCTAGGTATTTTTTTATTTCCTCTTTAATTTCTTCAGTGATCACTTCGTTATTAAGTAGTGTATTGTTTAGCCTCCATGTGTTTGTATTTTTTACAGATTTTTTCCTGTAATTGATATCTAGTTTCATAGCGTTGTGGTTGGAAAAGATACTTGATACGATTTCAATTTTCTTAAATTTACCAAGGCCTGATTTGTGACCCAAGATATGATCTATCCTGGAGAATTTTCCATGAGCACTTAGAAGAAAGTATATTCTGTCGTTTTTGGATGGAATGTCCTATAAATGTCAATTATGTCCGTCTGGTCTAATGTTTCATTTAAAGCTGTGTTTCCTTGTTTATTTTCATTTTGGATGATCTGTCCATTGGTGAAAGTGGGGTGTAAAGTCCCCTACTATTATTGTAGTAGTGCCAGTAATTTGTAGTTACTGTCGATTTGTAGTTACTGACAATTTCCCCTTTTATGGCTGTTAGCATTTGCCTTATGTATTGAGGTGCTCCTATGTTGGGTGCATAAATGTTTACAGTTGTTATATCTTCTTGGATTGATCCCTTGATTTTTACGTAGTCTCCTTCTTTGTCTCTTGTAATAGTCTTTATTTTAAAGTCTATTTTGTCTGATATGAGAATTGCTAGTTCAACTTTCTTTTGATTTCCATTTGCATGGAATATCTTTTTCCATCCCCTCAGTTTCAGTCTGTATGTGTCCCTAGGTCTGAAGTGGGTCTCTTGTAGACAGCATATATACGGGTTTTGTTTTTGTGTCCATTCAGCCAGTCTGTGTCTTTTGGTTGGGGCATTTAATCCATTTACATATAAGGTAATTATCGAGATGTATGTTCCTATTGTCATTTTCTTGATTGTTTTGGGTTTGTTTTTGTAGGTTTTTTCCTTCTCTTTTGTTTCCTGCCTAGAGAACTTCCTTTAGCATTTGTTGTAAAGCTGGTTTGGTGGTGCTGAATTCTCTTAACTTCTGCTTGTCTGTAAAGGTTTTAATTTCTCTTGTCAAATCTGAATGAGATTCTTGCTGGGTAGAGTAATCTTGGTTTTAGGTTTTTCCCTTTCATCACTTTAAATATGTCCTGCCACTCCCTTCTGGCTTGCAGAGTTTGTGCTGAAAGATCAGCTGTTAATCTTATGGGGATTCCCTTGTATGTTATTTGTTGCTTTTCCCTTGCTGCTTTTAATAATTTTTCTTTGTATTTAATTTTCGTTAGTTGGATTAATACATGTTTTGGCGTGTTTCTCCTTGGATTTATCCTGTATGGGACTCTCTGTGCTTCCTGGACTTGTTTGACTATTTCCTTTCCAATGTTAGGGAAGTTTTCAACTGTAATCCCTTCAAATATTTTCTCAGACTCTTTCTTCTTCTCTTCTTCTTCTGGGACCCCTATAATTCGAACGTTGGTGTGTTTAATGTTATCCCAGAGGCCTCTGAGACTGTCCTCAATTATTTTCATTCTTTTTTCTTTATTCTGCTCTGTGGCAGTTACTTCCACTGTTTTATCTTCCAGGTCACTTATCCGTCCTTCTGCCTCAGTTATTTTGCTATTGATTCCTTCTAGAATATTTTTAATTTCATTTAATGTGTTCTTCATCATTGTTTGCTTGCTCTTTATTTCTTCTAGGTCCTCATTAAACGTTTCTTGTGTTTTCTCCATTCTGTTGCCAAGATTTTGGATCATCTTTACTGTCATTACTCTGAATTCTTTTTCAGGTAGACTGCCTATTTCCTCCTCATTTGTTTGGTCTGGTGGGTTTTTACCTTGCTCCTTCATGTGCTATGTATTTCTCTGTCTTCTCATTTTGTTTAACTTACTGTGTTTGGTGTCTCCTTTTCACAGGCTGCAAGTCCGTAGTTCCCATTATTTTTGGTGTCTGCCCACAGCGTGTGAGATTGGTTCAGTGGCTTGTGTAGACTTCCTGGTGGAGGGGAGTGGTGCGTGTGCTCTGGTGGGTGGGGCTGGATCTTTTGGTGGCAGGGCTGTGTCCAGTGGTATGTTTTGGTATGTGTCTGTGTCTGTGAACTTAGTATGACTTTAGGCAGCTTCTCTGCTAATGGGTGGCATTGTGTTCCTGTCTAAATAAAAAACTAATACATGGTTTGTGATGTAAAATAAGTATAATAAAGCATATATTTCATCACCAGGATTAAGTTTTCAGCAGTAGAAAAACATTAAACTGGTATACAACAAAAAAATTACTCTTAACCTATCTCAAAGCAGATAGTGTAATTTAGAAAAAGCTATGGTGTCATCAGATGAAGGCCTACAAACTCATTACACAGTGAAAATGAAACTTATGTCCTGTTGAGAACGTATATATTAGTTTTGTTGACTGGCATGAGGAAGACTTATTTAGCAAAGTGGTAAACGTGAAAAAAAAATTCCTACTCTGACCTATCACTTTTCAGTTTCGGCTGCTTTTAAGATAGTTGAAATAACTTTGACTAACAATCTACTTTTATGCCATATTTCGTTTGTTTTTGTATATATTTGGACTTTGATTCATATCATTATAATTGGTCAAATTTACTGACCTGCCATTCCCTTCCTCCTAATTCTTCCTCTTTAAGAAACCTGGCCTTGAAACTCGGTAGCTACCAACCTTAACTGCTTAGTATTTCTCCTACTGTTAGCTTCATGTTCCATCTGCCACCTTAACAGATGCCACAGTTGGGACGTTCCAGTTTGGGGCAATAGCTGCTTCGTGGGATCTCTAGCCTTACCAGTCATCCTAGTGAGAATGTGTAGAAGCGTTGCTTTGCCAGGACCATTGACACGAATGAGTGAATGAATGAGTGCCAGTTTAGTAGAATGTTAGTCAGATGAGGAATTGCGATCAAATTAAAAGAAAAGATGAATATGCTAGATGGATTGTACAGAAAGTATTAAAACATACTAACTGAAAATCTTTCTCTTTAGATGGAATCTGCCTGTGTTTCAATTCACGAAGCTCTGAAATCTGTCATTGACTATCAGACTCATTTCCGTTTGAGAGAGGCCCAAGGCCGAAGCCGAGCTGAGGATCTAAATACAAGAGTGGCCTATTGGTCAGTAGGAGAAGCCCTCATTCTTCTGGTGGTTAGCATAGGGCAGGTATTTCTTCTGAAAAGCTTTTTCTCAGATAAAAGAACCACGACAACTCGTGTTGGATCGTAACTACGTTTTGAGAATTGATCCACCATTGCCGCTGTAATATTGCTGTCCTCTAATTAATTTTAGGTACCGAAGAACTTAATATTGGCAACATTTTTAGAATCTTACTCATACACTTGTTGTGGAGGGATGTACGATGCATTCCCCAAGCTGTGGAAAGGACACCTTTTTTTATTTGTAAAGGTAGAAAAACTTTGGGACTTATTTTGGGCTATTCATAAATATTCAGCACAATGATCTACTCTTTTCTTGGTTGTTTCTATCTGCTCTTCGCACACTAAAGTATTTTGATTTGGTATTTTGGTTCCTTTTAGCCATTTAAAAATACTTTTCTTGTAAGTAGTGGAGATTTTTAAAACCTTCAATTTAATGTCTACATGTGTTGTGGAGGAAGAAAATTACCTTTCAGTTGTTTATAGGAAATAAAGTTTTGTTTTTAAGAAAACCAGTTGTGATTAGCTATAGCCCAAGCCCTATTCTGCACTGTTTAATTTTATGAGGAAAAAAATCTACCATAGAAATGTTAGTTAGTTAATATTGATATAATTTTAAATTGATACATCATGGTTTAATTTATTTCTCAGTAGCTTGGAAAATATCGTTTTTATTGTTTGGGTTTATTCTATGATCTATAACCAGATGTGTTATTTTTTTTCATAAAGACATTTTTACCACACAGAAAATAGTATGTTTCAGTTACATAATAGAGTTTACACAGGCCTTAAAAGTCAGACTGTTGTAACAGGTAGAATAATTACAGAATAATTTAAGACACTACAATGGGGGGCAAATGAAATGAGAAGACTTTTAGTGAGTTATCTGCACATATTACATTTTCAGTGCTTTTACAAAGAAAAAAGGTGATCTGTTTCATTTTAAACATTTGAATTGGCTAGTTCTTGCTCTTATGTGGCTTTAATGTCTGAGTCACTCCCAGCTTAAATTGAGAGTTGTAATATAGTATTATAAAAGTGCCATAGATTTTATCCTAATGGGTGTGATGCACTGAGAAGTTAGTTACTTTGGTTTTTTTCTTTCTTTCTTTTTTGGTTTTTTTGTCTTGCACATGTAATTTGTACAATCTCTGGTTAACAGCCCTAAGATGATGTTAAAAATTTAGAATGCCGTGTATGTGTTTCTTATTTGATAATCTTCATTGACTGTACTGCATTTAACGAGTATTAGTGCATTTTCTGTAGACTATAGGGTTTAGACTGTGTTTGTGTTTTATAACTTGCATACATTGAGCTGATTGAAATAAGATTCCAAGTATTCTAGAATGGAATACAAGATGATGCAAAATTGGGTTTAAAGCTTTTATGCTGTTAAAAAAAAAAATTGCAACTGCTTTTTGCCATGCTTCTATCCCCCACCTAAAAGTGATGAGTGCTGAACGTGACTGTCATATTGTTAGGACTTTGATATGTGGTACCACAGAATACTGATTGGATAGCAATTCTAGTCACTTACCACTACTGACTAGAAGTTAACTCTTAATTCTAAGCTGTCTTAAGATGCATATACACTGCTGCATGTAAGAGCAAAATGAATTCAGGTTGTCCTGCTTGCTAATTTCAAGTGCTACAGTGTAGCAAGGGATGAACATATTTTCAGACTTTTAATTCTAAAATTTTTGAAGACCAAATAGCTACTCCTTCAACAATATATACCAGTGGATTAAGAACTGAAGTTTAAGATTCTGCAGATTTATGTATTGGGGTTCTTGTATTGGAGTTGTCCTGTAGCTTTTTAAGTGTCCCTCTAGATTTGCAAATTTTAAACACTAATGTTAAAGTGATAAACATGGGAGTATGTTAAATGTCCTTTTCTGGTTGCCTGTCTGCTCTGTTGTATTCAGATAGTTACACCATAATTCAGCAGAGCTGGGTATCATAAGTGTGCCGAGTTTGGCATAGATAATGCAGTTATTTAATCTGTGCCTATCAAAACTTCATGATATTTAAAGATTATTACCACAGATAAGTTGCGGTGAAACTATTGAGATATATTAAAAATTTTTTAAATCACCACTGTTACCTGTTGTAGAAAATAGTACTGACTTAGTCTAGTCTGTTTGTAACTGGTTAAAGTTTGATGGCTTGCCTATACTCAACTAGGTATGTATATTAAAATTAGAAAATACATATCTACCTAGACATGAATGTTAAGTAAGAACTTTTTTCTTCCTTCCCCTATATAATTTGTAGCTCATCTTTTTTCTTTAATCCTTTCATAACTTGTTGCAACAGTTTGAATTCCCCAAATATTTACGTTTGGACATATGGCTCAGAATACATATTTAAACATCATTAGCTGTATATATTTTTAAAGTAGAATAAATAATGGAAAGGGACTTGATATATAAGTTTATACTAAAATTCCAACTGTGTGAAGATACATTTTAAGATATTACTTTGCTAATAATCTAAATATTCATTTTTTATTAAGGAAACAAATGGTTTGGGGTTCACAGCTTTCATCCTGGCTTGATGATAATCAACTTTGAAAACACAGTGGACTGAAAAGCAATTTTATTCTTTGAAAGATTTCATTTAAATCTCTGTACTATCCATTTTTGCTTCAGTTTGTAAATGTGTAACATTTATGGTTAAATAGGACAAAGCAGACCCTATGACTGTTGTTTTCAAGAATTAAACAAATTGATATATAAATTATTCAAAGGGGGTTTTCATTTACTTTTGAAAAGAAAAATTTCTCTAAATTAAAAATGTTGGTTCTGCAGGATTGCACCAATCAATTCTTGTAGAATAAAAAATATTTCAACACACTGACTTCACTTATTTCTGTCAAGATTTAAATCTTTTTGAAGCTCCTTATCAGCTTGCAGCCTGGAGTATAGTTTTGTAGCAAGAGAGTGATAATTTACTTGATATTTCATTGGAACATCTCAGGGACTGACCAAGAAAGAAAGTTAAAGAAGAGAAATACAACCTGTAAACACCTCACTTTTAACCTTACTTTTCCTTTTCTTACTGAAAGTTTTGGTGAAAGGAAGTTAAGCCTTCAATTCCCTAAAAAGCTCTTAGTTTTTAGGTAAATTAACCTTTGGTTGTATAATGCCAAGTTTTCTGAACTTTGTTCCCCATTATAATGTTATGGGGGACGTTCTGATTCCTAGGCACAAGTACAAAAGTAGCAGAGAAATAATAATATATTGGGCTGGCCAAAAAGTTCGTTCGGTTTTAAGTAAAAAGACATTTTTCATTTTCACCAGGAACTAAATTGAGCAACGTATTCGTTCACCAAATGAAATTTTTGGCCAACCCAATGGGTTAACACTTATTGAATGCTTTCCTTGTGCCAGCTGCTGTGATAAGTCTTTTGCTTGTATTGACACGTTTCATCTTTGCAATAATCCTATGAAGTAAGGATACTATTCCCATTTTACAGATGAGGAAAGGGAGGCCTAGAGAGGTTAAGAAACCTGCCTATATCACAGTTAGTAATTAACAAAATCTGGAATATGAACCATGGCAGTCTGGCTCCAGACCCCCCTTTCTCAACCACTATGCAGTAATTATCTACAAACACCACTTAAGGATAGATCTTCAAAGGTTTAGCAGTCTTGATTTCAGTATACCTCAGTAGCAGTTCAGGGGCTTCCCTGGTGGCGCAGTGGTTAAGAATCGGCCTCCCACATACCGCAGAGCAACTAAGCCCGTGAGCCACAACTACTAAGCTCAGGCGCCTAGGGCCTGTGCTCGGCAACAAGACACCGCAATGAGAAGCCCATGCACTGCAATGAAGACCTAACACAGCCAAAAATAAATAAATAAAATTTTTTAATTAAAAAAATAGAGGTTCAGTGCTTTGGCTTTGGAGTCATAGTCAAGTTCAGATCATGGTCGGTGACCTCACACAAATGATTTTGTTAACTCGGCATTTCTGTTTCTTCATTTATTACTAAGGTAATATCTACTATAATGAGAATATAATGAGATGTTCATAAAACACTTAGGGTCAGTGCCTATCATATACAAGCCCTTAATAAATAATAGCTATATTTTTGTCATTGGTCCAATTTAATCACTTGATCTTTCTTTAGTTCTTAAAGTTCTTACTGTAGCCTCAACTCATATGGGCTCTTAAATAGTATGTAACAAATATGAAAGTCTATCATGTACATAATAGACTGCTAGAAGTTTCAAAAATGAGTAAGATAATCTGACCTCCAGGAACATAATTGTCGGGGGAGACAGGATAGCTATGTAAGAAACTAATGTTAAGCAAGTCATGAAGCAGAATGGACTTGAAGGTTCTAAGACCTTTATAGGATACTAGAGGAGGGAGAAAATACATAGATCAAAAGACTTGTTCCCTAAGGAATTTCGCTTTGTCCTGTCCAGGTGTGGGGAGTGGTGCATAGTTGTCTAGCTAGGCCAGCAATTGAGTGAATTAATCCCTAATTCAGGGGTGTGGACTCCTTGGTACAGATCAAAAAACATGTTCTTTAACTTTGTTACTAGTAAAGGTGATCTTTGATCTGAATAACTTCATCTCAGTTGTTTCCAAATTCTGGAGGAAAATATAGGGATGTTATCCCTAAACCACCAAATGTGCTATTTTTCAGTCTGCGTTTCTCCATTTTATCCATAAGATAGCATCATTAGGATGATTATATTCCTTGCTGAAATCAACATATATTAGGCCTGGCATAATCTGTTTTTAGTGCTGGTAATTACTAGTGACTGCTACTACCTTACAAAGAGAAGACAACGCAAGAATTTGAGAAATAATGCTTCGAGGAGTAAAATCTGCCAATAATCCACCATCTGCTTTGATGTATTTCAGCTTTTCCATAGATAAATGTATATATTTTTAAAGAATTGGTATTTATAACAAATTTGTAAACTTTTAAAAATTGTGAAATTTGTGATAATACAGAAGAGGGTATTAAACATGTACAATTTAAAGAGATATAAAATTATAAAGCACATACTCATAGTGACCAATGCTCAGGTTAAGAAATGCAATATTGTCAGCACCGTAAAAGGCTCTATGTATCCTTTCCTGATCACATCTCTCAATTTCTTCCCTAGAGATAACCAGTGTTCTGCTTGTAATGAAAATAATTTTTCTTTTTCTTTTTACCAGTTATGTATACTAGTTCTTCTCAAACTACTTTAAAAAAAATTTCCGGGCTTCCCTGGTGGCACAGTGGTTGAGAGTCCGCCTGCCGATGCAGGGGGCACGGGTTCATGCCCCGGTCTGGGAAGATCCCACATGCCGCGGAGCGGCTGGGCCCGTGAGCCATGGCCGCTGAGCCTGCGCGTCTGGAGCCTGTGCTCCGCAACGGGAGAGGCCACAACAGTGAGAGGCCCGCGTACCGCAAAAAAAAAAAAAAAAAAAAATTTCCAAGTAATCACAAACTCATAATTTTGTAAATACAAAATCTTGTGCTTGAATGTTTTGGTAATATCAAATTGCTATCAGCCTTTCCAAATGCTTACTTTCTATGCATGCTTACTCTCACTTTATGTGCTTCTCTCTTCATCAGCCACTGACAGTTCAGTATGGTTGTTGGACCATACTTTGAATAGTACTGATGTTTATGTTCCTGAAAAACGTCTAAGAAAATCAGGCAAAAGTAAACCTGAATAAATAAAGTTTAATGGAATATTCTATTTAATGAATTAGTTATTACACATATTCTTTTGTGACTTTGTTTGGCTGTCATCCATGTTGATGCATATGGCTATAGTTTTCATTACTGCATAGTAGTCCATCATATAAATATACCAAAGTTATGTGTCTTTTCTACTATGGTGGCATTTGGATTGTTCCAGGTTTTTTGCTGTTATAAACAAAGCCACTATGAACATTTTTGTATATTATGTCGTTGCACATATGTATCATCCCTTGAGAGTACATCTAGGAGTGGAATTGTTTGCTGATAGAGTACGTATATCTTCATCTTTACTAGGTGACACCTGACTTTTCTAAAGCAATTGTATCAATCAGTGCTTTCACCAGTAACAATGGAAAGTTCCAAATTCGTGTTGTCAGACTTTAAAACTTCAGAAAATCTCATGAGTTTGTAATGTCGTAAAAGCAACACTTAAGAATTTGAGAAATAATGGTTCACAGAATAAAATCCACCTGTAATTCCATTATGCATTTTGATGTGTTTCAGTTATTTTTGTAGATATATGTTATTTTTTTAAAGAAAATGCTATTATACCTCATTGCTGCTTACTTTGCTTTTCTATGAGGTTAATTTTTTTTTCCTCACAGGTTTATCTACCACTTGGATTTCCTCTTTTGTGAAGTCCTTGTTCACATTTTTTGCCCATTTAAAAAATAATTGGATGCTTTGGTTAAAAGGATTCCTTTATATATTCAGGAGATTAATCCTTTGGTTATAACTATTTCAAATATCTTCTCACAGTTTGTGTTTATCTTTCTGCTCCTAGTGAAATATCAGTCTTTTCCCATATTGTTGGTGTTTTGTGTATTGTTAAAGAAATACTTTTCTATCCTGAGGTCATGAATATCTTCTCCTTTACTATGTTCTAAATATGTATGATTTTGTCTTCTACTTGAATTGAGTTTTGTATATGGGATAAGGTAGGTGTCCAGGTTCCCCCCCCCCGCCCCCCCTTAAAAACTCATCTTTCTCTGTTGATTTGCCATGCCAAGTCTTTCACCTATTAAATGCCCATATTTACCTGAGTCTGTTTCTGGGCTGTCTGTTTTATTCCATTGATCAGTTTGTTCATACACCAGTAACATATTATCTTAATTACTAAAGCTTTTAAAGTTCTTAATATTGGTAAAACAAGTGTTTATACCTTGTTCTTCAAGATTTTGGCTGTCATCTGTCCTTTGTATTTTTATACAAAGTTTAGAGTTAGCACAAGTTTCAACAAAGCAAAATAAATCTGTTAGGATTTTGATTGGAATTGTGTTTAGTGTGTGAACAATTTCCTCTTTATAATAGTGCATTTTCCATTGAATGAACCCATCTTTCCATTGCTGTGGTCTTCCTTAAATCTTTTGATAAAGTTTTGTAATTTTCTTCATAGAAGTATTCTGTATATTTTTGTTAAATTAATCTTTTAAAAAATTTATTTATTTATTTCTTTATGGCTGTGTTGGATCTTCATTGCTGTGCACGGACTTTCTCTAGTTGTGGCGAGTGGGGGCTGCTCTTCGTTGTGGTTTACGGGCCTCTCATTGCAATGGCTTCTGTTGCAGAGCATGGGCTCTAGGTGCGTGGGCTACAGTAGTTGTGGCTCGTGAGCTCAATAGTTGTGGCTTGGAGTCTCTAGAGTACAGGCTCAGTAGTTGTGGCACACGGGCTTAGTTTCTCCACGGCATGTGAGATCTTCCCGGACCAGGGCTTGAACCTGTGTCCCCTGCACTGGCAGGCAGATTCTTAACCACTGCGCCACCAGGGAAGTCCCATGTTAAATTAATATTGTTTTCTTTATATTTTTGATGCTATTATAATCTTTAAATTTTTTATTTGTTGCTAGTACGTGGAAATACAACTTTTAAATTGATTCTTCTATTCAGCAATTTTGCTAAATTCTCTTGTCAATTACAGTAATTTGTATATTCTTTTGAATTTTCTGTGTATATAGTTGTACCATCTGCAAGTCGGGACAGATTCTTCTTTCTATTCCTCACACCTTTTCTTTCTTTTTCTTGTCTAATTACATTGGTGGGGACCTCCAGTACAGTGCTGAATAGAAGTGGTCATAATAGGCATTCTTGTTTTGTTCCTGTTCTCTAGGAATGCTTTCAAGGTATCCTGTAGACAGTTTACAGTAATTTTACTAAATTTAGAAATTTCCCTTCTATTCTTAGTTTGCCAAGAGTTTTTTTTATGATCATAAATGATGTTGAATTTTATAAAACAATTTTTTTCTGTATTTGTTGAGAAAAATGATTGTTTTGCCGCCTTTATTCTCTTTATTCTTTTTATGTGGTCAAAGAATTGCTTTCCTATTATTAAACCAACATTTTTCTGAGGTAAAACCAGTCTAGTCATGATGTGATTTGTTTGTTTTTAATAACTGGATTTGGTTTGTTTTAATATTTTTGCTTAATATCAAGATTATCTATCCTGATACAGTGAGCTGGAGAGTGGCTTTCTTTTCTTAGTTTCTGGAACAGAGTCTATAAAATTTACATTACTCTTCCTTAAATGTTTTGTTACAAATCTGAGGTGAAGTGTGTTTGGTTGGAGTCTGGTTTGGTCTTTGTGGGATACTGATTCAATTTTTTTATTAATAAGAGTACTTCTTATATAATATTGGTAAATGCAATATTCCCAAGAATCTGTCCATTTCATCTGCATTTTCAAATTTATTAGCACAGGGTTATCCCTGCCCACTTTTTATCATACGCCAAATCTGTACTGATGTTCTTTTCATTCCTATTACTGCTATTTGTAGTATACAAATTTATACCACTGTGTATTATGTAAAATATTTGTATCTTCTTTCTTTTTTACTTGACCAGTCTTACCAGAGGCTTATCACTTTTATTGTTTTCTTCAAAGAGCCAATAGTTTTTTCCTTCCAGTTTTACTGACATATAATTGACATACAACACTGTATAAGTTTAAGGTGTACAGCAGAATGATTTGACTTACATTCATCATGCAGTGATTACCACAATAATTTTAGTGAAAGAAAAATAAAAAATTTTTCCTTGTGATGAGAACTCTTAGGAGTTCTTAAAACTGTCTTAACAACTTTCATATATAATATACAGCAATGTTAATTAATCATGTAATTTACGTCCTTAGTGCTTATTTATCTTATAACTGGAAGTTTGTACCCTTTGACTACCTTCATCCAGTTCCCCCTCACCCCTCATCCCCACATCCCCACCTCTGGTAACCACAAATCTGATCTCTTTTTCTATGAGATTGTTTGGTTGTTTTTGAAATATAATTGACCTACAGCACTATGCCAGTTCCTGGAACATAGTGATGCAATATTTCTGTACATTACAAAATGGTCACTATGGTAAGTCTAGCTACCCTCTGTCACCATACAAAGATGTTATGTTATTATTGACTATATTCCCTGTGCTATCCATTTCATCCCTGTGACTCATTTATCTTGTATGGGAGTTTGTACCTCTTAATTCCCCTGACCTATTTCACTCACCCCTCTCCCCTCTGGCAACAACCTATTTGTTCTCTGTATCCATGACTATTTCTGTTTTGTTATGGTTGTTCATTGTTTTGTTTTTTAGATTCCACATATAAGTGAAATCATATAGTATTTGTCTTTCTCTGTCTGACTTCACTTAGTATAATGCCCTCTAGGTCTACCCAGTTGTTGCAAATGGCAAGATTTCATTCTTTTTTATGGCAGAGTAATATTCCATTGTATATATACGAGAGCCACTATTTCAGTTGTTTTTCTTGTTGTCTGTTTCATTGATTTCAGCTTTTTATGATTTTCTTTTTCTCTAGGTTGAGTTGGTCATTATTTTTCTATATTCTTGTAGTGGATATTTAGTTCAGATTTTTAACTTTGCAGTCTAATGCATATTTAAAACTATAGATGTACCTCTTATTGTACTTTAGCTCCATGTTAATTTTCTGTGCTCCATAACAAATTACCATAATCATACCAGTTTAAAACAGCATACTTTTATAATTGCACAGTATTTATAGGTCAAGAGTCTTGGCACAGCTTAGCTAAGTCCTATGCTCAGGGTCTCACAAGGCTACAGTCAAGTAGTCACCTGAAATGCCTTCTTATCTGGAGCTTGGGGGTCCTCTTCCAAACTCATCAGGTTGTTGACAAAATTCAGCTCCTTGCAGCTGTAGAACTGAGGCCCTCAGTCACTGGAGGCTTCTCCTTTCCACAAGCATTTCACATCATGACTGTTTCTTCAAGGCCAGCAGGAGGAAATATGTTGCTTTGAGTCTCTTCTTTCAGGAAAAGACTGACAGGATTCACCTGATGAGATCAGAGGCCCTACCCTTAAATAATCTCCCTTTTGATGAATTTAGAGTCACCTGAATAAGGACCTTAACTGCATCTTCAAAATCTTTTCACCTTTGCCATATTCTTTTGGTAAGAAGCAAGTTATAGGTTCTGCCCACACAAAGATATGGATATGGACATAGGGAGGGATTTCAGGGACCATCTTAGAATTCTGCCTACCATGAACTCCATTCTACAAGTCTTGATATCTGTTTTAGTTATTCATCAATTTCCAAGAATTTTCTGATTTCATTATTCTAATTTGAGGCATAGATATTATTTAGAACTATTATTCTTAACTTTCCAAAAATAAGTATTTAAGTTCTCTTTTATTATTGACTTCTAACATAATTGCATTGTGATCAGATAATATATTCTGTATATGATTTAAATTCTTTGGAATTTTTTGACAATTGCTTTATGAGTTCATTTACCACCCTCTCAATTTGTATATTGTCATATATTCTGCATCTAGAAGTCATTACTATTGTCTTATATAGCCAATATTCATTTAGATTTACCCATGGATTTGCCACCTTCTTTGCTCTTTGTTTTTTTTTTAAGTAAATTTATTTATTCATTTATTTATTTTTGGCTATGTTGGGTCTTTGTTGCTGCATGTGGGCTTTTCTCTAGCTGCGGTGAGAGGGGACTACTCATCGTTGTGGTGCACAGGCTTCTCATTGCAGTGGCTTCTCTTGTTGCAGAGCACAGACTCTAGGTGCTCAGGCTTCAGTAGTTGTGGCACATGGGCTCAGTAGTTGTGGCTCGTGGGCTCTAGAGCGCCGGCTCAGTAGTTGTGGCGCACGGGCTTAGTTGCTCCGTGGCATGTGGGATTTTCCCAGACCAGGGCTTGAACCCATGTCCCCTGCACTGGCAGGCGGATTCTTAACCACTGTGCCACCAGGGAAGTCCTGCTCTTTGTTCTTTGCTGTGTCTTTGAGCTTCCATCTGGAATAATTTTCCTTCCACCTGAAGAATACATTTAGAATTTCCTTTAGTGCCAGTCAGCTGGTTGCAAATGCACGTTTTTTTGGGTTTTTTTAATGTCTTCATTTTGGCTTCATTCTTGAAGGAGATTTTTGCTGGACATAGAATTCACTTGGGGATATCTTCTCATCGTCTTCTGGCTTCCATTTTGTTACTCTGAAGAAATCAGCTATCAGTCTTTTGCTCCATTGAAACTAATCTGTCTTTTTTCCTCTGGCTGCTTTCAAGATTTTGTCTTTGTATTTGATTTCCTGCTGTTTAATTATGCTGTGTTAAGTGAAAATTTCATTGTATTTTCCCACTTGGGTTTTATTAGGCATCTTGGATGAGCTGACATGTCAGTACTGGGACATTCTCAACTATAATCTCTTTAGATATTGCCTCTGCCCAATATTCTCTCTCCTGTCTTCTGGGGCCCTGAGTAAACATATGTTAGACCTTCTTGGTGTATTTCTTATATCTCTTCATTTTTCTTCTATATGTTCTATATTTATTTTCTCTGATCATCCTAGATAGTTTCTTCTTATGTAGCTTTTAAATCACAACTTCACTTTTCAGGTGTTTTTTTTTTTTTTTTTGCGGTACGCGGGCCTCTCACCGCTGTGGCCTCTCCCATTGCGGAGCACAGGCTCCGGACGCGCAGGCTCAGCGGCCATGGCTCACGGGCGCAGCCGCTCCTCGGCATGTGGGATCTTCCCGGACCGGGGCACGAACCCGTGTCCCCTGCATTGGCAGGCGGACTCTCAACCACTGCGCCACCAGGGAAGCCCTCAGGTGTTTTTAATTTGCAGTGAAACTCATTCATTGAGTTCATAATTTCTATTTTTATATTTTTTAATTCTGTTTTTCTGTTAGATTCTTTTTCTTATCTGCTCTGTTACTTTTTATGGTATCCAGTCCCTTGCTGCACTTTTCAGTAAGGATTTTATTTCCATGGATTACACTTTGTGTCTGAGAATCCCAATATCTATAGCCTGCTTTGGTTCTGTGTCTGCTGTCTGTAGTTCATGTTGCTTCTAGTTAATGCTGTCTTGGTTATTCTTCCACCTCATTATCTTTGATTGTTTGCATTAGAAACGTGAAAAAAAAAACAGAAATAATGTAAGATCTAGGATGATTTTCTCTTCCCTAAGAGGTTTTTGTTTCTTTCTGCTGTGTACCTGTGGTCATTAGCAGTCTGGAACTTAGGCTTTAGATTTTATGGCCTTCCAGAGGGCCCACTGCACTGCGGTTTGTACCCTCACTCCAGGGTAGCGCCCTTGGGCTTCAGTGTAGAGCAAGGGGTGTTTCACCACTTTCGGTGAATACCAAACCCAACCGTTGCCTTTCCAACTCTTGTTGATGACAGTACAATTCTGCTTCTCAACTTATTTCTCTAGATTGGCAGCCACCCGAAGGGCAAAAGTAGCTTCCTGAACTCAACCTCTTCCTGAATTTGATGAGGTAAATTCTGTCTTACGTCTTCAAGGTGCTTATTGTGTTTCTTCATATTTCATCTTAAGTGGAAACATTGGTCCAAGTGACCTGTTTTTTCATTACCCACCTCTAGAAATTCAAGGTTACATCTTGGTCATGAATAAGATATACAACATCTGTGCTTTCATTCTCTACTGTACATCACCCTTGGGTGACTCAAGGAGTTCCAGATAACCTCCAGATAGCATCCTTTTATCAGTGACTCATTTATTCATTCAGCAAATATTTATTTAGTGCCAAGTATGCTCTGTCCTTTTTTCTAGAAATAGAGATTCAGTGATAAACAAGAACTTAGTGTTTTGTTCTAGGAGACAGACAACAAGCCAGTTTTCATATGAGATGTTTTTAACCTGAGGTGAACCCTTTAAAATTATTTGCAAAGTTTAATATATATCTTCAGTCTTCTGAAGAGAGTTTGTAGTTTTCATCACATTCTCAAAGGAGTCCATGACTCAAAAAGTTGTATTAAAGAATCCCTGCTCTGTATGATATTAGAGTAATTTTAGCTCTTTCATATTAATATAAAGGTTTGAATTGTAAGCCTAATTTGTTATTTATTCCACATTGTGGGAATTGCAGAGCTGGACTTTAAATAAAGCTTTCTGTTATTTAATAGATGTTTGACTAAATGTCTGCTGTGTGCTAGGCAATGAGGATACTGAAGTAAATATGATAATTTATACCTTCAAGCATGTGCACATAGACCCCAAACAGAAAACCAGAAATCTTACCTAAAAATAATAGTTCTCAAGTATTGGTGGTGTAAGAATCACCTAGTCAACTTGTAAAAAACTGATCTTTCTCAGGTTCCTTCCCCTGAACCTGAGACTTTGATTCAGTACACCTGGGTTGAATCTTGGACTTCCCTCCAGAATTCTGAGGCAAGTGTTTTTAAACCACATTTTGAGAAGTAATAATAGTAAATACTTTTGTAATACTATTGCCTGCTGTACTATGTTCTGCATTCAACATAATTTATTTACTTCTCTCAAGTAAATAAATTGTATTTATTATAACTATTATATTTAAAAACTGCTTTTTCCCATTTTACAGATTAAGAAACTGATGCACAGAACAGTTAAATTGACTTGACAAAGGTCACACAATTAGTGCTAGAACCAGGGTTCAAATGCAGATGTCTGCAGGGGCAGGCTTGTAGGGGCAAGCTTGTGTCTCCCTGTGTATATGCAGCCTCCCAGTCACGCAGAGATAAGTGAAGAGCCTATCTTGACCCTCAGTGGCTCTCTCATTTCCAGGATCTCCCTGTTAAATTTTTGGCCAAAAGAGAACTTAAATCCACTGGTCTGCTGCACACCTCACGTGAGATCATGACTTCAGGCTAACAGCTATGGGCTTTCTCCATTTATTTCCTCCCAAGGGTGCAATTTTTCTTGACAGCACCACTAGGTATGGACTTTTTGCCCTCTACTCTACCAAGTCAAGTTGGCTGCCTCCAGCTGTGGGGCTCCTGGCTTTCATTGCTGGCCTCATGCTGGTAGCACTGTTGCCCCAACAAAGCTGAGGAGTATATGGGGGTTGGGAGATAAGAGCAGCTTCTGGTTAGAATGCTGCAGATTCCCACTACTCCTACCCAAAATTCAGCAGAGTTTTTTAAAGTGAATAAATGGTTCTCAATTTGTTGTTTTCCTTTGGTCAATTTCCAGAGCCCTCAAATGATTGTTTTTGACAATTTTGTCCAGTTTATATTTGTTTGGGGGGGAGAGAATTTGATGATATCTTCACTGTCACTAGCAGTCCCTCCTATCCATTTTGTCAGGTCTGGGATTTGATTTTACCCCACTTACAATCTAATAAGTTAGCCTATTACTGTCTCATGGATTCTGGCAGAAGACACAAAACTCCTGGATCAGAGACAAAGGATTTCGTTACTCATGACACAGCCAGCAGCACTACTATCAGCATATTTGCAATGGTTCCTCTTGCTCACAAGCCCCCTGTGGGTGACACGAGGCCCAGGTCCGTGCTCCACGTGCAGTGGGTCTGTGTCACATCTGAGGAACACTGAGCTTAAGGAATCCACCACTTTTATAGCAAGCAGTAAGCAAGCTTGTTCTCTATCCTGGAAGGAGACAGTACCTCATATCTCAAGGTTGCTCACTGTAAATGCTACCCTAAGAAATGGCTCAGGTAAAGAGTAGTCAGGATCTTGCTCGTACTCAGTAAGACATAGAGGAACATAAGAGACACAGGGGTAACTGTCTCTCCCAGTTCATTTCATCTAAATAGCTTATTGGAATGAAGTTGTTAATATCTTTCATATTTTAAATGTCATGATCTGTGGTGATGTTTCCTTTTTATTTCTACTATTGTTATTTGTGTCTTCTCTCTTTTTTTGATGACTAGTTTTACCAGCTGTTTATTAATTTTATTAGTCTTTTTCAAAGAACCATCTTTTGTTCTTGTTGATCCTCTGTTATTTTTTTTCTAATCTTGAATTTCTGGTCTTATTTTTATTATTTCTATCTTTTTATTTGGATTTCATTTCCTGGGGTTTTTTTCCTTCCCTAATTTCTTGATGTGGTTGTTTAGACAGTTGACTTTCTGGCTTTGTTTTCTGATATGCCCATTTAAGACCAGAAATTTCCCTCTCATTGTATTTTAGCTATATCCCACAAGTTTTGATATTTAGTATTTTTAATAACATTCAAATCGAAATATTTTATGATTTCTGTTGTGATTTATTTTTTGACCCACGGCTTATTTTGAAATGTGTCATTTAATTTCCAGACATATAGGGGCTTTTCTCGTTTCTGTTTTTGTTTTTCAGATTAGTGGTTAGTGAACACATTCATATTATTTCAGTCTTTTGATTTGTTTTGATTTGCTTTGTGGAGACTTGCTCAATGGCCAAAAACATGGTCTGGTTTTGTTAATGTTCCATATGTACGTGAAAAGAATATGTGTTCTGAAACTGTATTGGGTGCCATAATCTGTATCTGTCAATGAGGTCAAGTTCATTAATCATGTTCAAATCATTTATATCCTTACCGATTGAGCTGTGAGTCTGATGGACATATGTAAGATAATCCAGGGAAATGGTAGAGTAAGTGAAAGAGGACAGTGGATCAAGACCCTGAAAACACGAGCATTGAATGCCAAGGGTTTCAAGGGTATGAAGCCATAGGAAAGACGTTTTACATGTCAGAGAAGCCATCTCTTTCCTGACTTAATTAGCACTCCTCCCCACTTTACTCTGCTTTCTTCCATTCATTCTTTTCAATGAATGGATCTGAAATTGTGCATAATGTCTGTCCTCTGTCTCCTGCTCTAGACTGCAAAATCTCCATGAGGACTGGGCCATCTCTGTCTTGTTCACACTATATCCCTAGTGCCTTTAGAAGACTCTAAATATTTGTGGCATAAGTGATTGGTGCATTTTCTTGACATGTATACTTGATAATTTGGGGAGAAAAATTTAACTTGTAACCAATTTGAAATTTTTTTTTAGTACAACATGTGAATATTTATGAAGAACAGTGCAAAATTTGGAGCAATTTAAAACATAAAATGAGACAATTCAAGTAAATTTGCCCTTGACATTAGTGACTTTAGGTTCACTTATGCATGTGATGTGGGTGATGAATGGGGAAGTAAATGTTTATCGCATTTGTCATTAGTGATATTTCAATGAAGAAGTTTGGAAAGCAGTGGTATGAAGGGTTGCCAGAGGAAGAGGCACAGGCAGAAGAGACTGAAAGAGAAGAATTTTAACAAGTAGGATAAGCATGAAGGCCCCATGGGTTGTTAATATCAAGGAACTAGAGTATCTGGAGGAGACAATGATCAACCTTGTCAATTGCCAAAGGGAGATTAGGAAATGAAGGGGAAATAAAGGCAACAAAAAGTACCAGATTTAGTAACAGGGAGGCCACTGTTTACCTGAAAAGTCAATAGAGGGAGGAGGAGAAACCAGCTGTCAGTGGATAATGAATTGTATTGACATGATGGTTAATTGGGCATTTCACCAAGTAATTACTGTCTGCCAGTGCCACCTTCAATGGCCCATCCTCATGTTAGGTAGTGGGGAGAGGAAGAGAAAATAACTTAGCTCTACCAGTAGTAAGCCTCTAAGATCCAGGTATGGACCTTCAATTCCAATGTACTATTGTCTTCTCTGATGTTTAGTAATGGGGTTCTCCTCCTTTGGCAGTGAGTAGGGATTGCCTGAAAAGAAGGCGGGGGTGGGGTGGGGTGGGGTTGGGGGGGTATGTGGTTTTTGAACTGGGTTCTTTGGGAATGACTGGGATTGGGAGCCTGAGATAGATATGGTAGGATAACATATTTGGCTTTATCAGGCATTTTATCCTTAGAATTACTCGGTTGCTTTTCTGTTCTCCCTAAATATTAAGCGGAGTTCCAATTTTGGCTGTGAAAAAGCCGGCTGTGAAAAAGAATCTGAGAAAGGAATCTTTCTCAAGGTGGCTTTTGGTTGGTGTTGAGAGTGGGGAGGTACTGATACGCCACCACCCCCAACCAGGGATGTGGTTGACTGCAGCAGTAGTCCGTGAGAGAACCCCAAAGAGAAAGGAAGGGCCAAGGGACCAACTTGGAGGGCCCGGAGAGTCGCTGTACCTCGGGAAAGGTCTTAGAGGGTTTGTTTGGGTGAGACTGGCTGTTTCCTCCCTTTAGAGTCTAGGGGCTTCTGTTGGGCGCCCCGGGCTCCGCTGCAGGCTCAATGCTGGGCGCGCTAAGTAGGCGCGGAAGCAGCGAATGCAGCTCCCAAGCCAGCACTCACGTCTGTAAGGAACAGACAGCTGAGTCCCTTTCCTTCCTGGCCTCCAAGGCGGGCCTCAAGGGACATTAAAAAAAAAAGAGAGAAAACAAAATGCAGCGCAGGGACAATTATCCTGCGCGAGTTCCCCTCCTCCGTCCTCCCGGGCTCTCCTTCCCGCCGCCCAGAGACTTTCAGCCTCGTAAAACCCGTACTCCCTCCGGCGGGGCCGGCCTTGAAGGGTTAAGTGGCGGCGCGTCCCCGTGGGGAGGGGACTCGGCGGCCCCCTGACTTCCGCGCGGCGCGGGGCCGCGGGCGTGGGGCGGGGTCTGCGGCGCGTAGTGGGCGGGCCGCCTCGCATTCCCGACGCCCACGGGAAGTCCCGCAGCGCTCGGCGGGCGAGGAGGACGGAGCCACGGCGGAGCTGCTGCGCCGCCCGCCTCCCCGGCAAGTAGCGGGCGTCCGGACGGGTGGGCTGGGGGCCGGGCAGGCGTGGGGGTGGGCGAGCCGGCCGTCCTTCCAGCAGAGTTGCCTCGCTCTGAAGGGAGCACACCCGCCAACTCTCTGCCTGTCTTTTAAGTTTCATTTTGATTAGGAAACCTATCTTTTAAAGAAACCTCAGAACCCTAAGCAAAGAGCCCAGCGTCTCAGAGGGCTTAAAGGTTCTGTGGGAGCCTCCTCCAGGCACACTTGAGCCAGTGCAGAAAGTTTTGGTTTTGGTTTGCTGATTTGGGATCTTGTCCCAAAGCTAATTTGGCTAAAAATAATTTGGGCTGGCAGCTGTGAGCTCGTTTTCAGAATTTTGTTAGTTAGGACCTCTCCAGTTTTTCATGGCAGTAAACTTTGGTTTTAAAAGTCTTTAAAAATAATCTTAAATAGTGCATTGGTTATAAATAGAGATAAGCAACTCCATTTTATATCTCACTGAAATCAGAAAGTAGATGGTCATATATAGAATAATGCCTTACATTCTCCTGAAACAAAGTAAATGTTACTCAGAGTTCCAGCTGTATGTTTGGATGTCTTGCACCTCATCTGTTGAATCATTGGCTCCCTGTGGTATTTTTAAATTTATTCGTTTAACAAATACCTGCTGATAAATAACTCGCCTTTAAATAATCCCCACTAGACCAAACGTCTCCTCCTAGGTCCCACCCATTTCTTTGCTCCCTTTTACTTAAAAAGACAAAACAAAGAAAGAAAAGAAAGAGAATGAGAAAAAGCTCTTTGAAAGACTTGCCTCTAAGCCTTTATTTCTCCTCCTCCTGTTTCCTCCTCCACACTCTCATCTCAGGCTTTTTGTCTCCATCACCCCATGTCACTTGTGAAATCCAGTGTCTGTGTACATTTCCACTTCCTGTGACACAGTTGTTCGCTCCCTCCTCCTTGATATTTTTTCTGCATTTGGCTTCCAGGTCACCACCACCTTCTTCTGCATTTCCTTTCACCTCACTGGTCACTCTTTCTGTGTCTCCAGGCTTTTCTTCTTTTCTCAACCACTGTTAGACTGCCACAGTGCTTGGTTCTTGGCCATATTCTCTTTTGAGCCATAACTTTCTCCCAAGGCAATTTCTATCCCAAGCCATATTTCATGCCTATAAATAACATCTATAAGCTGATGACTTCCGAATTTTTCTTTCTAGTTTTACTTCTGTCCTGAGCTCTAGACGCATGTGTTTAGCTATTTGCTCAACGTCTCCACTAGGAAGTCTGATCAGCATTTAAATGTAGTATGTCCAAACAGAATTACTGATACACACCCACCCAGTCCTCTTCTGTTTGCCCCTCACTTACCTTCCTTATCACAGGAAATGTTACTGCCATTCAGTGAGGCTGAAACTCTAGGGATCATCATCGACTCCTCTTTTCAGCTCTGACCGCACATCCAAGCATCCAGCAAACTCTGTTGACTCTACCTTGAAAACATAGCTCAATTTCGACCACGTATTATGTGCCCTCTCTTAACACAAACCACAATTCTCTTTTACTGGACGACTGTGAAGACTCTGATTTGGTCTTCCAGCTTCTACCCTTGCTTCTCTATAGTGTTTCTCCAAACAGCAGTGGTTTTTTAAAAATATCTAATCAGAACTTTCACGGCCCTTCAAAACCTGGTGGCTTCTTATCAGAATCATAAAAACCAAATTCTTACCATGGCTCAAAGCCCTGTGTCATCTCACCCCTGACTGATTCTCTGGTCTTATCTTCTGCTTCCCACCTGCCTCCCCCTGCCCCGCCCCCGGCCCCGACCTCTCAGCTGGAGTGGCTCTGATCTTGCTCCTGTTCTCCTTGCCTGCAGCAGGCCTCTGCTAGGCCATCGCAGGCTGTACACCTTCACTTTCCTCACTCCCCTGTTCACATACTGTCTCAGGGGTTACTGCCTTAGTCCTGGTAACATCTTCTTGTCACTGATCCTCTGGGTTGGTGGCTGTTAGATACTGAGCGCTGTTCTCTAATATTCCACGAAGCTTATGGCACCGTTAAATCCTTATTGGTTGCTAGGACTCTCTAATATTGAAAGTGCACAAGCAGCTTTCTCTTGAGTCTCACTTTGATAAAATGTGCAAGTTTGCCCTTACCGTCTGTGTTTTTATAAAATGTTGTTCCTGGTTTGGAGAAGGTTTGCCCTTTAAGGCTAGTTCTCATTCTTAAATATAGAAAATGAAAGGAAAATACTCTGTTTACTGGAAGGAATATGCAATATTATTTTTCAGTTCCTTTGCTTCAGTGGGAAGCAGTAGTCTCTGATTCAGAGCGTTGTTGAGTGGTACCAGAAACAGGTAGTTTTAATGGGAAGAAGAAAAATGAAGGCACTTGTGCAGAGAATATTATACACGTCTTTAAGTTGTGTAGTGACTGAGCCAGTGTCAGAATAACAAGATTCATAGCAAGATTCAGTTCTCTTTTTAAAATATGTGGGAATGGAAATGAAAAACAATATTTTCATCTTCACGGAAAGCTGTTGGGGAATAAAAGACCGTTTAATTTACATAATGTTTATTTGTCATTTTAATCCCAAGCAACTAGTTCTGTGATGTTACCAGTAGAATAGGTACTATTAGGCTGGCCAAAAAGTTTACAGAAAAACCTGAATGAACTTTTTGGCCAACCCAATACCTTCCTCTCTTTTAAAAGAACAGAAAAACATTTTTTTTTCTCATTTCAGATTTGGGATTTCAGATGCTTGAATAAACATATATAATAGAAGATTAAATAAAATTTTAAAATAAAGGGATTTGGAATATGGAACAAAGAATAGGAGGGTTAAAGGAAAGCCATGAGGAAAATCATGATCAGATCTCCTGCCCCAAGCTTCTGTATGTTGATTAGACAGCACTCATCGACCTGGACCTTCCTAGCAGCTGAGAAAAGAGACAGGCTCCACAGGTGAAAAAGACGGTGCCCAGGGGAAGACCAGTTTGTGTATTTTTGTTTTTCTACCTGATAGAAGCAATTTTTTAAAAATTAATTAAACATTTACTTGCTCAAGGACCTGTTTTAGGTACTGTGGAGATGAATATTCTGCCTTCCAGTATGTGTAATTAAGTAAGATATTGGAGGACCCCTGTTGGGTTTAGAGTTAGCAAATCCAGACTATTGGAAAATTTTCATGTAGATTAAAAAAAAACAAAAACAGGAGATCAAACAGTTAAACCTGGAGGTGAGCTCAACCTATCCAAAATGTGCAGATATGACACATAAGGTATATACTATTTGAGGCATTAAGTGAATGTGACCTCTATTTAAAAACACAAAATCTAGAGAATAATGTATTTACTAAAAAATCTTCTTTTTTCCAGATTACATTATCATCGTAGAAAAAGGGTGTATAGATATAGATACATGTACATTCACACATCTACCATACACAGCTAACCAATGTTAACTTTTTGGTATACTTCATTCCAATCTATTTTCTCTATAGTTTGTTTTTACAAAGTTTTGCAGTATATTTTATTTTATAGTCTGTTTTTTCCACTTATTGTTATGGAAGCATTTTCTCATGTCGTTAAAATAATTCGTAACATTCGTAAACATTTTGATGATTTAATAGGGTTCAACCATATGAATAATATGACATAGTTTATGTTGCCATTCCCTACTTTTTGAACATTTTGATTGTGTACCTCCAATAGAATGTTGGCTAGCCTATGATACTATGTACAAGTTCTCTAATAAGAAAATATAGTCATGTAACTCATACTTCAGAATTGCAATAAAATGTTTCCATAGATCCTGTGACCGGAGAAAGCTGAGCAAGTTTGAGAAACAAAAAAAGACACACATGTAGGGAACTGGGGGAGCAGAGGGAAGAAAAGCACGAGATAAGCTTGGAGCTGAAGGAGCCAGATCATGCAGGGCATCCTTGCCATATTAAGAAATTTTGATTCTAAGAGCAGTAGGAACCCATTGCAGGGGTGTAAATGGTAGTAATTTGATCAGTTGTATGTACTTAAAAAGATCGTTGTGGCTGCTGAGTGGAGAATGGATTAGACTGACCAAGAGTGGCTGTAGGAGACCGATTAGGAAGGAGCAGTGTAGTAGACTAGGGGAGAGATGTTGATCTAGAGTGAAAATGCAGTGGGGAGGGAAGCGGAACATTTTGAGATGTGTCTTACGGGTTGGCTTGCTGACAGCTTGGAAGTGAAAGTGTAGGAGTGGAAGGGGAAAGTGTCAGTGATGCCTGAGGTTTCTGGCTGTTGTAACTGGGCAGATGATGGCGCCATTTTCCATGGTGGAGAAGTCTGGGAAAATGAGGTGGAAGCTACCTCCCAGGCCAGCAAGGAAGACAAGTTAAAAGTGCTGTACGACACATATTATAAGAACTATGAGCAAGATATTATGGGCAGCCGGAGGAGGAGTACTTAACCTGGAGATCAAAGGAAAAGCATTCTGCCAAATATGACCCTTGAGCTGTATCTTGAAATGAATGTACCATATTTATATTCACACAGTTTTTAAAAATGTAACGTAATTGCTCATTAAAAAATCCATACATTTGGATAGAATGGTCCCTATTCTGATTGAGTCAATAATTTATATGCTAGGGATGATAAAGAGCTATCTGTTCAGCTATCTCTCAACTTGAAAAACTGTTAGGTCTCATATTTGGAATTGTCTAATTTCATTCATTCATTCAGAAGGTATTGTTGAATGCTGGCTATGTGCAAGACTCTGGAGATACAGTGACAAGCAAGACAGATTTGGTGTTAATTCTGATAGAGTTTACAGTCTAATGGGAAAGATGAGAAACTAAGCAGATACTCAAACATGTAATTAATTGTAGTGTGACTAGAGCCATGAAGGGAAGATATAGGGTTTTAGACTCCTACAGATCCTTAACATTTCTAATGCAGGCTTTGGTACCTAAAATGAAAAACACAGGCACTAGCTTAGTTAGACTGTAAGTGTCAATGGGTAGTATTTGATAATTAATCCTTTCCTTTATACTGGGCCTTTGCTATCCTTATGGATTCTGTGCAAGTCCCAAAAGAAGAAAATCAATAAATGACAGCTGACTCTCAATAATGTTATTTCAATAAAGAACAGGTGGATTCAAATTCTACCCATCCTATTCCTGAAGATATTGATCACCCTAGTTGGGATTTTATTTTAATAAAATATTTCCAATGTGAAGAAGTCTGAAAGAAAAGTCTACACGTTCCTTGTCTGGCTGGCTCAGGTCTATTCTGTTGGGTCCTGACAATAAATACCACGGGCGATACAGGCCACACGGCTCCTGTTGGAATTCTTCAACTCTGCCTCTGTAGCATGACATTTGCCATAGGCAATACAGAAATGAATAGGCATGGCTGTCTTCCAGTAAAACTTTACTTATAAAAACAGGTGGCACACCATGTTTTGCTGCTGACCTGCTGTAGTTCCCTGGCCTGGATTTGGATGTTGTATCAATCATAGTTTTGTTGCAGAGAACAGAGTCTACTATAGCTAGTTGAAGCAGGAAAGTGTCCATTAGAGGATATTACAAAATGTACAGTATCACTGAGTAAGTTGAAGAGCTAGAGTCCAGGTTGAGTTTCTAGGAATACCTCAGACCACCACCTACCGTACGGGTGTAGTGGCGCTGGAGCTTTTTAAAATTTATTTATTTATTTTTGGCTGCGTTGGGTCTTCGTTGCTGCGCGCGGGCTTTCTCTAGTTGCGGCAAGTGGGGGCTACTCTTTGTCACGGTGCGCGGGCTTCTCATTGCGGTGGCTTCTCCTGTTGTGGAGCACGGGCTCTAGGCACACGGGCTTCAGTAGTTGCGGCATGGGGACTCAGTAGTTGTGGTGCGTGGGCTCTAGAGTGCAGGCTCAGTTGCTCCGCGGCATGTGGGATCTTCCCGGGACCAGGGCTTGAACCCATGCCCCCTGCATTGGCAGGCGGATTCTTAACCACTGCGCCACCAGGGAAGTCCGGAGCTGGAGCTTTTGCCACAACCATGAAACCTCCCGCCCGATCAGCAAGCTGCCAGCTCTGAATCACACCAACTCTGCTAGAGCCTTAACCAGCAAAGTCACTGCCTCATGCTCTGCCTCCCTTCATATTTAACTCACACTAGTAAGTACATCTGATTGGCAGAACTTAAATTACATCCAGAACCCTAGCTTCAAGGAAGTCTAGGAAATAGAGCTTTTGGTACTTGTGGCACAGGAAGTACAGGGAGGTTCACTAAAAGGAAGTTGGAATAAGTTTTGCGTGAGCAAATCTGCAGGACCTGTTACAGAACGCCCCTTTGGCTACTTAATATCCATACCTTCCCTTCTTTCCATACCTAAACCTCCAGCAAGAAATGTGCTCTCTTACAATATAATGCAGCCATCCCTGATTTTAAAAAAAGCAAAGAGCACTCACCTTCTCCCAAGAAGCTAAAACCCAAAGTTCTGTAGGTCACCACATCATCTGCAGTATTCATCACAGACATTACCCCGGGACCTAGCACCCTCAGGAGTTAGGTGGCCTCTCTCCTCTCCCAGGGAAAGGGGGAGTAGGAGAGAGAGCTGCCCAGTGACCAAGAGGAGAACAGCTCAGCTCTAAGAAGCTCCCATCCATACTTTTCATCCTTTCTCTCTACTAGCCAGTTCCCTCCGTTTCCAAGCATTCCGAGTTTCTCCTCTCTTCATGCAATCCTCTCCCCACCCTATGTTCGTTTGTAGCTGTTGGCTTCTTTCCTTCTTAGCTAAGCTTTCCCCTCCCCCGCCCCCTCATCCTCTAGACTCTTGAGCATACTGGTGACTCCCACCATCCCCTGTAACTGCTCCGGTGAACCTCAAGGGGCTCAATGCCTTGGATGCCGACCGCTGCTCGAGGTACTCTCCTGCCTTGGCTTCCGGATTCTGTGCCTGATTTTCCTGCTGCTCGGGTGCCACTCCTCCCTCTCCTTTATGGGTCCCCCTCCTCCAGGTGCCCCTCAGGCATTGATTCTGTCTTCAGCTCTCTTCTTTCTCTTTTCTTTCTACTTGTTTTCAGTTATTCACAGATTTGAGCTAGTGTCAAGGTTTTATCTCCCATCAAGATGCTCTCCTCAGCCTCGGACCTACATGTGTAAGTACCTATTGGACAGCTCCTCTTCCAGGTCACAGGCACCCTAAGCTCCCTGTGTCCCAAACTGGATTAACTGGTCAGCTACATCCAGCCCCCACACCCTGCTTGTCTCAGCAAACGACTCAGCGAATGTAACAAGGCATAGACTTGGGAAGCATACTTGATCCTTCTTTCTTTGTCACCCTCCCAACCCCTGGCACCTCCTACATATCTTCATCTCCACCATACCTTCCTCAGTTCAGGGCTCTGCTTTCTCATCTAGGTTACTGTGACAGCCTCTCAACTGATTGTTCTCCCCATCCAGGGCCTTACAGTCCTTAAGCCTAGTCTCCTTACTCTTGTCTAAAACAAGTCAGATCGTGTCACTCCCCTGCTTAATACCCACCAGGGGCTCTCTGTCTGCCAACACGATCAGGTTCAAAGTCCTGAACCAAGTAAACTAGGTTCCTTACTCACTCTAATCCTTTTTATCTCTCCATCCTTATCTCTCACCACTATCCTCTCCCCTCACACCCCTGCATATTTGGACTTGAGCCATCTAAACACCTGGTGCAAAATGATCCTAATACACTGTGCCCTCTGGTGCTTCAGTGTTTTTTTTTTTTGCAAGTGCCGCTCCCGCTGCCTGGAAACCGTCCGCCTCTCGGCCTTACTGATGCAGTGCTCCCCACTGCGTGTCCATCCTGAGTGCTCTGGTAGCACCTGTTATTTGAAGGAAGCAGCAGTGCAATGAGTCCTAATCATCTGCTTATCCTGGGTCCACATCCCGAAAACCCAGCAGGTCTTGGTGCAGAGTACGTTTTCGACAACCCTTATTAATAATGACAAAACCTATTTATTAATTGAATTAAGGGAAGAAACTATTAATTTTGTATGTATTTCCCACAAGATGGTGCTATTCAGATAGGAAAGACAACTGAAAAGTTCTCCAGGGCTAAAGGATCCCAGTACTAGATGCCTAAATGTTCGTTAAATGTGTGAAATTTCAGAGGCAGTGATTTAAACACATAAGCTTTTTCTGTGGTAAATGCATGGACAGGTTGAAAATGGTTTATGCATATGTATTTTATTATCAAATTATTACTGATCATTGTTTTACTTAACTGCTTTTTGGGAGCCTCTCTTCCCAAGTGGTCAAAATTTTTTTAAAATGGAAACAGTAACTCTTAATTCTAGGGCAACAAACTTTTAAGGAGGGCTGTATTTGGGTTTTTCAGAGATACAGGACCAGTAGGTTTTATAGAGAGAGAGGGAGGGAGGGTGGGAGATTCATTTTAAGGAATTGGCTCATGTGACTGGCGGGGCTGGCAGGTCCCAAATCTGCAGGGCTAGAAACAGACAGGAGGTGACTGCAGTCTTGAGTCTGAAGGCTGGAAACTCAGGTGGAGTTTCTATGTTGCCATCCCAAGGCAGAATTCCTTCTTCTTTGAGGAACCTCAGTATTGCTCTGGCCTTCACTTATTGAGTAAGTTCCACCCACACTATGGAGGGTAATCTTTACTCAACGTCTACTGCTTTATTTATTTAAAAAAATAGAAATATAGTTGATTAATACAATATTATATTAGTTTCAGGTATACAGCAGAGTGATTCATTATTTTTACAGTTAAAGTCTACTGCTTTAAGTGTCAGTCTCACCTAAAAAATACCTTCAGAGCGACATCTGGACTGGTGTTTGGCCAAACAACTAGACACCATAGCCTAGCCCAGCTGACACATACAGTTGACTCTCACAAAGGTCTTGGTGAGGAAAGTAAACTTTGTATGAAAGAGAAATTCACACTGAAGTTTCAGTTTTTAGTTTGGGACAGGGGAGAGAGGGCTGATGGCTGTAACCACCCTGAGGAACCTCCTGGGAAATTTCTGCATGGAGAGGGGCTGTCCTGGGATAGGACCCAACGGGTGCTGCCCTCACTCTCCTCCAGCCACAGAAGTCTTCTGCTGGGAGCAAGAGTACACACAGACACTAATCGGCATTGGGTGGGGCTGAGGAAGAATAATAACCTTGTGGACATGGTAATCTCACCTCAGTAGCCTCCATCCTGTATCATTTATACTGCAAAATGAGATTGAGGTTTGGGGCAGTCCTAAGGAAGGGGTTTTGCTTCCTCTTTTACTGAGAACAATGAAACAGTCAAAGGGAACTTCTGCAGGTGTCCTCTGCCACACCGACTCACCCCCCTGTAGGCACACAGCTTAGTTCTGCCTTCTCTTATTGCTACTAAAGTGAAACCGTAAAGTTTTCTTTAGCTTCTTTGTTATGTATTTAATAACAATATTAACTGCTGACATTTATGGAGCACTCTTCTAAGCCATTTGATCTTTGTAAAAACCTTAAAGGTAGGTATTATAATTATCACCATTTTACACATGATGAAATCAAACGCAGAGATACACGTACAGTAATTTGTACAAAGTCTTGCAGTTTTTTTTATAGTAGGGCTGGGATTTACATTCAGGCAGTCTGATTCCAGAGCACGTAGTCTTAATGAGAATGGAATTTTTTATTTGTCTCTTGCATGCTCTGATTCTTCTTCTTTCTTATTTCCTGTAACATATGTGCGCACTTGCCCAGTGTGCATATATGCCGTGCTGTTCTTTTCATCTTACTCCTATTGAATGTGGGGGGATTCCTTTGGCACCTTTGTTTGCCTAGATATAGAGTGAATACATTCTGGACTCTTTCCTTCTTATCCTGGACCTGTTGATCTTCCCTTCAGAACTTCAGTTTAAGGGCTCCATTCTGATGGGTTGTATCTTTCCACATTTCTGTTGCCCTGAAGGGATGTGATTAGCTCAGTTGGGCTGTGGTCAATAGTAATTGGTAGTTTTGGTCTTAGATCTTTTCTGGGGCAAGGGATGGAGGTGGAGGTGTCATTCTGTCAAGTGAAAAGCAAAACCAAACCGGAAAAGGTTCAATCTTACAGAGAGCGATTTGGCCAAATCTATCACTATGACAAATGCATTTGTCCTTTGATACAGAAATCCTGTTTAGGGCAATTATTCTGCAGATGACCGTGCACATAAATGACCTTTGTACAAAGTTATTCATTGCCGCATTGTTCATGATAGTAGTAGACTGGAAACAAATCACATACTGAAGAACGGGACAGTTATGGTACATTCACATGCTACGAGATTATGTAAATAAGAGGAGGTTCTCCGTGTGCCGATATGGAAGGCTCTGAAGTTATATTACTAAGGGAAAAAGCCATCTACTGTCTATCTGTCTATCTACTTACCTACCTACTGCTGTTTGGCAGTGTATGTGTATATATACATTAATACTTTTTTTAAAAAAAGGAAAGAAAAAATATATGTATTCATGAGGAAATATTGGAAGGATATAGGAAAAACTAATAAAAGCGGTCACCAGTAAGAGGCCATGGGGGCAACAGGATGGATGGGAAAGACAAGGATGGGAGTGGGACTTTTCAATATAAATATTTTCAAAGTTTACCCTTCTAAAAAAGTAAATAAAAAAATGTACACACACACACACACACACACACACACACACGTTTTTATTCCTGTGAACAGTGATCCTGTGTGCCTCTCCCTTGCAGCCACCTTCACTCTCCTCCCGCTTAGATGAGGGGAAGGAGCTGAAATCTCAGTGTTTTAACCCTGATGCTAACTGTCCCTGTTGGAGGAGGAGGACATTGAAGAGGCTTTGCAGGATTCTCTGTGCCACCCTTCTCCCCTCCCCTATTTCTTTCTGCGTTCCCTGCCTTCCTTCTGTTCTCTTTGTTGATGGAGTTAATTAGCTCAGGGTGAGCACAGTCAGGTTCTCCACGCTTCCTTCCAGCCTTGAGAACCCCTGTGAAGAATCTGGACCACTTCCCCATCTCTGACTCATGTGGTGGTGGGAAAGGTAGATCTCCAGCGCAGAACTTCCCGCGTCTTTTCCCCTTGGCTAACTCCTTACTCTCCTCTCCAAATTAGAAGGTTATGATGAAGTTTTCAGACATTGTCACTAATTTTCTTCTCGCTGGTCTGCTTCGGGTGGGGGGTGGGGGTGGGCAGGAGTGCTTGGGAGTTGGAACAGCACATTGTAGATTTCTGGAGTATTTTGCTGTTTTTTGCTGACCAGTGTTTAAGAAAAATGAGACGTAAAATTGTAATTTTTATTCATAATGTAATTCTTTGGTTGTTTATTTTTATTTATCTCAAAAGATTCTGTGTTCTGACTCAACACACCATTTTACCTTAGAAGTTTTCAACACTTTTTAGTGAAAATCTTTTATATTACTTCACATGCACTCATCTGCAGCAACTAGTGATTAAGATAATGAAGTTAAGTTGGTTTAACAAACCTATGTCAACGAATAAGTGAAGATCATTTTAATTGATGCTTTAATAGATTTCTCTGGATAGTTTTTTTTTTTTTAATTCAGGGGAACCTTCTTTCGCAATTCTGCATGGTAAAACTTCTTTCATGATACAATAAAAAAGTCAGCAGTTAATCCTAACCAGTGAAGAGAGTCTGAGTTCATTTAGGTTTATTAATTGGGATATCAATAGCATTGGAGGGTTGTCATGCCTTAGACTACCACTTGGTGGCTGGCACAGTATACTGTGGATCAGAACCTGAAGTACAGACAGAATAAATGACAGGCAATAGCCAGCAATTCCTTCACTATTCAGAGGCAGTAGCAAACCCTTTCACTCCATATATACATTAGAAAAAAATTTTGTGTTTTTCCTTGTTTTTTCTTCCCATAACAGTTTTTCACCATTTTTGCTGAATGGTTTCTTCTAAACCTGAAATATTTTGGTATATGTAGCTATGTTACTTAGGTCATAATGAATAAAATTCTGATTTCTTCTTGAACTCTGGTCTTTGCCAACGAACAATAAATAAAAATGCTTTAGAATATAGCCTATGGGCCCATAGTTTGAAAACATGGAATTTATAATTATCTATTCTAAATTTTCTGTCTTTTGATAAAAAAGAACCCCCCTTGAAACTGCCTGTTTGGGGGTTATATTAACAACACTGCCAACATTATCTGAAGATTTATTTAAATTAGATTTACATGGAGTACCTTTCTTTCACAGCTGATCTAATTCTTACACTCTGAATTTAGGATCTTTAAAATAAAAGAACAAGTATAGACTACAGTGATTATTTGTTAATTTCACTGGTGAAAATCACAAGGCTTTGTTTCCAGATTTCACTTCCAAACCAAGATGTTAATTTCTCCCTAGGTGAATAAATGTTTTCTTAAGTATTCCCAAGATTAGCTGGAAAATATATTCCTTACTTTTCACAATCCTTATTACAGTTTCTGCACGAGCCCCACTACAACATGGCCTGATCCTAGACAAACAAAAAGGCTCTGAACCCATGAATTCTGGGCAACAAGTCATTTGACATTTCAGATCTTCTCTTTGTTCTGAGTCAGTAGAGCTGCCTGCTAGCCACCTTTAGGATATTTGTATTCTGTTTTGTATTTGTGTTTGATACAAAAACAAATTTTGTGTTTAATGTTGGAATATTTGGTTTCTTTAGGTTTTCCTGTTTCTAGCTTACACAGTAATTTGGTTATGGAGAAGTTGGATTTAAACTCCATATGGGTAGAGTTGATATGGTACCTTTTCTCTAAAATACCAAAGTAATTTATTTTAATTTGGAGGTTTATAGTGTGGTTATAATACGATTTAAAATTTCCAAATGTCTCCTGTTATATTAAACTGGACCCTCTGTTTAACTTACCTTTGACTACCTGTGGTAGCCCTTGTGAAGCTCAAAAAAGACCAGTGATTTCATTTCCCAATGATCTGTTTGGCAATTCTTTCTTAGAGAACTTTATATTATAATCTTTTTGAGGTTTTCGGGGTGAATGAAATTTTCCATTTTTAATGTTTTGATTAAGTTTACGGTATTCTTCTGCTTTGTTATTTCTCCTTTTAGAATGAAGTGAAATGCTGAGAAATAAAGCTTTCCTATTCTGATTTGGATCTTTATAATGGGTATCGGAAAGTCTAAAACGGATCCCTGCCCTCTTTCTCTCACTTGGGGTAAAAGCCACAGTGTGGACACGAGTCAAAGACAGCACAAGTCAGATTCCAAGAAATCTGAAGAAACGTCCCTGAGTGACGCTGCTGCTCATAGCAATACAGCAGAGATGCCAACAGGGGAGCAGGAGGGAGCCAAGGGAGTGGAGGAGATGCCAGAAGAGGAAGCAGAAGAAGAGGTGTTCCTCAAATTTGTGATACTGCATGCTGAAGAAGACACAGACGAAGCCCTCCGAGTCCAGAATCTTCTGGAAAATGACTTCGGCATCAAACCTGGAATAATCTTTGCTGAGATGCCATGTGGCAGGCAGCATTTACAGAATTTGGATGATGCTGTCAATGGGTCTGCCTGGACAATCTTATTATTGACCAAAAACTTTTTAAGAGATACCTGGTGTAAGTTCCAATTCTATACGTCCCTCATGAACTCTGTTAACAGGCAGCACAAGTACAACTCCGTCATCCCCATGCGGCCTCTGAACAACCCCCTGCCCCGAGAAAGGACTCCCTTTGCTCTGCGAACCATCAACGCCCTGGAGGAAGAAAGTCGTGGCTTTCCTACACAAGTGGAAAGGATTTTTCAGGATTCTGTATATAGGATACAGCGGGCTATATGGAAAGAGACCAGAAATACGGTACAAAGGCAATTTATTGCTTGAGACGGAACACACAACACACAACAGGCTCTTGTTTTGTAAAACAAATGATTTATCTCCACTTGAGAAAGCAAATTTCTAGGAAGAGTTTAGATGAAAGAGAACCTTACTCTTACAGAAACTTATGGAGCCCAAGAAAGATAAATTTCTGCAGGACAGTCTATAGAATTGTGGTACTTTTCAATGTTTCCATAAACTTGAAATTGTCAGAGTTTCAAGAACTGTTTCCAAAAAAAAAAAAAAGAACTGTTTCCTCTCAGTTTTCCTAGTTCATGATTACAACAAAGGATATTTTAAATTCATATTCCTCGTATTGAACTTGATCAAAACCTTATATGATAGACATTTAAAAAATACAATAACACTGATTTTGTTCTCAAAGGAACCGCAGAAAAAAATGGCCTCGAGAGATCCGAGCGCCCTCGCTTTCGAGGCACCTCTCATGAATGTTGCAATAAAGTGTTCCCGGTGTTGTCACCCAGAAATAGGGATAGCCAGACTAGAACATTTAGAATGTTGAGTGCTGATAAATATGAAACCCAAAATAGATGTGAGAATGGTAGGGCTCTTTAAAAGAATCCAATCAGGGGCTGCCCTGGTGGCGCAGTGGTTGAGAGTCCGCCTGCCGGTGCAGGGGATGCGGGTTCGTGCCCCGGTCCAGGAGGATCCCACCTGCCGTGGAGCGACTGGGCCCGTGAGCCATGGCCGCTGAGCCTGCGCGTCCGGAGCCTGTGCTCCGCAACAGTGAGAGGCCCGCGTACGGGGGGCGGGGGGCGGGGGGGGGGGGAGAAGAATCCAATCAAATGTGTTTCCTTTCTGTTGGAGTTTGCATATTTGGAGGCAGTTCCCACCACTGATTAGTGGCCCATTTGATGGTATTGTGGTCAGGGACTTCGTGCCTGGTGTTGACATGACTCCTGGAGCTGGAAGCTCTCCATTGTTGGTCATTGTGTGTGACCAGGAGCTTCTGAAAGGTGTATGTATCCTAGGCCAGGTGTTCTCCTTTAAAATCAATAACCTCTCCTATGGCAGCTGTTAAAAATTCCTCTCTCACACAATGCCCTATCAAGGAAATATTTCTCAGCTAGGTGATCACAGAGCCTGACACTGTGTGTGTGTGTGTGTGTGTGTGTGTGTGTGTGTTGTAGATCACTTTCAGACTTGGGATAGAAGTGGGCGATGCGTTTTCTGGCGTCCTCTTCTAGTGCCCCACACTCATAGCAAACCAGAGGCCCCAAGAGGACCGGGTCCTGTCTTTCACAGCCCTTCTGCGCCAGCTGAGATTGAGGGAGAACCACCAGGTACAGACCAGGGACAAGGCGGCGTGTGAATCAGGTCATGTTGTAATGAGAAAAGCACCAGATGGGAATCAGGAGACCTGGTTGTTCTAGTCCAGTCTCTTTCACTGAGGATGAATGGGACCGCGGGCAAGCTATTTACCCTCCTTTATCTGTGAAAAGAAAGGATTGGATTGATGAATCTGTAAAGGCCTTTGTCCTCTCCCAGAATGTGAATAACTAGGAACCAGAAAAGGGAACAAGCAAAAAAAAGGTAGAATTTTATAACGTGATTTTATAATAGCTGCAGGAGGCTTCATATATATGCTCACGATGAAAGGATATTATATATGTTTACAGTGTAATTGATTTCTAATGCTTCCCATTACATTTTTATAGTCACAGAAAAATATTACAATACGTGCTTACTCAGTTTTTTTTTTTTTTTTTGTGGTACGCGGGCCTCTCACTGTTGTGGCCTCTCCCGATGCGAAGCACAGGCTCTGGACGCGCAGGCTCAGCGGCCATGGCTCACGGGCCCAGGCGCTCCGCGGCATGTGGGATCTTTCCTGACCGGGGCATGAACCCGCGTCCCCTGCATCGACAGGCGGACTATCAACCTCTGCACCACCAGGGAAGCCCCTCAGATTTTTTTTTTTAATTTTTAAATTTTTTTCTAGGGACCCTTGAGCAAAAACATTCTGCCCTATTTTTCTTTCTCTTTATTCCCACTTCTCCATATCCCCTACTAACACTAGGGTCTGCTCACAGCTTTCTACAGTCTGCCTCTTCATAGTCATGAATCAACATGTTTCATAATCCTGCAAATAAGTCAAACCTCCCCCACTACTAGTACTTATCAAAGATGAGATTCTTCTCTTTGTGTGGTGACTCAAAGTTCCCTTCTATCATATTAGCATACTACTCACTTTTTCTTTCAGTTCTAATGATAAGCATTCTTTTTTTTTTTGCCACACTGCTTCCTGTATCTCCAATTTCATATACAAATAAAACATTAACCACCCACCCTGCCTGCCTGCCAAAGTTGGCACATTTAATGCTGGATGGTATTTTTTAAATAAGTGTTTTTTACCTTTGACTAAGCTTGATTATTTCCAAGTCCAGTGAAGACTGTGGAGAAGTGTTTTGAAAAGAGGCATCAATCTGTACTCCTCCACAGAGCACCAGGCACAATGTCTCACTTGATTTGAAGTTACATATATATATTTTTATGATGAATAAAGATGTTAAGTACTGAATAACTGTCTATGCTGAAATTAAACGTTGTAATAAGAGATTATCAAAATAGCTAAACTGAGGATGAGAAGAGGTAAAGGTGTGACGCTAGTCGTGTGAGTGTGTGTATACGCGTGTACACGTGTATAGATTCAGACTTAGAGGGAAATTCTGTAAAATTTTGCCACATGCTGGAGAGCATCCATTTTGGTTGTCTGTGGGTCTCATTGCCCACCCTGGAGCTTCACAGAAGAACCTGAGTTATGGGCTTCCCTGGTGGTGCAGTGGTTGAGAGTCCCTCTGCCGATGCAGGGGACACGGGTTCGTGCCCCGGTCCGGGAGGATCCCACATGCCGCGGAGCGCCTGGGCCCGTGAGCCATGGCCGCTGAGCCTGCGCGTCCGGAGCCTGTGCTCCACAACGGGAGAGGCCACAACAGTGAGAGACCTGCGTACCGCAAAAAAAAAAAAAAAAAAAAAAAAACCTGAGTTGTGCCTTATGTGTCAGGATTCTTTCAGCTGTAAGAAACAGAAAAGCCGGTGCCATGTGACTTTTACACTATTAAGGTAAACTTACTATCTCACCTAACATTAGGTCCCCTAAGGTATGGTGCCTCAAAGGTATCATTAAAAACCCAGTTCTTATATACAGTGGAATATTGTGCCACCTTAAAGAGAAATAAAATTCTCATACATGCTATAACGTGGATGAACCTTGAAAACACAATGCTAAGTGAAAAAAGACAGGTACAAAATGATACATACTGTATGGTTCCATTTATATGAGGTACCTAGAGTAGGCAAATTCGTAGAGAAAAAAAAAGAGAGGTGACCACGGGCAGGGGAGAGAGAAGAATAGGGAGTCATGTTTCATGGGTACAAAGTTTCTGTTTGGGATGATGAAAAAGTTCTGGAAAAGGGTAGTGGTGATGTTTGTATGACATTGTGAATGTATTTAATGCCCCTGAATTGTATGGTTAAAATGTAAATTTTATGTATATTTTACCACAGTAATTTTTTAAAAACCCATATGGTCTTTCCACCTTTTTGTTCTGCCATCCTCAGTTTCCCAGCTGGGCTTTCCTTAGAGTTGTACTACGGCTGCACCAGTGTTAAGCACAGATATTGAAGCATCCAGCCTAATAAGACAGTGGGAGTGGTTCACCCAAGTGAGGAAAAATATTTCTTCACTGCATTGTTGAAAATTGCTTATGGTGATAATAAAAAGCCATCTGACTTCTCATTGGTTTTATTATTAGTTTTAAATTCTCTCCACCTGCATCCAGGCGGACTTCTCCCATCACCTCCCCCTCCCTCACACTGTTGAGTCAGATGCCCTGGTGTTTTTTTCTTTGATGTTCACCGTGTATCTTTATTTCAGTTCTATGGTATTTGAGTATTTTACATTTTCATCTTTACAGGTATCTTTTTAAAATGTTTTAAATTTTATATGGAAGTATAGTTGATTTACAATGTGTTAGTTTCAGGTGTACAGCAAAGTGATTGTTATATATATACATATATCCATTATTTTTCAGATTCTTTTCCTATATTGGTTACTACAGAATATTGAGTAGAGTTCCCTGTGCTATACTGTAGGTCCTTGTTGGTTATTTTATATATAGTAGTGTGTATATGTTAATCCCAACCTCCTAATTTGTCCCTCTGCCCATTCCCCTTTCCTGTTTGAAAACAAACCATAAGTTTGTTTTCTATGTCTATGATTTTTTTTCTGTTTTGAAATAAGTTCACTTGTATCTTTTTTGTTTTTTTTAGATGCCACATATAAGCGATATTATATGATGTGTATCTTTCTCTGTCTGGCTTACTTCACTTAGTATGATAATATCTAGGCCCATCCATGTTGCTGCAAATGGCATTATTTCATTCTTTTTTTATGGCTGAGTAGTATTTCATTGTATGTATGTACCACATCCTCTTTATCCATTCATCTGTCGATGAGCATTTGGGTTGCTTCCATGTCTTGGCTATTGTAAATAGTCCTGCAGTGAACATTGGGGTTTGAATCCCACATGCATCGTCTATAAATTGTGATGTTATACAAGACACATAATCTTCCTGGGTCTCAGTGTTCTCATCCAAAAATGAAGATAATAATGCCTCCCTGGTAGGGTTATTTTGAGGATTAGATGAAATAATACCTGCGAGGTACTCAAATAGTGCCTCACACATAACTACCATACCAGTTCTATCCTACTAGAACTATTGTTGTGGCCTACACACATTGACTCTGCAACATGGGATGGGGCAGAGGGAAAATATAATTACCCGCAACCTTGTTCTTGGAACCATTGTAGCTCGTAAGGAATAGATTTTTAAACAAAGAGGAAGTGAGATGCTGGGCCTCGTTTCCGTGTGCAGGACAGTTCCCATCCAGGCACTGACCATTGAGAGGAGCACCCTGATCCGCAGGAGATGTGTGAGCTATAGCTGTTGGCGTGGAGGAAGCTGGGGGCAGGGAAAACGCGGCAGCGGGGCCCCATGACTGTAACAAGTTAGGGAAGTTGGGCCATAGACTAGAAAAGCAGGAAAGTAGACCAGCTCTGAAGCCTGTTCAGGGGAATGGCCCGCCCAGGTGCGGATGACTTCAGCTGTGTGTGTTTGCTCTTGATGCTCAGAAGAAGTAGGTACATTTTGCATATATTTGCATTTCAGCAGGGTAACCCGTTTAACTCAGCCCTCTGCTGGGGCTCAGGAACTGGCAGATAATTTTGTTTTGGCTGGGGATACAGGCTGGATGAAGCCTGGTTAGACTGTTTCCCCTTTAGGTGGGTGGAGGGGTAGTGAGACAAGCACTCATCTGCTTTGCTTCTTCCTGTCCTGACTAACTGGATTTCTACCCTGCATTCCAGGTTGCTTGCTGGCCTTAATCCCTTCCAGTGCAAGTCAGGGCTGTTTTCCACTTCAGTCCCATGTCGTTCACTTTTGCGGGTCCTAAAGCCTTAGTCGGGCCTTGGAGTGGACCGAAAACCTGTCAGAGCCTCAGGCCTCCTCATGTAAGGAGCAAGGGAAGTAGTTACAGAAGCAACTTCCTTGGGTCCTCCCATCCCATGCAGCTCATTCCTAAATCACAGGCCTGCGTAGCTGGTGAGGTGAGATCTAACACGTCTGCCCTGGGTGTCAGCCCTGTGTCTGTGCCTCTCCTCCACATCACACTCTAACATTGCCCAGTCTGTGTCACCTGATGGGCTATCACGGAACATGACTGTGTACTCTGTACTTGTGGGAAGGGCTGAAGGGTAAGGAGGAGAGTTCAGAAAGCTGCCAGGCACCTGATGAAATGAAACCATAGTATCTGAAAATTGACGTCCTTAAAGCAATGACTGAAAGGAATGAATGAATACAGGAGACCAGTGTTTTTGTCCATGAAACCGATGTTTCTCAGGAGATTCCAAGTAGAAAGAAATGTGTTAGGTTTTGAACACTTAGTGGCTGGGTGGGAACAATATTCTTACCTAAATTTGTATTCCAAGTCATACTTGGCAACCTGCGTTGACAATTAACACATTAAGTATGAGATGGAGTAAATAATACTTGAAAGTGCCATTAATTAATAACTCAGAGTACAAAAATGATTTGATGAAAGCACAGCAAGTTAACCTGTGGAGGAAAATAAAAGACGGTGGTGGCTCCCCCTCCCCTTTGCCAGTACCCTGGCTTCCACAACTGTTTACTCCATCCTCTACCCTGGTTCACACCTCCCTCCCTTTCTGGCAGGAGCCAGAAAAATTCTGGGGGAAAAGAGCTCCTTTATTTGGTATAGCATGCCTCCCTTCTCTCCAAATAGAGTCAGTTCTGAGTCATTTTACTCTGAGGTGAGTAAATAGGAATACCTTTGTTAGCAAATAACAAGAACTTGCGTTTAATCAGTTTCGCAATCTAATTGGGAATGTGCCTTCCAGCTACCGCCTCAAACAACAGGGTTCAAAGAAGGCAATCTCTACAAACTAGCTTCTCCCAGGGTATTTCCGCGGTTACGTTGGATAGGACATGTAACCCGCTTTACAGATTGCTTAAGTATATTTTATAAATAAAAACACTATCACATGAATCTAAAATTATGTTGGGCTGATGGTTGCACAATTTCACAGACATGCTAAAAACTGTTGAACTGTACACCTTAAATGGGTAAATTTTATGGTCTATAAAATATTGCTCAGTAAAGAATGAACAAACAAAACCCCACAAGGGGCAACAACGAAGTGCTGTAGTGATTTGGAAAACAATTTGGCAATAGCTAGTGATGTTGAAAGTGACAGTATCTTGTGAATCTAGCAGTCCCTCCTCTGGATTTGTACCCTAGAGAAACCCTCTCACAGGTACCCAGAGAAGCACATGTAAGGAGGATGTCTACTACAATATTCTTTGTAATAGTAAAAAACTGGAAACAATCTAAATGTCCATCAGTAGGAGAACTCAGAAATACATGATGGATCATATGGTAATTTTTAAAAATTTAATTTAATTAATTTATTTTTTATACAGCAGGTTCTCATTAGTTATCCATTTTATACATATTAGTGTATACATGTCAATCCCAATCTCCCAATCCAACCCACCTCTCCAGCCCCGCCACTTTCCCCCCTTGGTGTCCGTACATTTGTTCTCTACATCTGTGTCTCTATCAGAAATACATGATGGAAGGTTCATACAGTTGAATACTATAGAGCATTTAAAATAACTAACAGCTACATATATCAACATGGGTAAATCTCAGAAGCATAATGCTGGAGAGGGTACAGCAAGTTGTAGAATAAGATGGACAAACATACCATTTATATAAAGTTATGAAATGCAAGGTGGCGTTTTTTTAATGGAGACATACGTAGGTGGTGGTATATTATTTCCATGCTTTTCTGTATGTTTGAAATAGTTAATAATCATTTTTTAAGTTCGCACACACTGATGGTCATGTTAAGTGCTAGAGAATTTCCTTACACGTGCAATGATTTGAGGAGTGGAGAAAAGAGGAAGACCCAACAATCAATTATATGCTGGTACTAATAGGCTTCATTTTTTATCACCTACTGTGTCAGGCACTTTACTTCCATTATCTCCAATATTCCCCAGTTTCTATATGACTGGTCTTATTATGTCCAATACGAGTGACAGGAAGCTGAAGCTGGAGACATAAGTCATAAGCCAAGATCAGGGGCTGGTAGTTAATGAAGTCATTGGAATATCAACTGGTCTGGCTCCAAGTCTTGGTTGTTCTTAGGCTCCATAATGCGGCTTCTCAATGGATCTGTTTTCTCAAAGTGGAGAATCTTAGGAGAGGTCTGTAGTACAAAGAGAAAACCATGGCAATTTCTAAGTAAAAACAAGAAGTGACATGGTGAAGTGGCCCTATTTTTAGTCTTCTTTGCCTGGTATGATTAGCTCATGACTGTGAGTCAGGAGATACATGTCCTAACTCTGCTGTGCTGCTGTCTAGCTAATGTTTCCAGTCTTCAGTCTTTAGGATGGAAGTTTTGACCTAAGTTTTGCTTTGGACTTTTTTGTTTTGCTTTGTTTTATTTGCTTTCTTTGCTCATGCTAGGTGTTAAATATGGTAAATGAAACACTGCTTTGATTTAAAGGGAAGAAGAAAAAATTAGAGGGACTGATAAGTGGGGATCACTTTTCTTTCAGGAAAATTAGTGTTGCAAAACTCCTGGAGACATGTAACTATGTGGTTTGTTGGGTCTTTAAAGCAAAAAGGTTGTTCAGCAATGTATGAAACATTGACTAAAGGAAACAAATACAGGACGTTCACATACACTCTGGTCTATGAGTTTCAGAAGGGCCTAGTTCCAACAAAAATTATTTTTGTAATGCTTGGATCATACTATAGGTCAAATTACTATGACATAGAATGTCGTATGTTTTGATGAGAGTGCAGCCTATGGAGCCACATTACCTGGGCTCAGTCCTGGTTCTACTGTTTACTCCTTGGGTAACTGGGCAAATTGGTTAAACTCTCCATGCTTCAGTTGCCTCATTTGTAAAATGGAGATCATAGTAAAGACTACATCTTAGATTTGTTGTAAAAAGTAAATGGGTTGGGGCTTCCCTGGTGGCGCAGTGGTTGAGAGTCCGCCTGCCGATGCAGGGGACATGAGTTTGTGGCCCGGTCTGGGAAGATCCCACATGCTCCGGAGTGGCTGGGCCCGTGAGCCATGAACGCTGAGCCTGCGCGTCCGGAGCCTGTGCTCCGTAATGGGAGAGGCCACAACAGTGAGAGGCCCACATACCGCAAAAAAAAAAAAAAAAAAAGTAAATGGGTTAATACAGGTAAAGTGCTTAAGAAAGGGGGAATAACTCTTTCATCCTGACTTAGCCCATTATTCAAGGCTTGACTGCTAAGCTATTAGCTAAGCAATTAGATCCAGATCTTGATAGTTGCTCTATTTTTTTCCTTCCAGACCATGTTGGTTCACTTTCCTTTGATAAGTTTGCCTAAAGCCAAGGAACAATCCATCTGCCACTTAAACAAGAACAGATTTATTGCTTTTAACTTAAAAAACAAAAAATGTCTGTAAAGGTGAACTCCATCTTTGTGGGCCTCATCTACATGCCTCCTTCTAGCCCTGCCTGGGTGGCTGTCAGACTCAGAGGCTGTGCTCTAAAGGGGAGGTAACAAAAGGATCAGTAGTCACTGACCCAGTGACTCTAATACTTTCTTTGCTTCACTGTGTTTTATGTTGGCTGAAGAATGGGAAGGCTCCCAGCCATTCATTCATTGGTCAGTCTAAGTGTGTGCTGTAGTAGCTTCTTCATTCTTCTCTTCAAGCAAAGAGAGGAAGGTGAGGGCAGCTCTAGGCCTGATTGGAACCACTGGGGAGCTTCTGGCATTGGTTAGTGCTCTGCTAGCTACATGGTTGGCTTGGGGAGTAGATAATTCAGACTACCCAACAATTGGGGACTTAGAGGAACACTAGGTCCTGGTTACTATCCTTTTGCTAAGATATTTCTTTTATTTTTCTTTGTACTAACTCATTAGGACCCAAGCTGTTTTCTGTGATTATAACCTACTCAACTTTAAAAATTTAATGTAGTTCTATTTAATTTTTAAAATACATAATATGTTCAAATACTTAAAAATTCAAAGGGTACAGTGAAGCACTCCAGTTTCCATTCTCAAAGCCAGTTAATATCGTCACCTCTTTGTTCTCTTCCAAAGATACTCGATGCGTATACAATCCATAACACATGTGCATATGTACATGATTTTACATCTATCTTACCTACCAATCAATATCAGCAGTCATCCCATTTCAATACACGAGGAGCTTCCTCATTTCGTTATTCATATTGACTGTCTAATATTTCATTGCTTCGTTGTATCATTTCCTTTAACCAGCCCCTGTTGATGGACTTTTAGGTTGTTTTCAATCTTTTCCATTACAGTGTTCTTATAACAACCTTGTATATATGAAATTTTGTACATGTATGAATGAATATATCAGTAAGATTAAAGCCTAGTAGTTGACTTGCTGGGTTAATGAACGTTTTTTATAGATTTTTTTTACTGCCAAAGTGCTCTCCACAAAGGTTGCATCAATTTATACTGCCACCAACATTATGTGAGAGGGCCTGTTTCCCCAGATCCTTCTGAGAATGTGTCACCAAATGTGTCGATCTTTGCCAATCTAATAGGTAAAAAATAGCATCTCAAAAAAATAGTATTGTCCAAGTTTAAGTTGGCATTTTTTAAAAAGTGAGGCTGAACATCTTTTCATATGTTTAAGAGCCTTTGGTGTTCCCTTTTCTGTGAACTATCTGTGTACACCCTTTGCCCAAATTTCTATTGGGTTATTGGTCTTTTCGTATGGATTTCATAGGAGTTCTTTATGTGTGGGATAAATTAGCCTTTGTCTATGATTTAAGCTGCAAATATTATTCTGAGTGTAGGTTTTGACTTCGCTTATTTTTTCCCATGGAAACTTTTTTATTTGAAAATAATAGAATTTATCAGTTTTTTCTTTTATCTGGGCTTTTTCTTTTTTCTTTTTTTTTTTTTTCATGCTTAGGGAGGATTTCCCCATGTGAAGATTATTAAAAATTATCCTGTGGTTTCTTCTCATACCTCTATGGTTTTGTTGTTCACATTTGAAAGTCTTTGACCACTATGGAATTTATTTTGGTGTAAAGTGTGAGATGTTGGGGTAATTTTTTTCTAGTTGCTCTAACACCTTTTTGTGATAATCTGTCTTTCCCCAATAGTTTTAAATTCCACCTTTATGATATAATAAGGGTTCACGTACGAATTTTGGGTCTATTCCTGGACTTCGTAGTATTTCCCGTTCATCTGTCAATCTGTTCATGCATACTTATCATACTGTTTTAATTATTGGCACTTTATAATATGCTTTAATATCTGAGACAGCTAATCGATGCTTATTACTTTTCATTTTCAGAATTTTCTTTTCCTATATTATATTTCATGAGTATGAAATATTAATTTTAACATATTACTATTAAAATATGTTTGTATTGCTTCAAAAATCCTTTTGTACTTTTACATTATGGCTTAGTTTAAGAAGATTTGATATCTTTATTTTTTGATGTATTGCTGATTTACAATGATATGTTAGTTTCATGTGTACTGCAAAGTGATTCAGATATATTTACATACATTCTTTTTCAGATCCTTTTCCGTTATAGGTTATTATAAGATATTAAATATAATTCCCCATGCTATACAGTAGGTCCTTGTTATTTATCTATTTTATATATGGTAGTGTGTATCAGTTAACCCCAAACTCTCAATTTATCCCTCTACTCCCACTTTAGCAACCATAAGTTTGTTTTCTATGTCTGTGAGTCTATTTCTATTTTGTAAATAAGTTTATGTGTATCATTTTTTTAGATTCCACATACAAGTGATATCACATGATATTTGTCTTTGTCTGACTTACTTCACTTAGTATGATAAGAAGATTTGGTATCTTGATGATAAAGATATCATGTGTGTCTTCCTGTCTAGCAATATCTTATGCCAAAGAGCAACATGGATGTACTGTTCTGGGAGCTTTTAACAAAAATGACAAGCTTTCGTATGCATTATGTGCCAAGGTTCTAAAGTGGACCTTGTACAAGTGCACCAGTAATTTTTACTTTAGGACATTTTGGCTCTCTGTGTTATGGTTATAGCTCTAAAATTAATAGTAAGCATTTTAAATTTAAATATATATATTAAGGACGTTAAAAATTCATATTCTAGTAGTGTTCCAAAGCAAGAAAATAGAGATATATAGAAATGTTATGTGCAAGGATGCTTACTATAGTATTTTTTATAACAACAAAAGTTGAAAATGATGTAGATGTACACCAGTGGAGGCTTGATTAAATTATGGAAATCTTTATCTTAAAATACCATTCACTGAGTCAAAATTTTTCTTTTCATAAATATTTATTACCATAAAAATTCCAGTTATAATTTTAAATGAAAAAGCAAGAAACCAAAGTATAATTAGCATGTTTCTAATTTTTTTTTTTTTTTTGGTACGTGGGCCTCTCACTGTTGTGGCCTCTCCCGTTGTGGAGCATAGGCTCCGGACGCGCAGGCTCAGTGGCCATGGCTCACGGGCCCAGCCGCTCCGCGGCATGTGGGATCCTCCTGGACCGGGGCACGAACCCGTGTCCCCTGCATCGGCAGGCGGACTCCCAACCACTGCGCCACCAGGGAAGCCCTGTTTTTTTTTAAATAAATTTATTTATTTATTTTTGGCTGCGTTGGGTCTTCATTGCTGCAAGCAGGCTTTCTCTAGTTGTGGCGAGCGGTAGGTACTCTTTGTTGTGGTGCGCAGGCTTCTCATTGTGGTGGCTTCTCTTGTTGCAGAGCACAGTCTCTAGGCACCCAAGCTTCAGTAGTTGTGCCTCATAGGCTCAAGAGCACAGGCTCAGTAGTTGTGGCACATGGGCTTAGTTGCTCTGCGGCGTCTTGCCTGACCGGGGCTCAAACCCGTGCCCCCTGCATTGGCAGGTGGATTCTTAACCGCTGTGCCACCAGGGAAGCCCTCTAATTTGTTTTTAAAAGTTGAATGTGTATATATTATGTATTCTTTGAAAAAAGACAAGAAGGCAGTAAACCAAAATGTTAGCATTAGCCAGCTACAGGGTTGGATTGTGCATAATTTTAATTTTTTTGTGTTTTGTTGTATTTCCCCCTTTTCTACAAGAAACAGTATTATTTTATAATAATGTAATTCTTAATGAAATCCTTAACAATTAGCTTTCATAACAAGGTTGTGTTTGAATAACAGGCATAGGAAGTGTATCAATGGTTGAAAAATATTTTCTGAAATCAGAGCAGCCTATAAATGCTGAATGATCCTCCACTTTATGACATAGTCGCCTTCCTGAAAGAACTCTTACTGGAATCATGATTCCACTATTGAGTACCTGATATATAAAAATATAGCTTTAAAAATGGTGGCTTAGGACTCCCCTGGTGGCGCAGTGGTTAAGAATCTGCCAGCCAATGCGGGGGACACCGGTTTCAGCCCAGGTCCGGGAAGATCCCGCATGCCGTGGAGCAACTAAGCCCGTGCGCCACAACTACTGAGCCTGCGCTCTTGAGCCCGTGTGCCACAACTACTGAACCTGCATGCCATGACTACTGAAGCCCGCGCGCCTAGAGACTGTACTCTGCAACAAGAGAAGCCACCACTCACTGCAACTAGAAAAAGCCTGCACGCAGCAACGAAGACCCAATGCAGCCAAAAATAAATAAATAGATAAATAAATTTATTTTAAAAAATGGTGGCTTATAGAAAAAATGTTTAAGAAACACAATAGTGAAATTAAATGTGCAAAATTAGAATGAAAAGGGATATTGGACAATTTTATTATTTGCCAGTAGCTTGACTGCACACTTTTTGTAAAACAAAACAAAATAACAATGATAGAGAAATCAACCATTGTTACAATTTTACTGTCAAAAAAAAGTCTTAACCATTTATAAATTAGCGAGAAGAAAAAGAGGCTGATTACATGATTGTGATGTGGATCATGAGCAGGTGAGGACGCCAACATATGTTTGTCCTGTTTTTACTGCCACTGAAATTCCTATTTCACGTACAGCAGCACCTGCTTCCCATAGCGTGTTTATATGTTCTCAGGGTGAGTGTTGTCAACTGTCTGCTGCTAATCCTGTACTTCGTTTACTATCCTCAGACACAAGGAAACATGGAAACTTACTTGAACTCAATCCTAAGAAATGAACATTTCTTTTCAGTTGGTTCTATTCAAAATATTTATGGAATGCATTTTCCTTTTATCCCAAAAGTATCTTATTGCTGAGTTTTTAAATGTTATTCCTGAATTTTCTAAGAACTTCACCTTGTAAGTCACATAGATTTTTTGATGGAGTCTTGAGTAATTACTGTGAGCTGAAATTTTGTTGACACATTAGTGTAAATTTTAATCAATGAAAGAACATCAAGGTTTAAAATGAGAGAAGATTTACAGCAGCAACCCTTTGGGGGATGGGGAAAATAAAAATTTTCTTTAAATACATGTGGTTTTTATTCAGTGCTGAGCCTTGTCAGTTAGGCCTTCCCAGATGAGATTTTTGTAATCAAACATTTTTCTAGGAAATGATGATTTTTCTGAGGTTGAGAAATAGTATTCAGTTCTCAATTGTTGAAGTACAGAATTATTTCCACCCTCACCTACACCTTCATTCAGAATCTTTTATTGAGCACATACTATGCATTACACATTGTGCAAGAGGCTAAAGATATAAAGATAAATGAGACATGATCCCTGCTCCCAGGAGGGTTCAGATGAGTGACGGGCACAAGCCAGGTAAGAGTATGGTCATAGTAACAGAGTAAACTCCATTCACCGGGTAGTGTGAAGGACGGAAGAAGAGCACTTGGACTCTGAACAACCACCTAGAAATTTCACCCAGTGAGTGGCATTCTCAGTGGAATGGGGTAATAATGCTGCTGCTGATTGATAGCAAAGTCAACAGTGATAACAGGGCCAGACATTGTACTCAACACACAATAAATATATACATTGTCTGTTTAGATATATACATTATCTGTTTAGGCTTTGCCATAGTTCAAAGAAGTAAGTGATACAATAATTTCCTTTTACAAATGAGGAAACAGGATGCAGAGTCTAGATACAAACCTGGGTCCATCTGATTTAGAGCCCAAGCCCTTAAAAAAGTTTGGGCTTTGAAATTCTGCATACTGGATTTGAATTCTGCACTAAACCTTCTAGCTGAGTATTAATTGGTAAATTACTTCACCTCTTTAAGCTTCCTTTCCTCCTTTGTAAAATGGCGATAATAATAACACCTGTGAACAATGCTGTCTGCCTCCTACCTGACAGCTACCTCTCCTTCCTTCCTTCCATGCCGATAGAGCTCACCTCCAATTATTAAGCCTGAAAATTCCAGATGCTTATGTTCTCAGTTGCCCTTGTAACCACGGCCTGGACACATGACCGAGTCTTGGCCTATGGGACCTGAGGGGGAAATCAATGGGAGGAACATTTCATCTCTAATAAAAATTAATGCTAGGAATCTACTTTCATTTCCTGCGGTGTGAAGGCCAATACTACTCTAGCCAACTTGCAATCCAAAAGAGCCGCCATGGACGCACTGAGGACAGCTTCTGGATGGCAGTAAGCAGAGGAGTCTGTGTTAACATCATGGAGCTATGTGGACAGCGCATTTTCTTCCTTATTTAAACCACTTTTAATTGGACGTCTGTGACTCCAAATTTATTGAGTTTTAGGTGAGCTAAGCTGTATAAAGCACTTAGTATAATACCTGCATAGAGTAAGTGCTCAAGATAGAGGGTCTTATAATCTTCTTTGTCAAAGTTATCTAAAAAGCTTGTAGCTTTTGATCATTAGTAAGATATGGAGTTTTCTCTCTTTTTTAATAACATTTCTAGATCGACCAAATCTAAGCTTATAAGTAATATATAAACAGAATCATTGATGCTATTTGACTTCTCAAGGGATTAAGCATAGTGCAAAGTAAGAACTAGGTGAGTTGGCACAGAACATTGAACTATTAGATGAGCTGCTGGGTCAATCATTAATTGCTTTCCATATCCATTCTAAAACTTGCATTAAAGGATTATAGGCATCCTCATGAAGAGGCTTTTGTCTTTTTAAATTAAAATAACGTACAATTGACCATCAAGGACGCACCTGGACCTCCACTTTCCACCACGTGAGGATACTAGGAGAAGTCATCAGTCTGCGACCTGGAAGAGGGCCCTCACCTGAACTTGACCGTGCTGGCACCCGGATCTCAAACTTCCAGCCTCCAGAATGGTGAGAAATACATTTCTGTTGTTTATGAGCAAAAATGAGAACACACCTGTAGGTAGACAAGGTGGGTTTTATTACTCACTGCAGAGAGGGAGAACATACATCATGGAGAATGATGGAGCATCTCAGTAAAAAGATATTAGAAAGAATGTATTATAGGATTGGGGCTTCGGTTAGGTAATTTAGGGGAGGCTCTAAGGAGGTGGGGTTTGTTCCAGATCAGAGGCTGTAAGAAAGCAGGAGCAATTCTATGACTGGTCATCAATAAATCTTATCTATAGAGAGGAGAGATTAGATGGAGGGTAGAGTTGTAATTGGCTAATAAGTAGCAATCAGTCATCTTGGCCAAGTAAGGAGATATTTGGCATTTTGCAGGTAACACAATGCCTTTGTTGCTGTCTGTGCTTAGACAAAATTATGAAGGGACATTATTTGATCTCATTTTATTATGGTCTTAAGAGTAACCTTGCCTGAAGTTGATGTTCTGAGATGATTCATGTCTAACAGGAGAATAACATGGCCTCGCTGTGAGTATAAGTCAAGTTTTTAGATGTCAGCGGCTGTCATTTTTGTTTTCTTCTCAATTCAAAATGCAACAATATTAGACACACGCTTTTCTATATGTAATGCTGTGTTTTGAAATCAAGAACAAAAAACAATATGGAAATGGTACTTTAATATAAAGGGAGCAAAATACTTTTGTTTCTGTTAATGGTCCATGCTGGGAAAATTCTGTACTTCTTTTTGGCTGATGTAAGAAAGTTAGACTAGGAATACCCCAATAATAGCAGGAAAATACTTCCTCAGAAACGATGTAGTCTCAGACTGGCCACATCTTCCTTCATCCTAAGACAAAAGATAGAAAAGGAATTTCTACTTTATGTTTTATTCATTCACATTTATTTTTTGGCAATCAAATCCCAGCTATCATTCTTATTTTTCTTTTAAATGTGGTGCTTACTTTTTTTTTTTTAATATTTATTTATTTATTTGCCCCGGATCTTAGTTGCAGCAGGCGTGCTTCCTTAGTTGCAGCTCACGGGCTCTTTAGCTGGGCTCACCTGCTCCTTAGTTGTGGCTTGCTGGCTGCTTAGCTGTGGCATGCGAACTCTTAGTTGTGGCATGCATGTGGGATCTAGTTCCCTGACCAGGGATCGAACCCAGGCACCCTGCACTGGGAGTGCAGAGTCTTAACCACTGTGCCACCAGGGAAGTCCCTGGTGTTTACTTTTAAAAAGACCTTTGTCCTTGGTCTCTCCCTTTCTATCTATTCTTGTTTATATATTTAACAACTGGTTACAAAAGACCATGATAATGATAATAACTTGTTAAGCAATGTACAGGAAATGGTATTATAAGTAAAGATGAGCTTCAGTTGATGTGTTTCAGTTCTAGAAATATTTTAATGCCACGTGGCCAGTTACAAACTGAAAATAAACCATGAAGACATAGGGGTAGGAATAATAAAAGCTGCAGTTAGATTCTGGATTAAAAGTTGGAAAATACAGGGAAAAGTCTAGGAGACACTTAATGAAGTCATTTTAGTAAGTGTCATTTCTGAAAAAAAAAAGTAAATAATGCTTGGATGATAAAGAGAATAGATGTTCAGCTACTGCCCCAAAATAAGCACAAAAATCTCTCTCACAGGCAACACTCCTAATATATGTGATTTTTAACTTAGACAGGATTTTCTTATTTCATTTACATTGCAAAAACAATTTTCTTCATTCAGAAAAACTGTTTAAACACTCATATTCTAAAATCTTGTTCATGTGAGAGATCTCAAGGGTGAGGATTACCTACAAGCTTTCTCATTGCTTTGTTTTCCTTCTTTTGTGCCTGGCGATAGTAATTTCCTGATTGTTTTTTCCCCTTCTCTTCTGGAGTATATTTAATTCAGATTTGTTTCCACAATAATAATTTATAATCTATTATAAACCTGTCTTGAATTAATATGCATACATGCAGCTCAACAATAATCTGCTTTATGATATACCCGAGATGAAAAGGAAAATAAACAGCATTTGACTGTTGCTGCCCTTCCACATGTCCTGACAGAGAGGTTCTAGTGTGAAAATAGAGGAAGCTGGCTAATGAGGGAAGAGAAAGCTAGGCTAGTGGTTTGGTTCTACGGCTCTCAAGATGCTTGTCAGTGGAAGGTAAGAGTGAAGACACTATAGCTGGGGTTCTCAAACTTCATTGTGCATCAAAATGACCAGAGGGTGTGTTAAAACATCAGTTGCTGAGCCTTACACCCAAAAGTTTCTGTTTCCTTAGGTCTCAGGTAGGGCTGGAGAAATTGCAATTCCAGTGAATTCCCAGGTGATGCTGATACTGCTGACACAGGAACCACATTTTATTATATTTTAAAAATTTGTTTTATTGAAGTATAGTTGATTTACAATGTGTTAATTTCTTCTGTGCAACGAAGTGATTCAGTTTTATATATATATATGGATATATACATATACATATATATATATATTCTTTTTCATATTCTTTTCCATTATGGTTTATCACAGGATACTGAATATAGTTACCCTGTGCTATACAGTACGACCTTGTTGTTTATCCATTCTATATAAAACAGCGGTTTGGATCTGCTAATCCCAAACTCCCAATCCATCCCTCCCTTATCCTCCGTACCCCTTGGGAACCATAAGTCTGTTCTCCATGTCCGTGAGTCTGTTTCTGTTTCACAGATAAGTTCCTTTGTGTCATATTTTAGATTCCACATATAAGTGATATCATATGGTATTTGTCTTTTTCTGACTTCCTTCACTTAGTATGATCATCTCTAGGTCCATCCATGTTACTGCAAATGGCATTATTTCATTCTTTTTTATGGCTAATATTCCATTTTATATATTATATATACCACATCTTCTTTATCCAGTCTCTGTCGATGGACATTTAGGTGGCTTCCATGTCTTGGCTATGGTGAATAGTGCTGCTATGAACATCGGGGTGCATGTATCTTTTTGAATTACAGTTCTGTCTGGATATATGCTCAGGAGTGGGATTGCTGGATCATATGGCAGTTCTATTTTTAGTTTTTTGAGCAACCTCCATACTTCTTTCCATAGCGGCTGCACCAATTTACTTTCCCACCAACAGTGTAGGAGGGAGGAACCACATTTTAGAAAACCTTGACTCTTCTTGATAAATTTCTATCTGTTGAACCCCCAGCTGTGTGGGTTATAGGTTCCTCCCTTCCCATCTAGCCTTTCAACATGCTGAGATAAGTTGGGGGTGACCTAATCTCACTTCCCCTCTTGTTGCTAGCTTCTGTTTCCTGGACCTCTTGTCTAGAGCCTGAGGCTTGGCGTCTTCTTAGGCTGGATCCTGACTAGTTTGGCAGGTTATTTGCTCATGTCCCTGACCCTTTGTTTCTGTAGTATCTTAGCCTGGACTCTGGACCCTTGAAGCATCTTCTCTTGGCCTTCCCTCCAGCCTGCCTCCCACACCCACGTGGCTTACAGTGCCTGCCAGCCTTTGTCTGTCTGCATCAGCCATTCTTGGCCTGCCATGTTCTGTTATCACCTAAGTCCCCTGTGAACCTTACCAAGGTGAACTCTGAGTGAACTCTGATTTCACTCAGTTCTATTGCTGTGATGACCGTAATGAATTAGAGTTCCCTTGGGAATTCGAAGGACACAGCACTGTGTGATTTGATTGCGTTTGAAAGCAGGAGTATGTGGTTGTTAGCTGTTGTCATCATAGCTATTGGACAATGAGAAATTGATGATATGAATAATAATTGACCAGTTATAGAAAGGCATACTTAACATTGTACATAGTCAATACATACTTAGAAATTGTGTTCGTTTTCTCTTGCTGTGCGGTAAATTACCACAAACTTAGTGTCTTCAAGTAACACCCATTTATTAGCTAACAGTTCTGTCTGTCAGGAGTCTGGAAAGCATAGCTAGTCCACTGCTGGGAGCTGCACAGAGTTGAAATCAAAGTGTCAACTGGCTGAATTCTCCTCTGGAGACTTGACCAAGGAAGAACCTGCTTCCAAGTTCATATGGGTTATTGACAGAAGTCAGTTCCTTGTGGTTATAGGACAGGGGTCCTCCTTTTGTCAGCCAGGGACCACTCTCCACTCCCAGAGGCCACTTACATTCCTCTTCACAGGCTCTCTTTTTTTTTTAACATCCTTATTGGAATATAATTGCTTTACATTGTTGTGTTAGCTTCTGCTATATAACAAAGTGAATCAGCTACCCGTATACATATATCCCCACATCCCCTCCCTCTCACCCTCCCTATCTCACCCCTCTAGGTGGTCACCAAGCACCGAGCGGATCTCCGTGTGCTATGCGGCTGCTTCCCACTAGCTATCTATTTTACATTTGGTAGCGTATGTGTGTCAATGCCACTGTCTCACTTCACCCCAGCTTACCCTTCCCCCTCCCCATGTCTTCAGGTCCACTCTGTACGTCTGCGTCTTTATTCCTGTCCTGCCCCTAGGTTCTTCAGAACTTTTTTTTTTTTTTTAGATTCCATATATATGTGTTAGCATATGGTATTTGTTTTTCTCTTTCTGACTTACTTCGCTCTGTATGACAGACTCTAGGTCCATCCACCTCGCTACAAATAACTCAATTTCGTTTCTTCTTATGGCTGAGTAATATTCCATTGTATATATGTGCCACATCTTCTTTATCCATTCATCTGTCAGTGGACACTTAGGTTGTTGCCATCTCCGGGCTATTGTAAATAGAGCTGCAGTGAACATTGTGGTACATGACTCTTTGAATTATGGTTTTCTCTGGGTATAGGCCCAGTAGTGGGACTGCTGGGTCATACGGTAATTCTATTTTTAGTTTTTGAAGGAACCTCTATACTGTTCTCCACAGTGGCTGTATCAACTTATATTCCCACCAACAGTGCAAGAGGGTTCCCTTTTCTCCACACCCTCTCCAGCATTTGTTGTTTGTAGATTTTCTGATGATGCCCATTCTAACTGGTGTGAGGTGATATACCTCATTGTAGTTTTGATTTGCATTTCTCTAATAATTGAGCAGCTTTTCACGTGCTTCTTGGCCATCTGTATGTCTTCTTTGGAGAAATGTCTATTTAGGTCTTCTGCCCATTTTTTAATTGGGTTGTTTTTTGTTGTTGAGTTGTATGAGCTATTTATATATATTGTAAATTAAGCCCTTGTCAGTTGTGTCATTTGCAAATATTTTCTCCCATTCTGTAGGTTGTCTTTTCGTTTTGTTTATGGTTTCCTTTGCTGTGCAAAAGCTTGTAAGTTTGATTAGGTCCCATTTGTTTATTTTTATTTCTATTGTCTTGGGAGACTGACCTAAGAAAGATTTTTCTTGTTTCTTGAGGTAGGATTGTATTGCTATAAACTTCCGTCTTAGAACTGCTTTTGCTGCATCCCATAGGTTTTGGGTCATCGTGTTTTCATTGTCATTTGTTTTTAGGTATTTTTTTATTTCCCCTTTGATTTCTTCAGTGATTGCTTGGGTATTTAGTAGCATATTGTTTAGCCTCCATGTGTTTGTATTTTTTACAGATTTTTTCCTGTAATTGATATCTAGTCTCATAGCGTTGTGGTCGGAAAAGATACTTGATATGATTTCAATTTTCTTAAATTTACCAAGGCTTGATTTGTGACCCAAGATATGATCTATCCTGGAGAATGTTCCATGAGCACTTAAGAAGAAAGTGTATTCTGTTGTTTTTTGGATGGAATGTCCTATAAATATCGATTAAGTCCATCTTGTTTAATGTATCATTTAAAGCTTGTGTTTCCTTATTTATTTTCATTTTGGATGATCTGTCCATTGGTGAAAGTGGTGTGTGAAAAGTCCCCTACTCTGATTGTGTTACTGTCGATTTCCCCTTTTAGCATTAGCATTTGCCTTACGTATCGAGGTGCTCCTATGTTGGGTGCATAAATATTTACAATTGTCATATCTTCTTCTTGGATTGATCCCTTTATCATTATGTAGTGTCCTTCTTTGTCTCTTGTAATAGTCTTTATTTTAAAGTCTATTTTGTCCGTTAGAGAATTGCTACTCCAACTTTCTTTTGATTTCCATTTGCATGGAATATCTTTTTCTATCCCTTCACTTTCAGTCTGTAAGTGTCCCTAGGTCTGAAGTGGGTCTCTTGTAGACAGCATATATATGGGTCTTATTTTATATCCATTTAGCCAGTCTGTGTCTTTTGGTTGGAGCATTTAATCCATTTACTTTTAAGGTAATTATCGATATGTATGGTCCTATTACCATTTTCTTAATTGTTTTGGGTTTATTATTGTAGGTCTTTTCCTTCTCTTGTGTTTCCTGCCTGTAGAAGTTCCTTTAGCATTTGTTGTAAAGCTGGTTTGGTGGTGCTGAATTCTCTTAACTTTTGCTTGTCTGTAAAGGTTTTAATTTCTCCATGCTGGGTAGAGTAATCTTGGTTGTAGTTTCTTCCCTTTCATCACTTTAAATATGTCCTGCCACTCCCTTCTGGCTTGCAGAGTTTCTGCTGAAAGGTCAGCTGTTAACCTTAGGGAGATTCCCTTGTATGTTAGTTGTTGTTTTTCCCTTGCTGCTTTTAATATTTGTTCTTTGTACTTAATTTTTGATAGTTTGATTAATATGTGTCTTGGCGTGTTTCTCCTTGGATTTATCCTGTATGGGACTCTCTATGCTTCCTGGACTTGATTAACTATTTCCTTTCCCATATTAGGAAAGTTTTCAACTATAATCTCTTCAAATATTTTCTCACTCCGTTTCTTTTTCTCTTCTTCTTCTTGGACCCTTATAATTCGAATGTTGGTGTGTTTAATGTTGTCCCAGAGGTCTCTGAGACTGTCCTCAATTCTTTTCATTCTTTTTTCTTTATTCTGCTCTGCGGTAGTTATTTCCACTATTTTATCTTCCAGGTCACTCATCCGATCTTCTGCCTCAGTTATTCTGCTATTGATCCCTTCTAGAGAATTTTTGATTTCATCTATTGTGTTGTTCATCACTGTTTGTTTGCTTTTTAGTTCTTCTAGTTCCTTGTTAAACGTTTCTTGTATTTTCTTCATTCTATTTCCAAGATTTTGGATCATCTTTACTCTCATTACTCTGAACTCTTTTTCAGGTAGACTGCCTATTTCCTCTTCATTTGTTTCGTCTGGTGGGTTTTTACCTTGCTCCTTCACCTGCTGTGTGTTTCTCTGTCTTCTCATCTTGCATAACTTACTGTGTTTGGGGTCTCCTTTTCGCAGGCTGCAGGTTCGTAGTTCCCGTTGTTTTTGGTGTCTGCTCCCAGTGGGTAAGTTTGGTTCAGTGGGTTGTGTAGGCTTCCTGGTGGAGGGGAGTGGTGCCTGTGTTCTGGTGGATGAGGCTGGATCTTGTCTTTCTGGTGGGCAGGACTGTGCCCGGTGGTGTGTTTTGGGGTATCTGTGACCTTATTATGATTTTAGGCAGCCTCTCTGTTAATGGGTGGTGTTGTGTTCCTGTCTTGCTAGTTGTTTGGCATAGGGTGTCCAGGACTGTAGCTTGCTGGTCGTTGAGTGGAGCTGAGTCTTAGTGTTGAGATGGAGATCTCTGGGAGATTTTCACCGTTTGATATTACATGGAGCTGGGAGGTCTCTGGTGGACCAATGTCTTGAACTCAGCTCTCCCACCTCAGAGTCACAGGCCTCACACCCAGCCAGAGCACCAAGACCCTGTCAGCCACACGGCTTTTGGGAGGTCTGAGGTCTTCTGCCAGCATTCAGTAGGTGTTCTGTAGGAGTTGTTCAACATGTAGATGTATTTCTGATGTATTTGTGGAGAGGAAGGTGATCTCCACATCTTACTCCTCCACCATCTTGAAGGTCTCCCTTCACCGGCTCCCTTCAAGCGTTGCAGCAGCAGAATTTTTCAAGGCCAACAGGAGACTCTCCAGTCATCCATTGAATCCTGTCATGCTCTGAGTCTCTCTGACTTCTGTTTCTTTCATCCAGAGGAAACTCTCTGCTTTTGCGCAGCTCATGTAATTACATGATTAGGCCCAGCTGAGTAAACTCCCTTTTGACATTTAACATAACATAATCATGGGAATGATATCTCATCACATCCACACTGAAAGGGGAGAGAATTTGGTTATATATATAAGATTGAAAGACATTGGGGTAGGATTCTGACTACTGCAATCTACCCTGTCACCCTCAGTGGTCCACATGTATTCCACATGCAAGATACATGAACCTCCTCCAAAGGTTCCTAAGGGCCTTCCTTATCCCTTTTCAGCATCAGTTCAGAGTCCAAAAGCTCATCTAAATATCATCAGCTCAAAAGCCCAAAATACCATCATCTAAATCAGGTGCTGATGAGGCTCCTGGGAGTAATTCATTTGGAGCACAATTCCTCTCTATCTGTGGGCCTGTAGAACTACAGAGACAAGTTGTTTGTCCCCACACTCCCAACAAACAATGGTGGGACAGGCATGGTAACTGTTATAGGCATTTCACTCAAAAAGCATGTAAATGGAAGGCACAAAGGAGTTATCAGTTCAAAGCAGTTTGGACATCCAGCTGGACCAGCTCATTAGGTTTGATAGCCTGAGAATAATTCTGCTTGACTCTGCTTTACTCTCTTGGCTCTTGGTTCTGGCCTCTGAGGGTCATTGAGTATCATTCTTAGACTAATGCTACTGTAAGAATGATTTGATTTTTTGTGTAGATTTCATTTCAAGTATCTTGAGGAATTCATGGCTGATACATGAGGATACATGATATATTAGTAAGCATAACCCAAATATTTATTTTATTTTATTTATTTATTTTTGGCTGTACTGGGTCTTTGTTGCTGCATGCAGGCTTCCTCTAGTTGTGGCAAGCAGGGGCTACTCTTCGTTGCAGTGTGTGGGCTTCTCACTACGGTGGCTTCTTTTATTGCGAAGCACAGGCTCTAGGCGTGCGGGCTTTGGTAGATGTGGCACGTGGGCTCAGTAGTTGTGGCTCGCGGGCTCTAGAGCGCAGGCTCAGTAGTTGTGCCTCATGGGCTTAGTTGCTCTATGGCAGGTGGGATCTTCCCAGACCAGGGGAAGGTCTTCTTAGTGTTGAGACCTCAACACTCGACCCCATGTCCCCTGCATTGGCAGGTGGATTCTTAACCACTGCGCCACCAGGTAAGTCCCCAAATCTTTATGAAGAGAATAAAATGGCACCCCAATTTTTAAGCACAATGATATTAACCACCCTATGGTAGATTATGAGTCATTTCCCAAGCAGTGAGCTCATACTCATAAGATGATGACTTCTAGGAGTAAGGATCATCTATTAGGAATGGTCATCTGATAGACGATTATCTCAGTGATGAAATATGAGGAAATCAAAGAACTGAGAAAAAAAGTTTACAATAAATGCTTGAAACAAAGCTTACTAGCATTTCCTTAAGCCAAGTTTTCTCTAAAATAGTCAAATGTCATCAATAAGAAAAAGCCAACCAAATGTCATGTATTTGGGTAGTCAAATTGTTAATATAAAATAAGAGCTCCCTAAGACCTAATATAGACCCAGTGTCCAGCACATGGATGACTCTTTGGGATTATTTTGGCAGTGGCATTGAAATCATACAACCTCAGAGACCTCTTCCACACAAGGCTGTCCTGAGTGTGACCCTTAGAAAAAGTCATGAGAAGGCTGATATGGGCAAGAGAGAGAAAAGATCTTTAGTCTAATGGTTTGTAGCAGACAGAGGCAAGGTGAGGAAGAAGTTATAGTGATAATGTAGACAGTTTCATTCTTCACATGTTAAAACAATGGTCCAAGCCCACTGTGAGCACAGAATGTTCTTTGAGGCGTTTTTCAAGTTGCAGTTGTAGATTTGGGCCAATACAGTCATCATTTCTTGTCTAGTCTCTCCTGTGAACAAGGGCAAGTATTAACAGTGGGTTATTGTTATAATTACTACAGTGAGAGGGTTGTGTGAAAACTCAGTTTGTAGTGGGAGAATCAGACACCCTTAGCAAGCAAAGATAGAACAAGAACTCTGGGTTCTGGCCTACTAGATAATCTAATGGACACCATTTATTGAGTGCCTCCTGTGTGTAAAACACCGTGTTATGTGTTTTATAAATGTTGTCTCATTTAGTTCTCAAAGCAATCCTTAGGCAGTAGGAACTTTGACCCCATTTTATAGTTGTAGAAACTGGGGCTCTGAGAGAGGTTGCTCTTTGCCCAAGGACACACAATTAGTCAGTGATCGTTGCTTCCGTAGCACTCTGCATACTTTTCTCACAGCTTGCCCATTAAATTGAAATTACCTGTTTGAGTGTCTGTTGCCCACACCAGACTATAAAGTCACAAGGAGAGGGATTCAATCTTATTTCGAACCTAGTGCATGCAATACATGTGTGTTGAACTGAATCAGTGGCCTCTAAAACCTGTGCTTGTATCTGGCATGATGTGCTAACTTCCTAAGCTTAGTAGCCATGAAACATTATAAAAATGTGGCAGGGACATTATTAGGGCCTGGAGACAGAGGGCGTGCAGAGTTTTAGCATTAGAAGACCTTCTAGAAAGGACCTATGTCCTCTTCAAAAGAATTCATTCTCAAAATTCTTCATTCATGCAAATTCTTTTTGATAAGAAACTAACTCCATGGATACCACATAGAAAATTGTTGTAGAAATTCTCTTCTGCTAATTTCCTCCCCCGTGCCCCCTCCCAGAGCACAAAGAATAACAACAGAAATTGGACAAATAGTTTTTTGCATGTTTTCTGTGTTCCTGTCACTGCTGCTCTGCACAGATTTGGTGAATAGGTAACAAAGCACAGAAAAGGTCAAGTACCTCTACCATGATGTCTGCCATCTGGCCCCTAGGCCCTTCTTACCTTGTGGGTGAAGTGACCTAGGCAAAAAATGTTCTGGATGTACACTGACCACCAACCAAGGCCAGACATCTAGGCCCTATGCTAGCGTGGACACTCCATGGAGGCCTATCAAAAGGGGCAAGTTTCAGAGAGTGGAATTTCCTGGGTGTGGTATTTACTCAAAGAAGCCGGAAACAGCAGAAGGAAAGGGGTAGGTGCAAACCATAATTCATATGAGCCAGCCACAGGTGTTCCAGTGGGACGTGGTCACATGTCAGATCTGCAGGGCAAATCAGTCTACAAATGGGCAGTAAATCCAGAAGCAGGAGTCCTGGAGGAGCCAGGAGCGGTGAGAAGGTGGATGCGAAGCAATTAAGGAATGCAAACCATGAACAGGACCCGGGTGGAGGCCTGCTCTCATGGGTGTTTCCCCAGTGGTGGAGGGACAGGCCTGCTAGCTAAAGGCTGTGGGACAGGTCCCAGAGAGGCAGAGTCCTTATAGGAGCAGAAGCTTATATAAGCAGAAGCTCAGCTCCAGGACCCAGAGACCCGGGGGGCCAGGAGGGCGGCAACTTGGAAAGCAAACACCCATTACTGAGGAAGCACATGGCAGAGGCATGTAGCACCATTATTCAGAACTTGAGTTCTGGAGTCAGATTGTCTGGATACCAATTCCACCTGCTGCTGACTGACCATGTGATTTTGCTTGAGTTACTGAACCTCTCAATCCCTCTGTTTCTCCATCTGTGTAATAGTACTTACTGTGTTTGTTATAAAAATTCAATAAAGCAACAATCCTAAAGCTTTATTGCACAGCCCCTTACACACAGACGCACTAAATAAATGCTTAGTGTATTGTCAGTAGCAGCAAATTATAGTACTAATTATCAACAGAGGAAACAGGAACAAATTGGAAACCCATGGTCAGCACTTGAACCCTCAGTGCTAGCTTTCAAGGGCCGTGCTTTGCATAAGATGCTCCAGATGCCTGGAACCCCTTCTCCCTGCTCTACAACTGGCTACAGCTTCCATCACCTTCAGGTCTCAGCTCACATATACCTACCCCCAGGTCAGAGGCTCCTGTTTTTCTGATGAGTAGACTAAGAACATTTGGATTTGTCTGCTCTGTATCTGGTTTGGTCTGGGAACTAGGACAGAGTCTTCCTGCCCAAGGCCAACTTGGTACTGGCATAGACTTACACTCAGAGATAAATTACATTATTGTAACTAAGGGACCGAGGCTGGTAATTTTATGAAAAAACACACTGTGGATGTTATTGTGTGTTGTGAGTTCAGCTGAGGCAGAACTCTAACAGGTAGGGCTCTTCTGAGCAGGAAAAATATGGGGTTCTAGCACTGAAACCTACTGAATAGATGCACTGGACTAGAGTTTGGATGTGCACTTGTTGTTTTTGAGAGGGAGGTAGAACATAGACGAATTGCTGTTTTTACTCACTGATCCAGGAGGCAGACCTTGAAATCTAAGCAAAAGCTTTGTTCTCAGGATAGCTTCTTGGCTATGGAGCCAGTGACTTAACCAGACAGTTTTCAGCGTCGTGTCCAGCTTGCTCTCAGTAAAAGTGGAAGTTGATTTTCACTTGGCACCCTTTAGGCTAGCAGAAGCTGGACCTGGCTCTGCCCCATTTGTTTAGGTTCGCATTCTACCTGAGGAAAGTTCAAATTATTTTATGTGGCTTCCTCAGATGCTCCATGACCTGACTCCTCAATAACTCCTTGCCTTCATGTCTCACGAGTCCCTGTTGCAGGTTGGTTCCCAGCCCTGTGGAACTTCTTTCAGCTCTTCGGCAGCCAGGCTCTCTCTTGCCTCTGAGTGTTTCCGCTCTGCCTGAACTTTTCTTCGTTACCACTTCTTCATCTGTGAAAACTCCACCTCACCCTGCAGACTTCTGCTTAATCATCACTGCCTCTGGTAGGCCCCCTTCCACTGCAGCTTGTCCCCCCAGCCCAAATTAGGTGTTTCCAGGGCTCCAGGAGGACACATGAGACATGACCTTGCTCCCAGGCTCATTACTGGGCATAGCACAGAGTCACCAAAAAATAGGTGTTGAAAGAATGAGTGACTGGGGCTTCCCTGGTGGCGCAGTGGTTAAGAATCTGCCTGCCAATGTGGGCGACACTGGTACGATCCCAGGTCCGGGAAGATCCCACCTGCCACAGAGCAATTAAGCCCATGCGCCACAACTACTGAGCCTGCACTCTAGAGCCCGTGATCCACAACTACTGAAGCCCGAGTGCCACAACTACTGAAGCCCGCACACCTAGAGCCCATGCTCCGCAACAAGAGAAGCCACCGCAATGAGAAGCCCGCACACCGCAACAAAGAGTAGCCCCTGCTCGCCGCAACTAGAGAAAGCCTGCATGCAACAACAAAGACCCAACGCAGCCAAAAATAAATAAAAACAAATAAATTTAAAAAAAAAAGAATGAGTATCAGTGAATGAATGGATGGACAAAATATGCCTGTCCTCCGCAAATGGCCAACAGAGGGCTGTTTTGAATAGGGACCTAGAAGGTGAGGGATGCTTTTGGTGTTCTTGGATTGGGTATGGTAGAATAAAGAATTGAAACCTGTCCCAAGGCATGGGAAAACACTTAAGTAAAATGATAAAATAAATAAATATAAATATAATAAATAAATATAAAATAAATAAAATAAATCGCGGTAAACTGATTGATGGTACTGAGCCTCAATAGGAAGGATGCGCAGCAGTACTCAGCTTCAAGGACACATCTGCCAGCCTTCTCCTGAGGATTGCATCTATATTTCTTAAGGGGAGAACCTTATGTCTGTAACACAGATCTCCCACCAATGTGGGTCTTCAGACAGTTTCTCAGGGGTGCTCCACAAGAGTACTGAACTTACAAAACTGATGCTAAAGGCCTTATCCCCTTCTGACTAGGAATCATAACTCAAGATTGGATTGTAAGTATGGTGGGCTACTCTGGCCTTACGGGGCAGGAAGAGAGACTGAGACTTAGCATGAGACCTACCTACTAGTGTGGGACTGGCTTTGAAGAACCAATTTAGCTGTGGAGAATAATGCCAGTAGAGGAACCAGACAGGAGCCACTATTACCAAGGAATATCTTGGCCTCAGCCACAACTGGGGCAGCAACTTGCAAGGGGGTTTCCAATCAGAAGTATTGAAAGGTTGAAGGTGTGTTGAGTGGCTTTAACAAGAAAGAGTCAAAGTGACAGGGTCCTCACCATCAGGGTTGAGTTCAGGGCGGGGGCAGGCCCCAAACATGGTGGGCCTGCCAGTTGGTGGCAGGAAAAAGAAGACAGAAACAGGTAGGATTGGGGACAGGGAAAGTGACTCTGCTGTGGCACTGGCCTCTTCAGAGAGGGTCGGCAGTAGAACACACTGGGCCCACGTAGAAAGGAGCTAAAGGTGGAGTGGGAGGCACAGAATCAGCAGACAGTCACTAGCTGCACAGGAAGTCAGAAGAAAAATAAATGAGGTGGAGCTGAACCTAGAGCAGAATCACCTTCCAGAATTCTACACTAGGACATAGTGGATTCCACTGGGAGGGCTGATGGCATGAAGTTCCTAGGACTGTAAATACCAGGGAGGTGTTGAAGGAGCTCTGGAATTTGGGATCAACACCTTGGCAGAGGCAGAATCATCAGTAATGATTTATCCCCACCGATGGAGCAAAAAGGTCCTTTAAGCTGAGCATCCAAGGAGGTGGCTGGGAGCTCCTGAGTGGGGAAGGTGGGCATGAAAGAAGGCAGCTTTGAAGTAAGAGTCTGGAACTGATGCAGGTTGTGAAGACACCAAAGGAGTGAGGGTTGTGAAAGCAAAATTCATTTCCTGGGCTCTGTGAGAAGTAAGGCACCAGAAGATCATTTGGGTGTTTAGGGCCTGGCCAACAGGGACTTTGGAGTGGTGTCTGAGGCACGGTTGCCAGGGCTGGGAGAGAGGGCAGGAGTGCCCTAGACTCAGGTTGTGTGGCAACAGGGGACCTAGATGGACTACTGGGTTAGAAGCCATCTGATTCCTCCCTCTCCAATAAAGTGTGGCTCCTAAGACTTGGGTGGGGTCTCACATGCTTGAAACTGACAAGAACCTGGCCTGTCTGATACCAGTCTGGGTGGTGACAGAGAACTCAACAATGGGGTTCTTCACTTAGGGTGGGGCTCATTGGGCTGTAAACCAGGTTGGAAAATTCCCCAATAAGCCATTCTCGAAACACTGCTGGGGTAATCCATCAGCCATAAAGCCATATCCTTACGCCTGGGCTAAAGAATTCTATAGCAGTTTTGGGTTTTCTGCTCAATGGGTCCTACTGAAAATACACTGCTGTAATTGGAGGAAACATGGCTGAGACCCACACCTGTGATGTTACCTTCTCTTTATTGTATCTTTTTATTTATTTTTTCTGAATTTTCTGGTTAAGAAAAGATTCCTTTTTATTTTTATTTTTCTTATTAGTTATCTATTTTATACATATTAGTGTATACATGTCAATCCCAATCTCCCAGTTCATCCCACCACCACCACCTACCACACACACTTTCCCCCCTTGGTGTCCATACGTTTGTTCTCTACATCTGTGTCTGTGTTTCTGCCTTGCAAACCGATTCATCTGTACCATTTTTCTAGATTCCACATACATGCATTAATATACGATATTGGTTTTTCTCTTTCTGACTTACTTCACATTGCATGACAGTCTCTTTGTTCATCCATGTCTCTACAAATGACCCAATTTCATTCCTTTTTGTGGCCGAGTAATATTCCATTGTATATATATACCACATCTTCTTTATCCATTCGTCTGCCAGTGGGCATTTAGGTTGCTTCCCTGACCTGACTATTGTAAATAGTGCTGCAATGAACATTGGGGTGCATGTGTCTTTTTGAATTATGTTTTTTTCTGGGTATATGCCCAGTAGTGGGATTGCTGGGTCATATGGTAATTCTATTTTTAGTTTTTTAAGGAACCTCCATAATGTTCTCCATAGGAACTGTATCAGTTTACATTCCCACCAACAGTGCAAGAGGGTTCCCTTTTCTCCACACCCTCTCCAGCATTTGTAGACTTTCTGATGATGCCCATTCTAACTGGTGTGAGGTGATACCTCATTGTAGTTTTGATTTGCATTTCTCTAGTAATTAGGGATGTTGAGCAGCTTTTCATGTGCCTCTTGGCCATCTGTATGTCTTCTATGGAGATACGTCTATTTAGGTCTTCTGCCCAGTTTTTCATTGGGTTGTTTGTTTTTTTGATATTGAGCTGCATGAGCTGTTTATATATTTTGGAGATTAATACTTTGTCCGTTGATTCGTTTGCAAATATTTTCTCCCATTCTGAGGGTTGTCTTTTCGTCTTGTTGATAGTTTGCTTTGTTGTGCAAAAGCTTTTAAGTTTCATTAGGTCCCATTTTTGTTTTTATTTCCATTACTCTAGGAGGTTGGTCAAAAAAGATCTCGCTGTGATTTACATCAAAGAGTATTCTTCGTATGTTTTCCTCTAAGAGTTTTATAGCGTCTGGTCTTACACTTAGGTCTTTAATTCATTTTGAGTTTATTTTTGTGTATGGTGTTAGGGAGTGTTCTAATTTCATTCTTTTTTTTTTTGCGGTACGCGGAAGTCTCACTGCTGTGGCCTCTCCCGTTGCAGAGCACAGGCTCCGGACGCACAGGCTCAGCGGCCATGGCTCACGGGCCCAGCCACTCCACAGCATGTGGGATCTTCCTGGACCGGGGCATGAACCCGTGTCCCCTGCATCGGCAGGCGGACTCTCAACCACTGCGCCACCAGGGAGGCCCCTAATTTCATTCTTTTACATGTAGCTGTCCAGTTTTCCCAGCACCATTTATTGAAGAGACTGTCTTTTCTCCATTGTATATCCTTGCCTCCTTTGTCATGGATTAGTTGATGTTAGGTGAGTGGGTTTATCTCTGGGCTTTCTATCCTTTTCCATTGATCTATATTTCTGTTTTTGTGCCAGTACCATACTGTCTTGATTACTGAAACTTTGTAGTATAGACTGAAGTAAGGGAGCCTGATTCCTCCAGCTCTGTTTTTTTCCCTCAAGATTGCTTTGGCTGTTCCAGGTCTTTTCTGTTTCCTTACAAATTTTAAGACTTTTTGTTCTAGTTCTGTAAAAAATGCCATTGGTAATTTGATAGGGATTGCATTGAATCTGTGGATTGCTTTGGGTAGTAGAGTCATTTTCACAACATTTATTCTTCCAATCCAAGAACATGGTATATCTCTCCATCTGTTTGTGTCATCTTTGATTTCTTTCATCAGTGTCTTATAGTTTTCTGAGTACAGGTCTTTTACCTCCTTAGGTACGTTTATTCCTAGGTATTTTATTCTATTTTTTGCAATGGTGAATGAGATTGTTTCCTTAATTTCTCTTTCTGATCTTTTGTTCTTAGTGTATAGGAATGCAACAGATTTCTGTGAATTAATTTTGTATCCTACAACTTTACAAAATTCACTGATTAGCTCTAGTAGTTTTCTGGTGACATCATTAGGATTTTCTATGTATAGTGTATTATGTCATCTGCAAATAGTGACAGTTTTACTTCTTTTCCGATTTGGATTCCTTTTATTTCTTTTTCTTCTCTGATTGCCATGGCTAGGACTTCCAAAACTATGTTGAATAATAGTGGCGAGAGTGGACATCCTTGTCTGTTCCTGATCTTAGAGGAAGTGCTTTCAGTTTTTCACCATTGAGAATGATGTTTGCTGTGGGTTTGTCATATATGGCCTTTATTATGTTGAGGTAGGTTCCCTCTTTGCCCACTTTCTGGAGAATTTTTATCATAAATGGGTGTTGAATTTTGTCAGAAGCTTTTTCTGCATCTATTGAGATGATCATATTGTTCTTATTCTTCAATTTGCTAATATGGTGTATCATATTGATTGATTTGTGTATATTGAAGAATTCTTGCATCCCTGGGATAAATCCCACTTGATCATGGTGTATGATCCTTTTAATGTACTGTTGGATTCTGTTTGCTAGCATTTTGTTGAGGATTTTTGCGTCTATATTCATCAGTGATATTGGCCTTTAATTTTCTTTTTTTGTAGTATCTTTGTCTGGTTTTGGTGTCAGGGTGATGGTGGCCTCATAGAATGAGTTTGGGAGTGTTTCTTCCTCTGCAATTTTTTGGAAGAGTTTGACAAGGATGGGTGTTAGCTCTTCTCTAAATGTTTGATAGAATTCACCTGTGAAGCCATCTGGTCCTGGATTTTTGTTGGAAGATTTTTAATCACAGTTTCAATTTCATTACTTGTGATTGGTCTGTTCATATTTTCTGTTTCTTCCTGGTTCAGTCTTGGAACACGATACCTTTCTAAGAATTTGTCCTTTTCTTCCAGGTTGTCCATTTTATTGGAATAGAGTTGCTTGTAGTAGTCTTTTATGATGTTTTGTATTTCTACAGTGTCCTTTGTAACTTCTCCCTTTTCATTTCTAATTTTATTGATTTGAGGCCTCTCCCTCTTTTTCTTGATGAGTTGGGCTAATGGTTTATCAGTTTTGTTTTTCTTCTCAAAGAACCAGCTTTTAGTTTCATTGATCTTCGCTGTTGTTTTCTTTGTCTCTATTTCATTTATTTCTGCTCTGATCTTTATGATTTCTTTCCTTTTACTAACTTTGAGTTTTGTTTGTTCTTCTTTCTCTAGTTTATTTAGGTGTAAGGTTAGATTGTTTATTTGAGATTTTTCTTGTTTCTTGAGGTAGGATTGTATTGCTATAAACTTCCCTCTTAGAACTGCTTTTGCTGCCTCCCATGGGCTTTAAATTGTCGTGTTTGTCATTTGTCTTTAGGTATTTTTTGATTTCCTCTTTAACTTCTTCAGTGATCTCTTAGTTATTTAGTAACATATTGTTTAGCCTCCATGTGTTTGTGTTTCATTATTTTCCCTGTAATTTATTTCTAATCTCCTAGTGTTGTGGTTGGAAGAGATGCTTGATATGATTTCAATTTCCTTAAATTTACCAAGGCTTGATTTGTGACCTAGGATGTGATCTATCCTGCAGAATATTTTGTGTGCACTTGAGAAGAAAGAAAGGGTAATCTGCTGTTTTCAGATGGAATGTCCTATAAATATCAATTAAATCTATCTGGTCTATGGTGTCATTTAAAGCTTGTGTTTCCTTATTAATTTTCTGTCTGGATGATCTGTCCATTGGTGTAAGTGAGGTGTTAAAGTCCCCCACTATTATTGTGTTACTATCGATTTCCTCTTTTATAGCTGTTAGCATTTGCCTTATGTATTAAGGTGCTCCTATGTTGGGTGCATATATATTTATAATTGTTATATCTTCTTGGATTGATCCCTTGATCATTATGTAGTGTCCTTCCTTGTCTCTTGTAGCATTCCTTATTTATTTATTTATTTTTGCGGTACGCAGGCCTCTCACTGTTGTGGTCTCTCCCGCCGCGGAGCACAGGCTCCAGACACGGAGGCTCAGCGGCCATGGCTCACGGGCCCAGCTTATCCGCGGCATGTGGGATCTTCCCAGACCGGGGCACGAACCCATGTCCCCTGCATCGCCAGGCGGACTCTCAACCACTGCGCCACCAGGGAAGCCCTACATTCCTTATTTTAAAATCTATTTTATCTCATATGAGTATTGCTACTCCAGTTTTCTTTTAATTTCCGTTTGCATGGAATATCTTTTTCCATCCCCTCACTTTCAGTCTGTATGTGTCCCTAGGTCTGAAGTGGGTCTCTTGTAGACAACGTATATACGGGTCTTGTTTTTGTATCTATTCAGCCAGCCTGTGTCTTTTGGATGGAGCATTTAATCCATTCACATTTAAGGTAATTATTGATATGTATGTTCCTATTACCATTTTCTTAATTATTTTGTGTTTGTTTTTGTAGGTCCTTTTCTTCTCTTCTGTTTCTGACTTAAATAAGCTCCTTTAGCATTTGTTGTAGAGCTGGTTTGGTGGTGCTGAATTCTCTTAGTTTTTGCTTGTTTGTAAACATTTTGATTTCTCTGTCAAATCTAAATGAGATACTTGCCTGGTAGAGTAATCTTGGTTGTAGGTTCTACCCTTTCATCACTTTAAATATATCGTGCCACTCCCTTCTGGCTTGTAGAGTTTCTGTTGAGAAATCGGCTGTTAACCTTATGGGAGTTCCCTTGTATGTTATTTGTCATTCATCCCTTGTTGCTTTTAATAGTTTTTCTTTGTCTTTAATTTTTGGCAATTTGATTACTATGTGCCTCAGCGTGTTTCTTCTTGGGTTTATCCTGCCTGGGAGTCTCTGCACTTCCTGGACTTGGGTGGCTACTTCCTTTCCCATGTTAGGGAAGTTTTCAACTATAATCTCTTCAAATATTTTCTCAGGTCCTTTCTCTCTGTCTTCTCCTTCTGGGACCCCTATAACGTGAATGTTGTTGCGTTTAATGTTGTCCCAGAGGTCTCTTAGGCTGTTTTCATTTCTTTTCGTTCTTTTTTCTTTATTCTGTTCCATGGTAGTGAATTCCACCATTCTGTCTTCCAGGTCACTTATCCATTCTTCTGCCTCAGTTATTCTGCTATTGATTCCTTCTAGTGTATTTTTCATTTCAGTTATTGTATTGAACAAAAGAACTGTTTGTTCTTTAATTCTTCTGGGCCTTTGTTAAACATTTCTTGCATCTTCTTGATCTTTGCCTCCATTTTTTTTCTGAGGTCCTGGATCATCTTCACTATCATTCTGAATTCTTTTTCTGGAAGGTTGCCTATCTCCACTTCATTTAGTTGATTTTCTAGGGTTTTATCTTGTTCCTTCATCTGGTACATAGTCCTCTGCCTTTTTTATTTTGTCTATTTTTCTGTGAATGTGATTTTCGTTCCACAGGCTGCAGGATTGTAGTTCTTCTTGCTTCTGCTCTTTGCCTTTTAGTGGATGAGGCTATCTAAGAGTCTGTGCAAGCTTCCTGATAGGAGGGACTGGTGGTGGGTAGAGCTGGGTGTTGCTCTGGTGTGCAGAGCTCAGTAAAACTTCAATCTGCTTTTCTGCTGATGGGTGGGGCTGGGTTCCCTCCCTGTTTTTTTTTTTTTTGGCCTGAGGCGACCCAGCACTGGAGGCTACAGGCTCTTTGGTGGGGCTAATGTTTGGACTCCGGGAGGGCTCCTGCCAAGGAGTACTTCCCAAAACTTCTGCTGCCAGTGTCCTTGTCCCTGAGGTGAGCCACAGCTCCTCCCCTGCCTCTGCAGGAGACCCTCCAACACTACCAGGTACATCTGGTTCAGTCTCCTGTGGGGTCACTGCACCTTTCCCCTCGGTCCTGATCCACACACTACCTTGTGTGTGCCCTCCAAGAGTGGAGTGTTTGTTACCATCAGTCCTGTCTAAGTCCTGCAATCAAATCCCACTAGCCTTCAAAGTCTGATTCTCTGGGAATTCCTTTTCCCGTTGCTGGACCTCCAGTTTGGGGAGCCTGACACGGGGCTCAGAACCTTCACTCCAGTGGGTGGACTTCTGTGGTATAATTGTTCTCCAGTTTGTGAGTCACCCACCCAGCGCTTATGGGATTTGATTTTATTGTGATTGCACAACTCCTACTGTCTCATTGTGTCTTCTCCTTTGTCTTTGGATATGGGATATCTTTTTTGGTGAGTTCCCATGTCTTCCTGTCTATGATTGTTCAGCAGTTAGTTGTGATTCCGGTGCTGTCACAAGAGGGAGCGAGCACACGTCCTTCTACTCTGCCATGTTGAACCAATCTCCCTCACCTTCTCTTTAGAAAGTTGGATGACAGGGACTTATAAGACTGGTTCTCAAGCTTTATGGGCATAAAATGATTTCTAGGATTTGTTTAAAATGCAGACTCTTGTGCTTCACATTAAAACTTAGTGAATCTGAATTTCTGAGAGTGTGTCCCAGAAATCCTCATTTTAAACAACTTTCCTAGGTGATTCTTATTCCTGAGTTTTGTGGGCCACATTATAAGAAACAATAATGTAGAGGCCCATTCTGCTGCAGCAAGTGGAGATGGATTTTTCATCTTATGGGGATTGGGTGAAATCTTTGTACATTCAGAAGGTCGCCTAGTTTTCCACTCTGTACCTGGGTGGGAAGTGGGGGAGAAGGAAAGAAAGGGCCACCTCTTGTGTTTTTTCAGCTCTTTGTTTCTTGTTGGGGCTTCTGCTCTCTCCCACTGCCTTTTGGCTGGCTGTCCTTCCAGTAATCCTTGAAGATCCAGCTTAAACATCACCTCCTTTCCAGACTTGCCCAAGGAGAGTTAGTGGCTCTATCGTTTGAGCTCTCACAAATGTTTATATATATATATATTTCACTTTGATCTGTTTATTGCTACATTTCTCCCACAGACCATGAATTCCTTGAAAGCAGGGATCATATCCATTTAGCATCTAACATAGTACACAATAGGATTCAGTAACTATTGACATGATGAATGAATTTATGAAAAACTACTTTGGCGAAACAAATTATCAGTGTTAATAAAATAGATTTCTTTTATAAGAAAGGCATTTCTAAATAGCTTGGGAAGCATACACACTGCTATACTATTTTTGTGTTATAGTCATTAAAGTAGGTTCCTTTCACACTTTTTAAAAATTAAACCAGTGCTCAGTTAGTTACTAAAAACAAGAAGTATTTTTTCTTTTTTTTTTTGCGGTATGCGGGCCTCTCACTGTTGTGGCCTCTCCCGTTGCGGAGCACAGGCTCCGGACGCGCAGGCTCAGCAGCCACGGCTTATGGGCCCAGCCACTCCGCAGCATGTGGGATCTTCCCAGACCGGGGCACGAACCCGTGTCCCCTGCATCGGCAGGCGGACTCTCAACCACTGCGCCATCAGGGAAGCCCCAAGAAGTATTTTTTCATTCATCCTATCCTTTCCTGAAGTTAGATGAAGTTAACAAAGTTTACCAAAACTGCAAGCAGAATCTTTCATTGAGGTTTCTGGTTTAAGCAGAGACAAGCAAGAATAAAACATTGAAAAATCCCCAGAAGGAAAACTTTAGAAGGAATAGTTTACTAATTATAGGAGATTATATGGATGCCAAAAAATCACAAGGTGGTCAAGCAAATTTGGGAAATTTTGATGTACTATTTTATACATACCAAAGTAGCAAGAATTTGAAAAATATAATATCTAGTGGGTACAAGTTTCAGCGAATTCAGCACACTCTCTTGCCACTAGTATAAGCAGATTGGCCTAACTCTTTGGGAAAGTGATACAATATGTATGAGAAGCCAGAAAGATGTTCCATAATCCAACTCCTGGAAATTTATCCCAAAGCAATACATGAAAAGAAGAAGACAACTTAGACAACTTGAAAATGTTTGTTGTTCTAGTAATAAGGGTGCCCCGTCTCTGCTAGTCCAGTTCCTTCCCACCACCCTTTCAGGTATGGGGTAGTGACCCCTCTGGGCTTACAGTGTCTTGGGGGCCTTGCAGAGAGGTGCCCTCCTAGGGACTTGTAGTGCCTTGGGTCTCAGGGAAGCCCAGTGAGTCAGAGCTGTGAATGCAGTGACACAAGGCTTCCCCTCAGAGGTAGACTGGGTGTTTGCCTTGGCTCCTGAAAGTGGCTCGTCTTTTGCCTGCCATCCCCTGGGCACTTACCAGAATGGGTTATTCAGAGGCTCCCTCTGGTCCTTTCCCCCTTTTCTACCTCTCTGGTTCCCACCTGTACCACCTGCAGACTCCTTGACCTTGAGTCCATGGTTCTCCTTGTTATATCCCCCAAAATATTCTGAGGCTTTTAGGACCACAGTAATTGCTGATTAAACCAGAGTCCAAAGCCTTAGCAACCAAACCAATCCAAGTCGAACCAAGCAAGCCAAAAGAAAAACTTCTCCTCCCCAATCGTAAAAGGTGCCCTAGGAGATGGGTGTTTAGAAACACAATGTAAGATCTTTCAGCAAAACAGAAAACGGAATTTTAGTTGAGTTTCTATTTAAGAAAATAAAAAAACTAAAAACAAAGATTTGAAGAACAAATACTGCCAAAATCTGTAGAAACGGAGACAACCGCCAGTAGGAGGTTAATGAGTAAATCAGTAGTCTTCAAATATTTTTGTTCACATACATGAAATATTATTTACCCTCTTGCATATTTCTAGGTTAACATCTAAAATTTTTTCGTCATAAGTTTAAGCAGTTGCAAAGGATACAATTTCCTGCATACTGTAAAAATGACATTTTAAGCTAGAATAGTCACTCTTTTAAGTGAATCCAATGAAATCTAAATACCATAGCAATTATGCCTATTATCAGCTATTTACAAAATATATGAACAAACTCTTCTTTACCTTCAGTATATTTTATGTAATTTATTTTTCTTTTCACACTTATAGCTCCATTCCACTTCCCCATCCCTCAGGATCGTATCCTAGTTTAATGTATTTTTATGTTTGAATGTGTTTTATTGATCATCCTATTATATTTATCTGTGATGAAAATATAAATATATTTAATTTTAAAATTTCCTATGACTGAAAGACTATGTGCTAGAACATTTTCTTCTAGACTAAGATATTATTATATTTATTAGAAATGATCAGGTATTCTAAACAATGCAAAATATATTACAAATGTTTATAATTACTAAACATGTAATTTTTTACAATTAGTGCATACATTTGTTGTTAAATACTACATCTTACAAGAATGAGACAGAGTTAAGCGTCAGTGTTTTTCTCAATTTTTCATTTTTACAAATTCTAAGAAAATGTTTTTACATTAATAAGTATATGGGGCTGTAAGAAGTGTTGTCACATCAATTCACTCAATTCTTTGAACTCCTTCCAATTTATAAACTCACTTAGTGATCTTGAGGTCATACTTTGTTGAAAGTAATTATTTGGAAATCACCTAGCTTGCAAAAGAATTTGTTATCCAGTCATTAGGAGTATACTTTCTCTGTACAGTCCAATATTTTAAATTGATAAAGAACTGACAAAGGTTGCCTGAGGTTTTTTTTTTTTTTTTTTGCGGTATGCGGGCCTCTCACTGTTGTGGCCTCTCCCGTTGCGGAGCAACAGGCTCCGGACGCGCAGCCTCAGCGGCCATGGCTCACGGGCCCAGCCGCTCCGCGGCATGTGGGATCTTCCCGGACCGGGGCACGAACCCGTGTACCCTGCATCGGCAAGCGGACTCTCAACCACTGCGCCACCAGGGAAGCCCTGCCTGGTTTTATACCCTGGAACAATGCACCATTTTAAGATTCTCAGTGAGTGAAAATTATGTCCTTTATTTTTGCAATTTGGGAAATATATGGCTATTGTAAAAGAGTTGGGAAATGAAACAGGGAGATGCCATACTGCATTCCTTTACCAGCAGATCAGTTTTAGGAATTGATACAGATGCAAGCTGAAGATTCAGAAACTGGTGGCCTTAAAACTAAGTGTGCACCTACCCCTTGAAAATCCCCTGGGAGATGCTCATGTCCATTTGAAGACCACTGATGTAAATTTTTACAACATCTTATTGAATTTGATAAGAGAGATAGGTCAGCTCACATTAGGCCTTGGTTGGGAAACTGTACTCTGGTGTTTACACCTTGGGAGTGTAGAACTGTGATCTTTAACACTAGGGATAAAACAGCCAATTCCTCTTGGTTGTTTGATTTTTATAGATTGCTACCCTCATCCTTTCTATTCTGCCCTTCTTTATTTTCCTCTCAGTGGTAGTAACCTTAACTTCAATTTTGGAGTACTGATGTTGAGCCTATATACTGGCTGCCTGAGGCAAATATAATGCCCCACTTAAAAATGATTATTAAGACCATAAAAAATGAGAAATCTTTAGAGTATATTAAGGTAAAAAAGCAAAATATGTAGTTGTATGTAAATTATTATTTCAATTATACAAAACTACATAAAATTCTGGACAATACTATAAGTAAATATGCAAAAATGAAGTGATTTTTAAATAAAATGTCTTTAATGTTGCATTACTTTTTAAGTAATAATGCTAATTACACTTATGATACTGGGGGTCAGATAATGTCTAATCTAACATTCTCTTTCTCTTAACGGTACCAAAAAACTGTGTGTGAGTTCAAGTCCCCCAAAATAAAGTGTTCAAGAGATTGAAAACTACGTTTTTCAAAACTATTTTCTCATCATGATTCACTATGGGTGTTAAGTCTCCAAACATATTTAAACTCTTCCTCACCCTAGTTTAAAACATCCCATGTGTTAACGTCATGAATTCCACAAGTTTATTTCCTGCTGCACAAAGTAGTAATTCTTTTCATTTATATTAACTTTTTAGCTTCCTCTCATTTCCTGGTTTTACTGTTCAGAGTGAAGAACTCGATGACTTACACTGCTGTTAAGCTTTATCATTCCTTGTAGCTTTATATTTTCTTAGAGTTCATATTTTTATAAACTAAGCCATGTTTGGCAGCCTCCAAAACTAAGCTTTTTCTCAAGTTTGTTGCGTTTTTCTTGTTTTGCTTTTTTGAGGCCTCACAACGAGCTCGGTATATTCCAGGGCCCAGCAAAGGAAGGAACCTTAGAAGAGACTAGTTTGAGAGAGTTGATGTCTGCGAGAAAGAAAGAATGGCTACCACCCCTCTGGGGGGTTATGGCCTTGGAACCCAAAGGTACCCGAAACCAGCGCCCCGAAAGGTGGAGCGCGGAGCAGCCCCCGACACCTCGACAGCCTCTCCGCCAACCTTCGGCGGCCGCCTCCGGCGTGGCCCCGCCCCGCCCCTAGGCGGCTGCTCGCGGCAGCCGCCGCCCTCCCCCGGCCCAATGGCGAGGCTGCCGCGTCGGTGATGTGAAGCAGTGCTCTGGCACGTCCGGCCCCCGTCCCGCAGTCCATTACACCATCCGCCGCGGCTGCTGCTGTAGCCGCTGCAGCCCGCGCAGACTGGGAGGGCGGGAGGCAGTTCGCCGGGGCGGGGCGGGGCGAGGCGAGGCGGGGCGAGCGGCGCGGCCGGATTCATTCCTGTGGGGCGCGGGGTATGGAGAAGCTGTGCGGCCGCAGGCGGAGCTGGGCGGTCCGGACGGCGGCGCGGATAGCGGTCTCATTTTGAGGGGGCAGCCCGAGCCCGAGCGGCCGGCGGCGGCGGGGAGGACTAGCCCCGTGGCAGGTAGTGGAGGCGGCGGCGGCGGCGGTCGGCCGAGCCCGGGCCGCGGCCTGAGGCTCCCGCGGGGAGGCCTGGGCGGGAAGGGGAAGGAGGGCGCTCGCAGGAACGGAAGGCGGGCAGCGGGCTGGAGGCCACAGGCTGATCGGCCTGCGGGAGGGGGTCGTGGTTGATGGAGGAGCTTGGGGAGGGGGCTGCCCCTATCGGGAAAAGGTAGAGGTGAAGGTTGTGTAGGGGCGGCTGTGGTTTGGGGAACCTACGGACCCCTTTGCGGGGCGGGGGGTGGGGATCAGAATGGGGCGGGCGAAGTTAGCTAAAAGGCAGCCGGATTTCCTGAGAGCCTCGAGTAGTTTTAAAGGAGAGGGAACCTTTTGGGTGAGGGTTTTGGCGTTAGCTGGCCGCGGTTTGTTGGGTCCGACCTTTTTTGTTCCTTCTCGAAAGCCATCCTGGCCACGGCGAGGCCTTGCAGCCTCGCGCCCTTGGCCCGCTCTCCTCTGCAGATGTGAGAAAGGGAAACATTTCTGCACCCGCGTCTCCTGCCTCTTTGGGTTGTACTCTCTCTGGGCGTGTGCAAAGCAAAACTAGCCCAAAGCTTGGCTGGTTAGGAGGCGAGAAAACCGGTTGCCTGTAGTGTTTAAATTTACCGTATACAGAGAAGAGACTGTCTCCCACCATAACATTTGGGTCTCTGTGTGTATCTTTTTTGTATTCTTCTTTCCCACCTTTTTTGGGGAGGCGGAGTAGTCCCTAAAGTGTGGCTCCCCCCGCCCCCAGGAGTAAAAATTAAGAAAACCTAGTGTTTTCGCCTTTACCTATGGAAATTTCAAAACCGCTACTTTTTTTTTTTTTCTTTCTCCAGTTTGGCGCTCTGGTTGTCATATGTTGGACGGCAATAGACAGAACATACATCCGTTCTGGGGCGCCGTGATTAACACTGAACTTTGGTTCCTGTAACCCTTGCCTGTGTCAATAGAGTTAAGCTGGAGCTTTGCTTTGAAAGATAAAGCACAGCCTCTCAACTGGACATAAATGGATCTAAAGACAGCAGTATTTAATGCAGCTCGAGATGGCAAACTCCGGCTTCTCACCAAATTGTTGGCAAGCAAATCTAAAGAGGAGGTTTCCTCCTTGATCTCTGAAAAAACAAATGGGGCCACCCCACTCTTGATGGCCGCCAGGTATGGGCACCTTGACATGGTGGAATTTCTCCTAGAGCAGTGCAGTGCCTCCATAGAAGTCGGGGGCTCGGTCAATTTTGATGGCGAAACCATTGAGGGGGCTCCCCCTTTGTGGGCCGCTTCTGCAGCAGGACATCTGAAGGTGGTTCAGTCTTTGTTAAATCATGGAGCGTCTGTCAACAACACGACTTTAACCAATTCAACTCCTCTTCGAGCTGCCTGTTTCGATGGCCATTTGGAAATAGTCAAGTACCTGGTAGAACACAAAGCTGATTTGGAAGTGTCAAACCGACATGGGCATACATGCTTGATGATCTCATGTTACAAAGGACACAAAGAGATTGCTCAGTATTTACTTGAAAAGGGGGCAGATGTTAATAGAAAAAGTGTTAAAGGTGAGTTCATATTCATTTTAATTTTTTAAGTGTTTACCACTTATTTTCAGGAAGTTTGATACATAATTATAAGCAGTGGTGTTGAGTAAGCCAACACTGACAGACCTATTTTGATTAGGTATCCCTTCCAGTATAACCTTGTTGATTGTTTCTTTGGTATTTGATAGTACATGGGACAAATGTGATTTTAAAAAAACACCCTCTATCACTGTGTTAAGCCGCATTTTCTCTTTATTTGGAGTAACTTACAATTTATGGGAAGTGGGTTCCCCAAAGTTTCGAGCATGTTAGTGGCAGTTGATCTGAGCCATTAGACTTGTGTTTACTTAATTTACTTAGTTTACTTAACTTGATTTAATATATTTTTCTTAGTTTTATTTTCTTAGAATACCCTTGGAGTAGAAACTACTATACTTAGTGAGTCATTGTCATGTTTGTCTTATGTAGGCATTTCATTTGTTATTCTGTCAGGGATGGCTAGGCCATACTGACCCGGGAGGATTAATATCCATGAAAAGGAGAAAATCTGTTCCCTTATTCCATACTTACTGTGTGGCCAATAGAAAATCCTTTCATTAAATATAGCAAGAGAGAACAGATTTTTTTAAACTGCCACAATGCCCAGAGCAAAACAAGGACTAGGTTAAGCAGATGTGGATTTGCTGACTAGCAACAATGTAAACTTCTTTGTCCAGAAGAAGAGTTCAGGTTTATGGTCATGTATACTGTTCAGATGATAGTTTAGGATTTTTTTAACCCTTAAAAACAAGTGTTTTGATAGTATAATATTAATACTTAGCATTAACATTATTTTCCTTAAACATATTTGTTTATACAACAGCAAAGTAATTCACTGCGTAATATTAAAAAACTATAAAACTTAAAGGAGCATACGTACGTGGTAAAAAAAAAATCACACAATACAAATTGGTTTACAGTATTTAGTATGAAAAATAAGTCTTAACACCCTTCATTTCTAGACCTCCAACCCACCAGCTACCATTGTTTACAGTGTTTTGTGTGTCCTCAAGATAGTCTATGCAAATACAAGTATACTTGTCTGTATATCTCTCCCTCTTTCTTCTTTGTTAGTTGATGCATACTGTTCTTTCTTTTTTTTTCAATTTAATTTATCTTGAATGTCATTCAGCTCCAACACACGTGGCTACCTCATTCTGTTTCATGGCTACACAGTATTTCATTGTATGAGTGTGCATAATTTATCTAGTCCCTGTTGACCGACAGGTCACATCCAAAATAAACAATGCTGCTGTGAATATTCTTGAACAAATCTGTGGCTTTGCACACTTATGTGAAAATAATTGTATTATAAATACCTGTAAGTGTAATTGCTAAATCAAAGTGAATGTGCAGTTTATCATTGTGATAGTGACTGATTTCCTCTCAGAGTAGCTAAACCACACAATTATGGGGCACCACATAGTTACTGGACATATTTACTGAAGTTAGTATAATCTTTTTTAAAAAGGGTTGTCATAAAAATGATACAGCCACATTGTGATTTTTTTGTAAATTTTTTTCCTGAGGAAATATAAAATCTCACAAAATTCCAGCACTTAGAGATAATCCTCCCAAAGATACTGAATTTTGCATTTAGATATATGTATGAAATTTTATTTTATATGCTCTTCTGTACTTGTTTTTTAGCTTAATAAATGTTATCCTTAATGTCATTAATAATAGCTCTTTAATTTCAGTAGCTGCATACTCTTCTACTAATGGAGTTTTACATTGCTTCTGCCTTCTCACTATAAGAAATGTTTCTGTAAACATTCTTTCTTATGAATGATTTATTGTTTCTGATTATCTTTGATGTAGGTGTTGGGTAAAAGGACAGCATGACTTTCTTTTTTTTTAAACAATCACCATTCTTTTAAAGAATGTTTGTTTTAAAAGAACAAATTACTGCTTAATTGACCATGTTAGTATTGGGAATGCTTTGAAATCATACCTAGAAGAGAAAGGGTTAAAAGGTATGGCTGCATGTTTAGGCTTGTTGAATTTTTAGTTTGTTTTGGGCTTTTTATTCATCAGCCTAATGATGTAGAGATTGTTGATAAACTCACGTATTTAAATCAAATTGGGGCATGTTTTAAACTTAGGTCACTGGAGAGATTAGTACTGGTACTATTTTTCATTCTCTTTTTCAAAGTTCTTTATACTTCTAGAGATATAATGTATGGGAGAACTATAGTGTAAATAGCCCATATTTTAGTGAGCATTTTCCCTTAGTAAACTGTGAACAATATTTAACTTGATTACCTTTGCTATTTCAGAGGTAATAAAACCTTTTAACACCATCATCATATAGTTTTGTACTTGAGGATGTGTATACTCCCTGTTCTGGCTAATTCTAGAGTTTTTTCTTTTTTTACCTCAGTATCAATATCTAGTATTTATGCTGTTTAAAGAAGTACACATAAGAGAAAACAATTTTATACCAAAAATTGTTTTCATATAGCTTCAGTTTTATATACATACATATATACACATAATACATACGTGTGTAGTATATGTATATATAACGTATCACTTTGTGTGCAGTACTTTAACTTTTGCATAGTGCCTTTTAAATTTGACAGTGAGTCTTAAAGAATATTGGGGGCAGATTAAAGTACGTATGTACCTCCCCCACTCTGGTCCTGAAGCTTCCATTCTTTGATAATTCCCTCATCGATTTTTCAGATTTTTTTTTATTTTATGGGTTTGGGGGGTAATAAAAAAACAGGAACTATTTGAAACTGAGGCAGGAACACTGGAGAAGGATCTGGTAGAGTGTCAAGAAAGGATTTTTTTTTCCCACATTTTTATCCCCATGCAAAAAATGGAAAAGACTGATAAGATGAGGGATAAAATGGGATAATTTCTTAGGAAATTTTATATGTAAACTGTTGGAAATGGTTCTGAAGAAGGAAAATGTCAGTAGATTATGCTTGGTTTGCTTAAATATAAAATGCATGTGACTTCTACCTTCCATTACTTTTTAACAGGCAGTTGACATTTGAATATATTATCTAAGCTCTTTCCATTACTTTTTAACAGGCTGTTGGCATTTTGAACATGTTTTAACCTAAGGTGGAATTCATTCATTAATTGAGAGAGCACTTATTGAGTCCCTTGAGTGTGCCAGACTGTTTGACTTAGGATATACAAAGATGAGTAAGACAAGATATCCAGTCCTTGATTCCCTGCTCTTCAGGAGCTCATGGCTTGTTTGGAGAGACAGGTTCATAAGCAGATACTTAAACCACACTGTGGTAAATGCAGCAGTAGTGCTTTCTTGTTTTAGATTTTTGGAAATACTTTATCCCCAACTAACTCATTACCTGAGGGGACAGTGGGTTCCATTTTTTCCCATGCCATTCAAAAGGGGGAGAAAAACTGAGATATTTAGAAATGCTGCTGCAGTATAACACAACAGTTCATTTTTGAGACAGGAAAGTTGGTTGCTATTTAAATATAGACCTCAAATCAGGAGTGATTAGACAAGCCCATCTTAGGGCCATAACACTGATCTCAGTACTTCACGGTTATAGTCATCTTTGGCTTTCTTTGGTTCTTTATTTATTTATTTATTTTTTTGCGGTACGCAGGCCTCCCACTGATGTGGCCTCTCCCGTCGCGGAGCACAGGCTCCGGACGCGCAGGCCCAGTGGCCACGGCGCACAGGCCCAGCCGCTCCGCGGCACGCGGGATCCTCCCGGACCGGGGCACGAACCCGTGTCCCCTGCATCAGCAGGCAGACTGTCAACCACTGCGCCACCAGGGAAGCCCTGGTTCTTTTATATTTGAGGGTTTTTTTGTTTGTTTGTTTGTGTTTTGACTCATAATAGGACTTTGCAGCTCTATGGAAAAGTTACTTAAACCCTCAATTCTGCTTTTACACCCAAATTCGACTGGAAATTGAGCACCTGAAAGTGATTGGTTGAGTACTACAGACCTATATAGGACAGCTCTTTGAGTTGGGATTGGGGAGACTGGCCCCAGAGGACAGGCTATCCTCACGCATGGGTCAATTATTTTAGATACCCAAGGTAATTAAGTAAATTAGTAATAGGATAATTCCTGTGCATGTTCTGTAGGCCAGATATTGTGTTGGACTTTGTGGAGGCTCTGAAAAGATACAGCACATCACATTTGTTCACCGATAAAGGAATGGTATAAATTCATTATATAGGATTTTGGAAGAGTGTACTGACTGGAAAGGCCTCATGGAGTTAACTGGGCTTTGAAAGGATTGTTGGAGTTGAGATCTGCAGAAGGGATTTGATCCAGTTTTTAAGGCTTAGGAAATGGCATAAGGAAAGGCACATTGAGAATTATGCTTGGAGGGTACAGAAATTGGAAAGTAGCATATTTGGACCAAAGGGCAGTCAGGGCTAGAGTATAAAAGGACATTGACTTCCAGGTAAAGGAGTTTGACTTTATTCTTTATGCAGTGGTAGGTAAGTCGGTGAATGTTTTCAGCAGAGGAACGACTGTGGTGTTTTTTTTTTTTAGAGAAACCCATCTTAGTACATTCTAATTCTGTTACATTGTGAGCTCATTGAGGCTAGAGACCTGGTGTTTGTATCCATGTGTTAGAAAGAGTAATCTGGCCCACAGGGGGCAATTGGTAAATGAGTTTGTTGAATGAATGTGTTGCATTTAGGAGAGGAAAGATTATAAGCTCTTGGATGGCAAGGACTGTGTTTTCTGGTCCTTGTAGTACAGAAATACGTACATGAAGACATTAAGACAGTGATTGTGAAAAGTGAGTGGTACAGGTAGAACTCTATAGGAGCTTAGAAAAGGGAGAAAACCATGTAGGCTCGTAAGTATGGTTAGCTTTAAAAGGGTTTGAGAGAGCTAGATCAGGCAGTTTTTTGCCTCGTTTTTAAAAATAAATAAATCTTTTATTTATTTATTTACGATTGCACTGGGTCTTCGTTGCTGCATACAGGCTTTCTCTAGTTGTGGCGAGTGGGGGCTACTCTTTGTTGCAGTGCAGTGGCTTCTCTTGTTGCGAGCACGGGCTCTAGGCGTGCGGGCTTCAGTAGTTGTGGCACACGGGCTCAGTACTTGTGGCTCGTGGGCTCTAGAGCACAGGCTCAGTAGTTGTGGCACATGGACTTAGTTGCTCCATGGTATGTGGGATCTTCCTGGACCAGGACTCGAACCCGTGTCTCCTGCATTGGCAGACGGATTCTTTTTTTTTTTAAAACCTTGGTTTTATTTATTTATTTATATTAATTTAGTTTAAATCTTTATTTTTGGCTGCATTGGGTCTTCATTGCTGTGTGCGGGCTTTCTCTAGTTGTGGCAAGCAGGGGCTACTCTTCTTTGTGGTGCGCGGGCTTCTCCTTTCAGTGGCTTCTCTTGTAGCAGAACACGGGCTCTAGGCACGTGGGCTCAGTAGTTGTGGCACACAGGGCTTAGTTGCTCCGCGGCATGTGGGATCTTCCCAGACCAGGGCTCGAACCCCTGTCCCCTGCATTGGCAGGTGGATTCTTAACCACTGCGCCACCAGGGAAGCCCACCAGGCGGATTCTTAACTACTGTGCCACCAGGGAAGCCCCTATTTGCCTCTTTATTATGGAAGTTTTCTAACTTATATGTAAGTGGAGAAAGAAGAATACTTTGAACCATTATGTATTTATCACCTTGCTTCAACATTTATCCACATTTGCTAATATATGTTAAAAAATATATTTCTCCCTCCTTTTGTTCTCTGCAGTAGCTTGAAGCAAACCCCAGGCATTCTTTCTCTCCTATAGTATAGGCAGTTTAGGGTATAGATGTATTTCAATCAAGAGAATGTTAAAAAAAAGAAATCCTTTTTTTCTCTTATCCACTGTAAATCCAAAGGAATTTCATGTAAGAAAATCTCCACTGTAAATTAAGAATGGTTGGTATTAAGAGAATGGACAAGGATAATGACTATTGTCATGTAGGTAGTTTATTTGTATACTTCAGGACTGAGAGTGTTGGAAGCTGAAATTCTGTTTTTCTTCTTTGAGAACTCTAGCCCAGCTCTTGGTTACCTCAGAACACACCTAGTAGCAGAGAAGAGTGAAAGAGAGGGATTTAAAATTTCTTTCTACTCTGTAACATTCCATACTTATTTTGTTATAATAATAATGTTTAACTAGTTGAATTCATTAACATTTTAATCCCAGATCAAGTTGCTCCTGCAAGTTGTTTCTTGTTCATCCTTTTCCCTCCTGTATCTCCTGGCACACTTTCTCTGTGTCTTCGGGGAAACTTGGCATCCTAGTTGGGGAAGCTAAGCTGTAGATGATGTGTCTATTGAGTGCAGTAGGGAAATATCTATTGTGTTCCTCTATCCGTGAAGATTGGATTGTAAACTGTGTCCTCACAAGATTGAACTGAAGATGGTGAAAATGAGTAGCTCCTGAACACTACTGCTATTTCAGAGTCATCCCCAGCAACACAAACTTAAGGCAGTGGTTAAGTTTTACTTATTGATCTTTTAGCTACATATAGTTCCCTCAGTGAGTTCATCTTTATGAGATTTTAATCACATTGATTAATTAAATTTGTTTAAAAGAAAATTTAGGAAGCCCATGGCATTCTAAAGATGTATGCTACTGAGACATCGGGAATGCATGTGTTGGAAGATAGAGGTGGAAGAGTTGGGGAGAGGCCCAGGTAAAGAAGTCACACGGATGCAAATTTGATTAAAATATCTCTTCCTCTTTTTTCCCTACCTTTGGGTAGAGCTGCAGTTGAATAGAGAGTCTGAACTAGAATGTAAGTCTGAATTGTAATGTTGATGTTTTCATCAACTTATGTTGTGTCATCTTCATCAAATTATACTATTATTAGTTGAATTTAGTCCTGATCCCTTAGCTCAGATATTACTGCTTGCTATCAAGACCCATTTCAAAGGCAAGTCCTCATCCCCCTTGAGTCACATGAATGCATCTTGAGCATTTTTTAGCATTTAACTTTGTTGTGAGCTCAAGGACCTGTATTGTTAAATTTCTCTGTGTTCCTAGCTCACTGCCTTATATAAAGAATTAATGAGGGGAAGGCACGTGGTAATCTTAATACCAGTAGGTTTTTATCATCTTTTTTTTTTTTTTTTTTGCGGTACGCGGGCCTCTCACTGTTGTGGCCTCTCCCGTTGCGGAGCACAGGCTCCGGACGCGCAGGCTCAGAGGCCATGGCTCACGGGCCTAGCCGCTCCGTGGCATGTGGAATCTTCCCGGACCGGGGCACGAACCCGCGTCCCCTGCATCGGCAGGCGGACTCTCAACCACTGCGCCACCAGGGAAGCCCCCTATCCTATTTTTGATTCTTTTTTTTTTTTTTTCAAACTCTTGTCCTTGAGTATCTCTGGTGTTACAGCATACATGGGGAAGGGAAATATTCTGAGCAGAGGAACCTTCTAGTGCTCCTTTGATATCCTAAAGTTTTCCTCTTCACTCCTTCCCGCCTGCTCCCTTAACACATACCAATTAGCTATTCCAGGAGTAAAATGCTTGCAATCAGCCTTGTTATGCAGTTGAACTGCACCCCTCCCCCCCCGCCCCCATGTTTATAGGTGGACCTCTCTTTAAAGACTCGGCTTAGCCCCAGCTGCAAGGTAGAAGAATGGATGCGAAGCACAGCAGGCTAAAGAGGAGAGATGATGAGCGAGCTGGAGCTGTCGTGTAAGCTGACTCTTCTCGCCGCACGACAGGCCAGCAAATCGGGAGACGAGGTGTTGAGGCAAGGAGTACCACTTTATTCGGAAAGCTGGCAGACCGAGAAGATGGCAGACTAGGGTCCCCCAAAAAACCACCTTATGGGGTCTGGATGCCAGTTTTTTTTACAGAATCGGAAGTAAAGTAAAAAGGCAGAATAGAGAGGGAGAGGTGGGGAGGAAGTAAAGTAAAAACGGCCATCAGTCTTGGAGAACATCTCCTGGAATGGCCAGCCTCCCGGAGGGGATGTGTTAATTTCTTTTTTTCTTGCAGCCATTCACAGGTGGGTAGGGTTCCCTGAGGCAGGAAATTATGTATGATTATAATAACAAAAGCAACGAAAAGCAAAGGCTAAAGTCCAAGAAACAGATCCAACATGGAGTCAAAATTGGCTGTTGCCTGTTACAATAAGAACTGTTTTTGTGCATTTCCAGACAAATCTGTTATGATAAAAAACCTTTTAATTGCTGTTTCTATCAGTCAAAACTTATACTTTACTAAAAACAAATACTTTGATTTTAAAACAGCTTTGAGACATAATTCACATACCATTCACGCATTTAAAAACCACCCATCATTGATTTTTAGTATGGTCACAGATTTGTGCAGCCATCACGACAATTACTTTTTTTATTTTTTATTTTTTTGGTTGTGTTGGGTCTTTGTTGCTACGCGTGGGCTCTCTGTAGTTGCGGTGAGTGGGAACTACTCTTCGTTGAGGTGCGCAGCCTTCTTATTGCAGTGGCTTCTCTTGTTGCAGAGCATGGGGTCTAGGCGTGCGGGCTTCAGTAATTGTGGCACACGGGTTCAGTAGTTGTGGCTCGCGGGCTCTAGAGCACAGGCTCAGTAGTTGTGGCGCGTGGGCTTAGTTGCTCTGCGGCATGTGGGATCTTCCTGGACCAGGGCTTGAACCCGTGCCCCCTGCATTGGCAGGCGGATTCTCAACCACTGCGCCATCAGGGAAGCCCAGTTCCCTAAGTTTTGAAAAACATAAACTGTAATTTAACCACCACTACAATAGAGGTGGAATGAAAACTTCCTGTATGCCCCTTTGCAGTTAACCATTCTCTCAGCACCCACCCTCTGGCAATCACTGGTCTGTTATGTCCTTATAGTTTTTTAGGCATTAATTTTAATAGTGAAAATTCTGAAGGAATGCAGATGTCCATCAACAGAGAAGTGTTTATGTAAATTATGACATGCCTCCTTACTTGAACTTTAACCATAAAGCCATTAAGAGTGATTATGTAGTATCTGTGTAAATAGTTCATGTAGACTATATACATGGAACATGATAAAATGACTAAGATGTAGGTGAAAAGCAGGAAACAGTTGTATATTTTCTGATTACAACTTTATCAAAATATACTATGTAAAGACACTTGGAGACATGACATAGTTGCTGTAAAATTATGCTTTTGTATTGGGGGTTTTTTTTGACCTCTGTTTTCTTAACTTTTAAGTAATGGTCTAGGTTATAATTCAGAAATTTTTTAGGGCTTCCAGGGCATGAAAGTGTGGCAGTTATATACTTAACCTGTTAGAATAATAAAGGTGATCCCCTCCTGCTAAGATTTTACTTTTTTTTTTTAATGTATTTATTTATTTTTGGCTGTGTTGGGTCTTCGTTGCTGTGCGCAGGCTTTCTCTAGTTGCAGCGAGCAGGGGCTTCTCTTCATTGTGGTGCACAGCCTTCTCATTGCGATGGCTTTTCTTGTTGCGGAGCATGGGCTCTAGGTATGCGGGCTTCAGTAGTTGTGGCACATGGGCTCTAGAGCGCAGGCTCAGTAGTTGTGGTGCACGGGCTTAGTTGCTCTGCAGTATGTGGGATCTTCCTGGACCAGGGCTCGAACCCGTGTCCCCTGCATTGGCAGGTGGATTCTTAACCACTGTGCCACCAGGGAAGCCCTAAGATTTTAGTTTTTAAAGTTATTTTGTCCTTATTTGAATCATTTTTTGTGATATCAAGTATTAAAAATTTAAGAATCTACCTTAGCTTTGATATTGTGCTAAATAACTGCTATCTGGGATATACAGGAAATATAACATAGGCTCTGTGTACTTTAGGAATAGACAGTTTAGGTAAGAAAACCTATTTGTGAAGCACTAACATATTATGTAAGGTATTACATAAGATTATAGTAGTAGATATAACATGAGTACTTACCAGGATGAATGAAACATTTATTCACCAGGCATTCTCAAAATGATAAATTGACATAGTATAACCAAGAAGGCCTCTTTGAGCAGCTGAAATTTCTGGTGCAACTTGGAGGAAAAGAAGTTAAAAAGGCAAAGAAGAAAGAGTATATTGACAGGAAAATTAAGAGAAGAGGCATGGAGGTGGAAGTAAGTGGGACTATTCCAGGAACTGGGAGAGGTAACTTAGAATACAGTGATGGGAAGCCTAAGCCGTTTCTTTGCCTTGTGTGTGGCTGGTATTGATGATGTCTTTTGGGTTAGAGAAGGTGTTGGCAAACTCTGGCCCAGAGGTCAAATCCTGCCCACCCCCTGTTTTTGTACTGCCTGAGAACTAAGATATATTTTTTATATTTTTTAATGGTTGAAAAAAAAATCAAATGAAGAATAATATATCATGACATGTGAAAATTACACAAAAGCCACATTTCAATGTCCATAAGTAAAGTTTTGTTGGAAAACAGCCATGTCCATTAATTTAACCAATTGCCTATGGATACTTTTTGTTATATGGTAGAGTTGAGTGATTACAACAGAGACCTTATGGACTGCAAAAGCTGGAATACTATCTAACCCTTTACAGAAGAAGTTTGCTGGCTCCTGGGCTAGATTCACAGAGCAGCATTCATACTGGAGATGACAACGAATGAGGCTAGAGAGGTAGGTTAGGGAAATATTTCTCTTTTTAAAAATCTATTTCCCAGAGTATATCTTCTTATGTGTGTTCCCACTACCAAGATTAAGCTTTACTTCACATGACATGCCTTCTAAAACTATAGATTTCTGCCTTGTTGCTTTCTCATCCTCACACAGATAGTGCTTTGAGAATCAATGCTGTAGAATTTTGAAATCTTAAAGATTTTCAGCTATTTCTTTAGAGGAAGCATGAAAGCTTTTGAGCTGGAAAGTAATATGATTGGTGGAAGTTTTATTATGATGCTTGGTTTATATTAGAAATAAATTATTCACTGGAGTGTAGTATGACTAGCATTTAAAATATGACCTTAGTAATGAGCAATACACTGAAATGGCAATTGGGAGACATGGGTTTTTATTTTACTACCAGTTTCTCTGGTTTCTGTTTGTAGAACAAGTTTATCTTCTCTACTTTGCATAGTTATTAATAGAAGTTTGCAATAGTTAATACAATTTAGGGGAAAAATGCCGTGCTAGCATACTGGTACCTTTTCTCTTCATTTATTTCTGTTTTTTATTATTTGCTTCTAGTCTCTCTAGGATTAATATATTGTTTTTCCCCTATAAGTTCTTGAGATGGAAACTTAGCTGTTTTTTCAAAAAGCCATTCTTTTCTAATGTACATTTAAGCATAGTTTAGCCATATCCCACAAGATTTTTTATTTAACATTTTTATTATCATCCAGATAAAAATATTTTCTGCTTTCCATTGGGATTCCTTCTTTGACCCGTGGGCTATTTAAAAGTATATTTTTAAATTTCAAATATGTGGAGATTTTTCTAGGGTTTTTTTTTTTTTTCCGCTTGTTTTTAATCTAACTTGTATTGTGGACTTAGAACATATTCAGTGATTTCAGTCCCTTGACATTTGTGTGAGTCTCATTTTATGGCCCAGAATGTAGTCAGCATTTGTATATGTTCCATGTGTCCTTAGAAAAAAAATTAAATTCTATAGTGTTCATTTAATTTTCAATATCCTTATTGGTTTTGGTCTCCTAAACTGAAAAAGGTGTGTTCTAATGTATTATGAGTGGATTTATCTGATTTTCCTTGTAGTTCTGTTGATTTTTGCTTTATTTATTTTGCTGTTTTTAGGTGAAAACAAATTTAGAATTATATCTTTCTGTTGTTTTGAATTTTATGCCATTATAAAATTGTTTATCTGTAATCATGTATTTTGTTTTAAAGTCTACTTAATCTGATATTTTAATATCAGACCGCTTTCTTATGGTTAATTTTTGCATAAAGTATATATATTTTTTCATCTTTTCACTTAAACCTTTTTCTATCCTTACATTTAAGGTATTTCTCTTGTAAGCAGCATGTAGTTGAGTTCTATGTGTGTTTGTATTTTCAGTCTGACAGTTTTTGTCTTAATGGAACATTTAGTTTGCTTGTATTTAATGTAACTACTTATATATTTGGGCTTTAATCTCCTAGCTACTTACTGATTTTTATTTGTCTACCTGTTTTGCTTTGTTTCTGTCTTTGTTTGGATTATTTTTCATTTTTTCTCTATATTAGAGGATATAGTAATTATATGCATGCATAGCCTCTATTATTTTAGTGGTTACTCTAGATAGTACTACTTTGACTTATCAAAGGCTAACATAAATTTCTAATTTTACCTCTTTCCAAGCAAGGCAGAAATCTTAGAATACTTCAACTCCAATTACCCTCTTTACTTTTATGCTATTGCTGTCAAGCATTTTTCTTCTATATGTGTTTCAAACCCTGTTACAAGATATTATTTTTAACGTCAATATTTATTTAGATATCTCACAAATTTACCCTTTCTGTCAATGTTGATACTCTCCTTTCCAGGCTTCCATGTGGCTCATCTTTTCTTTCTCACCTGAAACGGTCCTTTACTTCACAGAATTCTAAGTTGGCATTTATTTTCCTTTAGTGCTTTAAGGCTTCTCTTGTTTCTGATTAGAACTTTGCTGTCAGTCTAATTGTTGTTCTTTGGCAGGTCATGTCCACCTATTCTTTGGTTTTAAGATTTTTCTCTTTGTCCTTAGTTTTTAACGGTTCTGCCGTAGAGTGCCTCAGTGTGGCTTTCTTTTTGTCTATCCTTGTTGTTTATAAAACTTATTAAATTTATGCTTAATCTTTCATCAGCTTCAGAAGATTCTCAAACTTTATCTCTTTAAATATTGCTTTGGGCCTATTTTCTTACTCTACAATTCTGGTTTTAAGCATGTTATCCCTTCTGACATCGTTTCCTCTGTCTCTATAGTCTCCTGTTTTTCCATCCTTTCACTTGCATGCTTCTTTCTATGTATTTTCATCTGACTTAATTTTCTAGTTCACTAATTCTCTATTCAGCTGTGTGTAGTCTGCTTTTAAAGCCACCCATTGAGTTTTTCAGTTCTAGAATGTCCGTTTGGTTCTTTTTTGTAGTTTGCAGTTTTCTGTCTAATTCTCAAATTTTTTTTAAATATCTGAATACTCTAAGCATAATTATTACTTTAAAGTCTGTGTCTGATAACTGTATTATCTAGATCTTCTGTTGGGCTTTTCTCTTAGCTCTTATCCTTGGTTTTTGTGTTGTGGTTCCTTGTTTTCTCTTTTGTCCATTATTTTTGATTGGATACCAAACATTATATATGAAGAATATATAAAAATAATTTGAGCTCTAATATGATAATATCTTCATCTAAGTAGTATTTGTATTTGCTTCTGGCTTTTGATTACATATATACTAGCAGTTCTGGATCACTTTAATTCAATATAAAGATGATTTTAACTTGCATTTCAGTGCCTGTGAACGCTGGTTTCTTTGCACTTCACCTTAACTCCTAGAGAGCAGCCCTTCAGAGCTATAACCTAAAGTGTATAGGGATTTCTTAATGGGCTTTGGACTCCAGTTTTCTCCTCTAGCCCTGAAAGGTCAAAAGCTCTGCCCAGTTTTTTAGCTGCCTATTCCAGAATCAATAGAGGTCGTTGGGGAAAGCTTCCCCAAATTCTGGACTTTACTTAACTAATTTTCTTTATTCTCCTGGATGTTGTCTCCCTGTGAGCTCTTACAGGCGGTCGTACAGATTTTTTTTAAATGCAGTTTTCAGCTTTTCTGGTTCTGATTGGGAGGGTAATCATGCTACCTCTGCCAATACTAGATGTGAGAGTCTCTTATTCCTTTAAAACAAAAAACAAAACAAAACAACATTTTTTCAGTATATGGTGTATTCAAAATATATATATTCTGCATTTTTCTAATATGTCAATTCAGTTACTTAAAAAACTGGCTTTTGCTGCATTCTTTTTCTTGATTTTATTGTTCTGAATAGAGAAGAATGCCATCTAAGCCTTCTGTTTATATTTCTATTATATTGTCTATTTCTTAGAGAAAATGGGAATATTAGGGATCAATAATTCAAAAGAGTTTTAAAAATATACTTAGTAGTAGTCATGTTTAATTGAAATTATTTTGAGCAAATGAACATTAGTAGTCAGAAGTTCTGGGCTCTCTTAGTGGTTGGTTACCATACACATTGCTAAAACATTCTATCAGACACCCTTCCATTGTAGACCATTGGAATCCTGGGTCACAACATATCCAGATTTTTTAATATAATCCCTATAGATATCATGGAAGACTAATAAACAGGATAAACTTGTGAAGAGATTTAAAGTCCTAATGTATTACAACTTGTGCTTTTTGGAATTTTATCTGTAGATCTGTTATGTGAAGTATTCAGGTTTAAACAACTTTCTAGTATACATCCTGTGTCAGGGGTCCTCAAGGCCACCCCCATGTTTGCAGGTAACTTAGCATACAGTTGTACTCATGGCTAAGAGTTATTACAGTGATATAATAAGGACATGTACCTGGATCATAAGAGGAAAGGCACAGTTGGGGCCTAGAGGAATCTTTGTGCAGGCTTTTTTGTGCTCTCTCCTTCCTGTGAGGTCACAAAGAGCTGTCTTCCCCTAGCAACATAAATGCATGTGTGCAATATTCCTGCCCAGGGAAACCCATTTTGATTGATGAGAGAATGGTTAGAGACTCAATGTCCAGGTTTTTATTGGGCACTGGTCACAAAGGCACCCTCTGCTGAGCACATATGCAAAATTCCAGAGTCCCAGAAGGAAAGCAGGTAGTCAGCATAAAAGCCCACCCTTATCATTTAGGGAAAGTTTTATATCTTGGAACTGTTTACCAGACAACATTCCAGATGCCAGCCCAGGGCCATCCTTGCAAGCAGGTCTTTCTAAAGATAGCTGTCTCAGCCAGCTATATTAGTTATTTTTCACACACACAGCCTAAAAAGACTGTTGAAATTTTCTGTAAACAGTGTATGTAGATATCAAAGGTCTGCATGATAATTTCTGTTTTGATCATTAGTAGAATGTTTAGATTAAATTTAGGTAGCTAAAATGAGTGATTATGTCTTAGTATGTTCCATCCTCACAGCCTTTTACTAATGTGCCAGTGTCTATTGTCAGTTTTAATGCATGTGTGGGAAGAATCGGACGGTGTTAGAACATTTAGTACATTTAAAAAGAATGTTTAAGAAAATTAAATTACAGTGGGAAATAATCCATTATGAAAGGACACTTCAGATGTCTCCTTTTAAAGTTCATGTTGAACCACCCACATATTTTTTAGGTTTCAGTGGACTTGTTTTTCTTATGTGAGTTTTTTGAAGAAAGTATTGTACTTTGTTACCAAGATTTTTGACTAAAACAGCTGAGGTTCACTTGGCAATCAGAAATACTGAAAAAATAATTTCTGGCTCTTAGAATCAAATTGGAGACTCTTAGGTGTTACAGACTAGATTTCTTATTTATAAATGTGGAGTCTGACCCAGAAAGTTAAGTGACTGTCAGCAAAACTGTAAATAGGTGGTTAATTTCATTTTGTCAGTTTTTAGTTGTAGAATATACACTTGAAAACATTACTGAAAAATATCAAGAGGCCGTGGATTAATTTTGAATTTCATTTAGTGACTTTGAATATCTTTTCATGCCTTATTTTGTCATTTCGTTTATTCAAAGAATTTAACCAATATTTTTTCCCCCTGCTGTGTGTCAGACATTAGCTTTAGGTGCTGGGGATCATTTTTTCTTATTTGTAATCAAATTAAAGTATGTCCCATTGAGGGCAGCTTGGAGCTGCCTGCTTTTCTTTAGATTCTAAAGTATACATATGTATTACATTATATCCTGGTCCCTCAAATATGTTATCTCTTCTTTTCCTCCTCCTTAAGGTAATACTGCATTGCATGATTGCGCAGAATCTGGAAGTTTGGACATCATGAAGATGCTTCTTATGTATTGTGCCAAGATGGAAAAGGATGGTTATGGAATGACTCCCCTTCTCTCAGCAAGTGTGACTGGTCACACAAATATTGTGGATTTCCTGACTCACCATGCACAGACCAGCAAGACAGAAAGGATCAATGCTCTAGAGCTTCTGGGAGCTACATTTGTAGACAAAAAAAGAGATCTCCTTGGGGCTTTGAAATACTGGAAAAAGGCAATGAACATGAGGTACAGTGATAGGACTAATATAATTAGCAAACCAGTACCGCAGACACTAATAATGGCTTATGATTATGCCAAGGAGGTAAACAGTGCAGAAGAGCTAGAAGGTCTTATTGCTGATCCTGATGAGATGAGAATGCAGGCACTATTAATTAGAGAACGTATTCTCGGTCCTTCTCATCCTGACACCTCTTACTATATTAGATATAGAGGTGCTGTCTATGCAGACTCTGGAAATTTCAAACGATGCATCAACCTATGGAAGTATGCTTTGGATATGCAGCAGAACAATTTGGACCCTCTAAGCCCGATGACCGCCAGCAGCTTATTATCTTTTGCAGAACTGTTCTCTTTTATGCTACAGTATAGGGCTAAAGGTCTGGGAACCACTGTTACATTTGATGATCTTATGGGCATACTGTGCAAAAGTGTCCTTGAAATAGAGCGAGCGATCAAACAAACTCAGTGTCCAGCAGACCCATTACAGTTAAATAAGGCTCTTTCCATTATTTTGCACTTGATTTGCATATTAGAAAAAGTTCCTTGTACTCTAGAACAGGATCATTTCAAAAAGCAAACTATATACAGGTTTCTTAAGCTGCATCCAAGGGGAAAGAATAACTTCAGCCCTCTTCATCTGGCTGTGGACAAGAATACTACCTGTGTAGGGCAGTACCCTGTTTGTAAATTTCCATCTCTGCAAGTTACTGCGATACTGATAGAATGTGGTGCTGATGTGAACGTCAGAGACTCGGATGACAACAGTCCCCTCCATATCGCTGCTCTGAACAACCATCCAGACATCATGAATCTCCTTATTAAATCAGGTGCACATTTTGATGCCACAAACTTGCACAAACAAACTGCTAGTGACTTGCTGGACGAGAAGGAAATGGCTAAAAATTTGATCCAGCCTATAAATCATACCACATTGCAGTGTCTAGCTGCTCGTGTCATAGTGAATCATAGAATATACTATAAAGGGCATATCCCAGAAAAGCTAGAGACCTTCGTTTCACTTCATAGATGATAATTTGACTGTTGAAGCACGACTTGGTAACAGTTGTTTCATAAATGAGCACTGTTGTGGTAACACCAGCATTCATTTAGCTTGATTTCATCGTGCTCTCATTGGCTAAAGCATTGTAAGCATCAAATTTACAGGATTGGTTTCCCAGTATTTAATATAAATATACCATATAATATGTTGTTTGTGAATTATTGAGAAATGTAATCTCATATTCAGATTTCTAAAATTGTCTGCCAAAGGCTTATCCATTCTGGTTTTGTTTGCTGTTGGGTGCTTGGGATAGAGTTAACCATTTTTCAGTGGTGTCTTTATACTTTTCTGGTTTGTGAATTTTATACAATTGAATGTCTTTTTTGTGCTTCTTCCTTCTCTTTGAGCTTCTCCCCTGTTTCCACCTCATTTTTAACTTAACCATTTCTACTTATCAATTTCTTTCCCCTTATGGATCCATGTTAGGTTGTACAAACTTTATGGACTTGTTACCATTTGCAGTTACCATAAGTGCTTTATCTTCTCTATGCACTGGCTTCAACTTGACTGTTGTATGTTAGCATATTTTCTATGCAGCAGTTGGTCACCTTCAACTCTGAAACACTGCTAAGTATGTTACAAAGTTCATTTTACGAAAGTACTCTTGTAGCATGACAATTTTTAGAGCTACAGGTTAGCTACCACAGCTCAAGCTTTTTTGTTGTTTTTTTCTTTACATCTGAGGTTTCTTTCTCTAATCCACTGAAATTATTGTGTGCTAAATTTGGGAAACAAAGCTATTCTAACTCATTAACCCAGTTGAAATTTAGGTCTGTCGTCTTAATATATCATGCAGTAAAAGGAAGAATCTTTGTAAAGTGACCCACCTTTCATGCTGCGCCAGCATTGTCCTGCTTGTGCTGATGATGTGATTAGGTGTAGAGAATTTGCTTAAATTTAACCTCAAAGTTTTATCACACAGCTTAATGAGTCACACTGAAGTATTCAGTAATTGAACTGCAAATCACTTTTATTTACAAAAAAGAGCTGAAGCATGTCAGTGGCATGATGCTTGCCAAGCCAGATCTAGGCATCTAGGATAATTAAGGTATTTTTAGTATGCAATTTACTACCATAGTATCAGAGGTCAGTAACAGTGTTCCTTCTTTCTTCAAGCTTAAGTATACCTTTGAAGATAACTTGCATGAATTACTTTGGTCTCAATTATTTGTCACCCTAATTAAACACAAAAGGTTGCAGTGCTTCCTCTTCCCTTACTGAAAATTAGCTTTTCTTTTCTCTTTCTTTTTCTTTCTCTCTTCCTTTCTTTTCTTTCTTTCCTCTCTCCCTCCCTTCTTTGTTTTCTTTTTTTTTTTTTGGATTTTTTTTTTTTTCACAGCTTTGCTAATGCCACAGAAAGGGCTCTTTTAACTTAAGAAAAAATAAGTGAAAAGTACTAAAAAAGATTCAGGTAATTATCATTCAGCACTTTATTGTTATTCAGAATAAAATTTATGATGGCATATTTGCCCTGCAAATGTCTTAATGCAATTGTTCTGAATAAAAAGCTCCTTATTGGTTTGAGGAAAAACTCAGTTTACCTGTGAGTTTAATGAGCCTGATCACTTGGATTTTTGTGTTGACATTTTATTCTGAGGGTTGATGTAGGGGTATTTAAGGAGTCATCATTGCAAACAGTCACATTAGGTTTATTTCATCTTTACTCAGTAAAAAACTTGTAATGAAGAATAGTAAATAAACAAAAAAGCATTAGACTTAACTTTCTGGTTAAATAATTGAAGTTTAATTTTTTAAGAGATATCCTTACTCATTTTACTAGGTTGTATATTTAATTTCACCATTGAAAAAGGTGATTTGGATATAAATGGTTGCTCTGCAACCTTTTGATGAAGAGATTTTAATATCTTGTTTACTATAGGAAAATTTGATGAAATATTTGAACTGCCACATAAATTAAGAATAGTTTGTGATTTAGATAATTATTCTGGAAATATCAGATATCAATTTTTGAAATCATTTGCCTCTGACCTTCTGGAATAAGAATTATATGCGTGAACAGCCTTTTTTTTTTTAAAGAAAGGAAAATTTTGCAAGTACAGTAAATCTACATTAGTTGATCTCAATAATTTTGGGGTGAACGGTGAGCAATTGGATTTTAACTGATTTAATATTCCTTTTTTTGGGAGGGTGTAGGAGGGCTTACATGCTCTTATATATAGTAAGGCACATCTCACACTATTTTATAGGTGAATTTGAATTGTGCAACTCTAGTATAAAATAAGGATTTCTTTACATAGCATTTTCCCACCACTGAATATAGATAACTTAGAACTATTCCTCAGTCTTGATAACTGAAATGCCTTATTTCAATTAAGATACAGTTCTCTATTTGCCATCTCCCCAAATGATGTTAGGAGCTCTTGAAAAATCACGTAGTTTAAAAGCTCAAAATTGTCCATTTTATTTTAGAGGAGGTTGTTTCATAAATGTGCCCTCAGATACTGTTTAAGGCCTTTGTCAGAAAGTATTCACAAAATTGTGAGACTGAATTTAAAAAAAAAACTTAAGTTTGTGTTATTTTTTTTAACCAACAGATGAGTAATTTAATAATGAGCTAATTGTACTCTCAGCTGTACACTGTAGGATGGTAATGTTGGCTGGAGCTAATGTATAAGTTTTGGTTGCATTTCCATAAAAATCCCCTGTTAAGGCCTGCTGAATTTTAGATGTTCCACTCTTGATCATTTCTGTAAAAGAAATGGTCATTTTATTTAGATGCCAGTCTACATTTTAAAGACAAGTGGATTACAGATTTTAAAAAGAGTCATTTTCTTATCCATAAATCTGACAGGGACATTAGCCCAAATCAACCAAAGGTAATTTGGTGCCCATTATGATTTTGCAGTTAAGTGATTGCTCACTTGTAAAGTGACTTGTAATGTATAATGTTTTCGAGGCCCCCGTCTCCTGTGACTTGGGAAAACTGTTGAGGTTATATTTGAAAAAGTAGCTCTTTAAAATAATATTACCCAGCAGAAGCCTTAGGTTGAATTTTACAGGTATAATAATCCTTTTAATTTCCCCAGAATTGTGGGGGCCGGATGAGATAATAACCATATTCTTGTGCACTGTACCAGCAGCATTATTGCTTGGAACTTTAACCATTTTAGTTACTAGGAAAACTAAAATTAATTGTCATCTTTTTCTTTTTGCCCTCATACATCACTAAGCAACTAGTTTCTCTCCCTTTTGTCAATTCCCATTGTGTATTTTTCCAAAAAGTACTGTATTCAGATGCCAGCCAATAAACTGTCACACAATGGAAAATGATACGCCACAACATTCATTGTAAGGTTTAATAAAATTAAATTTGCGCCAAATACTAGTGTATTCTTATTAACTCAATACTTGACTGATGTTATCTTAAGGCATATGATAGTGGACTCCTTTCTCAAAAACACCTACTGGTAATTTATAGTCAGTTAGAACTCACGAGTTAGCATTTATTATTATACTAGTATGTAAAAAACAAAGATGATTTATGTAGTTTATTCTAATTTTTTTTTTCCAGTAAAGAGCACAGAAACTAAAGATATAGGAAGATTTTTGTTGTGGGATGCATGGGAGAGGGACTGCTTTTAACTCTTGTTTTTTAACTGGTCTAACTCAGTTTTTTAACTGAGTTTGATATTAAGTATCAGAAGTATATCATAAATATATTACTATGAAGGTAAATTTTATAAATTTATTTTCATCACTTTTAAATTGCAAAATGTAAGTAGTCCTTGTCTTTTCCTTATATGTAAGTTTCCTAATATAAGAAGTTTTAACAGATCCAGAAAATGCATAATTTCTAAACTCCAGGCATAAATTGAAATATTCAATTGTATGAGCTTTCCCCTTTTGAATCATTAACTTATCCATAACAAATACAGGCTTTGTCATAGTTTTCACAGGACCCTTTGAAGTGTTAGTCTTCTTTACCCTTGGTGCTATGGTTGTTCCCAACTACCACCACCAACATTTAAAAGGAAATCTTAGCAAGTATATAAGGCTAAGAATATTTTTAAGGATTTGAGCAAAAAAAAAAGTTATTATATCCTTTTTTTCCCCTCCATTTCTGCACATTTAGAATGTTCTTTCTTGAGTAATATGGGGTTGTGGGAATTGTGAATTGGTTCCTGTATGCCATATTACCTTACGTTTTATTATAAGGCTCTTTTAAATAAGATTTTCTCTCCCTAAATTAACTCAGCTTTTAATAATTATCTCAATTTAGTTTCTTAATATAGAATGTCTGATTTAAAAAATAAAACAATACAGTTCCATGCCTTAAAAAATTGAAAATTTAAACTTTAAAATGGGATACACTTCAGACACATATGTTCACATTAAAGAGGGATTTGATTAGTAGTCCCACTAAAACAATTGGGTGCTTATTAATAACTATACTTTGGTGTAAGTCAAGGAGTGGAGTGGTTTAAAGTATTTCACATTGCCAAAGATGAATAAAGAAAGATAGTCTATTATAAAAACATTAACAAAACTTCCCAGTAATGTCTCTTCTAAAGTGAGGTCTCCTTGATTTATTTTAGACATAATTTGAGCCTTATTTTATTAATTTAATTTTTTCCTTTTCCAAAAGAAAATTTTGTTAATAGCAGGTTCCCCTCTTGTTTACATTATAGTACCAATTGATCCTAGTATTGATACTTATTTCTAAAATCCTTTCATCCGTATAAACAAATGGGTTTGTAGATTATAAAGTTATAAAGGATACTTGTGATAATACCTAGTTCAAAAACTTGGCACCTGATTTTTCTTTTTCTAAACAAAATGTAGTTAACATATTCATTACAAGGGATTAACTAAAGACAATTGAAAAACAAAACTAAAATGACACCACAGCTTAAGATAACAAAGAAAGGACAGACCATCTAAGGAAAAACCAAGGCAACAGTGAAAGAGGCTGGACAGCTGGAGTCAGGGTTCTCACAGGGAGACCTGCTTTAACTAGACTTTCTTGCAGGTACTTACAGGTTGTGGGCATTTCTAGAACTTAGGAGCATGTGTGTTCAGAGAGCTGTCGAGGTTGGGTTCTAGTCGGTTCTGCACGGAGAACAGGTGGTCCTGATGTCACACAGGTGGACCCACTTGTTCTCGGAGATGTCCAGGCCGACGTGAGCCTCGCATCCACGTGGCGCTGGTACAGGGCTGAGGAGCTTCACTGCGCACGCGCTGCGATGGAAGCCACCCGGAACCGCAGAGACGGAGGCCTCAGGTCTTCGCAGACTGTTCCCGCTGCTCCGTGGATGGACCTCACCCATGTGGAAAGGACTGACTCAGGGTAGGCAGAAATTCCCTTGTCCCTAGACTTCCTGGGGGTCACCAGCTCCTACTGGAGCCTCTTTTTTTTTTTTTTTTTGCGGTACGCGGGCCTCTCACTGTTGTGGTCTCTCCCGTTGTGGAGCACAGGCTCCGGACGCGCAGGCTCAGCGGCCATGGCTCACGGGCCCAGCCGCTCCGCGGCATGTGGGATCTTCCCGGACCGGGGCACGAACCCATGTCCCCTGCATCGGCAGGCGGACTCTCAACCACTGCGCCACCAGGGATGCCACGGGAGCCTCTTGCCCACAGGCTTTCGGCGCCCCAGCTCGGGTACGTCCCACTCCTTTAAGGGCGGCTCCGATCGATCACCTTGATTCTTTAATAACAGAAGTAATACCAGTTCAGTATTCAGTCAATAATATTGAATTCCTGCAGTAACAGACACTGTGTCAAATGATTATTCTATTCATTGTAGAAGCTTTTCGAAAATAAAAGAAAACCACCTATCTCATACCTCTCAGTTATACATGGTTAATGCTTAGGTATGTTTTCTTTTCTTTTTTTTTTTGTTCTGTTTTAAACCTTAAGTTCTTTCAAGACAAATTCTTAAAGCAATAGGTGGTAGCTAAAATTCGAAAAATAGAATTAGGTCAAGAATGAATTTAGATGAGTGTGACCTGTTTATAATGGAGTGTTAAGGGAAAATTAGGCATATTCTCCATGCTCTTTCAGGGTAATCTTCACGAAAAAATCAGTTAGCAAAATAAGTCCACATGCATTGTCAGTAGGTAACAATTCCTTCCTGTTTATCTCTGAAATAGCTGATGTTAGGATAGCTTCTATTCATCTAAATACAACTTATTAAAGAAATTATGGACGCTTTAGTTACACATAAAGAGCTTATATAATACATTTAAACCTTTCTGATTTTTCTATAATCTTAAAAATAAGCTGATATTTCTCATATTTAGTTCTTTCTCTACATCACTGACTTTGAACAAGTCTTGATATATTTGAATTATGAAAATTTTATTTTACAGATGAATTATACAAACTAGTAAGAGTTGTAGAATATTTTTATTTCTATGAATACTCCAAAACTTTAAAAAATTTTAGAGTAATTTTAGATTTACAGAAAAGTTGCAAAGATAGTTCAGAGAGTTCCTGTATACCCTTCATCTAACTTCCCCTAATGTTAACGTCTCACATACACGGTACCTGTTTATCAAAACTTAGTTTGTCAAAACCAAGAAATTAACATTGGTATAAAACAATTAACCGAACTATAGATTTTATTTGGAGTTCACAGTTTTCCACTAATGTCCTTTTTCTGTTCCTGCATGAAATCTAAGCCACCACATTGCATATAGTCATTGTGTTCCCTTAGTCTGTTAACAGTTTCTCAGTCTTGTTTTCCTAGACCTTGATGTTTTTGTTTTTTGTGTTTTTTTGAATTTTAGAAAAGAAATATTTTTTTCTTTTCTTTTTTTTTTTAATTTTTATTATTTATTTTTATTATTTTTTTATATCTTTACTGGAGTATAATTGCTTTACAATGGTGTGTTAGTTTTTGCTTTATAACAAAGTGAATCAGTTATACATATACATATGTTCCCACATGTGCTCCCTCATGCGTCTCCCTCCCTCCCACCCTCCCTATCCCACCCCTCTAGGTGGTCACAAAGCACCGAGCTGATCTCCCTGTGCTATGCGGCTGCTTCCCACTAGCTATCTGTTTTACCTTTGGTAGTGTATATATGTCCATGCCACTCTCGCTTTGTCACAGCTTACTCTTCCCCCTCCCCATATCCTCAAGTCCGTTCTCTAGTAGGTCTGTGTCTTTATTCCTGTCTTACCCCTAGGCTCTTCATGACATTTTTTTTTCTTAAATTCCATATATGTGTGTTAGCATACAGTATTTGTCTTTCTCTTTCTGACTTACTTCACTGTTTATGACAGACTCTAGGTCCATCCACCTCATTACAAATAGCTCAATTTCATTTCTTTTTATGGATGAGTAATATTCCATTGTATATATGTGCCACATCTTCTTTATCCATTCATCCAATGATGGACACTTAGGTTGTTTCCATCTCCTGGCTATTGTAAATAGAGCTGCAATGAACATTTTGGTACATGACTCTTTTTGAATTATGGTTTTCTCGGGGTATATGCCCAGTAGTGAGATTGCTGGGTCATATGGTAGTTCTATTTGCAGTTTTTTAAGGAACCTCCATACTGTTCTCCATAGTGGCTGTACCAATTCACATTCCCACCAGCAGTGCAAGAGTGTTCCCTGTTCTCCACACCCTCTCCAGAATTTATTGTTTCTAGATTTTTTGATGATGGCTTTTCTGACTGGTGTGAGATGATATCTCATTGTAGTTTTGATTTGCATTTCTCTAATGATTAATGATGTTGAACATTCTTTCATGTGTTTGTTTGCAGTCTGTATATCTTCTTTGGAGAAATGTCTATTTAGGTCTTCTGCCCATTTTTGGATTGGGTTGTTTGTTTTTTTGTTATTGAGCTGCAAGAGCTGCTTATAAATTTTGGAGATTAATCCTTTGTCGGTTGCTTCATTTGCAAATATTTTCTCCCATTCTGAGGTTGTCTTTTGGTCTTGTTTATGGTTTCCTTTGCTGTGCAAAAGCTTTGAAGTTTCATTAGGTCCCATTTGTTTATTTTTGTTTTTATTTCCATTTCTCTAGGAGGTGGGTCAAAAAATATCTTGCTGTGATTTATGTCATAGAGTGTTCTGCCTATGTTTTCCTCTAAGAGTTTGATAGTTTCTGGCCTTACATTTAGGTCTTTAATCCATTTTGAGCTTATTTTTGTGTATGGTGTTAGGGATTGATCTAGTCTCATACTTTTACATGTACCTGTCCAGTTTTCCCAGCACCACTTATTGAAGAGGCTGTCCTTTCTCCACTGTACATTCCTGCCTCCTTTATCAAAGTTAAGGTGACCATATGTGCGTGGGTTTATCTCTGGGCTTTCTATCCTGTTCCATTGATCTATATTTCTGTTTTTGTGCCAGTACTATACTGTCTTGGTTACTGTAGCTTTGTAGTATAGTCTGAAGTCAGGGAGCCTGATTCCTCCAGCTCCGTTTTTCGTTCTCAAGATTGCTTTGGCTATTTGGGGTCTTTTGTGTTTCCATACATATTGTGAAATTTTTTGTTCTAGTTCTGTGAAAAATGTCAGTGGTAGTTTGATAGGGATTGCATTGAATCTGTAGATTGCTTTGGGTAGTAGAGTCATTTTCACAATGTTGATTCTTCCAATCCCAGAACATGGTATATCTCTCCATCTATTTGTATCATCTTTAATTTCTTTCATCAGTGTCTTATAATTTTCTGCATACAGGTCTTTTGTCTCCTTAGGTAGGTTTATTCCTAGATAGTTCATTCTTTTTGTTGCAGTGGTAAATGGGAGTGTTTTCTTGATTTCACTTTCAGATTTTTCATCATTAGGGTATAGGAATGCCAGAGATTTCTGTGCATTAATTTTGTATCCTGCTACCTTACCAAATTCATTGATTAGCTCTAGTAGTTTTCTGGTAGCATCTTTAGGGTTCTCTATGTATAGTATCATGTCATCTGCAAACAGTGACAGTTTTACTTTTTCTTTTCTGATTTGGATTCCTTTTATTTCCTTTTTTTCTCTGATTGCTGTGGCTAAAACTTCCAATACTATGTTGAATAAGAGTGGTCAGAGTGGGCAACCTTGTCTTTTTCCTGATCTTAGTGGAAATGCTTTCAGTTTTTCACCATTGAGCACAATGTTGGCTGTGGGTTTGTCATATATGGCCTTTATTATGTTGAGGAAAGTTCCCTCTATGCCTACTTTCTGGCGGGTTTTTATCATGAATGGGTGTTGAATTTTGTTGAAAGCTTTCTCTGCATCTATTGAGATGACCATATGGTTTTTCTCCTTCAGTTTGTTCATATGGTTTATCACATTGATTGTTTTGCATATATTGAAGAATCCTTGCATTCCTGGAATAAACCCCGCTTGATCATGGTGTATGATCCGTTTAATGTGCTGTTGGATTCTGTTTGCTAGTATTTTGTTGAGGATTTTTGCATCTATGTTCATCAGTGATATTGGTCTGTAGCTTTCTTTTTTTGTGACATCTTTGTCTGGTTTTGGTATCAGGGTGATGGTGCCCTCATAGAATGAGTTTGGGAGTGTTCCTCCCTCTGCTATATTTTGGAAGAGTTTGAGGATAGGTGTTAGCTCTTCTCTAAATGTTTGAAAGAATTCACCTGTGAAGCCATCTGGTCCTGGGCTTTTGTTTGTTGGAAGATTTTTAATCACAGTTTCAATTTCAGTGCTTGTGATTGGTCTGTTCATATTTTCTATTTCTTCCTGATTCAGTCTTGGCAGGTTGTGCATTTCTAAGAATTTGTCCATTTCTTCCAGGTTGTCCATTTTATTGGCATAGAGTTGCTTGTAGTAATCTCTCATGATCCTTTGTATTTCTGCAGTGTCAGTTGTTACTTCTCCTTTTTCATTTCTAATTCTATTGATTTGAGTCTTCTCCCTTTTTTTCTTTATGAGTCTGGCTAATGGTGTATCAATTTTGTTTATCTTCTCAAAGAACCAGCTTTTAGTTTTATTGATCTTTGCTAGACCTTGACGATTTTGAAGAGTGCTGGTCAGGTATTTTGTAGAATGTTCCTCTGTTTGGGTCTATCTGATATCTTCTCGTGATTTTATTGGGATTGTGATTTTCTGGGGAGGAATACCACCAGAGGTGAGGTGCCCTTCTCCTTACATCATATCAAGGGTACATGCTACCAACAGTACAACACTGATGATAATAACCTTGATCACTTGGTTGAGATGGTATCTGGTGGGTTTCTTTCTCTATTTGAGAGTTATATTTTTCTATTCCATAGGGTATTCTTTGCAAGTGAGTTGCTAAGTCCAGCCCTTGTTCGAAGAGGAGAGTAATTAAGCTCCTCTTCCTAGACAGGGGTATCCATGTGGAATTCTAACGGAAGGGAGATTTGTCCCGTCTCCCTCAATCAATCATTTTTCAGTATAGGATCATGGATTTATATTTTATTTTTGTGTATTATAATTAAATACTGTAATTGTTTGTTTTCTTGCTCAGGTTGTTTCAGCTTTGGCCATTGGGAGCCATGGTATTTTGACATGACCCCACTTTTCCTCCTTAGCCTTCCTTACTTTCTATAAATATACTCTAGGATCATCTTGTATTTTCTCTGCCCCAGCCCTAGAATCATACATTTCTCTAGAGCCGTGTTGCTTTTTTATTTTTAAACATGCTTTTTTTTAAAAAAAAATTTATTTGGGCTTCCCTGGTGGCCCAGTGGTTGAGAGTCTGCCTGCCGATGCAGGGGACGCGGGTTCGTGCTCCGGTCTGGGAAGATCCCACATGCCACGGAGCGGCTGGGCCTGTGAGCCATGGCCGTTGAGCCTGTGCGTCCGGAGCCTGTGCTCCACAATGGGAGAGGCCACAGCAGTGAGAGGCCCGCGTACCACCAAAAAAAAAAAAAAAAAAATTATTTATTTATTTGGCTGCATTGGGTCTTCGTTGCTACGCACAGGCTTTCTCTAGTTGCAGCGAGCGAGAGTTACTCTGCGGTGCGCAAGCTTTTCATTGCAGTGGCTTCTCTTATTGTGGAGCACGGGCTGTAGGCACGTGGGCTTCAGTAGTTGCGGCATGCAGGCTCAGTAGTTGTGGTTCTAAAGCGCAGGCTCAGTAGTTGTGGCACATGGGCTTAGTTGCTCTGTGGCATGTGGGATCTTCCCAGACCAGGGCTCAAACCTGTGTTCCCTGTATTGGCAGGCGGATTCTTAACCACTGCGTCACCAGGGAAGTCCCTAGAGCCCTGTTGCTTTAGTTGGAGAATGGTATTTAGAATCCAAGATTTGACTTTGGATGTACTTGTTGAACGTATATTAACACATGTAAATACACATACCTATAATTATTTCTGTATCTGTATATATTTAAAATAAATCTGAGTTCATACTGACATCTCCTACTCCCAATCTAGCACTACAGGATTCATTACAGCCTTCTCCCTTTGCTTATTTGTAGCTTCTTTCTCTGTCAGTGACAAACCTAACTCCCATTATCTACAATTTATTTACTTATTTTTTCAACCCTATTACATAAAGTAGTTTTAGAATTGCTAAACCCGGTATCCTTGTGAGAAATTTACCTACGAGTACAGTACTTATGTATATTTCTTTTTTTCTATTTCTGTTGTTAGCCTTACAGTATTTAGTCAAAACACCATTTTCTAAGATTACTTAAGGCAGCACCTTTTAACCCCAACAAAACTTTTTTAATGACTATTTTGTAATAGGCATCAAAGAGAGTAACGTTCTGACTACAAGCTATATAGCTCACCATCAAAAAGAAGGAAATGGGGCTTCCCTGGTGGCACAGTGGTTGAGAATCCGCCTGCCAATGCAGGGGACACAGGTTCAATCCCTGGTCCAGGAAGATCCCACATGCCATGGAGCAACTAAGCCCATGCGCCACAACTACTGAGCCTGTGCTCTAGAGCCAGCGAGCCACAGCTACTGAGCCTGCGTGCTGCAACTACTGAAGCCCATGTGCCTAGAGCCCATGCTCCACAACAAGAGAAGCCACCACAGTAAGAAGCCGTGCACCACAACGAAGAGTAGCCCCTGCTCGCTGCAACTAGAGAAAGCCCGCGTGCAGCAAGGAAGACCCAACACAGCCAAAAATAAATAAATTAAATAAATAAATTTTTAAAAAAAGAATTGTTATTAAAAAAAACAGGGAAATGTTTCAAAGACATAATGTATAAAATTTTAAAGTAAAAATATATACATTTAACCTGTTTCTAACTAAAATTGTTCTCTCCCTGTCTCAGCTGATTGTTCAACAAAGCTGACTCTAGTATCTTTTCACTGCTTTTGCTGATTCTCTAGCTTTTTTTAATGTTAAATTTATAAGTTGAGATTACTGAAATAGAATCAGAATGTCTGTTGGTGAAATTCATCTTCTGATATTTTGAGTAGGCCTTAAAAATGAAGTGATGTTTGAGGATCGTTAGAAGTAAATGGGAGCAAGGTTAGGAAAGAGTCTTAATTATCTTTTTAAGGAAAATTAAAGGAAATTATTAAAAGGAAATTATTGGGCTTCCCTGGTGGCGCAGTGGTTGGGAGTCCACCTAACGATGCAGGGGACACGGGTTCGTGCCCCGGTCCAGGAGGATCTCACATGCCACGGAGCGGCTTGGCCCATGGGCCATGGCCTCTGGGCCTGTGGGTCCGGAGCCTGTGCTCCGCAGCGGGAGAGGCCACAGCAGTGAGAGGCCCGCGTGCCGCGGAAAAAAAAAACCCAAAAAAACCCGAAATTATTCTCAGTGTTTAAATACTGAAACACCTTAATTATTTGTGCTAAAAGCCAAAATAAGAGAGTTGCTGGTAACCACCATAACACCTTATAGGATCCATATTGAATGCACTGGCTTTTCTTTAGGCCCCAATACTTTATCTGCATACAATGACATGAGATCAAAGTTTAAACTTCTCTAGCCTACCAATCTACTGAAAGTTTAGGGGAAAGAGTCCTTAGGACTGAAGGGAAATAAATTTGGGAGTAATTTATCATGTAAACTCACACATTCAGTAAATTTATTGACCCTGCAGTGAGTGGGGATATAAAGATTAATAATACAAACTTGCCATTGAAGAATGAACAATATTTTTAAGGAGGCAAGCGAAGCTAATTTTCAATTGTGTTCTGAAGGGCAGAGGGTTTTTCTGACTTTTAGGTTTAATAAGAATTGAGAAAGATCTCGAATTAAAATTGCTTATACGTTACATTGTACACTTTTTTTTATAAACCATCGTTCACATTTTTAGGACTGGCTGGCTATTTCACCTTTTTATCAAAATGAGGTTTAGAGGAAAAGTGCATAGTCCATTGACTGAATTTTCCTCATCTATTTGACATCATTTTTGTGCTAAAATTTGTACTTTGTATTTTATTTTGAAATGTGTCCTTTACCTTACATAAAGTTGTAGGAGGTATCCTTTGAGTGAGTGAGAGTGTATGTGTGTGTGTTTCCAAGTAACATCTTTTGTATTCTGAACTCATTAAATCTGGCCCATGCTGAGCATTCAGAATTTGTGCTCGCCATGATTGAAAATCAGTCAGAGTCTACCAGGTTCATTAACAAGATCTGTTCTCTGTAGTCTGGAATTTCAAAGAAATTTTTTTATTATTAAGATGTAGAATTGGCAGAAGAATAAAAGTGAGTGAGGGATCAAAAATAAATCTCACAGTTTTAACCTTTTGTTAATCTTTTAAGCCATCTAAAACTACTTATAAAAAAATCTTAAAACTGATCCAGAAAATTTAACTCCTTAGCTACCACTAGAATGGGGGAAATTTGGTTTGAAAACAGTTTTTTCCTTTTTTCTATTTTGTAACCTCTGTTTATAGACTGGTCTTAATGTTGTCACAGGTGAAAATGATTTCAGGATATTAATCAAATGAGAATGTACTTCTGCCTTGCTAAACTAAGGTTCTGAGGAAGGTATTAAAGAGAATGGGACCTAAGTATGTGAATATTTTGATCAGCAGTGGTACATGTGGGTTTTGTTTTATTTCATTTTTAATTGAATCTGAAGTTGTCTTTTAATAATTGCAGTTTAACTTATTTACACTTAATTTATAATTCATTTGGACTTAATTTCTAACAGCTTATTTTGCCATGGTTTTATTTAGCTTTTATTTCTTGTTTCCTACTTCAAGGAGATTGTTTTCTATATTTCTTTTTTTCCCTCTATTTTTTTAGAATTTATACATTCCATTAAAGAAAAAACATTTTTAGTGGCTACCTTTTCATTTTTAACATGTGTACTGGGTTGAATTGCTTTCTCAGAAGATACGTCCACCCAGGACCTGGGAATGTGACCTTATTTGGAATAAGAGTTGCAGATATAACTTAGGATCTTGAGATGATATCATCCTGGATTAGAGTGGGCTCTAAATCCAATGAAGAGTGTGCTTATAAGAGACAGAAAAGGAGAATGCATGGAGGGAGACATAGGGGAGAAGGCCATGTCAGACAGAGCTGCACAGAGTGGAAGCTCTTTGAAGATGTGGGCAGAGATTGGAGTGATGTAGCTACAAGTTAAGGAATGCCAAGGGTTGTTGGCAGCCACCAAAAGCTGGGAGGGAGGCATGGACCAGTTTCTTTCTCAGAGCCTCCAGAGGGAACTAACCCTGTTGACACTTTGTTTTTTGTGAGGTTTTTTTTTTAAATTATTTATTTTTGCCTGCATTGGGTCTTTGTTGCTGTGCGTGGGCTTTCTCTAGTTGCAGCGAGCGGGGGCTGCTCTTTGTTGTGGTGCGTGGGCTTCTCATTGTGGTGGCTTCTCGTTGACAGGCTCTAGGCACGCAGGCTTCAGTAGTTGTGGCACGTGGGCTTCAGTAGTTGTGGCACATGGGCTTAGTTGCTCCGTGGCATGTGAGATCTTCCCAGACCAAGGCTCGAGCCTGTGTCCCCTGCACTGGCAGGTGGATTCTTAACCACTGCACCACCAGGGAAGTCCCTATATTTTTATTTTTAGAAACTCTTTTTGTTCACGATTTCCTGTTCCTTTTTCAATTTCCACCTATCTCATCATTTTAAACAGTTCTACTTGATCATCCCCTGTAGTTGTACTATCTCGAGTTCCTGGCATGCCAGTCCCCCTGTGCTGCTCTCTTCAGGATGGCTCCTTTCCTCCCAGAGGTTATAATTTTATTTCTGTAGCTGTCCTCAGCATGTGGTGTTTCTTCAGGTGGAAGACCTGTGTGTCCAAGGCTTTGGGAGTATCCCCATAAAGCAACCAGGGCCCCAGGGGTTCCAGAATATCACATTTTCAACTTGGGCATCCTATATGAAGAGGATGAAGTTAGTCTGGATTCTATGTAGGCATACCTCTTTATATGGTGCTTTGATTTATTGCACTTGGTGGATATTGTGTTTTTTCAGAAATTGAAGGGTTGTGGCAACCCTGCATTGTCAGATGATAGTTTACATTTTTTAGCAATACAGTATTTTAAAATTAAGGTATGTACTGTTTTTTAGACATAATGCTTTTGCACACTTAATAGACTACAGTATAGTGTAAACATAACTTTTATATGCCTTGGAAACCGAAACATTCCTGTGACTCACTTTATGGTGATGTTTGCTCTAATTGCGGTGATCGGGAACTGAACCTGAAATATTTCCAAGGTGTGCCTGTACACAGAATACAGGTTTACAGTTCCAGTTTCTCCTGAAAGCATATTCTTTTTAACAAAATCCATAGTGATGGACAGACAGCAAAGTCTGCTCGCTGCCCAACTGGACTAAAAGGCTATGGTTTTCTTGGCCCCTTAACTCAAGGATAGTGTTTCCTGGGTTCCTTACATTCTATGTAGAATTCAGTTCCAGCTTCCTGTCTAGCTGGGACTCAAGGAGATGCCTTCTGTGGGTGCTAAGCCCTCGCTCCCTAGCCATTAGACATCCCTACCCCCATCAGTGTTGGCATTAGCATGGCTTTGAATTCCCCTCTTCATTTCTGAAATTTAAGCACTCCTTTCTTCTCAGCTCAGCTATGTATTATAAAAAGATGGGGGAGTTATATTTATCTGCCATTTCCACGTGTTTGGAATGAGAGAGTAGTCTGCACTAAGCTGGTCCACCCATCTCATTCCACAGTCTGGTGGGTCACAAGTACCAGAGTTGTTAAGGGATTTTCAGTTTTATAAATTAAAGTCGAATCAAGGTTATTCTTATATTGATATTCTCCCTAGAAATCAGTTACACTTAGTTAATGGATCAGGAAAGCATAGAAGTATAATTGTGACCTTGGGCATGTCCATGGAATTCGGTCCTGAATGTGAACATTGTTTTTCCTCTGCCACAATAGGAAACAAAGTTGCTTAGAGCAGCCTGTAGTGAGGCCAAGACTTGGGGCTGAAAACCTTTGAGCCACAGAGCGGTCTTCATTTTGTAGTCACAGACTGTAGACTTAGCTGAAGTAAACCCTGCTGCAATTTCCACGGCAAAAAGGAGGATGAGAGTTTGTATAATGCATTTCCTCTAATTTACTAGAAAAATTCATTCATGGGTTATTTTTGGGGTACAAAGTACATCTTATTTTTTTTTTTTTTCTGTACGCGGGCCTCTCACTGTTGTGGCCTCTCCCGTTGCGGAGCACAGGCTCCGGATGCGCAGGCTCAGCGGCCATGGCTCACGGGCCCAGCCACTCCGCGGCATGTGGGATCTTCCCAGACCGGGGCATGAACCCGTGTCCCCTGCATCGGCAGGCGGACTCTCAACCACTGCGCCACCAGGGAAGTCCCATCTTATATTTTTATTTACATGTATGTGAAGCATTTAGTGTTAAATGGCCCTTTAAGACAATGTCGTATGCCTCTAGCAATGAACTAGTATCTCAAGATATCTAAAAGAAGAAATGTGTATTTAATGTATCTTTTCATCATAAGCATTCCATTAATGTATGCTATATATTGACCCTCAGGACATTCCATTTAATATACACATATATAAATTTAAATATATACTTACATATGTGTGTTTGTGTATATGTGTGTGTGTGTGTATATATATATGTGTATATATATATATATATGTGTGTGTGTATATATATATACACACACATACAGAAAGAGAGAAGAGAGAGAAAGATCCTTCCCAAGACACGATTTAATGTATAGCTAAATAGTAATGTGCTTTGGGCTTCCCTGGTGGTGCAGTGGTTAAGAATCCACCTGCCGATGCAGGGGACACGGGTTCGAGCCCTGGTCTGGGAAGATGCCACATGCCGCGGAGCAACTAAGCCCGTGTGCCACAACTACTGAACCTGCGCTCTAGAGCCCGCAAGCCACAACTACTGAGCCCGCGTGCCACAACTACTGAAGCCCGTGCTCCTAGAGCCTGTGCTCCTCAACAAGAGAAGCCACTGCAATGAGAAGCCCGCACACCTCAATGAAGAGTAGCCCCCGCTCGCCGAAACTAGAGAAAGCCTGCGCACAGCAATGAAGACCTAACACGGCCAAAAATAAACATAAATAAAATAATAATAAAATAAATTAAAACAAAAACAGTAATGTGCTTTGTTGGATTGTGGCAACGGCATAACAGTATATTTGTTGCAGTGCTTGTGTTCAAGTTAAGGAGTGGCTTACTTAGTTATAATGGGAATACTGTTTTTAGTCATAGAAAATGACAGCCATTCAAATGGCAGGTGTCTAAGTACCGATTGGGTCCATCAGATGGGAACACACTTTAAATAATTGTGACCACGTTTGTTTTGCTTGGTAGTTTCCTAGTTACCCAGGACAGAACTGCAGACACAGGGAAGAGGTGGTAAATTACCCTGATTATCAAACAGCTGAGAAAATAGTTTGGCTCTGGTGTTGAGAAACTTGTTTAGAAAATAAATCAAAGCTCATTGGAGCTTTTTTACTACATTGAATTCATTCAAAATACCTTCTTTGTAACAGACAATTACAGTGTTAAAGGATTAAGTATTAATTATGGATGTGTTCAGTTTCCTTAGGTAACTACTGAATACTGCCTTTTCAAGAAAGGTAAAATTCCATGTGATTTTATTTATTCATTCACTTAGATTCAACAAATCAATGGCAGTGATAAGCAGAACACAAAATTTAAAACTAATAATTTATTAGGGGGTAAAATTAATATATTACTTGGCCCATGGGTCTCTATTACTAGCTGTGTGACCTTGAGCTAGTTAAGTTTTCTAAGATTCAGTTCTGTGGTTAATGAGGATTAATAATGCCTGCCTCACAAGGTTTTTCTGAGAAGTAAATAAAGCATTTAAAGTGCTAAGTAGAACACCTGGCACATAATAATTTCTTAATAAATGTAGTAGCTATTAATATTATTTGGTGGAAAAGTAGATAATAAAATAAATGCTGGATTTATTTGGATTTTAATCTTTGAACAGACTTAATAGGTGCAATGAGCTTATTTTATACTTGGTCATAAATGTAAATTTTTTTAATTTTCTGAAATCCAGAATATAAAACTGAAGAGTGCAGCTGGTATTCAAGACTAATAATTTGTACTTTCTTAAGAGATGAACTTGGGAGGTAGTAGTAGGAGGGGAGAGCCTAGAATTAGAAAAGCTTCATTCTTTTTTTTTTTTTTTTTTTAATTTTTGGGCTGCACCACACTGCATGCAGATCTTAAGTTCCCCGACCAGGGATGGAACCCGCGCCCTTGGCAGTGGAGGCATAGAATCTTAACCACTGGACTGCCAGGGAAGTCCCAAAAAAGCTTCATTCTTAATTTTGAATTGCGAAGAGCAAGGCTGTGAGACCTAATACATTAAAATTCTGTAATATCTTTAAAAACAAGCCCTGCAGTAGCAGGCCCTGGAATGAGAAATGTGCTCGACTTTTCAAAAGCTTTAATTTGAAGGGTCACAATTATTGTCTTTCAGATGTGGAGAACTGATTTCTAATTCTGCGTCTAAGAGAAAATTGGCCATATTTTCAGTATTATGAGCAGATTCCTAATGCCCAAAGGGGATTATGTTCTGTCTTTTATTGCCTGTGGGAGGGGTGTTGCTAAGAAACAGAATTCCTGATACATTCTGAGGAAGGCAACCTGTCATTTTAATGATGCACTGAGAATAAAACACACTGAAGGCAATGTATTTTCAAAATCTAAAGCTGTTACTACCCAAAGAAGACTGTTTATCTCTGGTTGATTAGATGTAACTCATCTGCTTGTGTGAGGCTTAGAAAACAAACCTTAAAAGCCTGTATATTGATGCTCTAAAAGTATGTATGGCCTGCCAAATCATTCTTTTACGAGTGTTTGAAGGACAAAAGGAAATGACCTACAGAGTTTGAAGGCTGGAAGGAAGCAAGCACGCACTGAGGACTTCCATACAAGCACTGGGCTGGGCTCTGTCACGGTCACACCTTGCTGATGATCCATGATGACCTGTCAAGCAGGAGGCATAATTTCCACTTTACAGATACGGGAATAAGTTCATCCGAAACTCGACCAGTTGAGTGTCAGTACTCATAACTTCAGACCTACGTTTTCTCACTCCAAGTGCAGAATTCTTGCCACTATACTTACCAGCTACTGGCTTCCAGTTTTAGAGACTAAAGTAGGGTCAGGGTTAGACTACAACTGCAAAGGAGATTGGGGAAATTCTATGATTCAAGACACAGGCCTAGATACTCTGGAAGGCCTAGATTTCTGGTTCCCTTTGGCTGCTGAAGAACAGGTGCTTCGTCATCATTTTTCATCCTCTGAGTTACTGTACCCTCAAGTGAAAATGAATTCTTGCCAGAGATCTTTAAGGTACACAGACCAGGGAAGTACTGACAGCCTTTCAGAGACAGTGTGATCTGGTACAATGTAGGGATCTCTAGGGGCCCTTCCAATTCTGTTTCTCTTATACCACCACATTTTCAGACATTTTTTCTCACCTTTTCGGCATTCAGTGCACTCAGGCATTCTCAGCTTTTCGTAAGCGTTCTCTGTTATGATAACTGGGATCCTAAATAGCTCATGGGAATAATCATTATATTCAGAAGCAGGAGAATTCATTCATCCAACAGGCATTGATGGAGAGCATACTGTGTGGTAGGCAGTGTCATAGGAGCTGGGAATCAGCAGTAAAGACAAAGTTCCTGTTCTCACGGAGCTTATCTTCCAGTGGAAGAGAGACGTATATAAAATAATTTCAGATATTAATATGTGCTTTGCAGGAAAAAAATAAGGGCAATGTAGAGGGATGAAGAGTGAGTAGGAATGAGACTGCGGCGGTGGTTTAGAAAGGAAAGTCACTGCAGGCCCCTACGAGGGTCTGCCGTTTGCACTGAGTCCTGAGGGCTAGGAAGGAGGGAGCTGTACCACCACCAGGAGACAGGGTGTTCACGACAGAGATGATAGCAGTTGTGAGGTCCTGAGATGGGCTCTAGCTTGATTATTTAAGGACTGGCAGAGCCATAGCACCTGAGTGGGAGAGGCTGACAGGTGCATTATATCAGGTCTGGGTGGTCGTGTGGAGGAGTTTGGGTCTTCTTTTGGGTGTGATGGGAAGCCATTAGAGAGTTCTGACCTCAGATTGGCATGCTATATGTTATTGAAAGATAGCTGTAGCTGCTGTCTGGACAGTCAGCTGTTTGAGTGGAAGCTGGGAAACCTTTCAGAGGCTCTTGCTATAGTCCCGATGAAAGACGGTGGTGGCGGGGGCTAGAGTGCTAATGATGGGACTAGAAGTGGAAGGATACAGGCTCATGCTTAGAGGTGGTACTTAAAGGTTTGCTGATGGACTGAATGATGAGTATGAGGGGAAGAAGGAGTCAGGGCCTCTATAACCAGATGCTTGGCAACTTGTCACTTTCTTAACAGTTATCAAACAGAACTCCCAGTCATTTCTGCCACTCCCTGAAACACAGCAGCAGTGACTGACAGTATACATTGCACTTGTGAGTGATGACAGGATTTTTCAATTTGAAACCTTAAAAATTTTTTTAAATTATTCGTTTTAATTTTTCTGAAAAAGGGAAGAGCAGGTATTCCCTTCGCTGTCAGAATCTTAAGAAAGACACACACGCACAAATCCAGACACACACAAACACACACACACACCACCACCACCCCAAATGATATTTGAATTCTCCTACTTTTGAAAACAATACATGGGCTTTTGAAAATAGCTGTCAGACTCTTTAAAAGGAAAAAACCCAAAGGCATAAATAAATGAACTCTACAAATGACTTTGGTTCACATAGAACATAAAAATAAAATCCACAATGAAAAAGCCAGTTTTAAAGATGTTGGCTTGTTTAGAGACTCATGGGAGGAAATGTTAAGGCAGTTTAACCATCGATGATTGGAGTACGTTTTTTCCCGCCCAGGATAACAATGGAGCAAAAGTGCAAAAACAGTGTAACAATATTCAGTTTATGGGTGGCCAAGGAGTGCAGGGAATTAATACATCTGAGTCATAAAACAGAAAAAGTGAAGCACAAAGTGGTATATGTACTGTGAGAAGTGGATTAAAAGAATTTGTTAGCTCGTGGGAAAAGTGAGACAGTACCTTCAGTGGAACATAGGATATTCCCTCCAGTGCAACTTCAAGACAATCACCAGGCAAAGTAGCTGTCCTTGATTGCTAAGCCAGTGCATGGAGAAGGAGACTTCTCCTGATATATTAGTATTAAATAATGTATTAAGTCAGTCACTGTCATCAAATTAATACTGGGAAGTACATGACCAAGATGAAAACACCTTCCATCAGTAAGTCACTTGGTAATCTAGGATGGACCTTTATCCATCCCTCCCCCATCCAAACCCCACCCCCAACCCCCAGCATCATCCATTCTTATACAATTTTTGAAGTCCCACAAAAGTCAATTTATGTTGCCTTTTCTGTCTTCAAAAGGGTTCACAGTTCATTAAAATGCCACTCTTTCCTTTGTGTCTTGCTCTCAGGACAAATGGTAGAAGTCCAGATTGAACACAAGGCACAGATCAAGCCAGGGTGCTCAGGCTTACAGAGTCTGACCTGACAGAGGCCTGAGCAGGGATTGGCCCAGCACCCAACACATGGAGAATGATGAGGGTGAGTTTGGGAAGATGGGAGAAAAAGAGGGTGTTTCGTTTTCTTCTTTTTCTCTACTATTTTTTTTTTTTTTAGCACCTTCAACATGGTGTCATTCTGCACAAATCTGTTGCTTCCTTGGTTGAAATGAACAGCCTACAATTTAAGAAAGATATTCACAGAGATACAGAAGGATAATAAAGCCACGGAAGAGAAAGGCAACTTAATTTATAAATGACATGAAAGACAGGAGAAGTAGGATGATCATTAACTTACGTAACCAAGTTCATGTAGAAGAGGTGTTGTGGCTGGGGTAGGGCAGTGTGCGCTTTAATTTGCCATAGGTAAGGTATCAGTAAAGAAGGAGCAATGCACCAGATGGAAAAAAAAAAAAAAAGGTCAAATGCCGTCACAGAGACTGCATTTCTTCCAGCATTGAGTCGTGGTTGGAGGAGGGTCTTCTGGAGATAAACTAGTCAACTTACTTGCTTTTCAGTCCATCCCCTTAAACAATATTTGTTATTACCCTAAATTAAGAGAGGGATCCCAACTCCTCAGGCCTTGTGTTTCATGAAGGGTCTTCTGCTCGCAAGGCCTTCTCTCTGTCCCTTACTCCCAAGGAGAAGTAGTATCTGTTTGTAGAGATTGTGGCTCAGCCTGGGGGGGTTTCTCTCCCTGGCCAACCTGCCCTTAAGACAGTGCCTTCTCCTTTCACTCCTGCCGCCACCCAGGTTCTGGGTCAGGCCCAGAACCTACCTTCTACGTGCACTTTTGGAGACCTTTGTCTCTTTGTCCTTGCTGTCGGGGTTCAATCGGTTATGGTGCTGATTGGGTAAGTTTGGGGTAGTCTAGAGGCCCAGTCTCTTCTGCAGGTGGGTCCTAAGATCCAGACCCAGGAAGCAAGTGGTACAAATTCTATCCAGAGGTCAACCTGATTCAAGGCAAGCCCAAGTGCCGTGGAGAAATCATAGCAGTGTTAGGGAGTGGAAGGTCGGGGAGCAAAGGAGATAGACAGGGTAGTTAGGGAAGACCCCTCCGAGGAGGTGAGGTTTAAGCTGACATATGAATAATGGGAAGGAGAAAGCCATTGTGAAGATTTGGGGACAGAGTTTTGGGGGCAGAGGGCACAGCAAATGTAAAGTCCTTGATGGGGAATTAACTTGAGTGTTTCAGGAATAGCAGAAAGGCCAGCGTGGGAGAGTGGTAGGATGTAAGGTCAGAGAGAGGGGCAAAGGAATGTGTAGTGCCTTTGAGGCCCTGATTAGCGGTTTGGATTTTATTCTGAGCAAGTTGGAAACCATGGGAGGATATTGAGTACAGAAGGGATGTTGTTAGGTTCATGTTTTGAAAATGGCACTGACAGCTTTTGAGGAATTGGGGGTTTCTGCTTTTTCTTTTTCTTGTCCCCCCTCCTCCCCCCACCTCCCTCCTCCAGCAAAGAAGAGGAACCCGTAAGTTTTAGGGATGTTTGTGCATACTGACTCTCATCGTATGTAACCTGGTTTGAAGAGAAGTGTTTCCGTTGTAGGTGTGTCTTGCTGTAAATATTTGTTCATATTTTTGTGAATTCAATACTATGTACCACTGTATTATAGTAACTTTTATAAAGCAAACCATAAAAAAAAAAAAAAAGAAGAGATGGAGGGGAGCTAGGATGGAGGCAGAGAAGGTGGTGAAGATGATGAGAAGTGGACAGATTTGGGATTTTTTTTGGGATATAACTGAAATCTTCCTAAAGTTTTGAATATTGAATACAAAGAAGTAAGAGAATCAAGGATGCCTCCTCGGTATTGAGCTTGAGTAACCGGGTGTATGGTGGTGCCGTTAATTAAGATGGGTGAGTGGAGGTAGAGAGTGAGAGTAGAGGGCAGAGCTGTGTTTGGGATATGTTATGTTTGAGATCTTTTGGGGCATCCAAGTAGAAATGTGAAGTGTAGTCCAATCTGCAACTCTGGGGAGCAGTTGGGGCTGGCATATAAAGCCATCAGTGTAGAGATGATGATATTTAAAGTCATGGGTCTGGCTGATCTCACCTACGGGGAGATTTAAATAGGGAAGATTATTGAGGACTGAATGTTGGAATGCTTCCAGTATTTAGATTGGAAAGTGGAAGCTGAGTCAGCAAAGGAGACAGAAAAAAGTTGTATTAGTTAGGGTTCTCCAGAGAAACAGAACCAATAGGATGTGAATATGTAGAGAAAGAAATTAATTGTAAGGAATTGGCTCATACACGTGTAAAGGTTAGCAAGTCCAAATTTGCAGTATGGGCCAGCTGATTCAAGACTGGGGAGAGCTGATGGTGCAGATGAAGTCCAAAGGTAGTCTGCTGGAGAATTCTCTTTCACTTGAAAGAGGGTCAATCTTTTTGTTCTATTCAGTCCTTCAGCTGATTGGATGAGGCCCACCCACATTAGGGAGAGCAGTCTGCTTGACTGATTAAAATGTTAATCTAGTCTAATGTTAATCTAGTCTAATGTTGTCTATTGATTTAAATGTTAATTTCACCCCCAAAACACCCTCACAGAAATACACAGACCAAATGTCTAGGCATCCTGTGGCCTAGTCAAGTTGATACATGAAATTAACCATGACAGTGCTGGTTGGCTTCTTGGCTCTTAATACTTAACACTTTCTCTCATGCATATGCATATGAGCTGAACAGAAGTGGCAAAGAAAAATGGCACATTTGAGTCCACTTTTCAGCAAGAAGCATAGGACCCTGGAAGAGACCTTAAAGGCTGGCTAAGACAACTTTCCATCCAATGTAGATTTTTCTGTCTCTGCTAAAACATTTCCAGTGCTAGGGTGCTCACTACTTTCTAAGATAAAAAGTTCTGTTAATGTGACTCTCTATTTCTTAAAAAAAAAAGTTATCCTTATATTGAGCAAAAATCTTCCTCATGAAGCCTGACTAGCTCTCAGCTTCCCTAGCAAGTAGTAAGAATGCCACACCGCCTCTGCCAAGGACTGTGTCAATTCTGGAGCTTTGCAGAGTTTGGAGAGCTTTATCAGTCCTGGAACACAAGGCTTTTTCTCCCCAGGGCACAGACATGCCACCCAGGTAGTTGGGTGAGGATGGATTCAAGTACTGTTTATCTGAAACCACTCACCAGGCACTCAAGCCTTACTGCTAAATCTGCCAGGCTGCTTCAGAATGGTGAACTTGCTCCCAGACACTTCTCTGACCCCAGAAGCTGTCTTCTATCAAAGCCTGAAGGCTGTCAGCCCTGTCTGTCTGTATAGGTCTGAGCCAACTACGGACATGCTTCTTTTTTTTTTCCTCGGCCTATGTTTAGGTCAGTAGAGGTAAATAGATATGAAGAAGGAGGGGTGTGGTCCAACTCCAAATACCTGTGCAAATGTTAGCTCCATTCTGACTGGAGACCCTTTAGTTGGGAAGACCAGACTTTGGTTCTGATTTTGTTCCTTGGTGACACATTCCCTTTTTAAAGCCAGTAAACTCGGATTTGCCCTAATACTAACTCCATCTTTATAAAAATGTAAGCTGTAACCTAGGCAGCGATGAACAAGACTATTTCCTTGTGAACGAAGCCCCTGAATGTAAACCACATTCCAGAGGCTGCTACAGACCCAGCGTTTCCAGTGCCAGTGGAGAAACAGGCCTCAGAACTGTGTAGACACCACTCTGCTAAGAATCTTTGATTGGAAGATTGACCACAAGCCTAGGAGAGAATAGTCATGTACTCCAAAGAACGAGGATTAGTACAGGGTTTGGTCCACCCCCTTTATTTATTTATTTTAAAAAATTTATTTATTTCCTTTATTTTTTTTTGGCTGCGTCGATCTTAGTTGCGGCATGTGGGGTCTTCGTTGAGGCATGCGGGATCTTTTGTTGCGGCATGGGCTCTTCGTTGTGGCATGCGGGCTTCTCTCTAGTTGTGGCGTGCAGGTTTTCTCTCTCTAGTTGTGGCACGCGGGCTCCAGGGTGTGTGGGCTTTGTAGTTTGTGGCACGTGGGCTCTCTCGTTGAGGCGCGCCAGCTCAGTAGTTGTGGCGCTCAGACTTAGTTGCCCCGCAGCATGTGGGATCTTAGTTCCCCAATCAGGGATCGGACCCGCATCCCCTGCACTGGAAGGTAGATTCTTTACCACTGGACCACCAGGGAAGTCCCTTGGTCGTGCCTCTTTAAAGTCTTGCTTTCTACTTTAATAAATGAAAGCACTTAGTAGAAAAACTAGTTCTGTAGGGCTCTGACCGCTAGGCAATCTTTTTAGCCTGCTGTTTGCAAACACTAGGACATAACGCAAAGATGGAATGTTTGTGTCCCCCCTACATTCATGTATGTTGAAACCTAATCCCCAGTGTGATGGTATTAGGAGATGAGGCCTTTGGGAAGCAGTTAGGTCATAAGTCAGAGCCCTCATGAATGGGGTTGGTGCCCTTATAAAAGAGACCTCAGAGAGCTCCCTCATCACTTCCACTGTGGAGGACATAGTGAGAACATGAGAACAGTCTTTGTACCAGGAAGCAGGCCCTCACTAGACACTGAATCTGCCAGTGCCTTGATCTTGGGCTTCCAGCCTCTAGAACTGTGAGAAATAATTTCTGTTGTTTAGAAGCACTCAGGTGTGTGGTATTTTGTTCTAGCAGCCTAAAGAGACTGAGACATATAATATCTTTTGTCTTTTGTTCTTTGGAAAATTCAGTGGCCATGACTTTTTTGATGTGTTTTTAATCCTGAAGAGGACTTGTTGCACAAATATGCACCAATGATACTTTTGGTTATTGGGTTTTATTAAGGAATTTCGGACACCACTGAACTGAGGTCTGGCAAATAGGAACTACTCTGGATGTGAGTCCTTGTTTCCTTCCCTACAATGCAATGTTTATCCTTCAAATCCTCCCCAACCCCACCTCTCCTCACAGGACAACAGCTTTGCGCATCCAAGAATTACATGTGTACATCAGCATTCACACCTCTTTCCTCAAAAAATGAACAGTTTCTCTTAACATAAACATTTCTAAGAAGACTTATGCCTTTTGTAGTATTTGTAATGACATCATTGGTTATTAAATTTTGTTGATTCAATTGTGAACTTGAGAAGAGGATATCTCAAACATCTTTTTAGGCTCATATGTCTTAAATACAGTCCTGTGCTTAATGAACTATAAATATTTAATGAAACGGTAAAAATAATAAATGCGTTATAAAGAGATTCCTGTGTACTAATATCTTTGGGGAGTAAATTGCTCTCTTTTTAAAAAAGGATTATATATACATAGTATATACAGTCGGCCTTCTGTGTCCACAGGTTCACATCCACAGAGTCAACCAGCTGCAAATAGAAAGTATTCAGAAAAAAATTCCAGGAAGTTCCAAAAAGCAGCACTTTGTACATAGTTGCCAGGGTGTTGTGCCTGGCAACTATGTACATAGCATTTACATTGTATTACTTATTATAAGTAATCTAGAGATGATTTAAAGTATACGCAGGCGGATGTGCATAGGTTATATGCAAATACTATGCCATTTAACACAGTGTAAGGGACTTTATCTGTGGATTTTGGTATCCAAGGGGGTTCTGGAACCAATTCCCCAAAGATACTGAGGGACAGCTGTACATATTTTTGAAATTTTGAGAAGAATGACTGTCGTTACAATTCGGCTGTCCAGAAGCAACAGTTACTGAAATTTTAGTGTATTTACTTTGGTCTCTGGTTAGTGGAACTATCACATCAAACAACTTCCATTGTAAGTCAAACTTTCCTTGTATAATTGTGCTGTTTCCAGCTTTTCTCTCACAGTAGTGATCTATTAATAGGTATAAAGGAGCTAATGTGATTTCTGTGGTTTATTTTGTTTAGAGAGAATCCTCCGTATTCAGGGGCAAGTTGCTTAATTGACATGGCTGTTCAGATCTGAGAGGTGTGTGCATTGCTTAGAAGAAGCAACTCCCAACCCCTCCCTATTGAACTGCAGAGTTTCAAGATATGTCTACAAGTACAAAAAATGACTTGAGGTGATTATTCAAATTTTAAGGTGGTTTATTTTGGGGGGGGGGGCGAGTGTTGTTAGTTTGTTTCTTACCGTTTACCTTAATGATTAGGCAGAGTTGTTTTGAGATCTGAGTTATCTGGGTAGTCATCCCAGTTCTTCAGTTTTCTACTATGTGGCTTTCACTAACAAGTTGAAATGTTTCTGTGGTGTCAACCCTCTAGGCAACCTTTGGAGATGCTACTTTTCTTCTAAAAAATGTGGTTATGACACAGATCCTGAGGCCGGAGCTTCCTTGTCCTCTGGAATGTCTGAATGGGTGTGTAGATAAAGGTAAAGAGCTTTGGGCCTCAGGATTCTCATGGAAGATGCTATAAACTGGTTTACTCAGAACCCATTCCAGCACCCTTCTCTCCTGACTTCCTGTTCAAAGGGGTGGAGAGCTGAAGATTCCTTTCTCCACCTCCCTTGCCCTGAGGGCTCTGCATGTGACGTTGCATCAGCTAAATCCATGGATCTGTGTGAGACTAGGAGCATGTGCAAACAGCAAGGCAGTGGCTAGGACTGGGAGTGGGATGGGACACAGTTCTTTTGATAGGCATTGCACTAGAGGCATCTATTCTTTGGGGGCAGCTGAGGCAGATTTTTGGCATTCAGCCCCTGCTGATGTCGATGCAGTGCAATAGACAGTAGGGGGTGTCAGGTCTGCCAACACAGTCACATGGTATGGGCTGGCTTTTTTCTAGTGCTTAGTTCTCTGGTCCTCCCAGATTCCATAAACTGCTAGGATCTTTTCTGTAATCCCTTTGCACACCCTAAATAGAAAGGACTCTCTTGACCTTAAATAAGAACCAGGTTGTAGAATGAGATCTCTGGGCTACTGCCGTAGTAGTTCTCCACTGTTTGAATTTTCTGGGATAGAAAAAATTTCCAAAACATATTTTGGAATTCCATTAGTGTTGCCAACTTTTCTTTTTCCAAGAGAGGGGATTAACAACAAAACCCATTTACTATCACCATAATTTATCTGAAGAAATATTTTTGAGGACCAAAAAAGTAGGAAGACATAGATGCAGAAAAAAAGACAGTTTTTAAGTTGAAAAAATTTAGCTTTATGAAAAACCTCACAGAAACATCCTTATATTTTCTTTTATTGCCCTTGGTGAAATGTATTCTTAGAAAGTCATTGGGTAGGAGACCAGTGGTCTAGAAGCAGTCAGCACACTTCAACCCACCACTGACTGTTTTTGTGCATATAGTTTTTTTTGGAACCCAGCCAGGCTCATTCACAAGTGCTCATTCACTATGACTGTTTTCATGGACAGCAGCAGACTTGAGTAGTCGTGGCTGTGACCATGAGGCCACAAAGTCTGAAATATAACTATCTGGTCCTTTAACAAAAATTTGCCAACTCTGAGTGACCTACGAGACTCCATCTACCTGGAAGAGTCTAAGAACCTTGAGCGCTATCTTTCTGGACAAATCCGTTGTTTGTACTCCCAAGAGTCATTCCTTCAGCAAACATTGATCAAATCTCTGTATGTGCCAGACTGTCTTCTAGGTGCTGGGACACAGGGTTGAATTACAAAGAGAAGTTCTCTAACCTCATGGAAAGCATGTTCTAAAAAGAGACAAACATTAAATAAGTTACATGAAAAAATGAACAAAGATTATTTCATTTAGTAATGAATATTTCCATGAAAACAAAACAGGTTCAGTGATGATGAAGACTGACCCAACGGGAGGATGCCTGTGTACTCAATTAGGGTGGGTACTAAGGGGTAGTTATCAGTTCTCATGTCTCTTTATGCTGAATGGGTTTGACCCTAAAGGTACTAGTTGGAAATCATGTGTAAGCACTTCTGCCTGGGCCAGTGCATAACTGTGAGTAGGGCAGGAAAAGAAGATGCAGAAACACATAATCAAGAGGAATGTAGTCACAGGTTACCAATAATGTAAAGTCCTCAACCTGGGGAAAATCGGTCAAATAACAGAGAGCTACAAAACTAGATCCTAGCTCTAGGTTTTAGACTTTTTTTTCCTATATCAGGACACAGAAACAAGTTTCAAGTCAAAATGCTTTACTCTGCACAGAACATTGTTATACAGTTTTGGGATTTTTTTGGCGGTATGCGGGCCTCTCACTGTTGTGGCCTCTCCCGTTGTGGAGCACAGGCTCCGGACGCGCAGACTCAGTGGCCATGGCTCGCGGGTCCAGCCGCTCCGCGGCATGTGGGATCCTCCCAGACCGGGGCATGAACCCGTGTCCCCTGCATCGGCAGGTGGACTCTCAACCACTGCGCCACCAGGGAAGCCCTGTTATATAGTTTTTGAATTGGGAGGGACACACACTTTTGGGTATTATTCTATGCGTTATGTGTTTTTGTAAAGCCACTGTGGTGAAGGTGGGGACATACTATGACCATGTTGGGAATCTCTTAAACAGGAAATTAAAGATGATACTAAATTGGCAAACAGGAGTATTATAGAAACCTTGTTCTCAGGAGAACGATGGTTACATACTGTAAGCTATTTCATTTATTTTTCTTTTGTTTCTCATTATTTAATAATAAGGCATGTTCTTCTACCTAAATCAATGACACAGAATAAACCAGTGTAATTAGACTCAACTATCCCTGCCTGAATTTCTGGTCAGTCAAGTTTTTTTTTTTTTTTACAAATTTATTTATTTTATTTATTTATTTTTGGCTTCCTTGGATCTTCGTTGCTGTTGCACGGGCTTTCTCTAGTTGTGGTGAGTGGGGGGCTACTCTTCATTGAGGTGCGAGGGCTTCTTATTGTGGTGGCTTCTTTTGTTGCAGAGCACAGTGTTCAGTAGTTGTGGCTCGCGGGCTCTAGAGCGCAGGCTCAGTAGTTACGGTGCACGGGCTTAGTTGCTCTGCGGCATGTGGGATCTTCCCGGACCAGGGCTCGAACCCGTGTCCCCTGCGTTGACAGACAGATTCTTAACCACTGCGTCACTAGGGGAGCCCCGGTCAGTAAAGTTTTGAAAGCAAAGAACAAAATCAAAATAATCTCAGTCTGCTTTTCTAAACTTTAACGCTGGTATAATATCTTTTCAGGAGGGGGAACACATTTTCTTGCTTTTAGTTTCCTTTGATCAAATTCCTCAAATCATTACCAATGCTAAAATACAGGCAGTCTTGACTGGAACCCTGCCACAGGGCTTGGGAGTGGTGGTGAAAAGTGGACTTGAAGTGTCTGATCTTTTGCTTGTTTTGAAACAGTGAGCCCCATATTGTTAAAATGGCAGAGCTCTTACGGTCCCTGGTTGAGCATAGCTAATTCCCAATCCGTGGGAGCATGTTTGTATTACAATGATCCTAATTTACCCATAAATAAATTATTCTCCTCTGAAGCCCATAATAAATATAGTTTTAATTGCATGCCAACTGTTAGACCCTAAAATTAGACAGCTTCAGTCTTCCTTTGCCAATTGGAGGAGGTGTTCTGGAATATTGGAGTGGAGATTTTCTGTGGCTCCAGAGGCTCTTTGGGAGAGAGAAGAGGCAGAAATATTTCTGATGAACGTCTGAACAGATTTCAGTTGTACAAGCCTTATTTCTGGGTCAGACAGAAGCCATGTTCAAATGTTTTTCAACCATTTGAAGGGTGGTATCCCAGCCATGCCTTTTATCATCTCGCTTCTTTTGAGTCCCCGGGTCCATTTTCATAGATGAAGCCAAAGAGGATGAGTCAGAAACTGCTCTGCTGCCTGTGCCAGCCTTCAATCTGCCTTAATTAGCAGAAACAGTACCCACTTCGAAAAGATGTTTGTGCCCTTGTGACTAAGAGCCTTCAAATAGAGTCACTCTCTAAAGGAAATTGTAGGACAATCTTACAAATTAACTTGGGCACAAGGGAATACAGGCCATGTGTGAAATTAGGTTGGCCCCAGTGGAAGTGAGGTTAGGAGCTGGGGGCAGATTTCGAGCTACCCTACCCTCGTCACACTCCTTTCCCGGCCCCCTCCCAGCAGAGCAGCTTGTGGGAGCTGAGTGACTTTCCGCAAGTGCTTAACCTCTTGACCCCCGTTTCCTCATTTGAAAAAACAGGGAGAATAACAGTACCTGCCTCACTGAGTGGTTGTAAGGACTGAATCAGATGATGTTTATAAAGTGCACCGCGCCCCCCCGCCAGGAGTGTCAGTAAAAGTTACTAATTACTGCTCCCCTTTCTTATGTAGTGAGTTATCTCCTAGCCCTGCTTTACCTTTGCTTCCCACTTTTCTCTATACCCACATTTTCCGTCTGTGGAATGTTGAAGGGCAGATGCACCAGGTAAGTTTCTTTTGAGAGAAGGGGACTGTGTACTAATACTGAACCCAAAACCCTGTAGTTCTTGTTTAACGTGGCAGTTGATAGAAATCACAGTTAGAGCCATTCGAGGGTCCTGGGGCTGCCTCAGGATCCAGTTGCAATGATGGAAATCAGGGCATTCTTGTCTGTGAACCACTGTAGCATTCTAGAAGCATTCTTAACCTGCTTGACTTACTTTGGAGCAAGGCACCAAGTGTCCTTTTATTAGTCAGTTCACATTTTTAACAGATAAGAGCAAATCTTCTAAAACAATTTTTCAAGCAATGTTGGAAGATTCCTGTGTTCTTTCAAACAGTATCATCTTTCTCGCCTTTTTTTAAAACTTTATATACTTAGGTATATTCAGAATGTCAATAATGTATCTGCAGATCTTTATTTTGCAAGTATAGAGTAGTGTTCAGTTAATAGAACAATTATTTGAATTCCTTGTTTCCTCTGGGAGGAGTATAGGTGGGTTTTTGTGTGTGTGTGTGTGTGTTTTAAGGGTTTTTTTTTTTTGCCGTTTTTTGGATTAATTAGCACCTTTTAAAAAAATTTATTTATTTTTGTCTGCGTGGGTCTTCATTGCTGCACGTGGGTTTTCTCTAGTTACGGAGAGCAGGGGCTACTCTTCCTTGTGGTGTGTGGGCTTCTCATTGTGGTGGCCTCTCGTTACAGAGCACAGACTCTAGGCGCACGGGCTTCAGTAGTTGCAGCAGGCAGGCTCAGTAGTTGTAGCATGCGGGCTTAGTTGCTCTGTGGTATGTAGGATCTTCCCGGACCAGGGATGGTGTCCCCTGCATTGGCAGACATATTCTTTTTTTTTTTTTTAACGGTACGCGGGCCTCTCACTGTTGTGGCCTCTCCCGTTGCGGAGCACAGGCTCTGGACGCGCAGGCTCAGCGGCCATGGCTCACGGGCCCAGCCACTCCGCGGCATGTGGGATCTTCCCAGACCGGGGCACGAACCCACGTCCCCTGCATCGGCAGGTGGACTCTCAACCACCGCGCCACCAGGGAAGCCCAGCAGACAGATTCTTAACCACTGTGCCACTGGGGGGGTCCCTAGAAGTGTCGGTTTTGATTTCTCTTTCATAATGGTCTTTGTTCACCTTTGCCATGCCTTCAAATTTACTTTCTCTTTGGCAGATCTGCTCTTCCACATTTCTGAGCATATTTAAGAAATTTCCAAATAGCTGGCTAAAGCATTTGGGTGCTTCTTTTTTCTTGTGCTTCTTGGCTTCTTAGAATTTCCTTTGCCAGTGTTTAATTATTTTTCCAAAGATTAGAAAATAATGTTGCTGATTCTTGTGCTTCCACTATATAAAGAATAAACAGGAGGGCTTCCCTGGTGGCGCAGTGGTTGAGAGTCCACCTGCCAATGCACGGGACACGGGTTCGTGCCCCGGTCCGGGAAGATCCCACATGCCGCGGAGCGGCTGGGCCCATGAGCCATGGCCGCTGAGCCTGCGCATCCGGAGCCTGTGCTCCGCAACGGGAGAGGCCACAACAGTGATAGGCCTGCGTAAAAAAAAAAAAAAAAAAAGAATAAACAGGAAGCAGGAGAAACAAAGGAAATAAATTCTGGAAGCAAATTCCAGTCTCAATCATACATCAGTCAAGCAATTCAGGATTTCCCAATTATTTCTTTTAAAATATCCCATTTGTTCAAAACTTTGCTCTTAGGAGGGTATGTTTTCTGAAAGGGGTTGGCACATCCTTGTTTACCCCCAGCGCTGCAGCTGACTTTCCATTTACAGTTTTGAATAGATAATACAAACACATGTTCTAATCTTTTATGGATCTCTGGGGTAATATGAACAAGTGCACCTCAACTTTTGTTTCCTTTGCTTTCACATCACTTTCCCTCCATTCCCAGTTCCCCAACCACCAGTCCCTGCTACCACTTTCATTAATTTACTCATATACCCTTCCAAGATATTTTAAACATATTACAAGTATGAATGTACATGTAATTCCTCCTGATTTTCATACAGTTGTCACGATACTCATCACAGTGTCCAGCAACTTGCCTCTCCACGTAACAATACAGTACGCGTAACAAATCAGTACACTTTTCTGTGTTTCTAAAGATGGTTTTCTTTCCCTCCTTGTTACCTGCATACATGTGAAGCTTTCATTAAATAATTTATTTTGCACACTTAATGCCTACATCTCTCTCTTTTATAAATAGGGGACTAGACATAGAAACTTAAGGTGCCTGACAGTTTAGTGAGGATTCTGTGATGCTCTAAACTACTTCTCTGCTTGTTACTGAATGCAAATCAGTGTGCCCGACAACGGACAGTGAGGCCAAACAAACTGAAACGTCGGAGTTTGGACCAGAGAAAGGTTTATTGCACGGCCATGCAAGGAGATGGGTGACTCATGCCCAAAAAACCCCAATTTCCTGGGAGGCTTGGAGCAAGGCACTTTTAAAGGCAAAGCGAGGGAGGGGCATGGTTGGTTGTTCCCAACCTCTTGGTGTCAGAATCCTTTATTCTTGCAGCTGTCCACGTAGGTCAGGTCTCGATGTTCCTGGAAACCCCCAACAAGACAAATGTTATTCTCTGTTCTGCAACATTTTACCTTTATATGAATGGACTCTTAAAAGTCAGAGTCTTCAGAATAGGCTAACCTGTATATTTCAGGCTACAGGCAACATTCTTTTACAAAAGGTACAGAGCCAGCATGACTAAGCACAGGCGACAGAGCACAAAGATTAAAGTAAAAGGAGCAGATCTAATAGGGAGTCAGATTTGTTATTCCCTGTTATCTGCTGTTTCCCTCCCTGCCTTGGGTCCCGGGTATATGTCCAGGACAGTATTTTTGTCAACAGGGAGCCACAGTGGACATGTGTGTTTCAGGTCCCATTCTAGCCCAACCTTGTCCTAGATTTTTAAACTGATAGTCTATGAGAACTTTCTTCGTTATCTTGATCATTTACATTAGTTCCAAGGGAGTGGAGACTTTGGGGATAGGGTTTGGGGATATGTGGGAAGAAGTAGGAAGGTAGATTACTGTGATGCCAGCAGTGATTAAATAAACACCCTTCTGTCCTCTGATCTTACAGATAGTTATACTAAAAAAAGTTAGAATTGACTAGAGATTTGTTTTCTTTTGGGTATGATTGGTGATGGACATGCTCCCAGATCTAGCACAGAGTAAACAGCTATTATGAGTTGAAAAGTCATGAGTCTTAAGCGATGGCCAGAAGTGTTTGTTGCTTTAGGACTATCTAGCCAGTCACCTTTGCCCACAGTGCCCTGATTTTTTTTCTTTTGTAGATTGCCTTTGCACTTCTGCGTGTGGTCTTGGGAGGAAGCCCAGGAACCCAGGTGATGCCGCTTCCTTGGAATAGCCTTGGGGAGGACAGATGACAGGTTTGGCCACTGGGTGGTATCTTCCCTAGACCTGGGCAAGAGGACCCCACTTTTATCCCTCTGGCTTCACGTCCGTCCACCCAGAGCCCATACCCTCTTTTCTAGACCATATTCTGGGCATCCTGCCCGAAGTGCCCCAAGCCTGCGAGGGCAGATCAGGCCACAGTGTTCACACTCCCCAGGTCCAAGGGGTGGCTGAGAGCATATTTTGGAGGGAGAGTGGTATATGGGAGGAGATTGTATGAGAGCTACTCACCAGTGTGTAAAGGCCCCTTGTGGAGGAAAATGGGGCTGCAGCTGGAATGAGAAAGTGGGTGGGTTGTGGGCACAGGCCCTGGGCTCCATTTGAAGGCTTGTCCTGGACCCTGTGAATGTTAAGAGTGAGCCTGGCTGTGATCCGGATGCCTCAGACTCTCTGGAACAGCCTTGATTCCAGCCTGTTTTCAGAGCCTGAACTTCAGCTTCCTGTGGATTCTGTGAGTTCCTACTAACCTAAACGGTTTTGCTTGAGACAGTCAGAGTTGGTTTCTGCTGTATGAAGAAGCACAAAGAACACAGACCGAAACAGAAATCTTAAAGGGAATTTCATCCCACTTTCCTTCCAGTAAACACTTTATCTCCCCATCACCCTGGGCAGCATCACATTTTGTTGGGGTTAAACACCCAGGTTAGAGGCCACAGTCACTCATCCCACACTCACACCCAGCCACTGCTTCATCTTCAGGCCAGATCAGAAAAGGATAAACAAATGAAACCTATAAGTAGTTACACTTTTAGCAAGTCATCATCTGGGTTTCATCTGCTCTGGAAAAAATGATACAGTCTCAAACATTTAAAATATTAAAGGTTGTTAGAGAAAGTTCACCTTCTGGTGCTTTTTCAGCGACTTCCATTTCGAAACCTGTGAAATTCATTATTCTTTCTAAAAGGTCTTTATTACTTTAAATATTTATTTGAGAAGTATTTATATGTGTAATGTTTACTTAGTCACAAGTCTTCACTCCCAAACTGGAGTAGGTCAGCTCTTTGAGGGCAGTAACTGTGCTTGAGTCATCTCAGTAGCCTAGTGCCCTGCACACAGTAGGACTTCTGCAAATATTTATTGACATCATATATTTTATTTAGCATTTATAATAAGCATTACTATGTGCTTAGCTAGCATTTTGCATATGCTGATTCAGCACCAGTCCCTGTGAGATGGGGAAAATAGATTGAATTTAAAATAAATAAAAAGAATACACGGGACTTCCCTGGTGGTCCAGTGGTAAAGAATCTGCATTCCAATGCAGGGGACGTGGGTTCAATCCCTGGTCGGGGAACTAAGATCCCACATACTGCGGGGCTACTAAGCCCACGCGCCACAATTATTGAGCTTGTGCACCTCAACGAGGGAACCCACGTGCTTCAAACTACAGAGTTCACGCACTCTGGAGCCCTTGTGCCACAAATAGAGAGAAAACCCACACGCCGCAACTAGAGAGAAGCCCACGCGCCACAACAAAGAGCCCACGTGCCGTAAGGAAAGACCCTGCACGCCTCAGTGAAGATCCCGTGTGCCACAAGTAAGACCCGACGCAGCCAAAAAAATAAGGAAAATAAATAAATTAAATAAATAAATAATTTTTTTTTTTTAAAAAAAGAATACACATACATGTATTTCCCACCATCCCAGAGTAAAAAGTTCGAGGCACATTGAAGAGGTTATTAGTAATGATGCATAAAGATTTGGGTTGAAGGGAAAATGGAGTTATTGGAGATGATGATAAGTAGTGATGTAGTAGAGGATAAAGTTCCAGGCAGGAAGCCAAAGAAGAGTATGGGTGATAAGAAAGAATGAGACAAAAATTGGAATTGTTGGCAGTAAGTATAAATAATGTGACATTATATGTTGGGTTTCGGTCTTCAAAACTTTGTGTTCGGAGCCTGTCATCTCTGGAGGGGTAGATGGGCTGATCCTGTTACTGAAGAAGCACTCGATGTTCAGAGGCCTCGTGGCTGTTAAGAGAAGGAGCAAGAATTGAAAGCCAGGTTTTTCTCTGCTGCTTTTGTGACAGTTTGCCGAGTGAGAGACAGAATAGAATAACGGCATCTTTATGGCAAAAGGAGAAAACCTGCTAACAATAGCTGACCTTTATTGACAGTTTACACCGCAGGCATTTGTATTAACTCGTTTAATCCCACGACTTAATGCCTGTTACTCCATTTTGCAGATGAGAAAACTGAGGCCAAGAGATGGTTCAGTAACTTCCCCAACATTATATAGCTCCTAAATGTTACCACTGGAAGCAGCTTGGATCCTGTTTGGTTCCACAACTGCATTCCTAACCTCTTCCCCTCATTCTGAACATGCTTCTGTGGCCCCAGAGAAGAGTCTACTGTAGTAGCACATATAGACATGTTCAATAGCTTCTGTGATTGTTGGCATAGCAACTGATCTGGCTTCTGTGCTTGTTGCTAGGCTAGAAGTACTAAAGATAGTTTCACTTATTTATTGAGCACTTACTTTGTGTGGCTTAATTTTATTCTCAAACATCCTTTAGATATTGACCTTCTAAGCTGTGGAAACAAAGGCATAAAGGATAAATAATTGCACAGGTTCACACAATGAGAAAGTAGCAGAGCCAAGATTTGGGGTAGAACTTTGTGGTTCCAAAGATTCTTCTCTTAAGAGTTACAGTAGGGGCTTCCCTGGTGGCGCAGTGGTTGAGAGTCCGCCTGCCGATGCAGGGGACACGGGTTTGTGCCCCGGTCCGGGACAATCCCACATGCCACGGAGCGGCTGGGCCCGTGGGCCATGGCCACTGAGCCTGCGCGCCCAGAGCCTGTGCTCCGCAACGGGAGAGGCCACAGCAGTGAGAGGCCCGCGTACGAAAAAAAAAAAAAAAAGAGTTACAGTAAACAGCTAAAGTGCCCTCTCCCCTCTCCCCCACGTACAGCTCTCTCTCCTCTCTCTGTACTCTGTGACCAGAGTTTTCATCGTCATTATCAAGGTGACTGGTGTTGGTTGCCTTCTCAACAGCCATACCCACCTTCTTCCTTGCTAAGGGAACCATGATGTCGTTCATCTCTTGAGAGGCCAGTGATAGGTTTAGGTGTTAGCATGTGTATGGAATTCTGGCTAAGGAGCTGTTGTTACCCAGTTCAAACTTATGCTGCTCGCCATAGGACAGGCCAATAAATCGAGAGAGGAGTTGTTGGGTGAGGAATAGCGACTATTCAGAAAGCCAGCAGATTGAAAAGATGGTGGACTTGTGTCCCAAAGAACTGTCTTGCCTGAGTTAGAATTCAGGCTTCTTTTATACTTAAGGAGGAGAGAGTAAAGCTCTGGAGGGGTTGTGTTAATTTCTTCCCTCCTGCAGTCATTCACTGGTGGGCCTGGTCAGGATGTTTCCTGTGAGCTAAACAAAGGTATTTTAGCTTAATGCTCATTACCTGGGAGACAGAGTTCCCAGAGATGGGCCATATATATAATTTAAATTTATAAGCAACATCCCTATAGTGATTAACTTGTAATAGAATACAAAGTTTCTTCCCTATTACACTGTGAGGGAAGGTCTGCTGATAGAGGGTGGCTTCCAGAAAAATTTTCCTTTTTCTTGAAAAGGAAAGACGTGATCTTCTCCACCTTTGGAGATTGTTAGAAGAAGATGTGGTATCCGGAGTGATGTCAGCCATCTTGCACCCATGAGGTTTAACCCAAGTTAGGAAACAGCCTACGTGTTGAGAAGCTCGGAATGAAGGCAGGAAAGAGCATAGATGCTTGATGACATTTTTGAGCCAACGAATTACTCATTCTGGAACCTCTTTACCTTGGGACTTTTCATCATGTAATAACATTTCTTTACAGTTTAAGTCACTTCTGTTTGGGGTTTCTGTCACATACAGTCGCAAGCACCCTAATACAATTAAGATCATCATCATCACCATCATCATCATTAATACCTGTTAAGTGCTTACTGTTGCCAGACGCTGTTGAATTTGTATGTGCGTTACCTTATCTAATCCGAACCACAACGCATTGAACTAGGCACTTTTATCATTTTATTTTACAGATGAGGAAATTGTAGCTTAAAGAGTTTAAGGTTAATCTGTCCCAGGACCCATGGTGAGGGAGTGGCAGAACAATAATATGCAGAGCCAGGACTTTCCTTCCTTCCTCTTTATTAATGCTTGCAATAAAATACAAGTTTTATGATCCTTGTTTTATTGGTGAGGAACCTGCAGTTTAAAGAGATTAAGTTCTGCCTCCCAGCTATTAAGCGCAGATTTAAACTGAGGTCCGTCTTTTTTTACGTTGTACAATGTGATTTTTTTTAATGATGTACAATGTGATGAGTTAATATACATATATAGTGAAATGATTACCACAATCGAGTTAATTAATAAACGCATCACCTCATATAGTTACTACTCTTTGTGTGTGGTGGGAACACTTAAGATCTACTCTGTTACCAAATTTTAGCAAATATGGTACTATCATTAGCTATAGTCACCATGCTGTACGTTAGAGTCCCAGAATTTATTCGTCTTATAACTGAAAGTTTGTACCCTGTGACTAAACCGAGGTCTTTGTGGCTCCAAGGCTGTGTTTTTACTGCCCTTCCCTGACTCTGAAGGACACCGTGTCATGAGTCTTTTCTTTAGCTCTTCCTTCCCTGCCTCCTACCTGTCCTGTGCCCCAATCCTTCCACCCCTTGTTTTCTCCCAGGTGATGATGGATACTAATCTCTGCTTACAAGTGATCTAACTAATCAGCTGCATCTCCTAGTAACAGGATGGCTTAAGTCTGCTACCATGCCCCTGTCTCTTGGCAGCCCTGAAATCTTGATGACAGGTAGGCACATGACAGGGTAAAGCATGAGGGCCCTGGGCCTGCTTTGGATCACTGTGCACTGGCATCCTGTTGGGAATGCTTTCCTGCATGTGGCTCTGCTCTTAAACAATTAGAACGCAATACAGAAAAACCTGTATTTAGCCCAAGGTAGAATCAAAATACTGACAATGTTAAAACATCAGAGACAGACAGAAAAGGAAGAGGACAGAACGAGAGTCAGTCACTGCTCTCAGTGATGGAGCGTTCATCTGGTCCCTCAAATTCCCATCCACTCTTGCCCATGTGTCTCCCCCTCTCCTAGGGGCTGATTGCCCTCGGAAGCCGTGGCCCTTCCTCTCTGTCACGGTTCTCACACTTGTGCCAGACGCCTAGCCTTTATTCATGCAGAACTGCATAGTTCCTGCTGCTACCCCGGCCCATCTTTCCATCCGGTCCTGCGCATTCTTCAAGACTTGGTGCAAGTTCTGTGTTCTCCACGAAATTCATTGGTTCACCCGCGTCTCTAAGTTTCCCTGAATTCAGGTTGCCATTTAGGAGTTGTGATGATTCAGCTCATAAGCGTGGATTCCTTCTGAAATTTATTCACCACTCTCTCCAAGGCCTTTGAGCTTATGCGCCACGGACATGACTGATCCTTGGAACTGCTGACCTGTGAGCTGTCCCTGCTTGTACCCCAAGCAGTCTTGGCTACACAAGACCACCACATGCCCCTGTCAAGGGCATTTCATATTCTTGTCTGACCTCCATCCTTTCCTTCTTCTGGTAACATCACCTCAATTTTCCTTTGGAGTAGCAGAGCTCCAGAGGGCCAAACCTGGCCAATCAGCTTATTTCATTTTTCAAGTTTCCTGATTTGTTGAAGCAGAGAGAGCATGCCGTGCAGGTCAGTCCATTGTGAATCAGTCCAGGGACTTATGTGGAGCTATACAGAAGGAGAGAAGCTCTCTCCTTAGTCTAATTGAATGAAAGCCTGGATTCTTTGGGAGTTCCACATGATGGTGTGCTGAGAATGAAGGCAACATAGAGGAAATTAGATGAATAGTTAGCAAGAGAGAGATTGGTTCCTGGCATCCTTTGGTCTGAATTAGGTATCCAGCCAGACCCACCCGTGAAATGTTCATTTCCCTGAGACGATAAATTCCCCTTTGCTCATGCCTGCTGAGCAAGGGGATTTTTCTCAGTTGCAACTCAGAGAGTCCCAACAGATTCATCCACCCAACAGGTGGGGTTTCCTGATGTCGTTATTGAACCTGTGCTCTAAGCCCACACCTGCCAGAAAAAAAAAGTACTATCATCCTAAAACAACAACAAGTGCTATAGTTCTTCCTTGTTTTCCTCCCTTTCTCCCTTAGAGTGTAGGAAAGCAAGACGGGGCCCAACATGTAGTCTTGAAAACCTTGGCTTTGGACTTGTCCTCAGAACAGTGACTCTGTGCTTAGAAGGAACTGAGCCTGGTTCCCCAGAACTTTATACAACAGTACTCTGAGCCCAGTGAAATGGTTGCACCAAAGGGCAACCATTTTCTTGGGGAAATCTGGTGCTAGGTCTTTCCTGGAAATGCCCAGCATTCCAGACCCTCTGGACAGACTGGGGGGATTTGGGCACATTCTGAGCTTGGAGGTTGTTGGAGATTCGGCCACAAGAAGGCATTTTCAGAGAAAGAACAGAGAGCTTTCAGTAGTTTCACTGCTATAGTGGTAGGGATTTTTGAACAACTTTTGAGAAAGTTTGTATACTCTAGAGGCATGGCGAGTTTCAGGGCTCTCAGTAAAGCAAGAAAGCTAGAGAGGCGAAGTGGAGACGACATTATAGATACTCAAGCAGTTTTCAAGCGGAAAATGTAGCAACTGCCAAAAACCAAAAAAACAAAAGAAAACAGAACTGATACTTCCTTGACTGCTCTTATTGCAGGAACACTTTTTTTTTTTTTTTTGTGGAACAGAGTTAAAAAATCGAGTCATCAGATTGTTGCAAGGGTTTACCAGGCAGGAGGAAGCTACTTGTCCCTGCGTTGATTCCCAGCAGCCCCTCTGCGTTGGGCCCCAGCCTGAGTCCTGGTGTGGGAGGGACTGGCTATGGGTGGCTGCCTGAAGTCTCCCAGCTCAGCTCGTCCTGTGGGAGAAGGGAGGGAGGGGCAGGGGTCTCCTGCCAGGGCTTGGAGGAGTGACCCAGAGCATGGATGTTTCCTCACTTCGCTTCATGCAGATGCCCAGACCTCAAATGCGGGAGAAAGGAAGTGAGGCTGACAGTGGGTTTCTAGGTGAGGCTGGGGAGGCTGCTGGCAGAGATTGCTGGTGTTTTCCTCAACCAGATGATTCACTGGACGAAAACTAGTCAACTGACCACTTGCTTTGGCATCTCATAAGCCCCACCTCACCCTGCGAGTCACCTCACTGGTATTTAAATACAGGGCTTTGTCCTCGGGGACTTTTTACTTTGCTTCCCAAGCCTCCCAAATTCCTTGAAGCATGTTTGAGGCTGTCTTCTTTCTTCTTCTGTTGTTGTTGAACTATCTCCTTAAAATTACACAAAGGGGCTTCCCTGGTAGCGCAGTGGTTAAGAATCTGCCTGCCAATGCAGGGGACATGGGTTCAAGCCCTGGTCCAGGAAGACCCCACATGCCACGGAGCAACTAAGCCCGTGTGCCACAACTACTGAGCCTGCACTTGAGCCACAACTACTGAAGCCCGCGCGCCTAGAGACTGTGCTCCGCGACGAGAAGCCACCGCAGTGAGAGACCCACGCACCACAACAAAGAGTAGCCCCCGCTCGCCACAACTAGAGAAAAGCCCGCACGTAGCAGCAAAAAATAAAGAAAGAAAGAATAAATAAATTCATTAAAAAAAAAAGAGGTAAAGAGACATAAAGCCCCAAGAAAAATAACAATGTCTGTAGATTTTCTCTTTATAGGAGGGGCTAAGAGTGGAGGTTGGGTTGCAGAAATGGGAAAAAAGATGAGGGTACTTAATGCTATAGAACTGTGCACTTAAAAATGGTTAAAATGGTAATTGTTATGTTATGTATATATGTAAATGATCACACCCCAGGTTTTAAAAACGTAAACAACAAGCAGACAAACAAGCACTGTTATATGTCAGGTTAAAAAGAAAAGAAACAGGAGGGCAGGATTTCAGGAGATGAGTGTCACCTCCCCCATAGTTAGCATACATGGACCCTTCCACCATAAGATGTTGGGACTCTAATATGAAAATAATTGTTATTTTAAGAGATATCAATTTTTAGAGTTGTTTGACAGTTCAAGTTCAATAATTCATCTGTATTTCAGAAGTGTAACTCTATAAGTTATAACATCATCACATATTCCCTGCATAGAGGTGTACATAAAGTCCAGAAACAAGACAGTGGCCTTCTGACTCTCCAGTGTTGGCAGAATCAGTTCCCTGGAACAGTAGGTCAGCCCTGACTGTGATTTAATCAAATTGGGAAAACCCAAGATATTGAAGGGTCACCTTAGAGTTTAGAGACAGGAGACTTTTTGTTTCTGTTAATAAACAAGTATGTTTCCTTTTATTAGGTAAGAATTTAAAAATTAATAGTTTTCCTTTTTTGCCTTGGCTATCAGGAGCACAGAGCTGATTTGGGAGATGATTACAATGATCGTCTACAGCTTAGATTATATACTGCAGTGCTTTCCTGGTTTTCCAATCCAGACCCTGGTTCTTTTATTTTGGTTTTAAGGGGTCTGTTGGATTTTTGGCTTTTGTCATAAGCTTCCTCAGTTTTTAAAAAGGTGAGGACTAAAAGATCAATAAATGGAAGGAGATATGAAAAACAACCACTGGGCTGGCAGGCTGAAATCAAAGGACAGAATAAATTTCTTTATCAGTCACCCATCCAAGTTTGGACACCTGCCTGGCTACCTTTTACCCGAGGCAGCTGCTTCCCTGCCATCCATCTGCAAGGTGTGTGTTCCCTCATCTGTGACTTGCTTGGGGCCTGGCCCACTGAAAGAAGCCAGCTGGTCGTCACTTTGGCTTCTGAAGTTAGTATTCTTACGCTCAGGGAGCCTCTGTTGGAGGAGAAGTGCTGTGTAAACAGTCTGCACCTCGCACACTGTCAGCAGAAATGTTACTTGAGCCTGAGTGGGCAGGGTCACCAAAGTACTGCTGCTGGAGAGCTGAGGCCCCAGGACTTCAAGATGGTAGCAGGGACAAGAAGGGCATCCACAGTGCTTGGTCTGAAGGTCGAGCCTGAGTTGGGGTGGTCTTCCTCTGAGATGCCATCTTCCAGTGGCAAAGGGTGTGTCTGTAGACCCCTCTGTACCTGAGTGTAATGTAGTTTCTGCTGGTATCCCGATCCCTGAGGGGCTGTCTTGTGTTTTAGGCTGGTTGTTAGAAAGGGTTTTCTGTGTGAGTTTTGGAGTGTGATGCATGAGGGCAGTAGTGAAGATCCTCTGACCCTGTTTAAAGGAAGAGAAATGAGCCACTTGGGCTGGGGGCTGAGTGAGAGCAGGGCCTGTCATTCAGGGTGAGATCACTTCCTGTTCTTTCTGCCCCTCACCTACCCATCTGGCTTCTGCACCACCCTCGGGCCAAAATGATCTCGAGATCTAGAAGCTCACCAGGGAGCCTCCTGTAAGCATTTGTTTTGATTTTATGTGGGTGAAGTCTCTACAGAACTCTAAACAGTTTATATTGGGATTAAAGCAGTGAGGAAATCATATCAAAATGACTTATTTTTTCTCACTTCTCTCATTTGCTAGTCATTCTGGAAAATCACATATCAGTTCAAATATAACAAAAGTTCAAGATCTGTTTCTAGGATTAATTTTAATATGTCCTTAAGAAAAGCTGATTTTTTCCATCTCCCAAAGCAGATAGCTTCGATTCCCAGGCATTTCCTTTGCAAGTGGGTTTTCTCTCTTTATTTTCAGGGACCACACAAAGATGGTGAAAATGTTGGGAGCAAAGGTTCATTCTTAGCAACTAGGAAAAAGTGTCAGAGGATTTAGAAAGATGGAAACTCAGCTAAGAGCAATGACGCCAACTTATTATACTACAAGTTCAGGAGACTTCTCTGTCTGACACTACTTTTTTAGAGGATCTGTGGCCATATATTCTAATTTCTTGTTACTCAAAATATAGTATGTAAACCAGCAGATATGGCATCACTTGGGAATTTTTCACAAAAGTCTTGGATGCCCTAGATTTACATTAACATGAAAGAGATTGCATCAACTGTTGATATTAAGAGAACCCAAATTTCTTTGCTTCATCAGTTTATTGGTCCCAATGAGCTCTCATTACCAGTAGTAATTCAACTTCCCTAGCTCGGATTTCCCTGGCAGTGCCTGAGACCGGATTTCAGTTCACCTTCAAAGTGCCCCTAAGCTTTTCTTGGGTTCCTCAGAAGGTTGCCACAAGCTACCTAAGGAGCAGGTTCCCCTCCCCCACTGTTGTCTGTTGCTTACTGCCTGCTGGGGTGTTCCAAGGGAACCCCAAGTTCCCTCCCAGAGACAGACAATGCAAGGGCCATGTTTCCTTCAGTATTCACCACATCAGACTCCTCTAGGTCATGACCAGAAATGAGTAGCGCCACCTCCCCCAATCTCTGACACTCTCTTGTGTATACCTTAGTATCATTTCCAGCCCGACTCTCCAGAGATCTAAGACATCATGAAGGCCACAATTTTGATAGACACCTATATCCTCGTTTCTCATTTTCATCCAGGCACTCTGGCACCAAGTCCTCTCCACAAGCTATTTCCTCCATGAAAATCACCTCATGCAGAATGGTCACTGCCTATGAGTCACCATTAGAACCAGTTCATCAGATAATCTCAGCCTCTGAATCCCAGTTCAGGCTCAGCTGGAACCACTACTATGAAAAGCAGTAGTATAATGTAGATGGTTTAAACAATAAATCAACAGCCATATTGATAGCCAATGCTTGCTTTTGTTTTGTTGCTAATCAAACCAAAATACTTGGAGAAGTATTCTTCCTGGATCACTGATGATACTCTTAGAGCTATCTGCTGAGATCACAGCAAGGATATACAATTTAGTTTTGGGAACTAAGTGTTAAGATGGACATTCGTAAACTAGAGAGGACCGGTATAGGCAAGAAGGATGTTGAGGCATTTATATACAAAGTGAAAGGAAGTGGAGAGGTTTAACTTGGAAAATGGAGGCCAGGATAATATCTTTACATTTTAAACACTGTCATGGGGCCAGATAAATTCTCTTGTTCTGGATTATTCTGGTGCACTAAGATTAATGAGAGGAAATTACGGAGAGGCAGATTCTAAGACCACAGGTCGACAAAGAAGGAATGAATGCCTTGGGAAGCAGAGTTCTATATCACTCATGTGTCTAAGCTAAGAGGAGTATGTTTACATTAGAGCACTTTAGGAGAAATTATTGAGTTAAGGGGGGATTTAATCCAGATAGCCTAGTATCTTGAAAAACAAAAGCTAGAAGGAATCTTAGAGATTATTATCAGAGTTTAGGAGACTAAGGCCCAGAGTGCAGATTTGACTTGCCCCAATTTACACTAATTGCTGGCAGAGAGGGGAATGGAGTCCAGATTTCCGATCCCCATCTCAGTACACTTCTTGTTACACGACATTCTTCCCCACTCTCAACTTCTTTGATGCTCTGTCTTCCCCAGGAGGATCAGGTGAATGAATGGGAAAATGGAGAAAAATTTGGTGGAACTTTAAGAATTTAAGTAAGCTAATGCTGTCCAGGCTAAACTATCTACGTATCCTAGGACTAGTCTTCCCCACCAATCAATTGAATCCTTTCATATCTACAAATTGATATATCTTTTCCAGGATATATTAATATAGAGTTCTAAGCTATTCTCCATTTACACTTTGACTTTATTTGATAGCCATTGCAACATGGGGAACCTAATTGAGATTGAGATGGGGGCATTTAACAGAGAACTCTGAGGTCTTATCAATGAACGGGAGCTGGTGTGGAGGAGAACTGGAAAGTTTTCCAGGAAGCAGTAACAGCATGAGTCAAGGTCTTGGGGTAGTTTCCTGGTATCTTGAGAAACTAAAAGTTTGGTGACCAGTGCTCAGTGGAAGGAGGGAGATCAGTAAGATATGAGTTGGTAGAGGCTAGATGATGTGGAGCTTTTTAAGGCGTGATAAGGATTTTGGATTTGATTCTAAGTGGGCTTGGAAACAGTTGAAAGATTTAAGCACGGGAGTTACATGACTCAATTCCTGTTTTTTTTTTTGCGGTACGCGGGCCTCTCACTGTTGTGGCCTCTCCCGTTACGGAGCACGCGCAGGCTCAGCGGCCATGGCTCACGGGCCCAGCCGCTCCGGGGCATGTGGGATCTTCCCGGACCAGGGCACGAACCCGTGTCCCCTGCATCGGCAGGCGGAGTCTCAACCACTGCGCCACCAGGGAAGCCCCTCAATTCGTGTTTTAAGAAGTGCCCTCTGGCTGTCATTAGAAAGACTGAACAAGATGGAACAAGGGTTGATGTGGAGTCCAGGTGATGGTGGTTGGGATGGTACAGTGATATCAAGACCAATTTGAGTCTATGTTGGGATTAGAGAACAGGAGGACTTTCTAATTAGTATCAGTCGTATCTGGCTAAACTGCATTTTGGGTTCTTCTCTTCCCACTTAGTGAGTTTTGAAGAATCTGTAATTTGTTTTTCAGTAATTGTCTCTGATCCCCTTTTCATGTTTTTGTTTTTTGGGGGGTTTTTGGCCATGCTGTGCAGCTTGCGGGATCTTAGTTCCCTGGACAGGGATTGAACCTGGGCCACCACAGTGAAAGCACTGGACTGCCAGGAATTCCCCCATTTTCGTGTTTGATCGATATCAACATCAACTCATACAAAAGTCTCTTGTCCTGGTTCTCACTCCTCAATTCCTGGATTTCCTTTGGCTCCACGGTGCCAAGCTTCCCTGGGCCCTGTCTTCTCTCTGTCCTTCCTTTCCCCGTCTCCTTCCTGGGGGGCAGAAAGGAGGAAGCTGGTGGGATCCTGTCGAAGGAGAAAGGAAGGACTATAGGGGAGGGAGGCAAAATGAAGGCTGGGGCCCAGAGGAACTTTGCTGACCTCTTCCAATCTTTGCCACAATTTTTCTTATTTCTGTCCTCTGTGCTTAGAAAAAGAGAAGCTGTGGGCCAATCCCTTTTCACATCCTACCTTTCATACCCCCTCACAGTAGGAATGGTGATGATGAGAAGGCTCCTGTGAGCAGAAATATTGCCCTCGAGGCCTGGCATTCAAAATGCTGACAATTATAGTGATTCCCTTGGAAAACAAAACCAAAGCCCCCCACCCTCGCCAGGGGAAAAATTATTTTATAATTTCACTGATGCCTGAAAATCTCTGAGGGAAGTAAGGGAGTGCTGCAATGGGGCAGGACACAGCCCCTGTCCTCTTTGGGGAAGGGGGAACCGACCAGAGTTGCTTGGGGACCTTCCTGGGGAGGGTTTGGAGTGGACCTCATACATCTGTTGCATCCCTGGGCTTAAGCACTGAAGATTTCTGTGAGAAATCAGGTGAAGTTCCTGGGAAGCACAATACATGAATGCGTTGACCTTTTAACTCTGAACGCTTTATTAAATTATGGAATGGGGAAGTGTTCGGCATTTTCTTAGTTGACAAGAGCTTCCACTGGGCCTTGTGTTAGGAGTGTTTTTTAATTCATAATGAGGTCCTTTCAACCTTACCTAAGTTTATGCTAATGGGTTGACTCTTGAGCCATGAGGGGGGGGTCCTAGATAGTTTCAGGATGGGGCTAGTGGCCAGAAAGACCAAACAGGTGATTAGAGGGTTGGAACTGTCAGCCCCTGCCCACACATTCTTCGGGGGAGAGTGAGGGGTTAGAAATTGAGTTCAATCACCAGTAGCCCATGATTTGATCAGTTGTGCCTACATAGTGAAACCTCCATGAAAACCTCTAAAGCCTGGGCTTGGACAGTTCCAGGAGAGCTCTGATTAACCCACTCTCAACAGTGTAAGTTGATCCTGGTCACCCAGTAGTTTTTTTTTTTTTTTCCTTAATAAATTTATTTATTTATTTTGGGCTGCATTGGGTCTTCGTTGCTGTGCACGGGCTTTTCTCTAGTTGCGGTGCGCAGGCCTCTCATTGTGGTGGCTTCTCTTGTTGCGGAGCACAGGCTCTAGGCGTGCGGGCTTCAGTAGTTGTGGCACACAGGCTTAGTTGCTCCGTGGCATATGGGATCTTCCCGGCCCAGGGCTCGAACCCGTGTCCCCTGTGTTGGCAGGCGGATTCCTAACCACTGCACCACCAGGGAAGCCCCCACCCAGTAGTTTGGTTAAACTTATTTTTGTTGACTAGATTTTGCTGCCCAGCATCCATCGTCCATTTCCCCTTTCCTCTGATAACAGCATGTTGATTTTCCTGGAGGACACATCCTCCCTCTCTTTCAGGCTGTGGGAGGAGCTGACCCTACCCCCAGTAATAGGAGTAGTAGATTCCATCCTTTTAAAAAATAATAATAATAATTGTTTCAAGAATGGGCACATGAAACAAGTTAGTTCAGTAAACTCAATCCTTGGATTTTTGCCTGATATAACAAAAGAAAGTTGTCTTTTTCTTTTGAGATTGCTAACCTGGGTGAATGTAAACCAAGACCTTCTGGTGGCCATCCCACCTCCATGAGGGTGGTGTTGCCGGAGAATGGAGCCAAGACAAGAGGAAATTGGAGGCAGGGTTTGGGGGTGGGGGGAGAGAGAGAGAAAGAGAGAAGGAGAGACTTTCTATTATAAGAACCACTAAACTCTTCTTTAGTGAGTTCAAGTTGGGTTTCTGTCCCTTGGAACCAAATATAGCCTTCTTAGCATTTCCAAATTCCCCTTCCACTCTAGTCCCAGATGGCCTGGGAGAACATGGACAAAGCTCCTAGGTCTCTCGTCTGAAATTATTTAGGGTCAGGAGACTCAGTTTAAGTCCTGGTACCACCATCATTTACTAATGATGATCAGGACAAGCTATATAATCTCCTGCGAAGCGTGGATAAAAATGCCTCCCCCGCCTCCCTCGTGGGTTATTACTATATTGGAATGAGGTGAAGGATGTGCATTTACTATCTTAGCCATGTGAACATATTAAAATGTTAGTATGGAACAGAGGAGAAAAGCACTAATGATTTTTGGTGTCTCCTTGTTCCAGACGTAATGCAAGGCACTTCACATATGTAATCGTATTTCATCTTTACATCAACCCCGCACCTAATATATTTCCTGGTTTGGAGAGGTTGCTCAATACATTTTAATTTCCTGTCCTAATTGTGCTACCAGCTTAGGGATCTAGGATAAGTAACGTCTCCAGTTCTCAGATTTCTTCAACTGTAATATGGGGGCTTGAATGGTATTTAACATTCCATCTAGTAGGCTGAATTGTTTAAGACAGACTTTGGAACTTGGAATTTGGAAAAAGAGTTCTGTGATCAGAAAAGTTTGGGACATGCTGAAATCAAAGGTAAACAGGGTCTTGTCCAAGGTCATGTAACAAATCTATAGCCAACTTGGGGTGACTGGATGTTCTACATCTTGATAGGGGTTTGGGTCACCCAGGTGCATGCATTTGTCAAAACACAGCACCTATTATCTTAGTATTTGTGCATTTCCTAGTATGTAAATTTTATATCAGAAGGAAAGATCTGTAAAAAAAATTATTGAGCTCCAGTTAATAGTATGCATGCTGAAGTATTTAGGGGGAAGGGTATTGAGGCCTGTAGGTCACTTCGAAATGCACCAAAATTAACATGGAGTAATGGATGGATAGAGGGATAGATGTGATCAAGAAAGTAGTATAGCAAAACAATCAAGATAGAATCCAGGTAGGATTATGCCAGTGTTCCCTGGAAAGTGCTTTCAGCTGTGCTGTAGGTTTGAGTTTTTTTTTTTTTTTTTAAGAAATAAAATGGTAAAAAAAATACCCCACAGCTAAGCCCAGATTCCTGCCCAGAGCTTTGTATGTCGTTGAGCAGCCCACAGCTTCTGCTTCCATATGAACAGACCCAGAAGACCCACTGCCTGCGGGCCTGAGAGCTCAGTCTCTGCAAGGCCTCTGAGCTGAAGCAGGCACACTGTTTCTTGTGGTGATTCCTCTCCTAGGTAAAATCTCTTGCCCTTTTTCCTAACAAGGGAAGCTGAACTTCCTCATGTTAACAAGAGCCAAAGTGCTCCATAAGCCACAGTGAGCAGTTCTGCAGCGACCCCTCTGCTTCAGCCGTCATCACTTCTGTTCCCAGGTGTGCCTTGGCCTCGGCACCTCCTCTCCTTCAACAGTCACTCTGTCACCATCACCCCCACCTCAGCTTCCCTCCTGGCCTGGCTTCAGGGCCTTAGAAGCCCTGGAACCTTCTGAGCTTCCTCCTTTGCCCTCTGTCTTTCAGTCTCATCTGAGATGAGCCCAGGGCTTTAAAGCAGATGGTTTTTAGTTTTCAGATATTTGTGCTTGTAGTTTGTTTAATAAATTAATCAGGCACATCAAATCTGCTACTGCTCTGAAACTGATTTCCGTCCGTATTTGCATAATAATAATTCCTTCCATTTGCATATGCTTTTCTTTTCTTTTTCGCATATGCTTTTCTTAATTCCAGGCACCTTCCATCTTTCTCCATAGCTCATTTAAATTTTCATGGGATAGACTGGCAGGTATCATTCAGCTTTCACAGATGGAGAATCTGGGAGAGTGCAAACTAACATTTATTGAGTTCCTACTGTATGCATTCATTTCCTGCATGTTGCCCTGGACGCGGTCCCACTTAAAGCCCACAGCCTCCCTGTGAGGTGCTCACTGTATTGGCACCACTTTAACAGATGAGGAAACTGAGGCCTGGAGAATGTTTTTTGAGGTCCAACAACCAGACGACAACTGGCACCAGAAGTGCAGTCCCACAGAATGACAGAGCAGGAAGGGACGTTCGTGGCTTCCTAGGCCAACCATTATATTTTCCACTTGAGGATCCTGAGGCCTCGGGAGTAGATGTGAGCTATTTAGAGGAGAAGCTAGAATTAGAATTCAGGTCTAAATTTTCTGACTCAATTTAGAAAATGAGAAACTCCATACAGATTTAGACATACGGGGCACGTTGGAGTGTTTCATACCCACAGGATAGCTGTATGCCACTCTAGGCTGGCGTTACAGTTATTGAATCTGGCGTGAGCTGGGTGCCGGGTAGGGTTGAAAACTCAGCCACTCAGTCTGTGAGACACTTGAGCAGCCCAGACATAATCAGTGTTCCTTGTGTGACAATCATCTCATGTGCTAGGAGGCTTCAAAAGCAGGAGCAGAATCCACATGTGCCATATAAACATTGAAGTGAGTAGTAAAGGGGAAAGGCATGGTGAGTAGACCCCAGACCATCCAGGTACCTGGGCCTGCTCTTTTATAGCTTCTTCCTCTCACGTCCTGACGCCATGTGGTTGGGTCTGAGGGTGAATGGCTTGCAAAGGCCCAGTTTCCTCTCTGATCTGATCTGCATCACCTTCCTGCAGGTAGCATAAGCTTGCTGATCGGATAGTGGATATTGCCGTTCACACCAAATGTTGCAGACAGAAAGATTTTCACTTCTGAGCTGATATTAGGCTCCATCTCCCAATAGAGTTAGTAGGTAGGTGCGTGGTTTATTTGTATATTTAGGCGCTTGTGTATCTGCTAAAATGTCTCAGTCCTTCTACATCCGGAGGTCCTGCCATGGAAGGTGAACTGTGCTGGGCGAACCGTCCTATGGACAGGTGGCTTGTAGTCTGACTGGCCTGTGACAAGGCCAGACTTGCAAGTTCATTTGGACTCCTAATGAGCCTAGCACTCACCTCTCACTGGAAGGGTGACTGGAAACGGACAGTGTTGATCTTGTCATAATGCAAACCTGGATAGGATGGCTGATGTCCCACGCATGATGTGTAAGACTGAATGAGCCAGATTTTGGTAAATGTACTACTTGCAGGCAATTGGAGTCTGACTGTTGTCCGGTCCCACAGGGCCTGATCATTCCCTTGGTTCTGGGGATGGGATTTTCTGGAAAGGAATGGGTATTCTCACTGTCAGTCTTAGAGTAGATTATTCCTAGTCAAGGTGACTGTGAAACTAACATCCAAACTAAAGCTGTTTGGGTAGTGGAAGGGGACCTACCAATAATGGCACTGGGACATCAGGTGTGGAGCAGGACGGATGGTTCTCCCTCTCTCTGGGCAGTGAGAGGCAATATAAGAGAAGATCCGCCCTCCCTGGGCTCTGAGGCGGGAGAGGCCTGGAGCACTTCCCTGCCGCAATGGCAGAGGCTGGGCCCTGAGCGGGAGAGGGATGTAAGGGACCCGGAGGGGGGATCTGAGTCTTGGCACTTCCTGGAAGCTGTTCCCTGAATTGTACACATCCATTATCTCTGGTGGTTATGTGTAGATTCCTTAGTTGTCAGTGCCTGGACATTTGTTGTGTGTAGAGAATGAAGGGCAGGGCAGGGCTGGGCATAGAAAACCCTGGGGGGGGGGGCGGGGAAGAATTGCCCCCTCCCGTGAGAGCTGAGTGGAGGGGGCAGCGGGGGAGGGAGGGAGTGAAGATGGAGTGTGCGGAGGCATCTCCGGAAGAGCACAGCTGTGCACAGCCTACAGCAGCCTCTCCGGAGGCAGCAGGACAAGGGGCAGCAGGACGACAGCAGCACCAGGAAGGACAGGGACCAGGGGCCAGGTGAGAAGGGGAGGGGAGGGGGCTGGGGGCACTGGTCCCGTCCAGCTCACGAAGGACCTTCTACCTTGGTCTACACAGCCTGGCTCTGGCTCCTTTACTCACCCTCATGTCCATTTCACACTTTCCTGTCTGAGTGATTGTAGCAGGGCATCCACTTTGCAGTCACAAGTGAAAATGCTTTTAGATTTTGTTGCTCTTCTCTTCCTTCCTGTGGCTTCTCTTTGGGGAGACGGTGGACATCTGTGGGAAGCAGTCTGAGCTCCAGACTTCCTCATACTCTGCACGCACCTCCAGGCTGGCATTTGAGTTCTGAATTGTAATTGCCTGTTGGCTTATCCATCTCTCCCACTCCCTCTGCTAACAGCAGCTTGAGGTTGTCACATCCCCAGTGTCCAGTGCCTGGCAAAGAGCCGGCATTCAATCAGTCTTTGAGTAAATGATGGCAAGAGATGGAAAGGACTTTGAGGTGGGATATAGAGGTCAAGGTGTAGATTTGATGCTCCTCAAGGTGTCAGATATCCATGCAGGTTTTCCAAGATAATGTAAAAACTCTAATTGTCTTTTTTTTTTTCTCTATGGCTTTCAATTTGATTTTGTTGATCTGCTTTGTACCTTACAGAGAAAGAGAAAAAACATCTTACTATTGGGGCTTAAAAACGATTGGGACAAGCAGGATTTATTTTAAATTAAATGCTTCCAGAAAAATTTCTCCTAATGCATCTCTTCCTTTGTAGTTCTTGCCATTGATAATATATAGGGATGCTTTTTTTTTTTAATCTCCATGTTTTCAGTTTCTCTACAGTACAGGAGTCAATTTAAAAATTGCCGTTATTGTCTTTGACTTCTGAAGTCATTTCATGTCATAATGTAGAAGGAGTATTTTCCTCTTTTAATTTGGCCTGCAATTTTCTGTAGAAAATTTGCCATATTGAACCCAGGGTGTTATGACAAATTACATGCTATAACTAGTTCTATGAACTGCACATTATAATCATTCAATAAATGTTACTTAAAGGGAACGTTTCCTATTTAGAAAGGTTCAATAAAGTTTTTTAAAAAATTAAAGATCGAAGAAGCTTTAGCAGATATAAATATATGCACTTATTCTTGTAGGCTTTATGTATAAACACAGTTTTTACAAGTTCCCTGGTAAAAGATGGATAGATTTAAAGTTTAAGATTAAAAGTTTACTTTAAAATATTAAAAAATTTTCCTTTTGACATTTTTTATTTGAAAAATGAAAAAAAGGAAAAAATGAAAGTAATAGTCATCCATAATTTTGCCACATTTTTGAGAAATATAATCCCGCCTGTTATCACCACTATGAAAATCCAGTCACTGATATAAACAATTTGGTGCATGTTCCAGACCGTTTTCATTACACACACAACACACACTTACAAACTCACTCACATATATTTTTACTTGAAAAAATGGAATCACACTAATTATATTATACTACCATTTTCTTTTTTCACCTAAAAATATTTTATAGGCCTTTTTCAAAGTCAGTACATACAGATAATATCTCATTCTCTTTTTAAAATTTTGGTTTTTGCATTTAGCTTTTCAATCTGTCTGAAATTTATGTCTGTGTGTGGGGTGAGACAGGGATCTAACAGCAATTTCCTAAATGATTGACAGCTGTCTCAGCGGATCATCAAATAAATGCTTCTCTACTGATTTGAAATGCTGCTTTTTTCTTGACTTGAATTCCCATATGAATGTGAATCTGTCTGGACTTTTATTCTGTTTCATTAATCTATTTGTCTATTTCTGTGCCAAGTACTGTTTAACATATACAATTTATGATGTATTCTGATACGTAGCTTTCATTTAACTTTTTATCTGGTAGGAAAAAATCCTCTTATTTGCTTTTATTTTCTTTTTTTAAAAAAAATTTTCATCTGCTAATTTAAAATTTTAACAAAATAATACATGTATATAATTTCAAAGCTAAATAAAATGAGAAGGATTATAATTACAAACTACATTCGTCCTGCTACTCTTCAACTCTTCATTCCTTGTCCTGAGAGGTCCTGTTACTTCTTTTAGCTGATATTTCTAGCGTTAATCTTTATATTTCTAAGTAATATGATTATACTGCTAATTCTTGACTTATCACTTTTAAACATCATTTATTGGCTTCTATTAATAAGTATTCCTCTCTCTTGCTCCATTCCCTCTTCTGCTCAACAGAGTATAACAGAAATTTTGGTTAAATCAATAATTAGTGTTTACATTAAGAATAGGCAAACACTTTCTTAAAAAACTGAAGTATAGTTGTTTTACAATGTTGTGTTAATTTCTGTTGTACAGCAAAGTGATTCAGTTTTATATATATATACACACACATTTTTTAAAATATTCTTTCCATTATGGTTTATCACAGGATATTGAATATAGTTCCCTGTGCTATACAGTAGGACCTTCTTATTTATCCATTCTATGTATAGTAGTTTGCATCTACTAACCCCAACCTCCCACACCATCCCCCCCTCCCCGCTTGGCAACCACAAGTCTCTTCTCTATGTCTGAGTCTGTTTCTGTTTTATAGATAAATTCATTTGTGTCATATTTTAGATTTCACATATAAGTGATATGATACAGTATTGTATTTGTCTTTCTTTTTCTGACTTCACTTAGTATGATAATCTCTAGTTGCATCCATATTCATTCCTTTTTATGGCTGAGTAGTATTCCATTGTATCCATGTACCACATTTTCTTTTTTTTTTTTTTTGCGGTGCGCGGGCCTCTCACTGTCTTGGCCTCTCCCGTTGCGGAGCACAGGCTCCGGGCACTCAGGCTCAGCGGCCATGGCTCACGGGCCCAGCCACTCCGCGGCACGTGGGATCTTCCCGGACCGAGGCACGAACCCGTGTCCCCTGCATCGGCAGGCGGACTCCCAACCACTGCGCCACCAGGGAAGCCCCATGTACCACATTTTCTTTATCCATTCATCCATCACTGGACATTTAGGTTGTTTCCATGTCCTGGCTATTGTGAATAGTGCTGCTGTGAACATAGGGGTGCATGTATCTATCTGAATTATAGTTTTGTCTGGATGTATGCCCATGAGTGGGATTGCTGGATCACATGGTAATTCTATTTTTAGTTTTCAGAGGAACCTCCATACTGTTTTCCACAGTGGCTGCACCAACTTACATTTTCACCAACAGTGTAGGAGGGTTCCCTTTTCTCCAGACCCCCTCCAGCATTTGTTATTTGTAGACTTTTTAATGATGGCCATTAAGAATGGGCAAACACTTTTTAATCGCAGAATCAACTAGTATATTATGATTGCATTTCCTTTCTTATATAAATGAAATCCTTTTCTTTTTTTTTGGAGTTACTCATTGCTTCTGTTTTTACTTGTGTAATTTTTTATAAATCTATATCTAAATTTTTCCAAATATTCAATCAGAGGTACCATAAACCTATCAGCAGATTTCCGCCCCACCCTGCCCCTATGCTCAGAAACATTAGTTTATCAATGCCCTCCTTTTACCTGGAAGCTTTCTTCTCAGAACCTTCTGTCTTCCTATTCCAGTTCCCTATTTCCTTAATCCCATTTCTTTCTCTTTTTAAATTTATTTCCTCATTTTGTTGGAGTATATTTTCCAGTTGTCAACATTTCTGTATGGTTATGTTTTAGATATGTTACTTTTATTTTATTTTGTATTTTTTAAATTTTTAATTTAATTTTATTTTTTAACTTATTTTTATCTTTGTTTTTTGGCTGTGTTGGGTCTTCTTTGCTTTGCGTGGGCTTTCTCTAGTTGTGGCGAGCGGGGGCTACTCTTCATTGCAGTGTGCGGGTTTCTCATGGCAGTGGCTTCTCTTGTTTTGAAGCATGGCCTCTAGGCACACGGGCTTCAGTAGTTGCAGCACGTGGGCTCAGTAGTTGTGGCTTTCGGGCTCTAGAGGGCAGGCTTGGTAGTTGTGGCGCACGGGCTTAGTTGCTCTGCGGCATGTGGGATCTTCCCTGACCAAGGATCTAACCCGTGTCCCCTGCATTGGCAGGCTGATTCTTAACCACTGTGCCAACAGGGAAGTCCCTATTTTATTTTTTAAATTCTTTGCGTATATAGCCAATGATGTTTATTGGCTACACAGTTTTTTGTTTTTTTGGCCACACCACATAGCTTGAGGGAGCTCCCAACCAGAATTGAACCTGAGCCACGGCAGTGAAAGTGCTGAATCCTGATCACTGGATCACCAGGGAACTCCTGATAAGTTACTTTTAAATAGCATATATTTGGGATTTCTTTATTGGTTTGTTTTTTGGTCTAGATAGGCAATCTTAGTTTTTTAACTGGAGCAATTAGTTTATCTGCATTGAATGTATTTACTGTACCTTGTGTTTAAATCTGCCTTTTTATTTTGTACTTTCTATTGTGTCAGCTGTTCTGTGTTTTTCCCCTCTCTTTCTTTGCCTTCTTTTTTGTTTGATTGATTGTACTAGTTTGACGTTTTCCCCTCTACTGGTTTGGAAGTTGCATCCTGTTTCTTTTCTCTTGGTAGTTGTCCTAGAAATTACAGTATGCATTCTTGACTTCGTAAATGTTAATTCATACCTTCACCCTCCTCCTAGACAACACAAACGCTTTAGTATTAATTACCAACTTCCCAAATTCCACACTATTATTACTATTTTTTTCAATTCTTTCTGTATTTACAATACCATAAGGCATAATAGTCATTGTTCTACGAAGTCAGTATTCATTTAGATTTACTCACATATTTATCATTTTCTTTGCTTTCCTCTCCCTCCCCCTCAAGTTTGCCTTCTGCCTGTGATCACTTTTCCTTATGTCTGAAGTGCATCCTCTAGGATATCCTTAGGTGCAGATTTACAGAAGGCAAACTCTACATTCTACATTTTTACTTGTCCAGTAATGTCTCTGTGTTGCCTTCATTTTTGAAATATATTTTTGTGGAGTATAGAATTCTAGGTGGGTGCTTTTTTTTTTCTCTCTCTCCTAGTATATTGAAGATAACATTCCCCTGTGTTCTGGCTCTTTATCATTTATTTTTTGATATTGAGAAGTCAGCTGTCACTCTGTCACTCCTTTGAGGGTAATCTTTTTCTCAAGCTTCGTTTAAGATTTTCTCTTTCTTTTTGCTTTTTCTTACAAACCAAAATGTGGATATTTAGATATTTATCCTGGGGACTTATTGGACTCTTGAATTTGTGAATTGCTGTCTTTCATGAATTCTTGAAAATTCTTAGCGATTTTTTTCCTTCAATTACTGCCTTTACCCTATTCCTCTCTATTTTCCTCTAAGGCCTAATTGGAGACATAGCATACTTTAGATCTTTTAATTCTATGTTAAGTGTGGACAAACTGTGGCCTATGAGTCAGCCCCCTATTTTTGTAAATAAATTTTGAATATAGTCATGCTTATTTGTTTACCTTGTTTTTTCAAGCTGCAGTGGCAGATGTGAGTAGTTGCAACAGACATAGTAAGACCTACATAGCCTAAAGTATTTACTATCTGACATTTCAGGCAAAAGTTTGTCAATGCCTACTCGATGTTTTTTTATCTTCTCTTCTGTTTTCTCTGTCATCCTTTTGGTCTTTCCATGAATGCATTCTGGATACTTTATTCTAATTTATATTCCAGTTCCCTAGTCTTTGGCTGTATATGATCTACTGTTAAACCTGTCCATTAAATTCTTAATTATGAATATTGTATTTTTTATTACTAGAATTTCTACTTGATTCTTTTTCAAATCAAAGTCACTTCTTAGTTTTCACTGCCCAACTGAAGTTTTCAAGCTTTTCTTTTTACCTTTTATTTTTAATTAATTAATTAATTTATTTTTGGCTGCGTTGGGTCTTTGTTGCAGTGTGCTGTCTTTCTCTAGTTGTGGTGAGTGGGGGCTACTCTTCGTTGCAGTGCACGGGCTTCTCATGGAAGTGACTTCTCGTGTTGTAAAGCATGGGCTCTAGGTACGCTCTAGTTGCAGCACACAGGCTCAGTAGTTGTGGCTTGCGGTCTCTAGAGCGCAGGCTTTTGTAGTTGTTGTGCACAGTCTTAGTTGCTCCGTGGCATGTGGGATCTTCCCGCACCAGGGCTCGAACCTGTGTCCCCTGCATTGGCAGGCAGATTCTTAACCACTGCGCCACCAGGGAAGCCCCGCTTTTTACCTTTTAAGACAGGAAACATGGTTTTGGAGTCTGTGCCCAATACTTTCACTATCTGAAGTCTTCATGTCTTTGTGGGTTTATGTCTGTTGTCTTCTATCCCCCCCTGGTTCTCAGCCATAGAGACCTTATACTCAATATTGAGTTTGAAGTTTTATTTGTAGAACTAATTTGAGGCCCAGGATGAAAATATACACCTCCGCAGAGAATTCTCATTTGCTCCCGACACCCTGGGACCATCTGATTGAACTTCCAGACCTGAGATTGCCTGAGTCATCCATGCGGGAACAGTGTTATTTCCAATTCAGTCTTTCTCCTGTAGTTGTGGTTCCCAAACTCATCTGCACACTGGAACCACCTGGGAAGCTTCAGAATACACGGATGCCTGTGTCCCACCCCTAGAGACTGTGATTTAATTGGTCTGTGGTGTGGCCTGCACTTTGGAATTTTTAAAAGCTCTCCATGATTCTAACGTGCAGACAAGTTTGGGAAGCTCTGCTCTAAGAGTAAAGCCCTTCAGGACCTCAACTTAATGTGTGGGTATTCATCAGACTCTCTACTTGGCAGGCCCTTTTATCTGGTTTGCCCAGCGAGGCTGCCAAATACCCCAGCTCCATGGTGCAGCTGTTTCTTCCTGATCACGTCAGAACAGCTTTGAGTGCTTGGTATGGCATTCACATTTTGGCATGGTAAACCTTTGCCATCTTATAAGCTCTCTGATGCTTTTAAGAAAAAATATAAATATTGATTATTTATAAAAATATATTTACTTATGTATTTAATATCTTTAAATATATAATATTACATATATATATATATATTATATATATATATATATATTCTATACATTTTTTTCCATACAGCGGTTTTAGTTGACCTGAATGGGAGGACTGGTCTAGGCTGTCATTAGCAGACTTGAAAGGCCTCCAGTTGCTTTTTAAAAGAAGGAACGGGGTTAGTATTGTAGAGTTCTTACCCTTCTGAAAATATGTGATTTTATCCAGTCTGTGCAGTGATGACTTGGCTGCGATTTGAAGTCTAGGTTGAAACTTAGTTTTCTTTCACTTATTTGAAGGCGCTGTCTTACTGATCCCTAACATTCATTGATCTCTAACACTCACTGTAGCTGTTGAATAATCCTAGTCCTACCTGATGCCTGTTTCCTTGCCAATGACTTTTTTTTTTCCTTTGGGGAACCATTAGGATCTTCTCTTTTCCCCCAGAACTCTCACATCTCAGTTTATGTACCTTGGTATGGGTCTCATTCCGTTCATTTTGTTGGGCATGAAAGAGACACTTTCAATCTGGAGATTTTTACTTTTTACTGCTAGGAAATGTTTTTGCCATATTACTTTCATATTTCCCATCTCTCGATTTTCTCTCTTCTCTTTTTAAAGAAATCATTTTGGTTGGTGATAGACCCCTTGCATTCATCCTCTACCTTAATTATCTTTTCTTTCCTAAATTTTAGTGCTCTTTTGTGCTAGTTCTTAAAAGATTTCCTCAACTTTATTCTAGAACTTTTCTATTGAATGTTTTATTTTTTTATTTTATTTTATTTTTTTTTGCGGTGAATGTTTTATTTTGATTAAATTTTTATTTCCAGAAGAAAACTGTATTTCTTCTTCTTTGATTTATCCTTTTATATGACCTCTATTTCTGGGTGTAAGGATACAAATATCTTATTTCCCTACAGTTGTGGATTTTTAAATCTTATATCCTCTTCTGTTTGTTTCCTGTAGATGCTTCTTTCCCTTTATTCTTGCATTGGTTTTTCTCTTTCACGCTAGAGGTTTTACTCGGTTGTTTGAGAGCCTTGGCACTCTGTTCCTATTTAAGAGTGAGCCTCTAAATAGTGTTTGGGGGCCCTGAGTGAGTGGGCAGGACGAGTGAACCTGTGGGGCCTGTTTGGGGGTGATTGAACAGGGGGTTCATAAGAAAGAGAGAAAGAGGGAGGGAGGGAGGAAGGGAAAAGAAAACCGGAAGCTTTTTCTTTAGGGCCATTTAGCTTGTTGAAAAAGAATCTTCTGCTGTTCTTTATGTGCCTGTCAGCTTATGGAGGGCAATTTGGGGAAAGGTAACTATGTAGTTCATTTCTTTTGCAGACTTCCATGTGCCTCCCCACTGCTGCTCCATCTGGGTAACCCTAAGTCTCAGCCTTTCCCATTAAGTTATACAGAAAATAACTTTTTAATCACCAGTCTGGGAAATTAGTAACCTGACTGTGTGAGGTGAGGGAAAGGTATGATTACTCCATAAACAGATTTTCAACAACAGCTTTTTTTGGCTCCTGGCTGCAACCCAGCCCTTCAGTGTACCTGCAGTCTCCAAAGCTGAGCATCTCAGGTTTCCCACTGGGGTGACTTGACTCACTTACTAGTGGTCATGCCCCTCCAGGTGACAGACCATTGCTTCCTCTGCTATGATCAGTCACTTACCTCTCCTCCATCTGGTTCTGTCTTCCGAAATTGCATTGAATTCTCTTGTCTGTTTCTGTCTTTATTCTCTTTGTCTTTTATAGGTTTCTACTTTCTTTTTGTTGTTGTAGCTCCTTTACTATCAATCAGTGGAGTTCAAAGCAGGAAAGGAGATAAAAATCTTTATTCTTAAAACATATCCCAATTAACTTTAGATGGCTTGTCTATTAAAAACAATTCTCCTGTGGTTTTACTAAAATTGCTTTGGATTTATAGGTTAATTTGAGAATTGTCAATTCTCTGTTACTGTGTCTTCCTATTCAAGAACATGGTGAATCTCTCCATTTATTTTGATCATTATGACCTTCTGCAAGTTTCCACAGTTTTCTTTATGTTAGCTTTATTACTAAAATATTCCTCTGATGAGGAGCACAAGTGACACAAAGGAAAAGCAAATTTGTGAGCTTGAAGGTTGACTGAAAAACTGACCCAGAACATAGTACAAAAGGACAAAGAGAAAAAATAGGAGGGAAGAGTTAAGAGACTTGGAAAACAGATCCAGCAATTCCAACAGCCTTCTAATAAGAGTTTTGCAAGGAAAGAACAAAGGGAAGAAGCCATCAAATAAATGAAAGAATAAACTTTCCTTACGTTGCAGAATGAGGTGAACACACAAACACACACCCTACTCCACATGGTGGGCAATGTTTCAAAAAGGTAATGAGGAAATTCTTTTTTTTTAAAAAATAAATTTATTTATTTTTGGCTGCATTGGGTCTTCATTGCTGCTCGTGGGCTTTTTCTAGTTGCAGTGAGCAGGGGCTATCTTTGTTGTGGTGCGCAGGCTTCTCATTGCAGTGGCTTCTGTTGTTGCGGACCACGGGCTCTAGGTGTACGGACTTCAGTAGTTGTGGCACGCGGGCTCAGTAGTTGTGGCTCGCAAGCTCTAGAGCGCAGGCTCAGTAGTTGTGGTGCATGGGCTTAGTTGCTCTGCGGCATGTGGGATCTTCCCGGACCAGGGCTCAAACCCACGTCCCTGGCATTGGCAGGCGGATTCTTAACCACTGCACCACCAGGGAAGTCTCGAGATGATGAGGAAATTCTAAAGGATTCAAAAGAGTGAAGATAAATTCCATTAACTTATACCCTGAGGACTTTCTCTACTCATCATAGAGAGGTTAGAATCACTGATGATAGAACTGGCAAATAAAAGCTGCAAATATTTGTCTCTTGGGAGCAAGCATCATCTGTCACCAGCACCAGGAAGCACATGAGCATGACATTCCTATGTTTATCACTGTACTTGCCACCAGTTAACGGCAGATAGCACAGGGCCCATCTATCTTCCGGGCAGCTGTGATGCCTCCACACTCCCTAGTCCTTCATCAAACATGCTCCACTTGGAGAAACACCTTTTCCCCTCATTCTTCCAACATATCAGAACTCCAGAAAACTCTTTGGAAAAGAGCAGGGCTTGAACACTTAGAATTGAAATCTCCACTGCATTGGAATGGAGGAGGAACATCCCTTACATGAAGGGAAAGCTCAGAGCAAGGCCTGAGGCTGTTCAGTTCCCAACCTCATATTTCCCTACCTTTCCTTCAAAGATCCACGAAGGAAAGATGTTCATTCAGACACCCTTTTAAGGTAAGTGCTCTTCCAGATATGTCCCTAATGAGATGTGATATATTTATATGCAAATGTGATATATATATGCAAATGTGTTCTAAATGGCAGCCTGCCAAATGTGGGTGGACAGTCTCACTTGTCATGAGGGTTATGGAGAAAGGGAATTTTTATGCTGATTATGTATATGAGATACCTAATCTGTTCTAGCACAAACTATTTTTTTAATTAATTCATTTATTTATTTTTGATGTGTTGGGTCTTCGTTGCTATGCGCGGGCTTTCTCTACTCTTCATTGCTGTGTGTGCGCTTCTCATTGTGGTGGCTTCTCTCGTTGTGGAGCATGGGCTCTAGGCGTGCAGGCTTCAGTCGTTGTGGTGCATGGGCTCAGTAGTTGTGGCTCGTGGGCTCTAGAGCTCAGGCTCAGCAGTTGTGGTGCACAGGCTTAGTTGCTCCGCAGCATGTGGGATCTTCCAGGACCAGGGATCAAACCTGTGTCCCCTGCATTGGCAGGTGGGTTCTTAACCACTGCCCCACCAGGGAAGTCCCCTAGCACAAACTTTTGAAACCCTGTCCCTTTGCCTCCTTTAGATGCCCCTGATTCCTGCCCAACTGCATGTCTGGGACTCCACAAAGCATAAGCATCAGAGCCATTAGCCTGAGAACCTAGACTAGCCTGAGAATGTGAGCCTGTGTTCGAGACACAGTCCATTTGGTCATTCAGTTGCTCAATAAACGTGAACTTAGTCCTTCAGAAGAGAAAGATAAACATGGCCCTGCCTTTAAGGGACTCAGATCTCAAGTCCATCACCTACCAGGTAGGCTCAAGTAGGTCATTTAAGCTCCCGGATCCTTCAGTTCCTCCCCTTTAAATATCAATAGAATGCTGGCTTTGCCTAACTGACAGGTTTTTTTGTGTGGATTTAGTCAGATAATATACACGGAAGTGGTTATGGGAAAGGCTGTAGGACATTTTTTAATCATTTTCCTTACCATGCCTTTGTCCTCATTAATCTGAGTTACTAAGTAAACACTGAATTCAAGCGATGCTTCCGTTTCCCACCAGAACAAGCGTGTCTACTTCTCGGCATCTGGTAGTTGTATTCCCCTCCCTTTTCATCTCCTGTCATCTCTCTTCTGTTGGGGACTGCAGGGCATGTGTGAGTTACTTCTGCTCTCAGTGACTATAAAATTCTCTACCCTTCCCTTGAAGCACCCGGAAGGAAGGATGCAAGGCCACTGGATTGCTGAGGTCTCCTGGGTGGTGACATCCACCATCCTCAAGCTTCCCGAGGGGTGTCCTGGCTGCCATACAGTGCTGCTCAGGAAGGGGAGGCTGACTTTCCATTGCTGGGGTTCTAATTTCTGTCCACGGGTCTCTTGGCCACACCACCTATCTTAAATCAAGTTAATGATAGCTAACACTTCAGTGTGCTAAGAACGTCACACCTATTCACTTCACACCTATTTAGTTCTCACAACAACCCTGTATTATCCCACGTCATAGACGAGAAAACTGAGACTCAGACAACCTAACAAACTTGTTCATGGTCACAGGGCTGGTGAATAGCAGAGCTGGGGTTTGAACCCAGGAAATCTCTCCCCTGAGTCTAGGCTCCTAGCCGCATTGTTATCCTAGCTCTTACATTAGATTTGCTCAACTAGCTCAGAGTCAAGAAAATCTCCCAGCATTGAAAGCATCTGGCAGGGTGCTAGCAGTCCTTGATTCTCTGATGATTTAAATAAAAGTCAACTCTGAGGTTCTACCATCTCTGTACCCAGTACTCCAGCCAGTTGGACACTGATCTCCCAGATACCTGAGCAGCAAGCTCATGGCAGGTTGAGCCATATGAAATTGTCAGTGTTCGGCCATTTTCGACCGAGACAAATGGCAATCACATGTCTGGTTCCTAGCGGGGTCCTTTTCCACAGCGCAGCATCTGCAGGCTGAGCCCTGGGGGCTGAGTGCAGCTGCTGCTCCCAGAGGCAAAGCAGGTTCAGGTTACACTAGTTTTGAAGTGAAACATGAGTCAAAAAGGGAAAATAATGTGACCTCTGGAAAACAGGCAGATATGACTCAATCAGCAGTAAAAGGCTGCTTTGGAAAATTGAGTCAGACCTGCTCGATTTGATTCCGTGTGGTCACAGCCACTGGCATCCACAAACTTGTGGGTGTGCTTGCTGCACCTTTAAAGAGAATTTGGGGGTTGAAGGGTGGTTTGCCTAATTGAAGAGCTCTGCTGTGGGTAGCTGAGCAGGGAGAGCCCAGATGGAGGGCACCTGGAAGAGCCGGAGGCCGTTGGGGTAACAAGTTGAGACAAATACACCTAGAGAACCGAGAGGTAGTTTGGCAGAGAGGCGGGATGGGGAGGTCTTTCGCAAGTATAACCAGAAGAGTGAAAATTTGGGGCTCTCCCCAGTCCCTGGTGCTGGCTGAGCTCCCAGGCGCTGGAGAATCCAGTTTAACCACCTGGAGACCTCTTGGAATGACCTTAGGCTGTAAGGTATGAAACCGGGGCTGGGAAGGGAGGAGGGAGTGTTAAATGCGCACGGACACAGGAGATGTGTTCCAAATAAGGGGACTATTATTCAGGGATAGATGCAGACATATTGGGAAGTGGTTCACAGGCGTTCATTTGAATTCTCTGGTTTTCCTCGGTGGGAAACTACTTTCATCTGATTCTTTTCAATATGGATTGACTCACATCCTCTTTATTGGACACAAGAATATATGTGCCATAAGGATTTTAAAGCACTGAACAATTGCTACCTCATTCTTAGGGCTTTGATTGGGGCACTCTTGGCTCAGCTGCTGTCTCCCCGAGGGTAGGAATTTGAGATGAATTCCCAGCCACTGGAACAAAAACTACCGAAAGAAAGTAGGAGTGAGTGTTCTGGATCAACACAGATCTTTGTTTTAACTTTTTTCTGGGCAATCAGGTGTTGGGAGTACAAAGGCTTGCAAGGCTGCCTTCTAAGAGCCTGTAATCGATTTGGGGGAAATATGTCATATACACAGAACACAAAGACAATATTTTGTAAATGCTAAATGTATGGTGAAGGATCAATCAAAGTTAGAGGAAGCAAAGAGACTGATATATGCAATGCAGATAATGAGGCAAGGATTCCTGCAGGGAGTAGATTTGAACTAATCCTTCAAGAATGAGTGTTTAGGGGGACAGGGGAGTGAGAGGAAGTCATTGCAGGCAGAGGGAGTGGCGCACACGTGCACACACAAGTCCAAAGGTGGGAGAGCCCATATTTGCTTAGATCCTAAGTAGATTGGTTTGAGCAGAGTGAAAATTTGTTGGGGAAATAGTATGAATGCCCCCTCCTTCTTTCTATATTCATGTTCCCCTGGGTGAACTCATTCAATCTTTAATTAAATAATGTCCATATACTGATTCCTGGATTTATAACTCCAGCACAGACCTTTCCTCTATGTTCCAGACTTGTTTGTCCAACCACCTACTCAACATCTCCAACTGATAATCCCACAGGAGTCTCAAATTGAACACAGCCACAATGGAACTCTTGGGTTTACCTTCCTGACTTGTCCCCATCCTCCCACCTCCCATGTCTTTGCCCTCTTGGTGAATGGCATCATGCTTCACCCCGGTATCAAGCCAAAACCCTGGGAATCATGCTTGAATTCTTCTTTCACTTACTCCCCCACCTTGACTCCATCCACAGTAGATGTCAGCTCTTCCACAGGAGAATCTCAAATCTGTCCACATTTTTCTGACTCTCACTGCTATCACCCAAGTACCCAAGCTCAAGGCACCAACCTCCCCTGCATGTCATTCTGTAATACCCCCTAATTTCAACCCTTCCAAGTTTTGCTACTTGGAACCCTTTCTCTGCCCAGCCAAATGCCAGCAGACCACTCCCTTGCTTAAAATCCTTTGATGGCTTTGCAGGGCTCTTAGCATAAAATCCCAACTCCTTACCATGGTTGACCACAGCCCTGCTTTATAGATGCCTCCTCCACCCCCATGCCTGCCCAGCATCCATGTACCTTCTTGTGATAGCTGCTTCTCCATTTCTCTTTGGGAGCATGACTCCTGCCTTGATTCTTACTGTGAGTGGTCTGGGCGGGCTGACTCCACTCTACTCCCTGTGTCAGGGGGCAGCATGTAACTCTAGTATAGACAATCAGCATATTTTTGCCCTGTGTCACAGTGATTGGCTCAGAGATTAGCACGTCTCCTGAGTTTATCCAGTAAGACTGAAGTCCAGGTCTTTTGCTAGAACGTTGGGGATTGCTGGCTGTAAAGAAGATGTGTGCCTGGAGCTACAGAAACCCATCCATTGGGAGAGGATTCCTGAGCTAAACCCAATTCAGAACAAAGATGACTGAGAGATGGAGAAAGGCTACGTCCTGTTGACTCTGTTTGAAGCCAGTTCAATCCCATGTGATGCCTTCACATTTCAGTTGAGCCAATCAATTCCCTTTTAAGTTCAGATTTGAGTTGAGTTTCCAGGCTCATGTGTCCTGCAGGATCTGAACACTGCCTAGACTTGAACCTTACCACAGCCCATTCTCCTCTCTACACTCACCTTGGACCTGGGACACATTAAGCCCTTTATCACCTCAGCATCTTTGCCTTTGGTGTCCGTATTGCTGACAGTTCTCTTCCCTAGAGTTTTGAGAGGTTGGCATATTTTCATTTCGTAGGTCCAAACTCAATATCACCTCCTCAAAGAGCCCTTGAAAAAGAGACTACGTAAAAGAGACTCCTCCGTTTCCCTTCTATCATGTCACGTTGTTTCATTTAGAGCAGTGATCAGAATCTGTATCTCACTTGTTTATTATCTGGCTCCTCCACTGAAAATAGTAGCATCATGTTGGCAAAAGTTTTCTATCTTGTTCAGTCTGTACTCCCAGGGTCTAGCTCAGTGCTTGGTATACAGTAGGTGCTTAATAAGTGTTTGTTAAATGTGTGAATGAGTGAATGCATGCATGCATGCTCGATGCCATAGATTCATCTTGATGGGGAGGAAGAGATAGGAAATATTTGCCGTAAAGGACAACAGGCACAGTTGGAAAATGCAATCTTCCTTTTTCCTGAAGGCTTTACTTGGGATTCATGGAACAGAGTGTCCTGCAAAGAAGGTGATCGCAGCCAGATGTGGTCAGCACAGACCTGGGGTGAGTCAGGGTAGCAGATGGGTGAAACAGCTGCTGTTCTACACTGGCCCCAGGCCAGGGTGCCACTCTCAAGTTTACCTGCAAGTCACCCTCGGGAGCCACATCAGGTCATGGCCAGGGTCACCGTGCTGGGTGGAGGTATCAGGTCAGAGTTACACCTTCCTCTTTCTAAGACGAACCACCGTTTATCTGAAGGGTTGTGGAGGGAGGTGGACAGTCAACTGTGAAAGGTGCTGCTTCCCTGATCTTGCCAGCAAGGCTTTTGAATGTACTGCTACTAATAAAGTTACAGCATTGATAGCAAACGTGCATTAAAAAAACAGCTTGCTTCGTGCTAGAACTAAGTGTTTTATGTGTACCAACACATTTAATTCCCACAGCCATTGAGGTAGATTAAGGATGGCCACGAGTTCTTTGATACTTTTCCCGCTGAGAACTGGGGTCCATGTCCCCTCCTCTTGAATCTGGATGGGCCCCATAATGCTTTGATCCATAGAATATGGCAGAAATGCTGACGGGCCCATTCTGAGCTGTCTTTTGGAACACTCTAGGGGGGCCAGACACCACGTAAAGAGCTTTGTCTACTCTGCCAGAGAAACCATGGGGAGGGCCCCTGAGACCACAAGGAGAGGGACAGGGGCCAGTTGAAGCCAGCCTCGAGCTTTTCCTGACGAGGCACCAGACCTGGGAGAGAAAAAGCCACCTCGAATCCTGCCATGCCAAGTGACACCACTTGGATCTGAGAACTGCCCAGCTGAGCCTGCTTAAATTCCTGATCCATGATCTTTTTTTTTTTTTAAACTGAAGTATAGTTGATTTACTGACCTACAATCTTGTGAGCAAACTAAAATGACTGTTCTAAGCCACTACCTTCTGAGTAGTTTGTATTCAGCAATGAACAACTAGAACAACTACCCGACCTCTTAAGTGCTACTGTATCTGCATCTTACAGATGAGGAGACTAAAACATGGAGAGGTTCAGTGATTCGCTCAAAGTCACACAATGGTAAGAGGCAGATATGGAATTCAAGCCCAAGCAGTCTGACTCCAGAGCCTGAACCACTGGCTCTACTGGTGCCAGGTCTTAGCTGCCAACGGCCAAGTCCTGCCTGACCTGGGCTTCTTAGAGTCAAGATGACTTAGTTCTTAGGGCCTCAGTCTTTGCAAAATGACTAGGGCTGGACTAAGTTAAAAATCTAAAGCAGAGTTTCTCGACCTGCTTTTTTTTTTTTTTTTTTTTTTTGCGGTACGCGAGCCTCTCACTGTTGTGGCCTCTCCCGTTGCAGAGCACAGGCTCCGGACGCGCAGGCTCAGCGGCCATGGCTCACGGGCCCAGCCGCTCCGCGGCATGTGGGATCTTCCCAGACTGGAGCACGAACCCGTGTCCCCTGCATTGGCAGGCGGACTCTCAACCACTGCGCCACCAGGGAAGCCCTCGACCTGATTTTTGGCTGGATAATTAGGCCAGATAATTCTTCACTGTGGGCTGTGCTGTGCACTGTAGGAGGTTTAGCAGCATCCCTGGCCTCTACTCACCTTCACTGTGTGGTCCCCTTCCCCTCACTGTGATGAGCCAAACTGTCTCCAGCAGTCCCCAGATCACCTCCAGCCTTGAGCCATCTCATGTCTCTTCCAGCCATGTCTTTGCTGTGTCCCCCCTATGCAGCACTGCCCCGTCCTGCGCCCTTAGCTATGCTTAACTTTTGTTTAAAATCGAGGAGGTGTCATCTCCTCCAGGACTCCTCCTCTGGCCTCTCTGCCCCTTTTGTGCTCCATCATGCCTGGGGTCTTTCTATGGTACTATACAGAGATGGTGATATAGCTGTGCCCCTGCTGGCCTGTAAATTCCGTAAGGACAGAGACTGTGTCTTACTTGTCTTTGTATCTTTAGTGTTTAGCCCAAGTCCTGGCTTTCTTAGTGTTGGTGCTCGGCAAATTCTTATTAAAACAAGGAATGGGGCTTTGCTGGTGGCGCAGTGGTTGAGAGTCCGCCTGCCGATGCAGGGGACACGGGTTCGTGCCCTGGTCCGGGAAGATCCCACATGCCGCGGAGCGGCTGGGCCCGTGAGCTATGGCCGCTGAGCCTGGGCGTCCGGAGCCTGTGCTCCGCAACGGGAGAGCCCGCAACAGTGAGAGGCCCGCGTACTGCGAAAAAAAAAAAAAAAAAAGGAATGAATGACGCGATACTGATGCTGAAAGCTCAGCCTCTGTGCACCAGTGCTGAATCGAATCTCAGAGACAGAGTTTTGGGTGAAGCAGAAACGAATAGCTTTATTGCTTTGCCAGGCAAAGAGGGACACGGTGGGCTCCTGCCCCAACTGTCCCAAGCCCAGAGGATTTGATGAGGCGTTTTACAGCAACGTTTCAAGGGTGGGGTGTGTGCAGGGCCTGCATTCCTTTAATCTTGTCTCAAGTAATCTTCTTGATGAGCTTCTCTGGTCTTCTCCAGTATGAAGAATGCTGACACCTTCCATTTGTTAGGTTTTAATTCTGTAAAGACCTTAAAGATACTGTTATGTGTATCCCTGAGGCAGAACCAGGACCTGCCCCGTGGCTGCACTGTTATTTCTTGGCTGGTCCTCCCTTGTCTCTGCATCGCCTCCCTTCCCAGATTAGCACCTGTTCTTTGGAACTCAGGGAGGGTCATGGAGGCTGGAGTCTGTTCCCTACAAGAAACGGGGGACATGGAAAGGCTTCTGTGCCCAGGAGCCCCACAGCGTCCTGTTTGGTTTCAGTACATGGTGGTTGTTTGTGCAGCATGGGCTTTCAGACAAGCTGAAGCCAGTTTGAATCCTGGCTCTGCCATTTACCAGCAGCATAGAGTTGGGAAAGTTTCATAATCTCCTCAACATTCCTCTCTGGAATAGAGACAGTGAAATCTCTATACCTCACAGGGAAAGCAAAAAGGAGAAAGAGTAAGGAGAAAAGGAGATTATATCTACTAATTGCTTAGCACAGTTTGACATGTAGTAAATGCTCAGTAAATGGTATCTTCTACAAAACAAACGAATGTTATCATTTCATGTCTCCTTCCCCTTCACATGCCTTATTCTGCCCCTTCAATTCTGCAAACTTGTTGGCACAGGTACTGTTAGAAAGTCTCATTTCTCTTTTCTTTGAGACTTCCTCACTGTTGAAGTGGACTTTACTCAGTCCTGGATTCCAATTTGTACAGTTTTCTCAGCATTGTCGCCAGGTGCCACCCCACCTCTATGTCCTCTGATGGACCCAGAGAGCAAGGGGCAGGGCATCTGAAGCCTTAGAGAGAAGTGAGGCTCATGTGATCAGGTGTGTTCCTTATCCTGAGGGGCTGAGGGTTGCACTGGGAACCAGAGCAAGGGAGCTGGTAGGTAGCGCAGGGCAGTGGAGACTGTAGCTGACTGTGGACAGCTGTAGGGTAGCGAGATGTGCTTGTTACCCTCCCCTCGTCTTTGGGGGGGCATCACTGTGCATGGCCATTGCTAGCAGAGAGCATAGTGGTATGCAACAAGGCTGGGACAGTAATGGGATTTATGATCTCACTTAATAAGAAATCTAGTAGAAGGACCACTCCAGACTTGGCTAATTTGGCTATTAGCTAATAGCCAAATTGGCTATTTGGCTAATTGGCTATTCAACAGTGTCATCAAAGACCCAGGTTCTTCCCGACTTCAGTGTGTTGGCTTGTCTGGCTCCCCTGGTCTCAAGGTGGCTGCCATAGTTCCAGCTTCACACACAGTCAGTCATGTGCAGAGGTAGAAAAAAGGGCATTCTTGTTTGCTCTCTCTCATCTCTTTTTTTTTTTAATTTTTTGAAATTTTTAAAAATATAAAAAAAAATTTATTTTTCTGGCCATGCCATATGGCACATGGGATCTTAGTTCCCTGACCAGGGATTGAACCCGTGCCCCCTGCAGTGGTAGCACGGAGTCTTAACCACTGGACCACCAGGGAAGTCCCCACTCATCTCTTTTTAGCTGAAAAAAAAAAAAAATTCCAAGAAGCCTCCTTGGCCGTCTTCCTCTGTGTTTCATTTACATGTTCATCCTAAACCCATTCCCAGAGGCTCAGACCTTCCCTGAAATGCACGGATCCTTGGGGGAGAGTGAACAAAATTTGGGTGCTGTTGGAAAGGGGGCAGCCAGATAAATGTTGGTTAGGACTTAACAGGGTCTGCTATGTAAAGTTATCCTGTTTTCTTTTGGGGGAAAAAATAAAACGTGAGAAAAGAAACACATGAAAGAAACATGTGCTGTAAATGTGAAAGGGGCTTAAAACCATGAATAAGGAGAGCAGTTAGTTGTGGCAGGAATTCAGAGTTCCTCAGAAAACCTGCATGGAGCTCGAACTAACCATAATTTGTGTATAGGGCGCAGACTATCTCAGATAGGTAGATTTTAAAAGGGGTCTCTTTCTTCACAAAGTCAGGAGCTTTTTGAGGATTTACTAACTACTTTATCATATACTAGCTGTATAGCCTCAGGCAAATCAGAAAACAACTTTTATGGGCGTATATTGATTTACCATGTTGTGTTAGTTTCAGGTGTGCAGCAAAGTGAATCTGTTATACATATACATATATCCACTTTTTTTTTTAGATTCTTTTCCCATGTAGGCCATTACAGAGTATTGAGTAGAGTCCCCTGTGCTATACTGTAGGTCCTTATTAGTTATCTGTTTTATATATAGTAGTGTGTATGTGTCAATCCCAATCGCCCAATTTATCCCTCCCTCCCCCATCCCCTGGTAACCATAGGTTTGTTTTCTACATGTGTTGCTCTACTTCTGTTTTGTAAATAAGTTCATTTGTACCCTTTTTTTAGGTTCCACATATAAGCGATATCATCTGATATTTGTCTTTCTGTGTCTGACTTACTTCACTCAGAATGACAGTCTCTAGGTCCATCCATGTTGTTTCAAATGGCATTAATTTGTTCTTTTTAATGGATGAGTAATATTCCATTGTATATATGTACCACATCTTCTTTATCCATTCTTCTGTTGATGGACTTTTAGGTTGCTTCCAGCCTCAGGCAAATTAATTAGCCTTTCTGAGCCTCAGTTTCCTCATCCGTAAAATGGGGATAATTATAAATATATATTTTCAGTCCAGATTTTTTTGTTTTTTTTCTTTCTTTTCTAAAAAAATTTTATTGAAGTATAGTTGATTTACAATGTTGTGTTAATTTCTGCTGTACAGCAAAGTGATTCAGTTATACATATACATATTCATTTTCATAATCTTTTTCATGATGGTTTATCACAGGATACTGAATATAGTTCCCAAATGGGGATAATTATAAACCTTCCTTCCAAGGGTGGTTGTGAGAATTAAATGAAGTAAGAGTATAGCCCAGAAGCTGGAGTATAGTACTCAGTAAGTATTGTTATTATGGTGGTGGTGGTTGTTATCATTGTGTCGTTACATAATCATCATCATCATTATTATTATCATTATTATCTTTATCATTATCTTTGAATCTTTAGCACTTAGTCAAGGTACGTGTTATATGCTCAATACATGTTTGTTGCATGAAAATAAGTGTGGGAATGAATAAACAGGGAAAGGGCATATAGAAAGTGAAATAATGATCAAGAAGCTCATGTCTAAAGCAGGCCAATGATGCAAGGAGACTGACAAGATGGCGGGGTGTGTAATTCACTTCCTCATGGGAGGTACTTCCAGGCAGTTCTGTGACTGCAGAATGAAGCATCCCTGTGGGATGGAGCAGTCAGGAAAGCCCTCACCAGGAGGCAGGAGGGTCTGAGATGATCTGTCTAGGATGGTGGGAGCTGAGTAAGGGGACAGGGAAGGGAGACATTTACAGATAGAGGTCCCCCATCCTCAGACCTGACATCTTAGAAATTATGAGCCTTGAGGAAGTTCCCTCAGGGAGTTGAAGTTTAGTTTGGTTTTGAGATCTGTGGCTTAGTTCCTCAGGGCCCAGCCCAATCCCAGCGTCTGTTTTATGCTTGCTTGAAAGTGGGAGGCTGCTGCAGTGCAAGCCCAGACATCTGCAGAAACATTTTCTTTGTAAACCCGCTCTCTGTGACAGCCATTGCACGTGTTCTGGGGTAGGGGCCATCTGACTCAGGAATTCATCAAACGCTTTTATGCCAGTTCTCATCAGCTTTCAAAGGGTCTTTACACAGAACACTCCTAAATGAGTAGTGGATGAATATTCATAGATATATTTTCCCTACCGCTGATCTGGAAGGACGCCGCTTTCAGAGCTGTTTGCTGTCTCTGGGTGGAGGGACTGCCTTTGGCCTTTGTGCTTATTGCAGAGAAGAGGGAAATGAGTCAGCCTCTGACACTGAAGAAACAGAATGTCCTCCTCCTGTCCATGCTAAACTTGTCAAAGGCCAAGCAGTGTTGGGGAAGGAATCCGAGAGTTTCTAATCAGAGCCCTTGTGTGCAGTGTGTAGAACAGACTGGCTCGTGTCTTCTCCACAGCTGACCCAGGTTATACGCTAGGGACCTGGGTGACTCAGTTTCTCATAACCTACTTCTCATTCATTTGCCCTGCCTGATCCACTGTCCTCAGCGTTCTGATTGGACACCGTCTTTCAGTTAGAATAACTCCCACATTGGAGAGCACTTTACAGTTGGTGAGGGGATCCCGTCCACATGATCTGATTCCCTAGAGAGGGATGCAGGACAAGAATCGCTGAACATACTGCCCAGGGAGAGTGAGGTAGTCACAGCCAGGCAGAGGTGAAAGGAGAACATGATCCCTAACCCCCGACAGCCCTCCTGCCATTCACCAGCGCTCGAACCACGGATGCTGAAAGGCTCATAAGCTCAAAAACTGGTCTTTTTCTTTTTTTTAAAATTGAAGTGTAGTTGATTTACAATGTTATGTTAGTTTCTGGTATACAGCAAAATGATTCAGCTGTGTGTGTATATATATATATATATATATATTCTTTTTCAAATTCTTTTCCATTATGGTATATTATAGGATATTGACTATAGTTCCCTGTGCTATACAGTAGGACCTTGTTGTTTTTGTATTTTATTTATAGTAGTTTGTATCTGCTAACCGCCAACTCCTAATTTACCCCTCCTCCCTTTCAGAAAAGCCCTTTGGTAACCATAAATTTGTTTTCTATGTCTGTGAGTCTGTTTCTGTTTTATAAATAAGTTCATTTGTATCATTTTTTTTAGATTCCACATATAAGTGATATCATAGGATATTTGTCTTTCTCTGTCTGACTTATTTCACTTAGTATGATAATCTTTACGTCCGTCCATATTGCTGCAAATGGCATTATTTCATCCTACAAAAACTGGTCTTGAGGGCATCAGATCTTTTTTGAGTTCTTCAACTTAGGGTCTAAAGCAGTTGTTCAAGTTCTTTTCCCAAAGGCACCCATGCTGCAGGGCACTTTCTGAGCCCTGTGGTGACTCCAGTGGATTTGGCATTTCTGAACCTCATTCCAGCGTACTTCTGGGTACCACTTAGTACAACACAGAACAGTCTGCTGCCTCTCACCTCTCTCTCACAGAGCATCTTCAGAGCCGTCCCTGCATAAGGAACCGGCTCTCCTCAAACATTTATCCCACCAAACAGGCACTTTCCTACGATGCTTGTGAGGGGCACACAGGCCAGCTGTGTGGAAGACAGTTGAGTTATATCCCTCAAAATTACAAATGCATTGATCCTAGGATCCAGCAATCTCACTGCTGGGAATTTTCCTACACATAGATCTGCATATATATAACAGGATGTATGTCCAAGGTTTTCCATTGCAGCTCTGTTTTGTAATAGCAAAGACTGTACACAATCTAAGGGACCATCTACCAAGGACCAGTTAAATGAATTGTGATGGAACCAGATAAACACTACACAGCTACAAAAATGACTGAGGAAGTTCTCAGTAAACTAAGAGAGAATGATTGCCAGCAAAAATGCAAAACAGTGTATATTGGCTACATTTTGTGTAAAGGATGGGGAATGAGTGTACTTTCATATTTGGTTGTATTTGCATAAAGGAACACCGGAAGCATACTGAGGAACTAGTAAAATGGTTACTTTGTGGGTTAGAGAATGGGATGGATGGGGTGATGGTGGGTAAGAGAACGTTTGATTTTTCAATGGGAACATTTTATATCATTTTGAGTTTTGAAGCACATTAATGGGTTGTCTAATCAAATAATTAAATTCAAGAAACTTTCCCGCTACCAGCCAGCCAAGAGTGGGGCTTCCTAGCGATATGTGAACTTGAACAGAATCTAAATCCTTAATCCTTGGGCCATCAGCCGGGCATCTCATCAAGTCATTGGAACAAACTGTTACCTAACAGGAGCCAGTCAGGGGAGAATGTGTCACCCCAAATGTAGATGTGATAAAAAGTAAGGCATGTCCTGAGCTGGGCAGGAACAGAGTGATTGCTTGGAGGATTGAGAAGCTGCCGAAGGTGGTTGTAATAACTTTGGGATTTCGTGGAATTCAGGGCCTCACCCTTTGGAATTCTCAGGTCATCATCTTCCTGCTTTGCTCTGGCTTGACTGAGTCCCGTGGCACCAAGATAACACCACTGGAGGAATTAGTGGACACTCGGATGCCAGCTCTGCCTCTGGTCCTGGCCTCGCCTGGAATGAAGCCTGGCTTCTGAGAGCCAGGTCTTCGCACCAACTGCTCTGTTCTGTTATCAGGGTGATGTTGGAGACCTCAAACTGTCCCAGGGCATCAAGTTTTCCACTCAGCAGTGACCAAGTGCCTGACTGCCCTGGCCCTGCCCAGGGGCGATTGAACAATTCAACTGCACCTTAAACCCCCTCCCTCCTAACACGGACCCTGTCCTCTCCTCGTCTTATTGGTACAGATTCAATTCAAGAAACCTCCTATGTCTTCATTTGACTTGACAAAATTAAAATGAGTTCAGCCTTTAGCAGCAGAGCTGGCAGGAAGCCCTGATGGTCACATCGCTTCTCCTGCCCCACCTCCCCTTCACTGAGGGGAGGGGACAGGTGTGGGAGTAACTTTGTCATTCTTACCATTTTCCTAGAGCAGTTAAAATAAGGTAGAAAAATAGCAGCTTTTTCCTGCTAGGCAAAATAGCCTTGCATTTCACACCTCACAAAGTCTCCAAGTCGGCTTCATTCGTTAGGAATTCTGAACCATGCGCTTAGCACACAGCACCCGGGAGCGCTTGGTAAGTGCTGGGGGACCGTGTGGAGCACACGGGAGCCTCTGGCCTCTTCCTACGGGTGTAATAGAAGCACGCAAAGCAAGTGGGGCTTTGCCGAGCAAAGTGGCTTAATTTGGCTGAATTGCTCCACTTTTCATTTGTCTCCACCATGAATGACAGAAAGGGAAGTCTTCACTGGTTCCTCAGTTTTCGTCCTTTATCCAGATAGAAGAAATATTTCTTTTGCTTCTTCTTGCATCTAGGGAAATATCTAGATAGGCCAAAGGCAGACAACACAGCTTAATAGAGAGAGCTCTGTGTTGAAAGTCTAGGCTCAGAGCTGGGTCCTACCCACACGTGGTCTGTGGTTGATTTCATCAGCCTGTGGGCCTCAGTATCTTACCTGAGGAATGGGTAGCCTGAATCTTTTGAACGTTGTGAAGGACGTTATGAAAAGAGTTGAGCTGGTTCTTGCCCTCTGTGTCCCTGTCTCTTCCTGTCTCCTAGCCCACCGAATCTTCTCCCTGGTACTGCCATAATGCCCCTTAAAAACACCCTGTGTGAAAATACCTGCAGTCCATGCCTTCAAGGAGCTCCCTGTTTCCAACAGGAAGGAAGCAAAGCACATGTTGACAAAAAAGACTGAGAAGAAACAGACGCTATGCTCTTAACAAGATTAAGGTCATGTGGTACGACAGTGACGGAGGAGCCGGAGCCCGTGGGGACGAGTCAGGAGTGGCTGAAGGTGCTGAGTCAGGACCTCGGAGCCAGGTGTTGAAGGGATGGGGGCGGGGTGCTGCGCTCACCTTCAAGACAGGAGCAAGTGAAGCAGGGAGCCAGGTGTTGACGTCGGAGGGGGGACGCTCACCTGCGGGGCATGTGGAGTGAGTGGCTGAGTGCAAAACAGCCGACGGAACACTCTGCAGATGGACAAACGCTTCCTGCAGGCAGGATCCAGCCTCCCCTCAGCTGCAGCGTGGGAGCTCTGGACTGGCGGGGCCTGAGCGGACACACAGGGGTGGGAAGGAGAAATGGCAGGAGGCAAGACTTCCCAGCCAGAGAGGACGGCGTGGCACCGAGCGATGTGGGGTGTGGGTGCCTCGGGGGGAGGAGGTCGGGGTGCTGAGCAAGCCCCCACCTAGGTTAGCCCTTAGCCAGTGTTTCCGAAGCAAGGAGCCTCAGCTGACTCTCAGTGCCACAGTAGCCCGGAACTGGGCATGCTTGTATTATTTTCTTTATTATCGTCACTGCTGTCACCAGGAAAGTGCACGTGGGAGCTGGGCCTTTGTCTGGGGCTGCCGGAGCCCGCTCACGGCCATTGCCGGCACCTCCGACAGGCTGGCCTGAGTCTGCGCGGCGCCCCGGCTCCCAGCCACAGGAGGGGTCCTGGCAGGTCCGCTGCCCCTGCACATGCGGGGGGCAGAGGCGCTGGTGAATTAAATCGGTGACCTTTAGTCCCTCCAGTGCCAGTCCAGCTGCATGGCGGTAGTTCCTCATAATAACACATGTCTAGGAATCTGTATTAGGTACATTTCTGGTCACAAATCAGTCTAAGGAAAGACTTTTCACCAGAAAACCCCCTGCTTCTTTAGACTTGAGGCACCTGGGAAGGTGACAGCATCTCACTCCTTGTTTGCATTAACAGCAACCTAGGTAACATGCTCCTGATGCATCTAATTGTGTTTTTGCAAAGTGGTGGAAGTAGAGAAGCATCAAATCTTAACCAATGTATGTACAGTGTACCAATGTATGTACAGTGTGTGTTTATATATATATATATATAAATTTTCCCTCAGAAAAAATAGCTGTGGGTGAATCAGGTTACAGTAAAACTTGAGGAATTGGATGACACATTAATTGAACACACACTTCCAGCCGAAGACTTACCCTGTTTCACTTTTCATCTTAGCTGGGGTGCCACCCAGCAACTGACATTTCATATTTATCCTTGGAGTTTCTGCAAAGATAAACGGTCAAAGGAGTTCAGTCTGTTCACAGACAATACTGTCTTGTTCAGTTATGGAGACTTGAGTCTGCAGTGAATGAGGTAACTGGATGAAAAAGGGTAAATTCCATTAATTATCTGGAGGATTCCTGCGAGTCCCTAAATATTTGCTTTATAAAAAAATAACCAGATGGCTTCTGGAACTTTCACATTTTATCTAAAAACACTTCCGGAGCCACTAGTGCTGAATCCTTGCTGAACTTGGGAAAGTCCCTTCATTTTCCCCTGCGGTCCCGTGGCCTCTGGGCCATGTCAAACGGCTGCTGTTTGTTCTGTGGAGGTACTTGCACTTGAAATGGGTTGGCAGTCATTGCTCTACTTTGTTCTTTAAGGAGAGTGAGGTCAAAAGCTTGTTTTTGTTTAGAATTTTGGCTTCCTTTCACTTGAAACAAAGGAGAAGAAAGGCCGAAGGAAACGAAATGAGGTCACAGGCATTAATTGGTGTAGGGAATGGCTCCACTGGCCCCTCTGAGATGGACCTTCACGGATCAGCCCGGAGATGGAGGTCAGCGTGAAATCTGGAAAACCCCTTAGCATGTTCTCGTAGGAAGAACCTGACTGGTAGGTGGGCTACAGAATGAAGTTATGGTCCTGAATGATTTAGATCAGGGGGTTCAAAATCCTGTGTCTATTGGGATCAGGCTGGTTCTTTAAATAGGGCGAGAAGGAAGTGTGGCTAATTGGAGTCTCTAGGCCCTGTCCCAAAGGGGGCACATGAACAGCTCCAGCCAAGTGTCAGCCAGTGAGGAATATAGGTCCAGTGTTGCTAAGTGTCACTGTTTTTCGAGAGAAGCTGGAAATCCAGCTTTTGCATGCACACTTCTGATTTATTGAATGTTAAGAAACTAATTTAAAAATGTTTAAAACCTTACGAGGATCATCAAAATATGTTTGCAATCAGTATGTGGCCACCAGTTTGCTGTCTCTAGTTGAGATATTTTCCTGGCTCAGGGCAGGGTTGTTTTTTCCAGGTCTTTTATTAAAGTCCATGAGCTCCTCAAGTAACAGAGTCTTATTGAGATCTCTGTGTCCCACACTATCCAGGGCTTGGAATGGGAGTGGGAATAGAACAGTATAAGGCAAATTTAAACCTTTAGTTTAAATTTTAGAGGGGAAACAAGATTAACACATATTTCTTCTTTCTACAAAGATCTATGAAGCACCTTCTGTGAACAACACTTTATATTGGTGAATATAGCTTATTTGCCCTTTCAGATTGTAAACTCTTTAGCTCTACAGGGGCTTCGAAGATAAATTAAGGTCATAATGAAAAATTAGAGGTGCACAAATTGCTACAAGGCAATATGGTAAAATGCCAAAATGGCAGAGCAAAGTCTATGGGTTCAAGGGTAACTTCCTGAAAGGGGATTGCAGAGGAAATGACCTGAGCAAAAAAGTGTGGTGAGTGAGAAACCAGCTGTGTTTAGGAACATTAAGGAGGCTCATTTGCTGGTGGAGTGAGGTGACTATTGTGAAAGAGGAGATGAGCCATGAGGAGCCTTCACCAGGATGGTGGCAATGAGAACATAAAGAGAAGGAACAGTGTGTGAGAGACTCAAGACAACATGGTGGTGGAATAAATAGTGCTTGGAAATGAGGTGGATGTGGGGGCCAAGGCAAGACAGCGGTCAGAAAATACTGCTAGAGTTGGCACCTGAGTACTTGGAAAATATGGTACATTCATAGTGGGTTCAGTACCAGGAGTACACACACACGCACACAAACGCACAAACACATAGACACACACACACACATAGACACACACACAAACACACAAACATATAGACATACACAAACACACATACACAAAAACACACAAACACACAAACACATAGACACACACAGACAAACACATAGATGCACAAATACACACACAAACACACACACAAACACACAGACACACACACAAACACATAGACACACACACAAACACACAAACACATAATCACACACCCACAAACACATAGACACACACAGAAACACACACACAATTTTTTGGCAAAGAGATAATAACTTTAAAAAAATTTATTGAAGTATAGTTGATTTACAGTATTGTGTTAGTTTAAGGTATACAACAAAGTGATTCAGTTTTATATATATATATTTTTTCAGATTATTTTCCATTATAGGTTATTACAAGACATTGAATATTATTCCCTGTGTGATATAGTAAATCCTTGTTGCTTATCTATTTTATAGATAGTATTGGGTTGGCCAAAAAGTTCCTTTGGTTTTTAAATAAAAATAAAAGACACTTTTCATTTTCGCCAAGAAATTTATTGAACAGTGTATTCACCCTTTTGCTCCACTACCTTCTGCCATTTTTCAGTCAGCTGTCTGTTAATCCCATTTTCCTAATTTATCCCTCTTCCACCCCCTTTCCCTTTTGGTAACCATAAGTTTGTTTTCTATGTCTGTGAGTCTGGTTTGTATATAGATTCATTTGTATTATTTTTTAGATTCCATGTATAAGTTATATTGTATAATATTTGTCTTTCTCTGTCTGACTTACTTCACTTCGTATGATCATCTCTAGGTCCGTCATTCTTTTTGTGGCTGAGTAGTATTCCATTGTGTAGATACATGTATCTTCTTAAACCAGTCATTTGTTGATGGGTATTTAGGTTGTTTCCATATCTTGGCTATTGTTAATAGTGCTGCTGTGAACATTGGGGTGCATGTATCTCTTTGAATTAGAGTTTTCATCTTTTCCAGATATATGCCCAGGAGTGGGATTGCTGGATCATATGGTAACTCTATTTTTAGTTTTTTAAGGAACCTCCATACTGTTCTTCATAGTGCCTGCATTAATTTACATTCCCACCAACAGTGTGGGAAGGTTCCTTTTTCTCCACACCCTCTCCAGCATTTATTACTTGCAGACTTTTTGTTGTTAGCCATGCTGACCTGTGTGATACCTTATTGTGGCTTTGATTTGCATTTCTCTAAAAGTTAATGATGTTGAACAGTTTTTCATGTGCTGTTAGTCCACCTGGATATCTTCTTTGGAGAAATACCTATTTAGGTCTTCTGCCCATTTTTTGATTGGTTTGTTGTTGTTATTGAGTTGTATGAGCTGTTTGTGTATTTTGGATATTAAGCCCTTCTTGGTCACATTGTTTGCAAGTATTTTCTCCCATTCCATAAGATGTCTTTTCATTTTGTTTATGGTTTCCTTTGCTCTGCAAAAGCTTATAAGTTTGATTAGGTCCCATTGTTTATTTTTGCTTTTATTTATTTTGCCTTGGGAGAATGAGCTAAGAAAACATTGCTATGATTTGTGTCTGAAAATGTCTTGCCTATGTTCTCTTCTAGGAGTTTAATGGTGTCATGTCTCATATTTAGGTCTTTAAACCATTTTGAATTTTTTTTTTTTGTATATGGTGTGAGAGAGTTCTCATTTCACTGATTTACATGAAGCTATCCAGCTTTCCCAACACCACTTGCTGAAGAGACTGTCTTTTCTCCATTGTATATTCATGTCTCCTTTGTCATAGATTAATTGATCATAGGTGTGTGGATTTATTTCTGGGCTCTCTATTCTGTTGCATTGATATATATTTCTTTGTGCCAGTACCATGCTGTTTTGATTACTGTAACTTTATAGTATTGTCTGAAGTCTAGGAGAGTTATGCCTCCACCTTTATTATTTTCCCTCAGGATTGCTTTGGCAATTCTGGGTCTTTTGTGGTTACACATAAGTTTTAGGATTATTTGTTCTAGATCTGTGAAAAATGTCAAGGGTAACTTTGTAGGGTAAATCTGTAGACTGCTTTGGGTAGTATGGCCATTTTGACGATATTAATTGTTACAATCTAAGAGCATGAGATACATCCCTTTGCATCATCTTCAGCTTCCTTTATCAATGTTTTGTAGTTTTCAGCATATAGGTCTTTCATCTCCTTGGTTAGGTTTATTCCTAGGTTTTTTTTTTTTTAATGTGGTTTTAAATGGGATTGGTTTTTTTACTTTCTCCTTCTGATATTTCATTGTTAGTGTAAAGAAATGCAACAGATTTCAGGACTTCCCTGGTGGCGCAGTGGTTAAGAATCCACCTGCCAATGCAGGGGACACGGGTTCAAGCCCTGGTCTGGGAAGATCCCACATGCCGTAGAGCAACTAAGCCTGTGCACCACAACTACTGAGCCTGCGCTCTAGAGCCTGTGAGCCAAACTGCTGAGCCTGTGTGCCACAGCTACTGAAGCCCATGTGCCTAGAGCCCATGCTCTGCAACAAGAGAAGCCACCACAGTGAGAAGCCTGCACGCTGCAACAAAGAGTCACCCCCACTCACTGCAACTAGAGAAAGCCTGTGCACAGCAATGAAGACCCAACACAGCCAAAAATAAATAAATAAATTTTAAAAATGCGAAGCATTGTATGTAGAAAAGATTAAAAAAAAAAGAAATGCAACACATTTCAATCTAATAATCTTGTATCCTGCTACCTTGCTGAATTCATTTATTAGTTTTAATATTTTTGTGTGGAGTCTTTAGAGTTTTCTATATAGACTATCATGTCATCTTCATGTAATGATAAATTTACCTCTTCCCTTCCAATTTGGATACCTTTTATTTCTTTTTCTTGTCTGATTGCTGTGGCTGGGACTTCCAATACTATGTTGAATAGACGTGATGATAGTGGGCATCCTTCTCTTGTTCCAGAATTTAGTGGGAAGGCTTTCAGCTTTTCACCATTTAATATTATGTTGGCTGTGGGTTTGTCATAAGTGGGTTTTATTATGTTATGTACCCTCTATACCCACTTTGGTGTGAATTTTTATCATGAGTGAATGTTGAATTTTATCAAATGCTTTTTCTGCATCTGTTGAAATGATCATGTGTTTTTTGTCTTTTTTGTTTGTTAATGTGATTTATCACATTGATTGATTTATGTATGTTGAACCATCCTTGTGACTCTGGAATGAATCCAACTTGATTGTGGTGTATGATCCTTTCTATGTATTGTTGGATTAGGTTTGCTAATATTTGTTGAGGAGTTTGGTATCTATATTCATCAAAGATATTGGCCTGTAATTTTCTGTTTTGGTAGTGTCTTTCTCTGGTTTTGGTCAGGGTGATAGTGGTGTCATAGGATGACTTTGGGAGCTTCCCTCCTCTTCAGTCTTTGGAATAGTTTGAGAAGGATAGGTATAAATTCTTCTTTGTATTTTTGGTAGAATTCCCTAGTGAAGACGTCTAGTCTTGGACTTTTGTTTGCAGGGAGGTTTTTTTTTTTTAATTTTTTTTTATTTAGAGCTTCTATTTCACTTCTAGTGATTGGTCTGTTCAAATTATCTGTTTCTTCTTGGCTTAATTTTGGCAGGCTGAATGTTTCTAGAAACTTGCCCATTTCTTGTAGATTGTCCAATTTGTCAACATTTAACTGTTCATAGTATTTTCTTATGATTTTTTGTATTTCTGTGGTATCAGTTGTTATTTCTCCTCTTTAATTCCTTATTTTGTTCATTTGGGTCATCTGTCTTATCTTCTTGGTGACCCTAGCTAGAGGTTTGTCAATTTTGTTTATCTCTTCAAAAAACCAGCTCTTGGTTTTATTGATCCTTTCTGTTAGTTTTTTGATCTCTATTTTATTTATTTTCTCTCTGATCTTTATCATTTCCTTCCTTCTGCTGACTTTGGGTTTTGTTTGTTCTTCTTTCTCTAATTCTTTAAGGTGGTAAGTTAGGTTGTTTATTTGCGATTTTTCTTATTTCTCGAGGAAGGCCTGTATTGCTATGAACTTCCGTCTTAGAACTGCTTTTGCTGCATCCCATAGATTTTGTAAGGTTGTATTTTCATTGTCATTTGTCTTGAGGTTTTTTTCTGATTTCCTCTTTGATTTCATCATTGACTCATTGTTTTTTATTAGTAGCATTTTGTTTAGTCTCCATGTGATTGGTTTTTCTCTCCATTTTTATTTCTGTGGTTGATTTCTAGTTTCATACCATGGTGGTCAGTAAAGACACTTGAAATAAATTCTATCCTCTTAAATTTGTTGAGGCTTATTTTGTGTCCTAATGTGTGGTCTATCCTAGAGAATGTTCCATGTGCACTTTAAAATAATGTGTATTCTGCTTTTTTTTGGATGTAGTGTTCTGTAGATATCAATTAAGTCAAACTGTTCTAATGTGTCATTTAGGATCTCTGCTGCCTTATTGATTTTCTGTCTGGAAAGTCTGCCCATTGATGTCAGTGAGATGTTAAAATCTCCTACTCAGATTGTATTCTTATCACTTTCTCCCTTTATGTCTGTTAGTGTTTATTTTATATATTGGATTGGCCAAAAAGTGTCTTCGGTTTTTAAGTAAAAATAAAACAGTTTTTCATTTTCACCAAGAACTATAATGAACAATGTATTCACCCTTTTGTTCCACTACTTTCTGCCATTTTTCAGGAAACTTCATAATTCCATCTTCACAAAACTTTTTATCTTTTTGAGCAAAGAATGGTTCCAGGTGCCTTTTACAGTCTTCCATTTTTCAAAAAAATTGAAATTTTTTCCATTAAGAGAAATTTGTAAAGACCTAAATAAATAGAAATCGAAAGGTGCAATATCTGGTGAATACGGCAGATGAATCAGAACTTCCCAGCCAAGCTGTAACAGTTTTTGCCTGGTCATCAAAGAAACATGCAGTCTTGCATTACCCTGATGGAAGATTATGTGTTTTCTGTTGACTAATTCTGGATGCTTTTCGTCGAGTGCTGATTTTAGTTGGTCTAATTGGGAACAGTACTTGTTGGAATGAATCATTTGGTTTTCTGGAAGGAGCTCGTAATAGAGGACTCCCTTCCAATCCCATCATATACACAACATCACCTTCTTTGGATGAAGACCGGCCTTTGGTGTGGTTAGTGGTGATTCATTTCACTTGCCTCACGATCTCTTCCATTCCACATTATTGTACAGTTTATCTACTTTTCATCACCTGTCACAATTTGTTTTAAAAATGGAATGTTTTCATTACATTTAAGTAGAGAATTGCATGCAGAAATACGGTCAAGAAGGTTTTTTTTGCTTACCTTATGTGGAAGCTAAACGTCAAAGTGATGAACATAACCAGGATGGTGCAAATGATTTTCAACACTTGATTTGGATATTTTGAGTATGTCATTGATTGTTCTCAATTAATGTCTCGATTTGATCGCTAGCAACTTCAACTGGGCTACCGACTGTGGAGCATCGTCCAGTGAGAAATCTCCAGCACGAAACTTTGCAAAACACTTTTGACGTGTTCAATGAGTCACAGCACCTTCTCCATATACTGCATAAATCTTTCTGTGTGTTTCAGTTGCATTTTTACCTTTCTTGAAATAAAGCATAATATGCAGAAAATGTTGCTTTTTTCTTCCATCTTCAATATTAAAATGACTACACAAATATTCACCAATTTTGATGTTTTTTTTTTTTAATGCACGTTGATATGAGAGCTGTCACAATACAGTCTAACAAAATTGTTTCAAATGAAGTTAAAGACAACTAAGCCCTACTAGAGCCATCTTATGGAGAAACCGAATGAACCTTCTGGCCAACCCAACATTTAGGTGCTCCTATATTGGGTGCATATGTGTTAATGATTGTAATATCCTCTTCTTGTATTGATTACTTTATCATTATATGGTGTCCTACTTTGTCTTTCTTAATGGACTTTGTTTTGAAGTCTGTTTTGTCTGATATGAGTATTGCTACCTCTGCTTTCTTGTGGTTTCCATTTGCATGAAGTATCTTTTTCCATCCCCTCACTTTCAATCTATATGTGTCTTTCACTGTAAAGTGTGTCTATTATAGCATCATTTTGTAGGTTCTTGGTTTTTTATCCAAACCATGATTTTTTGACATATTGAGATTTAGGTACCAGAGGAACAGCTAGGTGAAGAGGTTCTGAATATGGGAAAAAATATTAGCCTAGAGCTTATGAGAGAGGTTGCAGCTAGAGATACACGTTTTGGAGTCTTCTTTATCACAGTGATAATGTTTGGGGGTAGATGAGATTGTTAAGGAGTGGTGGAGGAGAAGAGAGACCAGCTGAAGAAAAACTTTGGGGAGTACTGTGCTTAGGATGTCAGTTAGAGATTCTCCTTCAAATAAAGAGTCAGGGGGAAAAAAGCCAAAAAGGAAGGCATAGTAACAGCCCCAGATGCAGCTGAGGGTCAAAGGCAGTGTGGACCCAAGAGAATCTGATAACTAATGAGTCATCAAGAACTCTCTAATGCATGGCTTCAGTTGGGTGGGGGTGAAAAGCAGAAGTCAGGGTGCAAAAACATTTAAGGGTAAGTGGGTGATGAAGAATTAGCAACAAGCCATAAAGGAAATTTTCTATAATTTGGGCAGGAAAGGAAAAAACAGGGCACAGCTGAAACAGCACTGAACACTGATGGAATGTAATGGGGGCAGGTGATATTCTGAAATACTACTTGAGGATGTGGTTTCCCACATGTGCTTGTACCCCAGGCCTTTCCACCATACAGGCAGCTCAGCCTTGCAGTATGTATGGCCTCAGGGAAGGGCTGCTGAAGCAGAGCAAAGATTTCTTAGAATATCATCAATAACTTTGGGGGAATTTGAGGCTCTCTGGTTTCAGGACTAGATATCGCCCCCCCCTGGTTAAGGAAGAAGGAGAGTTGAGGGGAAGTGAGGGGTGCAGTAACATTGTATTTCTGAGAAAGGGGCCCTGCTCTCTGCTGCATCTCTGTGATGGTTAATTTTACTTGTTAACTTGGTTAGGCTATGGTGCTGAATTATTTGTCAAACACCAGTCTGGATGTTGCTGTGAAAGCATTTTTAAAGTTGTGGTTAACACTTATAATCAGAAGACTTTAAGTAAAGCATATTACCCTCAGTGGTTTGGGTGGGCTTTATCCAATCAGTTGAAGGCCTTAAGAGTGAAGACTGGGGTTTCCCAAAGAGGAAGGAATTGTGCCTCCAGACAGCAACATAGAAACCTTGCCTGAGTTTCTAGATTTTGGACTCAAGACTTCAAGATCAACTCTTACCTCAATTTCTAGCCTGCCAGCCTGCCTACAAATTTTGGACTTGACAGTCCCCACAGTCATGTGAACGAGGCCATTAAAATCAATGAATATATCTCTCCGTTCCTCCCTGAATGTATGTATATGTGTGTGTAGATAGGTAGGTAGGTAGGTAGGTAGATAGATACAGGATATCTATCTGTATCTTTATCTGTCCCGTGAGGTTCTGTTTCTTTGGAAAACCCTTACTAATACAAACTTCTTAAAACTTTCAGAGAAAAAATGGTAACGGAAGTGAGTGAAGTAGGAGTGACAGAGACAATGGTGAATGAGGGACCCAGGTTCCTTTGAAAAGGAGTGATGTCTTCTCAACCCCAGGCAAGGGTTCCTATGTGGGAGTGGAGTCTGGTGTTATCAGACAATGTGATTAATTAAGAGAAGCCAAAATCTGAATTATTGTGAGAAATCACTCTAGAAAGGGTTTTGTAGAAGAGGTAGGTTTTGGACATTCCCATAGAAGTGCAATCTGCCCTGAAGTGTAGGAAATACTGAGTTTGAAGCCATATAAAATAAGCACAAGCCCCCCTTTACACCCAGGGACCTCCCTACCCAAAGAAGACAATGGGTCCCATGAGTTTGAGCCTCTTTGAAGAAAATAAATAAAGCTAAATTTGGTCAACTGAGGCATTTGTTTTTATTTAATCACCAAAATGTTTCCTTTTTTAAAAGGGAGGAGTGAAGAGGGCTCACTTTCCATTGACTTCACTTATGTCATTTTTTAAGAATCCTGTGTCAGATATATTTTAAGAAGTCTTTTAAGTGAATAGCGTTTCATGAAGGCAAGGTAACTTCCTGAAACTTCAACCGAAGTTATTTCCAACTTGCTACTTTCAAAGGGCATCAGAGCTCACAAAGCAGAGAGAAGAAGGAACAAACAGCAGAAGTGAAAAGCAAGCCCTTGCACGTAGGAGGCAGGCTTGCCTGGAACATGCGATTATGTGGCAGGAGGTATGGATGTGAATCATGAAATTGTATAGCAATTTTTTCCTAGGAAAAAAGGTTCAGTGAAACAGACCAGTCTATCACTGAAAGTGACATAAATGCTGGTTAGTATTATTGAACCATAGAAAGCTCAACTGATTTTGATTTTTTTCTTTTAAAAAGCAGCTAATTGCCAAGCATATAGTTCCCCCTGCTTTTCAATGCATTCTGATGTTAGGGCGAATCTGATGATTCATGTAATTGAACAAAAACATTTGTTATTACATAAGAGGAGGAAAATGATTAAACTATCGCTCGGGTGTCTCTCATTTCTTAGTTCATTATGCAACATGGGAGGTACCTTGAAGTTTTCTATTCTCTTAAGGGTGAAAAATATCCTTTGGCTGAAATAGTTTTAGGTAAACCATTGGTACTAAGAATTCACCAAAAATAATAATACCCTAATTTTGGAAACCTGCCCTGGAATATGCTGAGTGCCAGATGGCACTAGGCACATCAGTAAAAGACAGTGATTTCTAATGCAGTAAGTGAAATGCTCATTGCAGATGCCACTAGCTGCAGGGCCACAATGGCTGCAGACGGGGTCTCTGGGAGCTGTGCTTTGTCGGTTCTCATTTTTCACCCCTTTCAGCTTGCTCTTCCAGAAGATTGCAGAATGAAACAGGATAGTGGTTCTTAACCTTGGCTGCAAATCACCTGGAATCACCTGGGGGAGATTTAAAATATATATTGAGGCCTGCTCCTATCACCAGAAATTTGCACCTAATTGGTCTGAATTGTGGCCTAGGCATCAGGGTTATTTTTAAATCTCTCAAGCTATTTCTAATGTGCAGTCAAGGTTAGGAGCCACTGCCCTGTTACAGAGCTCAGTAAGTTGCGGATTCTAGAATGCCAGAACTTAAAGAGAACAAATTCATTGTTTTATAGATGAGACAGCTAATGCTCAGAGAGACCAAGTGGTTTGCTTAGAATCACACATCTTTATTAATAGCAGTGTGGTGACTAGAACCCACCCTAATGTTTTTTCTGTAATGCTCTACCACACGCGCTTTGGTTGTTCGGCTGGTGAGAAAGTAGGGACTTAAAAGTGCTTGTGAAATTGTCAACATTTTGTGTAAGGAGCTACCCAGTTTCCCTAATACACAGGACCAGCCACAAGTTCACCTCTCAAAAATGTTCTGGGGTGTTGGGTATCTAGTTTAGATAGAGTCAAATCTCCTAGCCTGTTCGGGCTTCCTGTTTGAAATTAAAATGCTAGAGACTCATTAAAACCTGTGTGATTAAGCTCTGCCCTTTGGTGAGGTCCTTTGTCTTTGCAGACTGCCATGCGTGGCCTTTGCTCAGAGCAACCCCCCTGGTTTTTATTGCTCTGCTAGAGTCAATCAATCAACAAATGGTGTTGAGTGCCTGCTAGAGCTGAGGGTCTCTGCCAGCTGCTTTGAGCAGGAAGATGCAGGACATAGTTGCTATTTTCAGTCAACATATGATATGAATGAGGGATAAGGCATAATGGTAAACACCTTTTCTTGCTTACCCAGCATCTCTTGCAGAATCACCCCTTCTCATTTTCAGTTCATGTGTATGTGGGCAGCCCTACCTCCAGATTTATGGCTGGAAGTAACCCCAGCCTTGGCCAAAATAGCCTGAGACTAAGACTAGGGCAAGTGATGCAAGCTGAACCACACAGGGACAGCCCCAAATCTTACTGAAGTGATGAAGAAGAGGCTCCAGTCTGTGCAATGACCCCAGCGTTCCAGGCAACCAGAGCTGAGGGAAGAAAGACAGGAGCGCTGCCCCAGTGGCACCGTTCGAGCCCCTGGATTCAGGCTTGCCCAAAGTCCCTTGACTTTGCTGAAGACCCAGGGGTCCCCATGTACATAAACCATAACCTCCCCTCCTCCTTTCTTTCCTTGTGCTAGTTGGAGTTGGGTTTTTCTCCCTGGCGACTAAAAGAGCCCTAAGACGTGGAGCTTTACGTCAGACCACTTGAATTATTTGCAGTCTGCTCCCATTCACCTCCCGGACGTCAAACCCCGCTAAGGTTTTTGGCCAGCATGAGTGCTGATAAATTGGCTGTGCTGCCAGACCTGTCTAGTGGCTATTTTAAGGTTTAATTTGTTTTCAGTAGCTGGTAGAAAAACCTGGGGACATTTGTTGGGTGATATGTAGATTAATTTGATTTTTACTGGTAATACCCTCCTTTGATGGGGCTGTGGCATCACAATAACCACCCTTGGTAAGATTGGCCACTGTTTTGTAAAATAAATTCACCATCTGTCTGAATACTAACCCGAGGGCCAAATCTGGAGCATCTTTTAATCCTTTGGCTATTGTGTATATTGGGTATAGTTGAATATGTGACTTGGAACTTCAGCCAGCTTTTCAGTTCATCATTCTGTGCTGCAAAATGGTCTGTAATCTTGGGTGTGTCACTGATGGCGTTACTGAATAGGCAAACTCAGCCTAGGATTAGGATGCCAGAAAGTAAATATTTTTTGAAATATGTTTGATATTTCAAAAAAGTATGAAAATATGCACAATAGGAAATACTAGAACTTTGTTGTCATTCTACTAATTTTGTGATTTAGAATTGTGTTAGTTTTCAACTGTGTATCAGTAGGGAATGGGAAATGTATCATAATTTAGCGTCTGGAGGTTTTAATCTGTCTCTAAGTGCTAAATAGCATAAAAACAAGAACTGGAGAAGAAAAAGGTTTACCAGCGTGGGAAATGAATGTCCAAAGATGGGGGGAAAGGGATGGGCCATAGACTCTTTAATCATTGGGCTAAAAATACTTCTTAGTAAAGAATGTTCTAGAAATGTGCGAAAGGTTTGCATTATTTTATGTAGAAAGAGGAGTCTCGATTCTTTTGTAAACAGTTTGAGGTTTCAAAGACTCTTTGGCTTTCTAACTTATTTAAAACATTCATTGCTTCATGAATTGGCCTCAAGCACTCCTCGGTGAATTATTTATGTGATACTTGACTGCTGCTGCAGGTTTAGATGAAGCCACAGCTGTATAAACAAAGACTATGAACCTATGGGTTGGATTTAGCAGGCACTTTGGTCTGTTTAAATGCACTGACATTTCAAATTGTGTGTCTACAGATTCTTTGCAGAACAACCACTGAAGGTGACAGGGCTGATTTCTAAATAGCCCTCCAGACAAACAATGTGTGTGTTCTAAAGAATGGCCACTGAAGAAATGGGGACTGGGGTTTTATTTACACTCAAAATCATGGAGAGAAATTTCAAAGAGGATGGAAGGGAGTTAAGGTGACTCAGAAAGGAAGGAGGTTTCAGACAGTCTTATGTTAGTGATGCAAACTTTTGTATTTTCCACATAGAGTGAATGATTAATAGCAGTAGTTTATCGGCCAATTGTAAAATATTGGGATTTCCTACCTCTATATTCTTTTTCAGATAAGATTTTAGATGACTGTTTTTGTTTGGTTTCCCCCCAGCCAGACCTGGAGACAAGGCTGAGGTTAGCCAGTTATTTGGGAGTGGATCCCAGAAAGCATCTCTGAAGGGCTGGGACTAGGAAAATGGGACGAAAGCCAGTAATAAGTGGATTACCACTGCAGGCAACTGCGGCCCAGTCCTACCAGGAACCTTCAAGTAAGTGAGTAGAATGAGCTTTACAACTTTCCCAGGGAGGGTCAAGGAAGTTGGGAGTATTTATCCATCAGCTCTGTTCTGTTGGTTGAGAATTGCCCCTGGGGGCTTTGAATCCTGAAGAAAACTTCCAGGCAGAAAAGGAGAAAGCCTTGGTGCTTTAGATGAGAAGCTGTCACGGGGCAAGGAATGGGTCTAACATCTTGCAGGTGAATAGATCAAGAGAAATATGGGGGAGGGGACATCAATGGGGTCAGTCACCCTGGCCATTTTTATATAGTTGGAAAACAGATTTGTCATGAGAAATTCTAGTTATTTTCTCCAACAGGAAGTGGGTCTATTTGTCTGTTTCCTAAAAAGGGCTTAAGTGCAATGATTTGGGCAGGTTTCCCAGTCCCACCCTCTAGTAACATTAACATGACATGTGAACAGAACAGTAATAGAAGCCTGGCTAAATTGTCAGAGTACCTCTGTGATAGGAAATATTATGAAGCCATTAACATCATGCTTTTGGAATTTTTAATAACATGAAAAATGCTAAGTGAAATGTTACTGCTAAGTGAATCAGGTTGCGAAACTACAATTTCAGTTACATGAGGAAAAAAAAGACTAGAAAGAAATATACCAACATGTTAATGGTATTTATTTCTGGGTGGTGAGATAATGGATAATTTTATAACTTTGTGCTCTTTTCTTCATTTCCTAAATGTTCTATGTTGAACTTTTTTGCCTTTTTTTTGTTTTTTGTCTCTTAAGTCAATGTGTTTTTGGTTTTCTCCAGGTGATCAGATTAAGTGGGGAGCTTGCTGGGTAGACAGGTGGGTTTACTCTTAGGCTTGTTGGTTTGAACACAGGAGGCAGGCTGTTACTCAGCTCTGTCTTTGCTGCCAAGTTCCCCAGGGTATTCTGACAGTCTCATTTCAACGTTCGCTCCTGAGACTTTTCTGCATGAACTCGAGAGACGAAGAGGGCAGTTCACAGGTGGAATCTACCCAGCAAGATTCCTGCAAGGGCTGTAGGGAGCCAGTGGCTGTTACCTGCTTGGCTCAGAGGAGACCGCTGGGCAGGCAGTACCTGGGAGGCGTTATCTATGTGCCCTTTTTGGGTCAAGCTGAGGCGCACATCCTGGTTCACTTTTATGTCAATTTATTGTCCTCAGTTAGCCATCCAGGCTAGTGGTGGTCACAGGCAGTGCATCCTCAGCCCCATCTTGGAATAAGCATGGTGCTAGGGGTGGTAGAGGAATACAAACAGGAGTACCCTTAAGGAGGTAATGTTCCAGAGGGAAGGTTTTGTGAACCATGAAAATGATTGATCATGTAAAGAGGATGTGTTTAAAGACCAACATAACATACAAATAAAATGTGTGTTAGGGTTTCAGGAGGTGGTTGGGGCGGGGTGCTCTAGGAAAGAGTCGCTGTGGACTGGAGTGGCTCAGAAAGGCTTTTTAGAGAAGGTGGTGCTTTGAGTAATGGGTCACCCGTAAAATGATGAACATCCACATACTTTTGTCTCAGGTAATGTATAGCCCTGAATATCTAGAAGTCCGATCATGGTTCTGCCTCACATTCCCTTTGTGTCATCAGGAGTATGTTTCCTGGTCCGTAAAATGCCAGTGTTCACACGCCCCTGCCCTATAGGCCTATTAAGATGAGTAACTGATGGTAAACATCCTGGGAAAATTTGGTGGTACTGTTGCTAAAGCCTTAAAAATGTCAGACAATTAAATAGAGAGACAGGCACCAGTGGGTCCTAGAGATACAATACAATGATAGCGATAGAAAGCTCAGGTATGCTTGAAGTGGCAAGAATCAGCAGGCTGATTCAGGAGTAATTTCTCGTCTTGGGTATTCTAGTTACAAGCTGAATACAGAGAGGTGGAATCAACAGAGGCCTATTTATTCAATTCCTCATTTGTGCTTAGCACAAGTTGGGTAACATTAGGGGAATTTAAAACATCATTAGCAAGTGTTGTTTTGGCAACTTGAAGGCACACAGACCTGAACTGGAAGCTACAATCCTCAGGAGTGCAGATGCTCAGGTAGATTTGTATCGCAGCGTTCACAAAGCCCTGGGGAAGAACCCTAAGAGAGGCTCACTCTTTTCCAAAGATCTGACTCATCACATCTTTGAGCGTAAGAAACCTTTATGCACTTACTTGTTCCATTAATGTGAAATGGATTCAAGCGATCAGGAAGCCGTGCACCAAAACCAAACAAACAAACAAGCAAAAATAATAGAGAACCTAGTCTAGTTCACACAGAGAGTGTACATTTCTTTCTGTTGAACTGTTTACAGTATGGCTGGACCTCCGTTGCCCACAAGCTGCATAAATACCCACAGCCAGTTCTCCTGCCCTTTGGGACTGGGGCAGTCCTGCTGATGAAGGGACCAAGAAGAGGCCAGGGTTTACTTGGTCAGGTCTGGCTTTCAGGAGGGCCTGTGTGGCTTTTTGCTCAGCAGTGAACCATTCTACCCCAAGCTGCAAACCACCTGATAAGGTTCCTTATAATGAACCTGGAGTAGAAAAACAATAAGCAAACAATAAAAACGAGGCCACGGGAACACATTAATAACATTTCCTTGGAGTGATATTTGCGGTACTTTTGCAAATATTGACTCTTAAATATGAGGGGGAAAAACAAACCTGGTTTAGAGCTGGGCCAACCATGTAAAGCGCTGGGTACTCCCTTAGGCAGTGTTTCCCTGGCCCGGGGATCAAGCCTAGAAATGAGCACTCCTTTGTATGCAACCTGTAGTATCTTCTATACCCCATCTAAATTCAAAAAGGGATTTCTCTTCTGGCTTATAACAGCCTTTCTCCCAGCCATTAGAGACATAAGGAGGCAGGACCGACGGCATGTGACCGACTTATAGAAACAATCATTCTATTTTAACATGGAAATGTACTGTTTTCTTTCCACTCTCCCTTCTTTGTCTACACTAAAGGGACCCAACATAAAGTCTCCTCTCTTCTTGGGAGTGTTTGCTGATCAGGGCCTTGTACCCATGCATTTGGTTTGTTCATCCTCAGACTCTGGGTAGAGTAGACCAAAACAATGATCTTAAAAGAACAGAAAAGAGAAGAAGCAAGTGCCTTGAAGGAAGCTGCTTAGTGAAGAGGAGGTTCTCTTGTAGCAGAAGAGGAAAGAGGTCAGTGGGTTTCTGGAGGAGGAAGTGTGCCCGTCGTTCGATTCAGGAGTGTTGTCGTGTCCAAGCTCGTACTGCTCACCACACAGCAGGACAAGGCGTTGGGACAAGGAATAGCAGCTTTTTTCAGAAAGCCAGCAGACCGAGAAGATGGCGGACTAGTGTCCCAGAGAGCCAGATTGCCTGGTTTTGGGTGCTACTTTCTTTTATAGAGCAAAGAGGGGGAGTTGAAGAGATAAGGTAAAAAAAGGTGATAAGTTGTTGCAAATATTTTCTGGTCCAGCCAGACTCCAGAGGGAATGTGTTAATTTCTTCCTTCCTGCAGCTCTTCACAGGTGGACTTGGTCAGGATGTTTCCTGTGAGCGAAACCAAAGTATTTTAGCTTGACACTCAGGCTTGGGAGGCAGGGTTCTGGGAGATGGGCCATTATGTATACTTTAAGCTATAGGCAACATCCCATTAGTGATTAACTTGTAGCAAAGGCAGCAGAATACAAAGATTAAAGTAAAAGAAGGAGATCCAGTATGGAGTCAGATTTGTTCTTCCCTGTCAATGGAGCCCAAGGAAGTGGCTAATCCTCAAGGAAGGTGGTTGTATGATGTGCCTGAGGGCGTGGGGACACAGGCTCTGAGGTTCTCGGCCTTGGCAGCAACTTCTGTGCCTCCAGTATGGACAGAGCAGCCATCCTCAGGAGTGTGTGTGCGTGTGTGTGTGTGTGCGTGTGTGTGTGTGTGCGCGCGCGGGTGCGCATGCACAGCTGCCCAGCAGAGTGGTGCTTCCAGGTGGCAATCAGGTTGATTCACAGAAAATAGAGAGATGTGGTCCTTCTTGCACATTGAAGTGGAAGAGGCGACTCTGAGCATTTCCATCCAGGACCCACCTCAGCCTGGCCTACACATGTAACTCTGTTACAGAATCTCTACCTGGCACACTCAGGGGCTCACCCAGATTTTGTGGGGCTGAATATTTAATCGGGAGAAGGGGTCTTCTTTAAGAAAAAAATAAATTTATAAACATAAATTAGCTAGAGAGCCTTAGAAGGAGCCTTTTGCAATTGAGGAAACCTGAGCTTCTGCTTCATTGGTTTTATGATAAAACCTCCTCTCCGTTATTACATTTTGTCCTGGTTGAGCCCTCGAGGGCTTTTCTCCCACCATCCATGGACATCCTTCCTTCTCTTGAAGGTATTTCACACTCTCTGTTTTTGCCAGCTTTCCATACTGTCCAAACCAAAGGAAGATCTGAAAATCATGTACACAATTTGTTTATGTGAAGGCTTACCCGCTCCCTTAACTAGGTTACTCAACCTTTAATTTAAAAAAATCTTTTATTGCAGAATGAAAGGTTTCACTGCTTTGATAATCTCTCTCCCTGCCAAGTCTCAGCCTTACCACTTTTAAAAGAAAATTTTGGTATCGGCAAGCAGTCCAGAAGATTGGGAGGAGGGAGGAAGGGGACTTTATACCAAACCGCACTGGAACTATTTATCTGGGTCTTGAAGGGAGACTGATTTGCTCTCTTGATCCTGAAAGCAAGCATAGCTGAGTCTCTGTCCTAAAGCACAACAGATTTTCTAAGACGGTTGGTTTTCTCAGAGCTGGAAGAATACTCAGGTTCACATAAATGGTCTACATTCTCTGAATCACCACAGTGGAGAGATGAAGGTGCACAATGGAGTCTTTTTTTCGGTGGCCTTTGCTAGAGAAGGTGCTAAGAATCCAGTTTCACCAAGATGTAGGATCATTTCACTGAAGACATGCAAAGACTCTAAAGAAAATGCTGAAGAAATTCTGAAGAAAATTCCGAAAGAATTCCAAGACATTCTGAGCGTGGTGTTTATGCCACTCATTCAGACACTTGGTCTCATTTGAACAAGGAAATCTCATTGTTTAGGAATTAGGCTTCACATATATTTATGTATAAAATGTCATTTACTTTAGTTGACATCTTCTAATCTTCCTTGCATTGGGCATAATGAGTAAAGAAACAGCGGGATCTTGCATTGGTAAAGGAAGCACTTGTATCTGTTTTCCACATTTGGGTTTACAACTTGCCTCCTTTGTATTTTCAATGCCTTCCTAAAAAACAACGGAAAATCCCAAGTCTTCAGAAAAGGATTAGAAGGTCAAGAAACAGCCTTGGCCTAAGGTGAAAGAGCAGTATACAAGGAGTCAGGAGACCTAGGGCCTAGGCTCCCTTCGGCCACTGGCTAACCAGTCTGGGAATTTGGTCCACATCCCTCAAGCTGTCTGCCTTGATTTGCTCATTAGTGCCATGAGAAGCTGGGCTAGGTCATCCCTCAAGTCCTTCCCAGCTCTAGTGTTTGTTTAATGATTTTCCTTTGAGAATTCCAGAGCCTTTATATAACTCACAAGGCTAAGAGTCCATTTAGGGAAGTATAGGGGCCTCAGCTCTGCTCTCATCACATACAACTAGTCAAGCTCAGAAAGATACTTTGGCCAAAGGTAATATGGGAACAGATTGTTCAGACACAGACTGGGGAGAGGTAAGAGATTCATCATCCTAGGGATGCAGGTATTAGGACGGGGCTGCTGTCCAGCTTGGGGCTTGATAAGGGAAAACTGGCTTTTGGTTAGAATCCTAGTGTAAAGAATAGGCGTAGAGGGAGACCCGAAGCCAAGGGTGGGCCAGCTCTGCCACGAACATTGTCCTACTTTTGGCCAAGTCACTCGCCTCTCTGGGACGCTATTTCTTTATAGGTGTGAAGGGAGGGTAATAAGATCAGCCCTGCCTTGCTGAGTAGCTTTGGATAAGGTCAAAATACATATGGATGTAAAAGAGTTTGAAAACTGTACAGTGACACATAAATAGAAGGAATGTGATCAGCTTTAGAAGATGTTTCTGCCCCTGTGGCCGGCCTAGGGAGGAAGCAGGGCAGGGGAATTTCAGCACAGGGATGGTGGGGGGAAGAGCCTGGGCTGAGGGCGGAGAGGCAGGATTAGGTAAAGAGCAGGCCTGGAGGACTGGTGAGTAGAGGGAAAGCCTCCTACCCAGCAGCCAACTTCAGGCTGGGGTAGTTGGCAGCCTAGGCCTACTGTGTCCACTTCCAAAGGCCCTCTGTTTATTGACGGTGGCCTTCCTGCTGGAAATGTCTGTTGCACTCTTTCTTCTAAACAGAAAATGCCTGGCTATGGGACCACAGGGGCTGATACCCTGTCGTCCCACCCTAGGGCCCTCTTGCCTTGTGAGACTCATGAGATTCCTGTTTGGTGGCTCCTGGCAGCTGCACAAGAAGCAGGTACCCTGATCACTTCTCAGGAGGGGGCTCCATAGACTAGCGAGGCAGTGACAGGGCTGAGATAGAAACCAGGTCAAGTAATAGCAATAATGATAATCATAGTTATTATTTATGGAGCACCATGTGCCCGACGCTGAGGTAAATGTTCTGTATACATTTGCTTGCTTGACTTTCACAGCTTCCCAATGAGCTTGTTATATATATATTTTTCCAATTTAGAGAGGTTAGGAGAGGTCATGAGACCCTAAATCTCCTAGTGTACTTTAACATTTTTTTAATTAAAAAATATTATTTAAATATGGTTAATTTACAATGTTGTGTTAGTTTCAGATGTGCAACAAAGCAATTCAGTTATATATATATATTTTTTTTCAGATTCTTTTCTATTATTGGTTATTACAAGATATTGAATATAGTTCCCTGTGCTATACACTAGGTCCTTGTTGTTTATCTTTTATATATATAGTAGTGTGTATATATATATATTTTTTTTTCGGTACGCGGGCCTCTCACTGTTGTGGCCTCTCCCATTGCGGAGCACAGGCTCTGGACGCGCAGGCTCAGTGGCCATGGCTCACGGGCCTAGCCGCTCCGCGGCATGTGGGATCTTCCCGGACCGGGGCACGAACCCGTGTCCCCTGCATTGGCAGGTGGACTCTCAACCACTGCGCCACCAGGGAAGCCCCTAGTGTGTATATTTTAATTCCAAACTCCTAGTTTATCCCTCTCCTGCCTTTTGTAACCATAAGTTTGTTTGCTAAGTCTGTGAGTCCATTTCTGTTTTGTAAATAAGTTCATTTGTATCATTTTTTTGGATTCCACATATAAGCGATATCATATGATATTTGTCTTTCTCTGTCTGACTTATTTCACTAAGTGTGATAATCTCTAGATCCATCCATGTTGCTGCAAATGGTATTATTTCATTCTTTTTTATGGCTGAGTAATATTCCACTGGATATATACACCACATCTTCTTTGTCCATTCATCTGTCGATGGATACTTAGGTTGCTTCCATGTCTTGGCTCTTGTAAATAGTGCTGCTGTGAACATTGGGGTGCACGTATCTTTTTGAATTACGTTTTTCTCCAGATATATGTCCAGGAGTGGGATCGCAGGATCATATGGTAGCTCTATTTTTAGTTTTTTAAGGAACCTCCATACTGTTCTCTATAGTGGTTGTACTAATTTACGTTCTCACCAATAGTGTAGGAGGGTTCTTTTTTCTTTGCACCCTCTCTAGCATTTTTTATTTGTAGACTTCTTGATGTTGGCCATTCTGACCAGTGTGAGGCAATACCTCATTGTAGTTTTGATTTGCATTTCTTTAATAATTAGCGATGTTGAGCATCTTTTCAAGTGCCTCTTGGCCATCTGTGTATCTTCTTTGGAGAAATGTCTTTTTCAATCTTCTGCCCATTTTTTTTTTTTTTTTTTTGCGGTACACGGGCTTCTCACCGTTGTGGCCTCTCCCGTTGTGGAGCACAGGCTCCAGACACACAGGCTCAGTGGCCATGGCTCACAGGCCCAGCCGCTCTGTGGCATGTGGGATCTTCCCGGACCAGGGCACAAACCCGTGTCCCTTGCATCGGCAGGCAGACTCTCAACCACTGCACCACCAGGGAAGCCCTTCTGCCCATTTTTTGATTGGGTTGTTCTCCTAGCTTATCTTCATGATAGAATTGACTTTGAAACCACTTTGTTTGGATGCTAAATCCTATTCTCAATCATTGTACTGTTCTGCTTCTCCTGGTTCCACAGATTCTTATCAAGTCAGCCCAAAGTTGTCTGGACTTTAGCAGAATCCCAAAGTGATGATTGAGTCAGTTCTGAGCAGTTAAGAGACCAAGACACAACAGTGATCCAAAAAGGGCCTGATTTGGTCCTTCTGGGGGGACAGAGGTAAAGTAAACAAAACCAGTAGTTCTATACTGGTGTAGGAAAAGTGAGATGCTCTGGAAGGGACAGAAGTGATTTGTTGTTGACCATTCCAGCCAGTGACGTGCTGATGCCACCTTGCACTGGCTTGCATCTGCCTTCAGGAGCCAGTTGTGTGCATCTCCTTCCAACCCTACATTCAGTCAAGTTAGATTAGCTTGGTCTTGGCCAAGGTGGGAGTATTAACAGTGTGGAAAATGGCAGACACTACAAATTAGAGTTTATTTCTCTGTAGAGCCAGTTGTTAAACATGTATCTGCACTGATTCTAGCCTTGTTTGTCGTTTTTTTTTTTTTTTTCCAGTGAATTGTAGGTCCCTCTAAAGACTTGTTTCTGAAATGTGGTGTCTAAAGGGAAGTCTTTATGTATATGTATAGTATGTAGATACTATACGTGGATTAAAGGAGCCATTCTACCATGTGCAGGTGAAGGCATCACTGAAAGTTGCTCCATAACTAAACATGCTCAAGACAAGTGAGTAAGAGTGGCAGGACTTTGCTGCCGGTTCCAGAAGGGCATCTTGCTCTCAGAGCTGCCATCTGGGTCTGCAGGGGAAGGGCTCTGTGGTCAGTTTCCTTTGGCAAGGCCTGGTGGCTCGGATTATGACGGTGAGACTGCGTGTCTGTGTGAATGACCTTTTCCTTTTTTGCATTTAAAAATAACCTACCAAAGATAGCATGGATAAATGAGGCACGGGGCCGAGCGAATTCCTTGGAGAAAAGTATTTTTTCAGATCACCTGTCTTTTCAACTACACGCGCCTTCACTGCATATGGCACTTACAAGGTTATCTGTAGAATCACCTCCCCTGATTTTCCATAGAAATGGGAACTAGGAATGGAATGGAAAAGTAGAACTAGAGGTGACCTCCACATCTCAGGTTTCCTGTTGCTTCCCGAGTCTCTCGTATTAAGCCTTTTGTCTGAACTGGAGGAGAAACGTGCATTTCAGCTGTTCTCCCAGCTCCCTCCTTCCTCCCTCCATGCAAGGGCTCCTGGGGAGGTGGAAATGTCTGTTAGACACTTACCTTGATGTCCTTTAGCTACAGTTATGAGAGAGTAGCACTAGACAGTCTCTCTTACTAAGGTCCCCTCTAGTTCAAAGAGATTCTGTGCCTAAATAACCAACATCCATGGGGCCTGCAGCACAGACAGTCCCTTGAAATGTGCCGTTCCAACTGCTTGAAGGGGGAACTGGGTTTCAGTCCTAGTTCTCTGGCCAGTTCAAGACATTTGTTCTTTCTTGATCTGGACTTAACAGGTAGAAGGATACCTTCCCCCAGATTCCTTAGTAAAGGAGCAGCCAGAGCTGTAGTGGAAATAACAAGAGATAAAATTAGCCACCCTGAGCAGCCGGTAGCTCACATGATGGGGTCGGGGAGCGCTGGGCCAGCTGGGAGGCGCTGCCTGGCACGGTCCTGCTTCTGTTGGGCTCTGCGCCACCCGGGAGGGTCTTACATAAGACATGTCACAGCAGCCTGCCCCTCCCTGCTGGGGCAGTTTGCAGGGCACAGGGTTAGCTGACCAGAGCCAAGCTCTATTTCTGGAAGGCAGAAAGTTCAGCTAAAGGGTAGCCACTGAGAAGATATCCATTGAAGGGAGCAGACACAGAGACTGCTAGAGGGAAAATTATTTTAGGAGATCGTTTTGTACAGATACGCCAAGAACATTTGGGAGCAGAGCAGAGGAAGAAAGCAGAGCGTGAACAAACTTGAAAAGTAACTCTGTTCCTCTTGTTGTCATCCCTCCTTTGGCTACTGCACTGATTCAACCCCAGGATTTTAGAAGTATGATTTATCCAGTGAGTCTGCCGAAACAAGACTGTATGATTTCATCTTTGCCACCCACCTAAACTTATGTTTGGATGCACATTATATCTAATATATTATACAGTAAATTATGATCATTCAACATCCTGGGGAGCCTCTGTTAGCCGAATAAATACCAGATCCCCATGTTGGACTGGACATTTGTTATTATATTCAGGTCGTGGGGAGGGGTGTTGCTATCATGCGTCCATTTCACTGCCTCACTATGCGATTAATTCCTTCAAGACAGAAGGAAATACGAGGTATGGTGATAATGTGGCCAATTAAGGAGAAATTATTTGAACTCATGTCTTTGCTGGTGGTGATGGTGTGTGTGTGTGTGTGTGTGTGTGTGTGTGTGTGTGTGTGTGTGTGTGTTGGTAGAGTAGGTGTATATCGTCTATTGGAAATGACAGTTTTGAAACGGTGTAGGTCCAAAGCTAGGCAGGGGAGAGCCAAGCTGGGATCTAGGAACGGAGGTTAAAAACTAGCACCCAAGGCAGGCCGAAAGCAGGGACACTGAGGCATGTGGGCAAGGAAAAATCCAGAAGGCAGAAATCAAATCAGGAAAGTGCTATCTGACAGCAGGAAAGAATAGAGAATGTGAACCAGGAAACTGGACTTTAATGAGCCCCAGGACATTCCTGAAGCCCTAGGGTTAGCAAAGAGAGTGCACGCACCAAGGCACAGAGCGATTCTGTCTGAACAGTTGTACCACTTGATATCTGATATTATATATTCAGGTGAGCACCCAACATTTTTGGAGGACACATCTTGGAAATTGCTTTCGGAGACAAGTTTTTGAACAACGCAAGAAAAAAATATAAGTTTTTTGTGAATGATCTTATTATTTTACTCTATTTAAGCAGAGGGGTGCAAGACAAAATTTGTGCCAGGTGGAAGACGGATGGGTGCATGGGAATGCCCATTGGGAGGCCATCGCAGTGGTCCAGGAAGAGATGATGGTGGCCTTGACCAGGGTGGGTGGCTGGGGTGGGAGATGGGGGCTGGGGATGCAGAAAAGGTGACAGATTTGAGTACTAGTTAGACCACCAGCTGCTAACTGAAATGCCTACAGGCTTTTATATGTGTTTTAAATTTTCCATAAGTTTATTTTAATTGTAAAAAACAAGAGATGGAGAGCTCCAGTAATTATGCTGGAAACCTCCAAATTAAAAGAGACTTAAAAATAGATAGCTAGTGGGAAGCAGCCGCATAGCACAGGGAGATCAGCTCGGTGTTTGTGACCACCTAGAGGGGTGGGATAGGGAGGGTGGGAGGGAGACGCAAGAGGAAGGAGATATGGGGATATATGTATATGTATAGCTGATTCACTTTGTTATAAAGCAGACACTAACACACCATTGTAAAGCAATTATACACCAATAAAGATGTTAAAATAAACAAACAAACAAATAAATAAATAAATAAATAAAGAGACTTAAACATATTTACCAATTGCAATGCAGGGGCCTTACTTGTATTCTTTTTTTTTTTTTAACATCTTTATTGGAGTATAATTGCTTTACAATGCTGTGTTAGTTTCTGCTTTACAACAAAATGAATCAGTTATATATATACATATATCCCCATATCTCTTCCCTCTTGCGTCTCCCTCCCTCCCACCCTCCCTATCCCACCCCTCCAGACGGTCACAAAGCACTGAGATGATCTCCCTGTGCTATGCGGCTACTTCCCACTAGCTATCTACCTTACGTTTTGTAGTGTATATATGTCCATGTCTCTCTCTCGCTTTGTCACAGCTTACCATTCCCCCTCCCCATATCCACAAGTCCATTCTGTAGTAGGTCTGTGTCTTTATTCCTTTTTTACCCCTAGGTTCTTCATGACATTTTTTTTCTTAAATTCCATATATATGTGTTAGCATATGGTATTTGTCTCTCCCTTTCTGACTTACTTCACTCTGTACAACAGACTCTAGGTCTATCCACCTCATTACAAATAGCTCAATTTCGTTTCTTTTTATGGCTGAGTAATATTCCATTGTATATATGTGCCACATCTTCTTTATCCATTCATCCGATGGTGAACACTTAGGTTGTTTCCATCTCCGGGCTATTGTAAATAGAGCTGCAATGAACATTTTGGTACATGACTCTTTTTGAATTTCGGTTTTCTCAGTGTATATGCCCAGTAGTGGGATTGCTGGGTCATATGGTGGTTCTATTTGTAGTTTTTTAAGGAACCTCCATACTGTTCTCCACAGTGGCTGTATCAATTTACATTCCCACCAACAGTGCAAGAGGGTTCCCTTTTCTTGTTCAAGCAAATTGTTAATAATGAGACTTGGAAAGTTGAACACTGACTTTTTGTATTAAGGAGTTGTTATTTTTACATGTGATAATGGCATTGTGGTATTTTTTTAAGAGTCTATATCTTTTAGAGATATATGCTGAGATATTTATAGATGAAATCATATGACTGGAGTTTTCTTCAAAAAATATGGGGGAGTGGGAAGGAATTAGCTGAAAAGAGATTGTCTCTGAGTTGAATTTTGTTAGAGCTGGATGATGGTTTCATGGGGACTCATTATACACGGCGCCAAGGCCTTCCTTGTGATGACAGCTGCTAGTGCCATGTGCCAGAAATTTTTCAGAGCTCCATGTCTGCTCTGCTTGTATGGATGAACGTTGGCTGTTGCTCTAGGATGAAGACATCCAAATGCCCACTTTAATAGAGAGATGAAACAGAGCCACAAGAAGGTGGGTGTTGTAGAGGAGCTTTTTTGTTTGTTTTAAATGTATGTATCCAGCTCTTTCTGCTAAAAATTGAAAAGAAGAAGCATTTTGGAATTTATCAAGATGAGTAATGATGTGTGGGAGAAGCTAGTTGCCCCCTTTCTCTTTTCCTTCCTTAGAAGCCGAACCCTAATTGTTTGGCAGGCTTCATTGCTGCCTAAACATTTCCCAGCCTCCTTGTCATCAGGTTTGGCCATGTGATTTAGTTCTGGTCAATGAGATGTAAGCAGAAATGTTATGTGGATGTGTGAAACAGAGAGCTAGTGGGAACCTGCTGTATAGTGCAGGGAGCTCAGCTGGGTGCTCTGTGGTCACCTAGATGGGTGGGATGGGGGGGCAGGAGGGAGGGGATGTATGTATACATAAAGCTGATTCACTTCATTGTACAGGGGAAGTAACACAACATTTTAAAGCAACTATACCCCAATTAACAAAGAAAAAAAAAGAAACGTTATGTAGAACTTTCTGGAAGGCTCTTTAAAGGGAGCTGACTCATCTAGGAGGTGTGTCCCTCTTTTCTTCCCTCTCTTTTTCTTGCTGCCTGGAATGCAGGTGTGAGGTGTAGAGCTCCAGTAACTATGCAGGACCACTGAAACTGGAAGTCACATACCCAGTGTGGCAGAGCAGAGAGAAAGAAGGAGCCTAGGTCACTGATGACTCTCTGAACTTCCTGTCTCTGGACTTACTTTTCAAAGTGAAAATATACTTTCATGTGGTTGAGCCAAAATTACTCTAGATTTTTAATTAGATGCAAAGAGCCTAAATGCTAATTAATACAAGTAACAGATTGTTTATTGTTAATAAATAAAACATTAATCAAAAATAAAAGTATATAGAGTTGTTTATTCAGCAATTCCAGTCAGGATTTCACCCTGTAGATATGCACCAAGATATAGTATTGTTTGCAAGAGCAAACACTACAGGCAACCTAAGCATCCATGCATGGGCACTGGTTACACAGACAAGCCTTTAGTGGGTTATCAGGGAGCCAGTCAAACAGTGAGATCTGTGTTGCCGTGAAAGAGCCTCGGTTCTTATCATTCAGTGAAAATGAGTAAGTTACAAAGAAGCATGTGTAGTTTGATCTCTTGTGTAAATTATATCGTATAAATATAAATTATATTATTATATATTTAATTACTATATTTTATTATACATATATAAATTATATATGATTTTATATAATTATACGTATATGTTTTATCTATTTACTATATTTTATTGTACCATATATATGAATTATATATATAAATTGAATTGAAAAAATGAATTATATACCATATATAAAAATTATATATACATATATTATGTATATATGTATCTGTATACATATATATGGTATAATGTTATATATGTATGTATATCATTTTTATATATGGTATATGTATAACCATATATATATGTATATATTTTTTTCAGCTAGAAGGAAATAAAAATGTGCTAACTGATGGAAGAGAGGACCAGGGAGTTGGTGTGGGGAGAGGCTTTTATTTGTCACTGTATATATTTTTGTACAGATTGAATTTTCTCTCTACAGTCTTTCTTTATATTAATAAAAGAATTACTTCCAACAGCACACATTCTCTCCAAGCCTAATTTTATAAATTAATAGCACAAAGAGTTTGACTCATTAAATTTCCTTCAGTATCATTATCTTAATATTTAAGGTATAGACTGATTTCAGTCTGTACTAATTTCAATGGTTACAATAAAGGTATTATTGGGCTTCCCTGGTGGCACAGTGGTTGAGAGTCCGCCTGCCGATACAGGGGACACGGGTTCGTGCCCCGGTCTGGGAAGATCCCACATGCCGTGGAGCGGCTGGGCCCACGAGCCATGGCCACTGAGCCTGCGCGTCCGGAGCCTGTGCTCCGCAACAGGAGAGGCCACAGCAGTGAGAGGCCCACGTACCAGAAAAAAAAAAAAAAAAAAAGGTATTATTGTCCCCCTCCCATCTCCCTGACACTGTTCTTCTCTCCCTCTTTCTCCCTCTCTTTTACTCCCACTCCTCACCCTCCTCTCCTTCCCCCACTCTCCTCCTTCCATAAATATGTAATATTACTGACCAAGGACCTGGTCTTCCCAAGGCCCATGCAGAGGATCGGGGAGACCAGAACACAGGAAAGCATCTCCCCAGGAATGGCTGAGCTAGCTGAGGATTCTGTCCACCAGTGCCGGGACAGAAACAGATACTCTGCCTGAACACACAGTCCTGGGAACTCTCAGTGGCCTCCAAGTGGTTTTCACCAGGTTGTTTGTTTGTTGCCGATGAATGAGGTCACATGTGCTCCGACAGGAGTTGGCACATGTCCAGGAGTTTATTTACTTAGGCTTCAAGTGAAGGCAAAGGTTTATTGTGACACTTTCCCACAGCATCAGAGCTCTGCTTACAAGAGCAGGATGGGAACACAGCAGGAAGACAGCAGCAAGACAGCCATGTGCCACGAGGCAGATGGTAGAAGAGGTGACATTTGTTTCCAAGGGATCTCAAGGCCCTGCGAAGCCCACAAGAGCTGCTCAATTGATGTTTTCAATTTTAGGACAGTTATTTCTACGGGAAATAACCTTAGTTCCTGACCACATACTTTAGTGATAAAATCTGAACCTTGGCAACCCCGTGAACCGGAAAGGATTACCATAGGATGATCAAGAAAACTCATGTCTAAAGAATGGCAAGTTCCACGGTTGCTTCAGGGATGGATTCTCACATAGATTAATATGAGTTGATAAAGTCTGAGAGATGAAGGGAGGAACATGGGGGAAATGAGGGGTCTAGGAATTTGTCACTAGACCAGGTGTATTGGTCCCAACCATACTGGTTTTGAAAACCATGCCTGAAAGTTTGGTGGGTGATTTCAGGCACAGTTAGATCCAGGGCTCTCAACAGTACGTGAAGGACTTTTGTCACTGCCTCTTTCCCTCAGCCCTGCTTTCGTCAGTGTTAGTTTCATGCACAGTCAGGCATTCCCTACACGTTGGTAAAGGGTTACCAAGGGGTTCCATCTACCAGTTTAGCAATACTGGGCTCAAATACCTTTTTCTCTGTATTTCTAACAATGTCAGGGCCGATTTTCACTGCTCAGTTTGCGACACGTGCCCATCTCTGAACCAGTCACTGCCCCTGTGATCTTCTAGGCCCAGACCTGGTACCCAGGCCTGGAGCCAGTCACACCAGACTGGGGAATGGGAGGGGAATTTCAAGGGAAAATTAGTGTGTTGTTATCTATCAGAGGCAGGAGGAGATAGCTGACAGGCAATTAAATACCCCCTACACTGGCATAGACTGCCTAGCTTCAAGTTTTTTTCCAGTAGTAAATGAAAGGGAGAAGGGGGACTACCAATGTACCCCCAGTATATGATCCTTCTTGGAAATGTTAGAGATCACAGGCTCCCAGACTACAACCAAGGCTTTGGGGCTTACTCTAGAGTTTTGGGGTGTCTTGTAGTTATCCCAAGTATTGGGGTTGAAAACAGATTGGGACTAGAAAATATAAATGTGTTCTTAGAGGTATTCTCCACGCCTGGATGAATTCCTGGTCTAGGATTTTCCTCAGAAAGGAAGAATATTAGAAAAATTTTCCTAAGGAGTCCTTAGGAAATCCTAAGGAGTCAGCCTGTTTTACTTTTGCCATTGTTCCATTATTGCCTCTAATTAAAGACTTTCAAAGCAGTGAGTAAAGGGAGAGCTGGACTCACACTCAGGAGTTCTGCCCCCAAATCAGGGGGCTCTTCTCTGCTCTGCTGTGGGTGGGTAGAAAAAGCAGTAAAGAACATTGGTGCCACCTTCCAGAAATGGCATGTTTGAAAATAATTCTTTGTAAGACTGAGAAATGTTGCCTTTCTTAATACACAGATTGAGTGGAGTCTACAGAGACTTGGAAAATGCTGGATCAGAAGGTAAATGATGTGGTTGAACCAAGCAAGCAGAGAAGAATGCAGTACTGCCAGCCCTTTCCCCATGTCAGAACATGAGAACTGGGTGAAGACAAGTAGCTCACCTGCCAATTTTTGTCCTTACTGGGGAGAGAATATTCTGGAACTCTTCCTGCAGGAAAGGCCATCAGGCATAGACCTATTTCCAAACAAACATTACTAGTAAGGAGGAGTGGTATAGTTTGGAAATGTGAAGAAAGAAGAGAAAGGAGTCAGTTTTGGCTGCAGGAACAGCTTAGGTGATGCCCAGGGGAGAAGCACCAGCCAGAGACCTGTCAGTTAGATTCCACCTCTGAGCATGCTGGGAAGTTTTCACAGAGCTTCTGGTCATTTTTCATTCCTTTTACTGAGGACGGTTCAGGAAGTCCAGGTTAGACAAACCCTGTGCCTCCTTCTCAGTTCCAGAACATGACCCAAAGAGGAAGCAAGATCTGGAAATGTCAACAAAGGTAACCCAGTTGACCTGCCACACATACTTCCTCACTGACAACTACTGGAAAGGGCCATCCTACCCACCATGGGACTGGACCAGGAATGGCCCCTAACCAAACGAGGAACCAACAGAATTACTCTTTCTGAAATCAGAGACATAGCTAGAACTGCCAAACATGCTTGAGGAACGTAAGGAAACAGATACATGGAACATAAGCTGAGGCACCAGGGCGACCACTTGCTGCACTGGGGACCCTGAGCCTGAGTGACGAGCACTTTTCTGTTTTAGACCCACTGATTCATGTGTGTGGACCCCCATAGGCTTTGGAGCCTGTGACCCCTGTGCTAAGTCAGGGAGCTCAGCTCTGGCCATGGAGGGTTTCTCAGGGATCCCAGTTCCTGTCCCTTCTGAGGTCTAATTTATTAGTTATCCTGAATTCCCAAGACTTTTTCATACATAGAGTGAGCGCTCTCTCTTCTCTCCGCTACCCGCACACAATACACAACTTATCTGAGCAAAGTTGAGTGGGTTTCAGACCCAGCTGCCAAACGAGCTTTCAGTAAAACAACTTCTGAGCATTAACCTAGCGGAGGAAAGACGCCACGGGGAAGGGAATTGGAGTGTATGGTACTTCATTTCCATGCCTTCACCTGGCATTGGCCCCTCTAAAAAGGTCCTCCACACACCTCCTTGGCGGCCTCTGAACCCCTGTTGATGTGGATTCTTTCAGGCCTCACCCCACCCCAGCACCTGGGCATAGCTAACTATGTCATGGAGACATCAAGCTCTAAATGACTTTTTTTTTTGCCCCTACCTTCTCGCTCAAGTTGTCAACTTGTATGTTCAGGAGATAGTTTTAGATGTTTGCTTGTTTTTTGCGGAATTTTGGTGACCTCACTCACTGGGTCTGTGTATAGATGCCAGGAGAGAAAAGGGTGCTCACCGTCGGCGCTCAGAGACCTGTGTGTTTTGGGGCTGTTGCCCAAGGAAGTGGGTGTGCAGCATGCTTTAAAGCCATCGTGCAGTACTGTGCTCTCTTCTGTGAGTCAGTCATGTGCTGTCTAAAATAGGTGTTGAGTGTGGGCAGGGCAGTTCAAAGACAACAGGACTCATCGAGTTTATTCCCAGGGAGAGTGCGACCCCTCATACAAAGGCTTGGTGAGGCTCCTTTTGGCTGTTGTAAGGGTCGGATTGAGCCTGCAAACCCACTGAGTTGACTGGTTCAGCTCGGCCCTGGTGATCCCCACATACAGCTGTGCGCTGTGTCTTTAGGGAGGTGGGAGCAAGTGGATTTTACCAAATGTCTGGACGTGAGGCAGGTGCACACTTGTGGCTGGGCTTTCCTAATAAACTCTACAGTGTGTGGTTCCCTAGGAATGCACAAGCTCACTAATGGAGCCGAAGACTGAGGCACACTAGGGATTTTCACACTTTTAGAACATGTGTTTGGAGATGGGGAACCCTCCCTTGCTCCACACACTTGTATGAACATGTTGTCATGTTGGTCATGTGAACGTTTAACCAATAGCTCAGGCTGATACAGGACAATCGGCTTAGTTCTAAGGCCACCCATGGCCCTTCCTGCTCAGCTGGCTATTCCATGTTAGATCATTGAAAGGGTCATCACATGACTATGAGCAATCCCATGTGAGACCTGAGGAAAGGAGCCTTCTGATTTGAAAAGGCCACGTGGTGATGAGCAAACTCCAGGCAATCTGCAGCTGTAATGCATCAGGGCACAGAATGGACACCTTTTCTGCAGTGCAAGGAGGAGGGGAAGTAGTTGTTTAGAAACATTGCAAATACTGGTGCAAGAAAAGCTAGGAATTTCCAAGGATTACGTGTGGCAGGTGCCTGTTGTGTCAGAGAAAACCTTTAGAGATCACTCTGTAGAGGGCGAGGAGGAAGGTTTGCTGGACTAACAAAAATACTCGCTTTCCACCCAGCCTTGCCCTAGGCAGATACGTGGCAGAAGGTTATCCTTCAACTTCCCTTTCTGTACCATTTTCTTGACCTTGCTCTTAGCTTTCACATCCCATATCACCACCATCCATGCTGTAGGCAACCATCACTCTCTCAGCCCGCTTATATCCCTCATTTTTATCCTAGAATAAGTATTAGTCACTGTGTTAAGTCTTCCGAGATGATTCTAAGCCCTACTGTTAACTGTGAAATATTAGAAGAATGTGTCCCCCTTTTAGTGACCATCATCAGAAGTGGAAGGCCCTGTGGACAATAGGAGAGCTTTTGTACTTTCTTGACACTGCCAATCATGATTTAAGGCAAACTCTGCTTAAGACAAAGACAATAGCATATCCAACAAGAGACCAGAAGCAGAAAGTCATCCAAACAGAAGGACAGTGTCCCTGAAAGGGACTCACATTTTTATGTGTTGCCGCTTTTTTTGTTGTTATTTTTGTTTGTGTTAATTTGTTTTTTAAATTATATTTTGTTTTAGTTTGTTTTTTGAGAACTTGACATTTTCCCTCCCCTGGTGCCCACAACTGTGGGAGCAGCATTGGCTGGCCCATGGCATCTCTTTGGGACTCAGGAGTCACTACAGCTTCCAGGTAAGATTTCAGGTCCTGAGGTCCCTCCCTACTGCATTTGGGAAGACATTTTAAGCAACAAGAGAGCTACTAACAAACTACAATATAGCTGAAAACTTTGCTGTCAGATGGTAGTTATATACAGCCTGAGTCTCACCTTGTCGTCACGTGTAAAGGCTACCTCTGAGCCCAGGCTCCCAGTACATACAGATATGTCATCTGATTGCCTTATTGCTTAAATTTGTTAACTTTTGAGAGGAATATCATGGAGACTAAGTAAAGGAAGATTCTAGGATTGTTAAACTTGCTAAAGCTTTTCACCAGTTCTCAGATGATTTCTGAAATGATCACATTTGGAGACATATTGCATACAACGTTTCCACCTATTAGAGCCCCATGAAATGGCCATTCCAAATGGTAATAATGCCAGGAAGTGAGTCCTATTCCTGCTAGATGAAAACCCCATTAAGACTTCATTTGCTTCAAAGTAATTTACTTGGACCTCTTTCCTTACCTGACTTAATGGTTCTTATCAATGTCCCAGTGCTCAAGGGATATAGTAGGCATTGTTTTTCTTTTTTTATAAGGAGAAAAAAAATATTGAGAAGGCAGAACTACAGCTTGTTGCCTCTGAGTGGGGGTCTGTTCTTTTTTTTCCTATCACAGTTCTGTCAATTCTCTTGCCAATATTTTCTAATTTCTTTCTTAGTTCTAAAGATTTTCTTCTAATTTATTCCACCCTCCAATTCCATGTCCCGCCTAGTAACGATTTCCCATTCTCCCCCCAGTGTCTTTCCAGTCAACATCTAACTTTGCTTCCTCCTCGTTTCTTTCACCTCATGACTTCTTCTCTTACCCATAATCATAATTGGGTGGGTTTTTGCCATCCATGCAACAGTGGCTCAGTGGGATATCTGATAAATTCCCAAAGCCTTACAGTTTGACAGTAGCCAAATTCTGTATCCACGTGGTCTGACATCCTCTTTACTAAACACACATTCTCATTGCCTATAAGTAATCCTACCCCCTTTGGAGTCCTCCACCACCACCACCAATTTTGAATATTTTTTTTCCAATCTCCTGACATTATGAAGATTTTCTCAGCTTGCTGAAAGGAGAGCAGTGCTACTGTGTCATAATATTCAAAGTTCTCTTACACACATCCCCCATCTTTTCTTCTTCCTAATACCTACTCCCCACCTGCACTCTATTCAAACGCATTTCATTCTGCATACCTGGTGTTTTCCTATTCCTTGCTGGAGAAGGCATCACTGTAAAGCTGTCTAGATGGTCAACCACCAAAAATGTGCAAGGATCTCACAAGACCATGATCATAGGCCTAATTGGAGAATAAGGACATCCCACAATTGCATATAAACATGTTCCCATTTCAGTTTATGTAAGTTTATGTCAATTATTAATAGAAAATTTAGCTGTTTTTTAGAGAAATGCATTGTTTTGGGTTACTTCATCTTCAGAATCCATTTAATTGGCTTTTTCCCAGATTTTTAGTTAGAACTAAACAAAAGCTATTGTAGACTAGAAAACATCAAACAAATATATCATGATTTCATTGCAAGTTGGTTTCACAACCTGCATACTTGAAAAATGAGCATCATCAGCTGAGTTTAAATACAATAGAGATATCAGAACTCGACCCACTGGCCACACAGGAAAAGATATTTACGTAAGCAAGCTTTCAAAAATCAGTAACTAGAGTGACATTTGATGTGGCACTTGATAAACAACAGCTAAAATGAAAAGTGTTAGTTATCCATGGTGATGACTAATGATAAAATATCCATTGCTTCAATATTTCCATGTGTGGGAGAAAAAAGTATGACAAGGAGGGCAGAGCCTTTTGTGATGAATGTTCCAGCCGGCGAGACTGCCAGGTGGTTCTGAGTCTCTGTTGAAAACTGTTTAGAAGGCTTGCCCTCTCAGAGGAAGTCAGCTCTGCTGCTTTAAGGTAGTGGTTTACAAAAGCCAGGGAGCTTTGAAAATACAGCAAACATAGCAATAACCATGGCCTCCACCCATGATAACCAAATAAAAATATCCAGGGTGTCAATGTTCTGTCTTAAAGCTCCCAGCTGATTCTAATGTGCAGCCAGAGTTGAAAGCCATAGCTCTAGGCCTGACGACTTATGAATTTTGAGGGTGGACAAGGAAATGTGGTTCCATTTCAGGGTGGTGGACTAAGTATATCGTCCAGCATCTTCATCCCTGCAGCAAGGCCCTTAACTGATGATCCTAAGTCAGAAGTGAAACTTTCAGTGAACCAGAAACCAGGATAAATCCTAAAGTATGGGATGTACACTGGATTGATGCAAAAACGCAGAGCCCAATCTAAAATGTGTACAGAAGACTAGTGCCAAAAAGGTGAAGGAGCACCAAGACTCCATCCGCAAGGTGGCAGACACCCGAAGCAGGAGGGTAACAAGGACAATCAACACTTCGGTCCTTGGGGCACTGCTGCAGGAGGGGCCATCAGTTCATCCTCTACTGATGCCTTTCCATCTGCTCTTGAGCCAAACGGCAGTGACAAAGTGTCAGCCTCCAGGTAGGAGTCATGGCCAGGGAGCCCATATTAGATGGATATGGCTCTGTGTCATGAGGAGGGAAATTGGGCACCAGACCTGAACACCCCAGAGAAATCTCACCCAGTGGCTTTTCCTTCTTCACTGTCCCTGAGAAAAGGCCAGAGGACAATTTAGAACAGCAATCTCCCCAAGAAGTTGACTACTCATTGACAGACAATGCAATTTAATGGAGAATCTCAACCATATAGATTACAGAGACAAGATCACCACACATATGAAGAAGACCAACGCTACAAAAGATTACAAACTCAACAAGATGGATGAACTAACAACGCCCAAGCAAGATAAATGATAGAGCAAGCAAAGCAGGAATTAAGAATAAGGATAAGTTGATTTTTCTGATAGATGTGTGAGGATAGAGCAGTCGCAAATAAATCAACTGGAGGTCATGGAGATTAAAATTTGGTCCTTATAATAAAAAACTGAATAAGCAGATGAAACTGATATTTTTCCTGAAATTTAATTTTATTAAAGACTGATGATGTCTTATAACCTAGTGACTAGTGATAGTTCGTAAGTTTAGTAGTTTACTTTTTGGAAAGCGTATAACAATATTCAAATAAGACATTATAGAAAGTATTTTAAAGAATGAAATGTTTGCTGTAATTCTTTTTAAAAGGCTTGGTCCATATTGAAAAATTGACAATGAATGAAAAATAAAATCAAAAGAAAGAAAAATAAGTTTTCCCCTCAAATACGTAAGAAACACTTGCTGGTATTTGTATTTGAAGTGCCTGGAGTAAGATGGGCTGAATTTTTCAAAGGCAGTTAGTAGTAGCTTGTACAAGGACTTGTTTCATTTGATTTAGCACCAACTAAAATAAAAATAAATATACCATTTAAGATATAGTCTGGTTTCTCCTCCATTTCTCATACTGCCCCACTACTCCAGGGCACAGTACATAAGCACTCATTCTCAGATTACACACACTGGCAAGATTTTTTCCCCTTAAGATAGGATGTCAGCGAACGCCAGCAGGTATCAACTTCTTTGATCAGGAATAAAGAACTCTACCTTCAGCAAATTCAATTACTTTCCTGGTCCTGTCATATAAAGCCTTTCTATTGCCACATCTGTTTTCTAATTATGATGGTTATTTCTGTCAAGGAAATTTCCCACCAGGCATGCTTGATCTATTTCTATTTCCTAATGATACAGTATTTTATTTTATGCAGTATCACAAGTTTTCTTCTATTCATTCTTCTTTTTAAAATACTTTGTTACTCACCAAGGCATAGAGATCAAAAAGAGAACTGTCAAGTAGATCCTAAAACACTTTTTTTTTGGCTGCATGGGATGTGGGATGTGGGATCTTAGTTCCCCAACCAGGGATTGAACCAATGCCCCCAGCAGGGGAAGCGCACAGTGTTAACCATTGTGCTGCCAGGGAAGTCCCCTAAAACACGTTTCTTAACTTGAGTAACATCTGAAAACATAAGATGTCAATTACATTTTCCATTAAAGAAAATGCATTCAATTTTGGTGCTTGTACAAGAACTTACAATGTCAGTTTCTAACATGTTATATCCCTCAGTGAACACTTTTTCCTTTTTTTCAAAGGAAAAAAAATCATATCGAAGTAATATTTTCCTAAATTTTTTTTATAGCAAATTGAAAATTCTGAGTAAACTGAAGGTATGTTTAACAACAAAAGTAATATAGCTCATACGGCCTCCTTATAGGTTTCTTAAAGACATCAGTAAACTCGCATTCTGCAGTGGATTGGTAAATCCAGTTATTTTTATCTGGAATTTTATAGAGGTAAGCATCTCACAAAACCACATCCCCTGTGCTAGAAATGTCTTTTTTGGTATCTGGCTACACAAAAGCTTCTGATGAAATACTTTCTGCAAATTAGTATAATGTTAATTTTTTACTTTTCCAGAAAAATATGAAACCTTACCACTTATTCTTACTGAACACAAGTTAGATTACTACCAGTTGCTCTTGTACTTTTGGTCTATAAGAATTTTTTAAAGTTTAGACATTTTTAATGTTTCTGAATTGCACACTCATAGAAGACAGCTGGATAAAACACACTAGACAATTTCAAAAAAAAAATCTTTTTTTAAATTAATTATTTTTGGCTGTGTTGGGTCTTCATTGCTGCGTGCAGGCTTTCTCTAGTTGCAAAGGCGGGGGCTACTCTTTGTTGAGGTGTGTAGGCTTCTTCTTGTAGTGCCTTCTCTTGTTGCAGAGCACAGGCTCTAGGCCCGTGGGCTTCAGTCATTGTGGCACTTGGGCTCAGTAGTTGTGGCGCATGGGCTTAGTTACTCCATGGCATGTGGGATCTTCCCGGACCAGGGCTCGAACCCGTGTCCCCTGTATTGGCAGGCGGATTCTTAACCACTGCGCCACCAGGGAAGTCCCCAAAAGACAAATCTTACTATCAGACTCATTTGTCATATCCTTAGTATCCCGAATAAAATCCACAGAAGTGAAAATAATATTTTCAAAGAATTCATTCATGGTGGGGTCTTAGAACAAGGAACTAACTCCATGTGAAGAAAGGAAGAGTTCTGCTCATCTTGCTAATCACAAGGATTTTTCCTCGTGGGGTAATTGAGTTTTTTGGGGTCTCTATGGGACTTTTGTTTGCAGGAAACCATGCATACAGGCCCAGATCTGATTGGTTTCTGTTCCAGAAAATGTTTCCAACACTCCCTTTTTCTCGTAATATTCCAGGACCAGTTTTGTTTGGTCTTAGTAAACCTTCATTCTCTTGATAAGTGATTCTGGTTTATCATCCACACGCTGAATGAGAGGCTCTCCAGTCACATCATCCACGTCGACTGCTTTGGGAGGGTTAAATTCGAGGTTGTAGCCGCGGCCACTGGCTGGATGAATCCAGCGAGCCGTGAGGCGTTGCCGGATGATCTCAAAGGGCACGTTCAGGTTCATCACCAGGTGTACCTGATAAACTCTATCCAGGGCTTCAGCCTGTGTGAGTGTCTTGGGGAAACCACACAACAGCCAGTTATACTGGGTGAAATTTTTCAGCTCCTGGAGGATCAGCCGAGTCATGAGGTCGTCTGGGATGAGCTTCCCCTGGGACATTCCCCTTGGCCAGCACACCAATTTCTGTGTCCCTCAGCATGTTGTCTCGGAGCACGTCCCCACTGGAGAACTTCTTCAGCTGGAAGTGTTTGATGATGCGCAGCGCCAGGGTGCTCTTGCTGGAGCCCGGGGTGCCCATGATCATGGAGCGCGCTGCAACTGCCTTGACGCTCCCATGGCTGCTGAGTGAGGCCAGGGCCAAGCCATCAACTGGGCTTCTGGTTGGAAGCCAGCTGCGCCTGCGCGCTCGCTCCCAGTCTCGGCGGCCTGACGTCGGGGGTGGAGCCACGAAGAAGCGCAGAGGGCGAGAGGGCGTAACCCACGTGGAAACGGACGGACGCTACGGAAGAAGAGCGTATGCGTGAGTTGTAAGACTGAGTCAAGGAATTCTCCCACAATGCAGTGTGAAGGGCGGAAGAGATGGGAGGTATGAAAGGAAAATGAAGAAACAACGTGTAGATTCAAAAGTTCCACCTTTCACAGGAGGAAAAGGAGAGGAGGGAGGGATACAGTACTTAAAGAGATTATTAAAGACAAGAATTTCTGGAATTAAAGAATGATACAAGTCACGGAACTAGACAGCGGAACAGTTCAGAACATCTAGAAGCAAATGTTGGCAAAGGTGTAAGTAGGTCTCTCACACTCCTGCTGGTGGGGTGCCCCCACAGCTGGTTTGGAAGGCAACTTGGCAGTGGCCATTTTTTAAAAAAATTCCTTCTCAGTATCTTCCTTGGAAAAGCACTCTCAAGTGACAAGAAGGGTATAGGATGTTCATTTCAGCCTTATTTATAACAGCAAAAAACTATTAACAATTTATCTGTTCATTAATTCGAGAATAGCTAAGTGAACCTTAAGCCATACTATGGAATATTAATGCAGCAGCTAAAAAGACAGGTCTCTGTTAACATGAAAAGATTTCTAAGACATTGTAAATGCAAAAAGTTGCAGAATGATACAATTTAGGTTAAAGAAAGATGTAATTTATGTTTAAATATAACTATTAAGTGAACTGGAAAGCTGGGTTTCAAGCAGTGGAAGGACATGACTTGATTTTTGTTTTTAGATGATTGTTCCATCTTCAAGAAGGAGAGCAGTTAGAAGGCTATGTCAATAGACCAACAAAGAGGTGAGAAAGTACTATTTTAATTTTAATTTCTTCAATATAAGTGAGATTGAGCATCTTTTCATTTGTTTATGGACCATTTGCAGTTTATTTCCATGTAGAATTTTTAAAGTGACAATTACCTTCTAATCACTTCCCTGGAAAAATACTTAGGGTTTGGTTTACTCAATAAGATGTGAAACAGATCCTCAGCTTTGTCTCAGATGGTCCAAGTGCACTGGCTTAATACAGTATCAGACTGCGCATCATATGGCGCTACTCTAATTAGAGGCTGCTGAGCCATCAACTTTGCATCCGCTTCCTTCTCTAACCATTTTTTAAAAATAAATAAATAAATATTTATTTATTTATTTTTGGCTGCGTTGGGTCTTCGTTGCTGCATGCGGGCTTTTCTCTAGTTGTGGCGAGCGGGGGCTACTCTTCATTGTGGTGTGCAGGTTTCTCATTGCAGTGGCTTCTCTTGTTGCGGAGCACGGGCTCTAGGCACGCAGGCTTCAGAAATTGTGGCCCGTGGGCTCAGTAGTTGTGGCTTGCGGGCTCTAGAGTGCAGGCTTAGTAGTTGTGCCACATGGGCTTAGCTGCTCCGCGGCATGTGGGGTCTTCCCGGACCAGGGCTCCAACCCGTGTCCCCTGCGTTGGCAGGCAGATTCTTAACCACAGCTCCACCAGGGAAGTCCCTCTAACCATTCTTGAGCCACTTCATTTCCGAAAAAATCCATAAAAATGATGTGATGGCTTGTTCTCATTCTATGAGCAAGAGAGGAAGCTATTTCCAGAAAAAAGATTTTGGGATTGGAAACCTAATTTCTGTATTTTTATTTTATGGTAGCAAAGTAGAACTGCTGCTCTAATTTCTCAGACTTAAAGAAAAAATAGTTTTTGCTATTTTAGATATTTAAGTTAGTCATATAATCTCTTTTATTGTTGCTATATTCAAAAGAGTTACACTGAATACATAAGGTGTTTCAAAAGGTATATGGATATTTAATAGAAATTTAGCTCATATCTTCCAGCAAAGGAAAAAAAAATCATGTTATAACTTGAAACAGTATTTTGCATAATACTAACTGCTTTGCATAATAAAACAGCACACTATGACTGTCTTTTAGGATAACTAATTATATATATAAAAAGTGATCCTGCCAAGGCCTTTCTATCCTACTAGATAGATTTAGCCTTCTAGTATGTTCAGCCTTTAACTGAGATATCTAATTTGGTACCAGACTCTGATCACAGAATATTTCAGAGGAGTATCTGTGAAGTGTGGTAGGGTTCACTTGGCTATAGGTGTGAGTGGGAGAGGATGTGTCCCAGAGCAGCTTAGAGCAGACACAGTCGGTGTTGGCCTGCTGGTAAGTGACAAAGGGTTTTAAAACTTACTCTTAATAGCATCTGGTAAGAGGTTCTTTGACCAAATACATATAAACTAGTAGTAGCCAAGTAATATCAGACAATACATTTGATCTCATTTAGCAAAACGCATCCAGTGCCAACCAGATGTGACTGTGGAAGTTTATGGAAACTTTCTGGGTATTTTTCACAGTAATGGAATCCAAATGGCATAGCAGTAAAAGAAAAACAGCAGGGGCTCATCAGATTATGCCGGTTTTTATAGTACTAATCATTCATTCGTTGACTCAGCAAACTTTAATCAGGCGTTTATCTGTGTGACCAGTTGTTCTAAGCACAGAGGATGCAGCCTATGAGATAGAAAGAAGGTTGAGTGTCTGTCCCTGTGCCATGACCTTCTCACGGGTATTATGGACCAGTGTTTCCCAAGGTGTGACAGTTGCTTCTCTGGAGAATGTGAGATAAGTTTAGGTCTCTGTGAAAGAATATTCCCCTCCCCCACCTCCAGGTTTGATAATTGTGTTTTATTTTATTTTTAAAACTATTTTATTACGAAAATTTCACAGATACCTAAAATTAGAGAGGTAGTGGTATAGCCCCATGTACTCTAGTTTCAACAGTGATCAACCTTTTGCTAATCTTGTTCTATCTCATATTTTTTCTTGAGTATGTTAAATAATAACACTTTTAAATTATAACAAAGAGTATGTATGTTTTAATGTGCATAAGAAAAATATAGCTAGCACATCCAACCTAATACTTCACAGTGTTCTTGCTTAGGACAAAACTAAGCTATAAATTTGTTTTAAAACTGTTACACAGATAGGGCAAAGTTCAACGAGGGCAAACTTGACTGACTAATAGACACTCCCCTTCATCGATTCCTTCCCTCTCTGAGGCTGGGATGGTTAGAAGTGATTCCTTCTTCTATAGGAAATGCTTAGCACCATGTGTGACCCTTAATAAGCACTTACAAAAGAGAAGCTAATATTGTGTTTGGGAGCCATCTTTGATTCCACAGAACTGATACTGGCCAACATTTATTAAGCACTTACTGTGTACAGGCACTGCGGTGGGAGATTTACATATGTTATCTCATTTCCTCTTCATAGCCACACTCTGAATAGATGTTAGGATCTCCATTTTCGGAATTAAAAATCAAGGCTCAGAAAAATGAAGTAACTTAAGGTCACAAAGCTATTAAGTGGCAGGGCTCGGACTTGAGTTGAAAGCCTGTTTTCCTGCAAGGTCCATCATGATTTTCCACCCAGTTCCCAGGACAGCCAGGGCCTACATCCCTATCTCTGGGAAACAGTTGGAGAAAGAACTAGATATGTGGAGTTTGGAGGCTTGATGTAAACCTGATTCTTCCATTTGCTAAAGTTGTGACCTTAAACATTTCATTTCACTTTTTCTGGCCCTCTGTTTCTTGTGCATACAGTGAGGACAATAATACTAATTACCGAATGTTCGAGCACAGAGTACAATCATTTATATGGAAATTTGACACCGTGGGCACTAAATAAATGTTTGTACTGTATTCACACGCCAGTAACAGGGAATGTGATCTTGAACAATCCCCTTCCCTCTCTGGGTCTTGGTATCCTCAGCTGTAAAGATGATGGCGTAGGCCCTTAAAGTCCTGCTAGGGATAGTTGTTCCACGATTGTATTCCAACTGGACCACAAGAAATATTAGTGAGTGAAGTTAATGGAAATAACTAGGTAAACGTCCATTCAGTGTGATTTTGTTTATAATTATGTATACTTGTCTTAATCTGATTCCTTAGAAAGCAGAGCCAGACAATGACATGTTGCTGCTGCTTGTTAGGAGGTACAATGCCAAGGAGTAGAAGCCAGAGACCTGAGAGACACAGGAGTGAGGCAGGGAAGGAGGGAGAGAAATTGGAGCAGGCGTAACTGAGCTGGTCGCCACCCAGTGCTCCTGGTTGCTCTGTCTTAAAGAAGCAGCCTCTGAAAAGCTGCATCTCAGTCTTTCTGGAGTGAAAAAAAAGAGAATGAATTTATCTACCAGTTTCCGGCTCCTGTTTGGCAACACCTTGACCACAAGGGGTTTATTCCTCTGCAATTATGGGTTGTACAGTTCTGGGCTCTGGGGCAAGATCCCTTGTGTCCCACATCTCAGTGTGAACAGGGAGGCCCAGGATGAGAGATGAGAGAGGTGTGGCCTGGGCACGAGGCTGGGCTCTGAGAAGTGTACCTGCAAGTAGTTGGAACTGGTAGCCATGGTGGTATTTGGAACAAGAGACGGGAGGCTGAGAGGACCTGCGGTGGTGGAGGTGTGTGGTACAATAACTTCTGCCCCATTGACTTTTAAACAGAATCTGAAGGGGCTTATAAAATAAGGATGAGGAGGAGGAGGAAATAATTCATAGAAATATGAAAAAGAAATGACCTCAGTTTATTACCTGCAAAGAGAGGATAATAATAGTACTTATCCATAAGGTTGTTATAGTGAAAGAATGATTTCAAGAAGGTAGTATTCGTAGAGCATTTAAAATATACGTGGCATATAAAAGCCGCTATGCAGATGTTTGTTTTAAAAAAGAAAATATTTAGCCACATGAGCTTTGATGGTTTCTGCAACTAAGCATTACATTTACCTCTAAGCTTTCTAGCAGTTAAGGAAAAAGGGAAAGATGGTAGTTTTCATAATTTACATTATCTGATCAAAATGAGCCTGCTAATTCTGAAAGAGAGCCAAGAGTCTATCTGACAAGAAAACCTAAAGGGAGCTGATCTCAAAGGGACATTAAAAAGCAGAATAAGTAACGTTTTCAAAATGAGTACTTCAGTAAGTCGTGCTGAGGAATGTCTCACATGGCTAATTCATTCACTGATACTTTACCAGACACAGTATTTCTGGGAGCTAAGATAGAGACGTTCAGATCTGTAGCCTTCTGATGTGTTACCCTGAATTAGTGGTTCTCAAGCAGGGACAGCTTTGCCCCCCAAGGGACATTTAACAATGTCTGGTAATATTTTAGGTTGTCACAACTTGGGGATGGACGGTGGTAATGCCGCTGGTCTCCGATGGATAGAGGCCAGAGATGCTATTAATATTGCGTGGGATGTACATATACTAAAAAAAACTTGCTGGTTATCTGAAATTCAAATTTAACTGGGAACGCTGTGTTTAAATTCGCTAACTCTAGCAGCTACACTTCCTACATTGCACAGGACAGCCCTCCACAACGAAGGATTATCAGGCCCCAAACGTGAATAGTACTGAAGGGGAGAAACTCTGCCCTAAATGAGTACAGATCTTTGCATACTTTCCTAGAGCCAGGGAGACAGAGTATGACATTAAGATATCTTTTGTTTCAGATTAGTTAGCTGACAGTTTCAGGTCCAAACCTCTGGCCTCAGCCTAGCTTATTTATATCTGTGATGCTGACAGAAGCTCGAATCCTGTCTCCAACAAAGAAGTGTCAAAGTGGACATTGCATAGGAAGCTTCTTGAACACTCCCATTGCTCTTTAAATATCTCCTCTTCGTGGCACTTGTCACCTGGTGCCTCATCTGGTTACTTGGAGAGATTTATTGCATAAGCACTCAGCTAATCTGATGTTGAACAAGGTGATTTAGGCAGGAAATAGAGCCTGCAGTACTTGAGGGGTTTACATTCTAGTTGCAGAAGTCATTCAAGGGAAGGATACCCTAGGAAGGCACTGGCAATCCTGTCTTCATGTAAGAGTAAGGAAAGGTTCGGGGGTTGACTGAATGACAAGCTGGCACAGAGAGCTGGGTGAAATCCATTTTCCAGAGGAGGGGCCCATCTCTTGACTGGGCGGTGCAGGTGGGCCATGGTTGGGCTCCAGGGAGACATGGTCTTTCCACGGAGAAAGCCCAGGCAGGTGTACATCCCTGAAAGAGGATAACAGAAAAGACTTGGTGGGAAGTCAGGATTTTAATCCCCCTCCTCTGCTTCTCTGGCGACCTGTCACCAAGACTCATGTCATACTGCTTTCTTTGGTTTTATTAGACACTCCTACATGTAATAGAAGCCAAATAATTCTCCATGGTATACATCATAAAGAAGATATTCCCTAAGTAGAGCTGGAAAGGGTCACAATTTAAACTCCCTCCTGAAAATATCAATGAGTTTACCGCCCCTTCACCTGCCTCCCAGGCCTGGCATGAGATAAATAAGGATTATTGGGGTCTTCAGTTGTCCAGAGGATACGCTTTGCATTCAGCAAACTACAGAAATTGTGTTACAAACCATGAAAAGGCACAGAAAGGGGAAATCAGCTGCTCTCCAGCTAAATTGCTTATTTAAGAGGGTGGAAGATGCTTTCTACTCCGTGCTGGCTCACCTGTGGTTACGCAAACACCTGGCACATTCTTAATCCACATCCATCATTTTTGGCCTCTCCTTAGTCATTTCTTAGGTGTGGAGAGATGGCCTCTGCATTTCCAATTCCATGACTCAGTAAAGAAAACTGAAAGCTTGGTATGATGTAATAACAGACGTTCACACCGGTGACCCTGATTAACCCAGAAAGGATTCAGTTACACTTACTGTTCTCTGCTCAGAGGGCAGGGAACTTTACATCTACTTTTGAAGGCTTGCCATCAAAAAAAATTGCTGAAAGTAATATTTTTTGTGATTGAAGGGTTAGTTTCAGTTTTCTGAAAAATTGACCCCCATGGTGCACTCCCTTCTTGATTTGGGTTGGGAAATAAGGTACCACTGTACTTTCATAATGTGCTGCGACTCCCAAAGGTACAGGTGATTTCTCATTGGCTTCATTTTTTTTTTTTTTTTTTTTTTTTCCTGTACGGAGGCCTCTCACTGTTGTGGCCTCTCCTGCTGTGGAGCACAGGCTCCGGACGCACAGGCTCAGCGGCCATGGCTCACGGGCCCAGCCGCTTCGCGGCATGTGGGATCCTCCCGGACCGGGGCTCGAACCCATGTTCCCTGCATCGGCAGGCGGACTCTCAACCACTGTGCCACCAGGGAAGCCCTCATTGGCTTCATTTTGAGTTGGAGGGTTCTTGATGACATACAGTCATTCTTTAAAAAATAAACTTTTTTTGGTGGAATAATGTTAGATTTACAGAAAAGTTGCGTTAAGTAGTACAGAGTTTTCCTATGCCTCATCCTCCAGTTTCCCCTGTTGTTAACATCTTACATAACCACCATACATTTGTTGCAACTGAGAAACCAACCTTGGTACATTGTATTAACTAAACTCCAGACTTTATTTGAATTTCACCACCTTTTGGATTAATGTCCTCTTTCTCTTCCAGATTCCAGTTCAGGCAACCACATTACATTTAATTGTCATATCTCCTCAGTCTCTTGTCTGCGACAGTTTCCTCATCTTTCCTTGTTTTTTGTGACTTTGACAGTCTTGAGAGTACTTGGCAAGGTATCCCATAGAATGGGTTTGTCTTTTGTTTTTCACATGATTATAAGTTTCTGGAAAGGATACCAAAGAGTTAAAGTGCTCTTCTTGTCACATGATATCAGGGGTACATGATACCACCTGACATCTCTGGTGATACTAAACCTTTTTGCTTGGCCAAGGTAGTGTCTGCCAGGTTTCTCCACTGTACAGTCATTACTTATCCCTTCCCCTACTATGTCTAGCCTTAGGAACTGAGTCTAGCCTACCCTTGGGAAGGATGGGGTTAGGCTCTACCTCCTGGAGGGAGAGTATCTACCTATATTATTTGGAATTCTTGCATAAGAAAGATTTCATACAGCTATTTTAATGAGATATTTTAATAAATATGTATGCCAGACTCCCAGATTCAGCAAATGTTAACATTTTGCCAAATATGCTTCAGATCTTTATTTTAAATAGATTTAAAAAAATTGTTACAGATATGGTTGAAGTCTCCTTTGTATTTCTTCGTTAGCCCATTCTTCTTCCTCCTTCCCTTCAGGTAACAATTAACCATGTTTTTACATATATGTGTGTATCCATAAAAGGATTTTCCGTATTTATGTTTCATTGTGCAACTTGCTTTCTTCATTCAGCTTTATGTTTCTGAGGTCTATCCAGGTTGAAGCAGGCATATGGGAAGGCATCTTAATCTTAACCAGTAATTTGTCTCCAAATCACTTTATAAATTGGATTATTTGTGGAAAAGTTTCCTGCAGACTGTTAATCCTCCCCATGGTGTGTGAATTTGTGGAAGGTGAAAGATACCTCCTAACCTTGGTCTTAGAAGCTGGGCCAGGGCTGAGGTGGCTTCCAGAATGGTGAGAGGGAAAACAGGAGCTAATTACCCTTTTTGATGTTTCCTACATTCTCTTTCTACTGGCTGTCCCTCTCCTTATTCTTTCTATCTGGCTACCCCTTTCTCTAACATCTGTCTCCTGACTTCCCACCTTCCTACCTTCCCCAGTGTAGGTGAGTCTTCAGACCAAGTACCTGATAATCAGTGAGATTGGCCCCATCAGCCCTCTAGAGACAGTGCAAGGCACTATAGGACTGAAGGTAGTAGGGTTTCAACACCTGAGCTCCAAACTCAAATGTCTTATGACTCAAACTCAATATGTTTCAAACTAACCTTTTCCCACAAGCTGTTCTTCCACCAGCGTTCCTAACTTCAGTAGCCATCCACTTGCCAAAGTCAGAAACCTGGGAGTTGTTCTTGACTCCTACCTTTCTCTCTCCCATTAACTCATGCCCGAAGTCCTATTATTCTTATTTCCTAAAGAACTTAATTCTTCTATTTCTCTCTAGCTCCATGCCACCACTCTCATCCAAGTTATATTAACTCACACCCAAATTACTGCAGCACGTGCTCAGCTGGACTCCCTGCCCCCAGTCTTGCCCCCTCCAGTCTCTCTTCCTTCCACTCTGCAGGCTAGAGAAATCAAGTCATATTACTCCCCCAGCTCAGTCTTCCCCATTGGCCGTAGGACAAAATCTGAGCTTCTAACAAGATTTACAAAACCCCCAAAGCTCTTTGTTGCTTATGCCTCTAGTCTCACTTCCTACCCTCTTTGCCTCAAACTTTATTGACCAGTCATAACCAGTTTCTTTCACTTTCCCAAATGCATTGTGCTCCCCGAACTCTGAGGCCTTCACACATGCTCTTCTCTCTTCCAAGGATATGCCCTAATCCAACTTTAGTGAGCTTTCAGTTTGTAGCTGAAATACTCCTTTCTGTGCAACAAGAACTCTGACAAAGACTTTCTTCTTGACCAAACTTTAGACAGCCTCCTCTGAGCCCTTTTTTTGACTAGACCTTGTCCTTGGGCCCTGTCCTTAGCCTGCTGAGGCCAGTTTTCGCAAGAATCCTGCTAAGACAGATTAGTGAGAATCCCCCCTTCCTTGATGTCTGACCACCTTTGATATCTCATCAAGTTCCTCATCCCCCACCCTTGATGTCTAAGTCCCTGGCCTGCCTTTAGCAAAACTCCTGTTAGGCCAATTTAGCAAGAATCCCTAACCCTTGAAGTGTCCTCTTAGTAATTTTCCATCCACTGACCCCCCTCACTCTGCTTGTTGGCTGTGAACCCTTATCTGTCTATATCGGCTTTGGAATTGAGCTCAGTTTTTTTACTGAAGTCTCTTTCCCCTACTGCAGTAGTTACTGAATAAAATCTGCCTTTACTACCTTTAACTGGTGTCTGGCTTTATTTCTTTTTAGCAAGACCCCTAGACTACGTTAGGGTTCCTATCATACCCCTCTTCTACTTCCCCTATCATGATTCTCATTATACTTGATTGTGACTTCTTCTGTAATTGTGTTTTTTAACCTTAAGTGTCCTGAGAGCAAGGATTAGGTCTTGTTCACCATCGTATCCCCAGCACGGCCCAAGACTTGCATGTGTAGGACACGATCATTGTGGAATAATGGAATGAATTTTCAGAGTTGCTCACTTGCTCGTATGGAACATTCCTCCGTTACAGGCAGTTTCAGGTAGTGTGACACGTTCCGGAGGTCGTGTGGTGGGCCCTCGCCATAGATGAAATGAATCTGTATCTACTTCTGTACTGTTAGGCAACTCTTTCCTGGGTCTGGTGTGCCCTGGAGCAGAAACACTGAGCTGACTTTCTCTAGCGATGTCTCCAAGTGGAACTGGCAGCTGTCTAACTCATTCATTCACTCAGGCAGACTCTCTCATCACAGGTGCCTAAAACCCATGATTGTACATTCTATGTTTGTTTACCCATCTTTCTCTCTATTTTCTGCCTACCACAAAAAATAGACTAGACGTAAGTTAATCAAATTTAATGCTCAGGCACAAAAGATGATTAAGTTCTTTGTTTAATGTAACCATTCCTCATTTTACATCTGTCTCTCTGCTTATTTATTTCATTGATGCTTGGAAGTAATTGGTTTTGATACATTTTGGCTCACTGATAAAGAGTGTCAGACACATCTTAAGTTTGGGGGCTCTCTGCTATCTTGAAACAGACGTGGCTGATAATTTTCAAACAGAAATATCTTCATTTTCTAATCTATTTTAATAAAGCTTGGAATGTGGGCAAACGAGACGGTGATTACATTAGGTAAAAATTATCTTTTGTCAAGCAACTAGGTTAAAAGCAAAAGACAATCATTAATACTGATATGAAGAGACCAGAGGGACCACCTGTGGCTTCTTCACAGACCACCAGTACTGCCCTCCGAAGGGGGGAAGGTCTCATTGAAACTCCTCTGACTCATGAGGCTGTGTCACAGTTTTGAAGGTTCATGGAAAAGGGAATTCTATAACCTTCCTGGCAAACCCTTCTAGGTGTTAGAAATGCTGACTCTAGGAAACCTGAGTCTATGGATTTTGCACTTAAATTCTTCATACTGCAGGTAAAACCTAATTCTGTTTATCTTTTTGCAGTGTAGGAGGAAACAGAAGCTTAAAGGTGGTAAATGACTTGCCCATAATCTTACTTGTAAGTGGTAGACTTAGATTTGAACCTAGGCCCGACTCTACAGCAGCCCCTCTTTTGTTCTTAGCCATTGTACTGCTTTGCGCAGTTAATGAGATGTTTCAGTAAACAAGGTCATTCAGTTCCTTAGCTAGCTTGGATTAAAGATAGTGCCTACTGTTGGCCATAAACCTGTGCGACTCCAGCTCTATGTCCAGGGCTCAGGTGATTGTGAGGCACCTCACAGGCTCCCTTTGGAAATAGTGGAGATGGATGTAGAAAACTGCAGTGCTGCATGGCCCAGTGTGGTTCGGGAACAAGCCGCAAAGCTCTGGCATTGAGCATCCCAGGCCTTTGGTGCAGTTTTACGCTTCATGTTACTCCATCAATTTAGCTCTGACATTTGAAGAGTGGTAAAGGCTAATCTGAGTTTGAGACTAGTAACTCTGTCTCAGATCCCTTGTTTGTAGATTAGGATAATATAGTTCTAGTAGGATCAATGCCATATTACTGTGAAGAGGTTGGAACAGGGCCTAGAGAATAGTAAGCTCTCAATAAAGCTTAGGTATGAAAAATATATTTAAACAGTTGCTATTATTTTTGTTATTGTAACAACATGAGAACAAAGTGTTTAAACACAGCCATAGCCAATTAAGCAGTGACTAGGCCCTCTGTACTGAGGTTCCTGACCGGCCAGTGACTAAGCCAGTCAAAGATGGTGACCCCAGCAGCTGCTGCTACAACACATATGCTTACACAGGTGACTAGACACCTTGAGAATTCTGTGCATTCAGTATAGCTCTTCCCAGAATTACATATACTCTTTGAGAAAACGTTAGTGTTTACTAATAAAATATTATTGTATTTAACTCTTGTCCCCAAAGCCTTACTTTGCAGTACTCCTGTTTACTTACTCTTGGGTTTCTCTTTTTAATTTCAGCCCAAGATTGTTTTCATAAGTCTTATATTTATTCTACACGTTTTTAACCATCCTTTCTACTGAACTCTTATTTTTGCATTCTTCTTACTGAATTCATCTTCCTTTTCTCTCTTCATTTGTGTAGTTTTGTTTCATGCTCTCTTTGACGTTTAATCTTTCATAAACAGTTCTTACATATAGTTCATCTGTTTTTTTACACTTCTTAAAACTTAAAACCTTTGTTTAAGGACCTACATGCTCCAACTGCACAGGATTATTTTCCTGCTGTAAGACACCTAGAAATGCATAGAATTCTTATAAGCACTCGTCCAGCCTTTATTAGCTTCAAAATACTGAACATCTGTTTAAAAGTTATAATTGTAGAAACTTTATGTTTTACTTTAAAACATGTAACAAACAAAGCTCAGAAATGCATAACATGATTATGAAGTGTCCCCTGACATTGTTAGCAGTTCTTTAAGTAACAGACGTGGTCTTACGAGCTCACTAGATACTTGCACATTCATTAGCTGGAGGGGTCCCATGAGGAACTGTTTCAGAGGAGTTAGGAGGATGCATGTCTTCGTTCTCCATTGTCACCTTAGCCCACAGGTAAAGCTGACGGGGTTCCCCTTCCACCTTATACACAGACACAAACACGCCCACATGCCTTGGGCTATCCTGAAGCTTTCTCCTTGAAGACCACACTAGATGTTCATCTTGATCAGATTTTACCTCCCTGTAAAGGAAAGGAGGGAGACTATGTCACACGAATGTACCCACACCCATGTCCGCAGCGCTCCCCACCCCCCACCCCCCCGCCAACACCGACAGCCCTGTATTTGTGAATGAGTGTATGTGCATGGACCGAGTGGGGTAGAAAATACCTAAAGGGAGTTTGTTAGGAAGAGAAACCACAGGTTTCAGTTCTTCCTAACATTCTAGCTGCTGATGAATGTGAGGCCACTGTCATTCATGTCCTTATCTTTCTCTAAGCAAAAACCCTGTCATAAAAATGACAGTGTGACTGTGCAGCTGGACTCATACAAATATAAAGAGGTTATTGAGAGGTCAGGGCCCTAATTTAGGAAGATTTAATGGGACCTGCTCATAGGACCTTCTGGGTACCTTGCTAGCGCATACACACTAATCACGTACATCTGCCCAGGGCCAGCTGCCCACGCGGAAGGTCCTGAGTGCCCACACGGTGAGTCAACAGGTGGCTACCACCTCCCAGGCATGTAAACGCTCTATCTCTTTTAGCTTCTTCTTCTGGCTGCTGGTAGCAGGAAGTGGCTGCATTAATGCAGATGCATCCTAAGTGTTAAGGTTGGAGAAATAAAGAGTATCAGAAAGTGAAGGGCTTTTCAGAGATTTAAAGTTCCTATATGAACTAACATTGAATTTGTAGGAAATTTTGCTTTGGAGATTGAGGTAAAGAGAGTCTGATTTCTGAAGTCTTAACTATGACTCAGCAAACCACCACGAGCACCAGGTATCAGAGGAGTGCACCCCTCGCTCTGCGTCAAGGCAGCAGTTGGAAACAGCTGCTCGGTGCAAATTTATCTGGACGATCACAGCATCAGAAAGAGACCCAGGTTTATGTCAGGACCTGGGCCAGAGACCAGCGAGACGTTTTTCTAGGAAATGGCTGCAGCGCCAGCAAACTTTTTGTACTAGATATAGAAACAATACAATGTCAAACTCTGAAATAATTTTTTTTTTTAAAAAAAGCTCTAAGACTGTTTATTCTATTACTGGAAGAGTAGAGATATTCTTTCTTTCTATACTTGCTGTAATCCGTAGCAGGCAAGGGAAGCTGCAGGTTCCTAAAGGTTCTCTAAGGGAGTCTGTTACAATTCCCCACTTTTCTGTCCATAGGACAGAGGAACATTAGACAGCAGCCTACATAAGGACTTTCAGAATCATGGTTCTCAAACATCCAACCTAACCACAAATCTGTTCCTATATAATTGGTTGAAAGTTCATTTCTTAGACTATGCAGTCTTTTCTTGAGCGATTTGTAAAGTGAAATCTTAACTGCACCCATATAGAATTTTTCCTGTATCTCGTCCCATCTACTCAATATCATTGACTCAAATCCCTTTCTTGGAAGAAGGACAAAGGGAGATGGGAGAGAAAAACAGTGATGTTGGTTGTCAGGTTTTTTGGAAATGGACCAATATGCCTAAAAGTTCATTTTCCAGAATCAATTTTGGAGATAACCACTAGCTACTCTATTTTATCAGATAGCTTTTGCCGCATAACAAACTGCCTCCATGGTTGTGGGTTAAACCAATAGCAGTTTGTGTGGCTAACAATTTTGTGGATCAGCACTTTGGACTGAGCTTTGCTGGGCAGTTCTTCCGGTCTGGGAAGGCTCAGTCGTGAGTCTGCTGGGTTGGCTGGGAACTGTAGGGTGGTTCCAGGTTGGTCAGCTTGTCACTGCTTTACATGGTCTCCTTACCTTCCAGCTGGCTAACTTAGGCTTCTTCACATGGTGTCTGGATAGGGATCTGAGAGAGAGCAGAATTGTTCAAGGTCTCTTCAAGGGACTGCCTTGGAACTGCACAGCATCATTTCCACCACATTCTATTAGTCAAAGCAAGTCACAGGGGTACTCCGGATTCAAGGGCTAGCCTGCCTGTTGATGGGAAAGGTTGCAGTCACGTTGCTAAAGGCTCAGGTACGGGAAGGGGAAGAATTGTAATCATTTTTGCAGTCTTTTACACCTACCAAGTAAAAGTAAAGTAGATCCAAATAGTTTTATCCACAGATGAACGTCCCATAGAAGAAAAATGGGTTGATAAATAAGTTGTACCTTATTTCAAATAGTAAGCAGTCATTCTTGCTAATATTGACACCATCAAAAGAGGAAACACAAATTCTCAGTTAACTCTAGTCTAGCTTCCAAGATTTTTTTTTTTTTTTCGCGGTACGCGGGCCTCTCACTGTTGTGGCCTCTCCCGTTGTGGAGCACAGGCTCCAGATGCGCAGGCTCAGCGGCCATGGCTCACGGGCCCAGCTGCTCCACGGCATGTGGGATCTTCCCAGACGGAGGCACGAACCCATGTCCCCTGCATCGGCAGGCGGACTCTCAACCACTGCACCATCAGGGAAGCCCTAGCTTCGAAGATTTTATAGACAATAAATGTAAGGCCCTTCCACTTAATATAATAACTTTTGTTTTATAATAGTTTGTGTAGATGTTGTTACAAGCTGGGTTCTTTGGTAGGTAGACTCTGAGGTGGAGTGTAGTGTGAAGGATGTTTATTAGATCCCATTCCTGGGATCAACACCCGTGGGAGAGGGAAGGTGGATCAGAGGGAGAAGTTGAGTGGCCGTGCAGGTCCACAGCCTCTGTCAACCCCATGGAGAGCTCTGGATCTGAAACAGCCTGTCAGAGTTGTCCCAGTTTGGGCCAGTGTGGCTGGGCCTTTGTAAACAACCCTTCCTCCATCAGTGACTGATTGTAGGCTTCCTCTGGGAAGGACATGACCTTGGGCAAAGTGGCTTTCTGCAGCTGAGAAATCTCTGATGGTGCCAGTGGATGAGGGGTGTCTGCTGACGGCAGTTCTGGAGCTGAAGGCCCCGCCTTCCAGATCCAGCACAGTGCTGATGGAATTATGGTAAGATTCAAGCTACACACCGCTGATTTCATCTGCAGGAGAAGCAGCATGGACACATAACATGATGATATTTATTGACTCTCTTGTTTTCCTCAGGGGATTTCAAACAGCTTCATGAAGGGTCTCTGACTCACGGCACCGCTGAGTTCATTTTGCTGCTGGAGCTGAGCAATATGTAGTGGGCTAACTGAGGAATTAATTAGCCATCGTGCAAGGCTGCTTTCATGCGTGTTTTAGGCTATCTCCTTCTCCTCCTCCCCCTTCTCCCCCCAAAGGAACACTGATTCCTGCCACTCTACCCTCTGGCCAGCAATTTTTGGCCACTGGGGATGTAGGTTTTCTCTCTCTTCTGTCTGGATTACAAGTTACCCACATTGTCAGCAGGGAGTGAATTGGAGCTAAGGGGGGTCAGGGACCAGCAGTTGAACCCAACTCTAAGGTAGTCATATCCATAAAAATTAAAGCTCACCAGATAGATGATTTGGAACTAATTGTATTGCAATAATCACATTTTCCTTCTCTTTGTGAAGAAATAAAGCAAGCTTCCCCGGTGAATTTAGAATAGGATTTGATTTTTAAAAATTTGATTTGCATACGGGCATTCAATCATCTGCTGCACTGCAGCTGGATTAAGAAAGCCTTAGCTGTGCTTCCTGTCTGAATATGGGACTGCCCTCTTAAGGGCCTTAGAGTGGTCTTTGTAAGAGTTTGACCAGCCACAATGGGAGGCAGTATTGCCTAGTAACTAAGAGCCCAGGTCCTGGAGTCTGACTGTTCCGACTCTGATGCTTTCTAGATGTGTGTTCTTGGACAAGTCAATCTATCAAAGCCTCAGTTTCCTCATCTATACAATGGAGACTATAACAGCTGTTCCCTCCAAGAACAACTATAAGAATTCAGTAAGGTGATGCCCTTGAAGAGCCTGGCATCGGCCCTGGCACCAAAGTGTTAGCTTTTCTTCTTTAGGAGGAGGAAGTTAATAATAATGGTGGTGGTGATGATGGTGAGGCATTTGGTCTTTGCCCTCTGTCACATTGCCCTTTGTCACATCCCCACGAATCCTCACTCTATGGTCTAATTAATCTGCTAATTGTTTGAAGCAATAGGTAGTGGATAGATGTGAAAGAATGAGGAGGAAAGAAATGTATTTTTGAAAAATATCTAAAATACAGATTCGCATTCAAAATAATAAGGTGGCTTAACATGAATAAAGTGTAGGAGAATTACCTAGAAATAAACTGCTATGGCTACTTAAGTGATGCCTGAGAGCAGATACCCAAGACAGTAGAGGGAGGTATGTATTTATGGGGTGGTGGCAACACCAGGAGTGAGTTGCTTGGGTTGAGGACCAGGGGGTGGGGAGTGGGGTCAGCAAGCAGAGCCTAGGGCCCGTGGTCTGTGGGCACGTGGGAAGCACACAAAGCCACAGGCTTCTCACCTGTCGGATCCCCCAGTGTCTAGCCAGCAGTGACTGATGAGGGGGCTGACAGTGCACAAGGTAAACTGAGCAAGGTTTCTAAATAGAAGGAGTTTGGATGTAGTCCATGAAACCTCAGCTGTTCTGTAATAAGCTTTTAAGCTTTGTCCACTGGAGCAAGATTTCACGAGAGGGTGGTTTACCCTTCCTTGGCCTCAAGTCACAACAGTTTGTTGCAGAGAGGGACACTGCTGAATTTACAAACCAGAAATATAAAGATACTTGTTTTCAAAGTGTGGGTTAGCTATGAGCTTAATATTCTCCAGTGGGAAAGAAGGTCTCTGTCTCTGGCAGTAGTGATTTAGTAGTGTACTTCTGGATTTGGCAAACTGCTCTTTAGTTGGCCTGCTAGGGATCTGGTATGTTGTGATTAATCACTCTGCCTTACCGGGTTATTTATCATGGTTATACTTAGGTTACCAACTTTCAAAGAACTAGAATTCGGCGAAATGCATTGACACTGAAGCAAGTAAAATGAGTTTACCCTTGCTTTGGCAATTTACAAGAGCTTTAGGATCTTCGAGGACCTCATTGCTGTCATTATCACTGTGCAGTCTGACAGGTTAGAAGACGTAAACTGTTGGGCCCAACATATGCTCTGAACCTGTCTCGTGACTATGTCCTCAGTATCTGATTCTGGGCTGATGCTACTTTTTGCAAAAGGACATGCTCAGGGAACTACTTCCGGTTGTTTGAGTCTTCTGCTTGTCTGGGTTCTGAGTCAATGGGGTTGTCCTGTTGGAGAAGCCCTCCCCGAGACATGCTAAAATGGAGCTACAGGCAGAACTCCTCTGGAGGGAAAATGTTGATGGGCAATACTTTGCCTGGGAATTCCAGACCCTTTGCTGTCTCCAGGCCTGGTGACAGGCTTGAATATGGGCTGCCTGATGTTTTGGTCTGATTTTGACAGCCCCTTAATGAAAGTAGCCTGAAGGACTTCTTAAGTCATCAGAGAAAATGTAAATCCCTGTTCAGCTAATTAGTTCATGGCCATAATCAGACATGATCCTTAACCTCTAAGGGCCTTATATCAAAGTCTTTTTGTTGTTTTTGTTCCAGTTGTTTTAATCGTCTTTAAAAGGAGGGAAAAGCTCTCACTGAATTCTTGATCCTACCGTGTGTACAGTTTAAAACAAGGAGACTGTTCTTGGATAATTGTTAAATGGATTGAATTCAAGTGGGCGTCTGGGGGGGCTTTGAAGAACACACCAAGTGTGCAGCTGTTCCTTTTAAAATGTGTGGTTTGGGACTTCCCTGGTGGCGCAGTGGTTAAGAATCTGCCTGCCAATGCAGGGGACATGGGTTCGATCCCTAGTCCAGGAAGATCCTACATGCCACAGAGCAACTAAGCCTGTGTGCCACAAATACTGAGCCTGTGCTCTAGAGCCTGCGAGCCACAACTACTGAGCCCACATGCCACAACTGCTGAAGACTGCACGCCTAGAGCACATGCTGCGCAACAAGAGAAGCCACCGCAATGAGAAGCCTGCGCACTGCAATGAAGAGTAGCCCCCGCTCCATGCAACTAGAGAAAACCTGCACATAGCAACGAAGACCCAACGCAGCCAAAAATAAATAAATTAATAAATTAAAAACCAACAACAATGACAAAAATAAACAAACAAACAAACAAAACGTGTGGTTTGCCCAGACACGGGCTACACCATCAATCACTTGGTCTGGCGCTCTCCGGTGAGCTGGCCAGGCTCTTCCCCAGCTAGACAGCCATAGGAGCAAACTCCTCAGCGCCCTTCCTTGGTTCCCATCCTATCTCCTGAACACTTCTCTTACCCTATCTGCTATTCCTCTCTAGTTCTTGACCTTCTTGGCATCGTAGCTTTTGCCTCACCTGCAGTTTCTGGCCTCACTCTTGCCCTTCAGCCCTGGTGCTTGGTGACCTGCCCTTGTCACCTTCCATGTGCTCTGGTTTGCACTCACGCCTAGGGTTACCTCTCCTCCCTGCTGCTCTTGGTCACACCTTCTGCCAGTCCTGCTGGACCCTGGGCCCTTGCCCCATGGCTAGTGCATATGTGTGTGTGCGTGTACACTTGCCTCAAGAAAAAGGTACTAAACAAACTTGTTTTTACCACAAACACCTTTTAATGGGTTCTAAACAGCTTTTACCAGTTCTGCAATATGTTTATTCTTTAATTCTATAGGTTCAACATTTTTGGTTATTGATAAGTTGGCAAATATCTGTTGAGACCTACTCAGTATCCAGTGCTGGCTCGGCATTGAGAAGTTGCCTTGTTATACCTTCAGTCTTGAAGAGGATGTAAGGTGTGTATCTGTCTCCCCACACTTAGAGGAGGTTACTGCACTTACCTCCGTGGTTGAGATATAGACCATTTTCCCTCCTAGTCCACATGGGCATCTCCTGAAGCTGTCAGAAGAGAGACATTGTTCCCGGATAGACCATTCTTCATAGAGTGTGTACACATTGTCAAGTGCAGAAACAAGAATTTTGTGTAGAGTATATTTATGTCAGTTGAAAAAGCAAGGGAGAAACTAAATATATGGTAGCTCTGGAAGAACATGCAAGAAAATGATAGCGTAGAATGCCTCTGAGGAAGGGAACCGGGCATCTGGGGAATCAGGTGAAGAAGGGAAAGTTCACTGTATGTGCTTTTGTAACTTTTGAATTTTAAACCATGTGAATATTGTAGGTATTTTTAAAAAAGAAACAAGTAAAATCTATTTTTAAATGTTAAGTCCTCAAAAAGGAGGTGGGAGAGTGTTAGAATATGGGGAGCCTGCAGTCCTGTGCTATAACTTGGAATCTTGAGCAAACTGATGAGAGAGGTACACAAGTGTAGATACAGAAAGGGAATCCATAGGAAATCGGAAGGAAGCAGAACTCAGCTTTACAGGATTAGGTGTGGTTGTTATTGTTGTTTTTTCTGAAAAATATATTAAGATACCTCTCACGAACATGCATGAGCTGGGCCCCCTTGGTGCATGGCTGGGAAGGGCCGATGACAGGCCAAAGGAAGATGCTAGAGGGAACCATCTAGAAAGCTGTAGTGAATCTGAGTGGTGTACCCAGCAGAGATTGCCAGCTGCATTAATTCTGCATAAACGCAAGTGTGGGTTTCTGTGAAGGCCCAGCACCAATTAGGGATTTGAAAACTCACAAAGCGTTTAATTTTGTGAGGCTCGTTTGAATTTTAGGCAGGAAGATACTGGGTTTTGATGATATCCTGCACAGTATCTTCCTTAATGAACGTCTGTTCTCCTCAAAACAAAATAAATTTGTGTTCCCTGGTCTAAACAATAAATAATGTTCACAGAAAGTGCTTTGTGATATTGGCTAAGGCTCTGTCGACAATCTGCTGTTTACATTCCTATCACTTTTTCTTGATGACAAATGAGCTTAATACAGTGAAGAAGCTACAACAGAGTCCTGTGCAGCCCACAGAAGGGAAGTCACAATTCACCAAACACCCAGTTTGGTTATCAAATTTGTAAATCAATGACAGCAGGCCACCAGCACTAAAACTCTTCAAAGCAATTTACAAATGTTAAAAATTAGAATTTACTTATTAAGGTTACTGAAAGCTGTACTGTAATAGCTTCTATGCACAGTCTTTAAAACCTGGGCTTTTTTTTTTCTAGAAGAGCAAAACATGCACAAGATTTATTCTTTGGGTCACGTTTGATGGACATTTAAAAGGTTCATACCCAAGTAGCCTTATTGCAACTCTAAACCATGGGAAATTGGAACAAAGGCTAATCCCTGAGGTAGGCAGAATTCTCTGCTGAACTAAAATCAAATGAGCCACCCCTTCTGGGATCACAAAGCAGCACCAGAGCCCTTCATTTTGTTTCTATCCTTACAGTCAAGTTGAACATGTTTGGCTGCCAACTCATCTTCTTAGTTTCACAGATTAAGCAGTTTACGTGGATTACTTCATTAAATCTTCACAACTACCACTTGGGCTGTAATTATTCTATTTTATGAACAAAGAAGATGGGACACAGAGAGGCTAAGTCATTTGTCCAGAATCACAAAGCGAGCCAGTGGTCAAACCTAGGCAGCATGACTCCTAAACCTGCATTCTATGTACCAGATTAAAGAAAAATACTTGTGTTCAGTGGGATCATTTTATATATACTATGTTTAATGGAAAAGTATTAACCTTAACTATACTTGAATATTAGAAGAAAAGAAAACTATAGTAAACTTGGGTGGCCATGTACAGTTGTGCAAGTGAGTGCTGAACAACTGCAGGGGCCCATCCATGTTACAGCCCCTATGAAAGGCACCTGTTAGTGCTGTGCAGTGCAGAGCATACACAGTCACGTGCCATGACGCTGAGTACCTGAAGGATTGATGAACTTTGGGTAACTATTTCTTTACCATGAGCAATATTAGTTCCTGAATGATCCCTATAAAGTTAGGAAAGTTGATTATAGAAAAAGAAAAGCAGGAGAGGGAAAGAGATTATGTAAACCATTAAGAGACTGGCAAATTTATTTTTTAACTGTATGCTTCAAATTTGACAGACAACGAGCTCACTCTGCAATGAGAAACTTGGTAATTTGAATTATCACTATCTTCCCACATCTCTTTCCTCTGTCTTCTGGATTTTGTTTGTCATGTCATTATTTTTACATGATCAAGATTTATAATATTTACGATGTGCTAGAGATCATAATTCCCACAGTCACTTAGTCTTCATCCCACATCTTTTTTTTTTTACATCTTTATTGGAGTATAATTGCTTTACAATGCTGTGTTAGTTTCTGCTTTATAGCAAAGTGAATCAGTTATACATATACATATGTTCCCATATCTCTTCCCTCTTGCAACTCCCTCCCTCCCACCCTCCCTATGCCACCCCTCTAGGTGGTCACAAAGCACCGAGCTGATCTCCCTGTGCTATGCGGCTGCTTCCCACTAGCTATCTACCTTACGTTTGTTAGTGTATATATGTCCATACCTCTCTCTCGCTTTGTCACAGATCACCCTTCCCCCTCCCCATTTCCTCAAGTCTGTTCTCTAGTAGGTCTGTGTCTTTATGCCTGTCTTATCCCTAGGTTCTTCATGACATTTTTTTTTCTTAAATTCCATATATATTTGTTAGCATACAGTATTTGTCTTTCTCTTTCTGACTTACTTCACTCTGTATGACAGACTCTAGGTCTATCCACCTCATTACAAATAGCTCAATTTCGTTTCTTTTTATGGCTGAGTAATATTCCATTGTATATATGTGCCACATCTTCTTTATCCATTCATCTGATGATGGGCACTTAGGTTGTTGCCATCTCCGGGCTATTGTAAATAGAGCTGCAATGAACATTTTGGTACATGACTCTTTTTGAATTATGGTTTTCCCAGGGTATATGCCCAGTAGTGGGATTGCTGGGTCATATGGTAGTTCTATTTGTAGTTTTTAAAGGAACCTCCATACTGTTCTCCATAGTGGCTGTACCAATTCACATTCCCACCAGTAGTGCAAGAGTGTTCCCTTTTCTCCACACCCTCTCCAGCATTTATTGTTTGTAGACTTTTTGATGATGGCCATTCTGACTGGTGTGAGGTGATATCTCATTGTAGTTTTGATTTGCATTTCTCTAATGATGTTGAGCATTCTTTCATGTGTTTGCTGGCAGTCTGTATATCTTCTTTGGAGAAATGTCTATTTAGGTCTTCTGCCCATTTTTGGATTGGGTTGTTTGTTTTTTTGTTATTGAGCTGCATGAGCTGCTTATAAATTTTGGAGATTAATCCTTTGTCAGTTGCTTCATTTGCAAATATTTTCTCCCATTCTGAGGGTTGTCTTTTTGTCTTGTTTATGGTTTCCTTTTCTGTGCAAAAGCTTTGAAGTTTCATTAGGTCCCATTTGTTTATTTTTATTTTTATTTCCATTTCTCTAGGAGGTGGGTCAAAAAGGATCTTGCTGTGATTTATGTCATGGAGTGTTCTGCCTATGGTTTCCTCTAAGAGTTTGATAGTTTCTGGCCTTACATTTAGGTCTTTAATCCATTTTGAGCTTATTTTTGTGTATGGTGTTAGGGAGTGATCTAATCTCATACTTTTACATGTACCTGTCCCGTTTTCCCAGCACCACTTATTGAAGAGGCTGTCCTTTCTCCACTGTACATTCTTGCCTCCTTTATCAAAAATAAGGTGGCCACATGTGCGTGGGTTTATCTCTGGGCTTTCTATCCTGTTCTATTCATCTATCTTTCTGTTTTTGTGCCAGTACTATACTGTCTTGATTACTGTAGCTTTGTAGTATAGTCTGAAGTCAGGGAGCCTGATTCCTCCAGCTCCGTTTTTCTTTCTCAAGATTGCTTTTGCTATTCGGGGTCTTTTGTGTTTCCATACAAATTGTGAAATTTTTTGTTCTCGTTCTGTGAAAAATGCAGTGGTAGTTTGATAGGGATTGCATTGAATCTGTAGATTGCTTTGGGTAGTAGAGTCATTTTCACAATGTTGATTCTTCCAATCCAGGAACATGGTATATCTCCCCATCTATTTGTATCATCTTTAATTTCTTTCATCAGTGTCTTATAATTTTCTGCATACAGGTCTTTTGTCTCCTTAGGTAGGTTTATTCCTAGATAGTTTATTCTTTTTGTTGCAATGGTAAATGGGAGTGTTTTCTTGATTTCACTTTCAGATTTTTCATCATTAGTGTATAGGAATGCCAGAGATTTCTGTGCATTAATTTTGTATCCTGCTACTTTACCAAATTCATTGATTAGCTCTAGTAGTTTTCTGGTAGCATCTTTAGGATTCTCTGTGTATAGTATCATGTCATCTGCAAACAGTGACAGCTTTACTTCTTTTCTGATTTGGATTCCTTTTATTTCCTTTTCTTCTCTGATTGCTGTGGCTAAAACTTCCAAAACTATGTTGAATAAGAGTGGTGAGAGTAGGCAAACTTGTCGTGTTCCTGATCTTGGTGGAAATGCTTTCAGTTTTTCACCATTGAGGATGATGTTGGCTGTGTGTTTGTCATATATGGCCTTTATTATGTTGAGGAAAGTTCCCTCTATGCCTACTTTCTGCAGGGTTTTTATCATAAATGGGTGTTGAATTTTGTAGAAAGCTTTCTCTGCATCTATTGAGATGACCATATGGTTTTTCTCCTTCAATCTGTTAATATGGTGTATCACATTGATTGATTTGCATATACTGAAGAATCCTTGCATCCCTGGGACAAATCCCTCTTGATCATGGTGTATGATCCTTTTAATGTTTGTTTCTAGGTTTTGTGTCTTCCTTAGAATACCTTTTTAAAAAAAATTTTTATTGAAGTATAGTTGATTTACAATGTTGTGTTGATTACTGCTGTACAGCAAAGTGATTCAGTTATACGTATATATATATATATATATATATATATATATATATACATTCTTCTTTTATATTCTTTTTCATTAAGGTTTATCATAGGATAACAAATATAGTTCTCTATGATATATAGTAGGACCTTGTTGTTTATCCATTATATATATAAAAGCTTACATCTGCTAACCCCAAACTCCCACTCCATCCCTCCTCCAACCTCCCCCACCTTGGCAACTACCAGTCTGTTCTCTGTGTCCATGATTCTGTTTCTGTTTCATAGATAGGTTCATTTGTGTCATATTTTAGATTCCACATGTAAGTGATACCATATGGTATTTGTCTTTCTGACTTACTTCACTTAGTATGATAATCTCTAGGTCCATCCATGTTGGTGCAAATGGCATTATTTCATTCTTTTTTATGGCTGAGTAGTTGTATATATGTACCACATCTTCTTTATTCATTCAACTCTCAATGGACATTTAGATTGTGTTTGTGTCTTGGCTATTGTCAGTAGCGCTGCTATGAACATAGGGGTGCATGTATCTTTTTGAATTAGAGTTTTGTCCGGATATGTGCCCAGGAGTGGGATTGCTGGATCTTACGGTAATTCTATTTTTAGTTTTCTGAGGACTCTCCATACTGTTTTCCACAGTGGCTGCACCAACTTACATTCCCACCAACAGTGTAGGAGGGTTCTTTTTTCTCCACTCCCTCTCCAGCATTTGTTATTTGTAGACTTTTTAATGATGGCCAGTCTGATCAGTGTGAGGTGGAACCTCATTGTGATTTTCATATGCATTTCTCTAATAATTTGCGATGGTGAGCATCTTTTTATGTGCCTGTTGGCCATCTGTATGTAGAAAGACCTTCTTTATTCCAATATTGAAATTTAAAATATTTCATATTTTCTTCAAGTGCTTTCATGGTTTCATTTAAAAATATTTAAATATTTGACATCTGCTACTTATTAGGAGTAAGGTAGACATTCATTTTCCTTTCTGTTCTCATTGTTGGCCTATTGAATATTGAATGATCCATCTTTTCCCCACCACTTAGAAATATTACTCTCAAGAAAATTATAGAATTTCCATACAGTATCCTTTCAATTAGTTTCCAGTCTATACATACTCTGCCCTTGCCTGTCCTCCATCTCCCCAGCCGTGGTGGGAATAGTATAGAATCGAGTGGAAGTTTTACTTATTAATCGGGTATTTTAACAGTCTAGGTCAACCTTAGGATATTTTTCTTGAGGAAATTAAAACTAAACATCCCTGTAGTATACAAGTCCACCCATTTCAGACAGGGGACAACATCTGTGCCACTTGCCCAGAGCTCTCTTCTCTTCTTGGTTTTTTTTTTTTTTTTAACATCTTTATAGGAGTATAATTGCTTTAGTCAGCTATATGTACACATCTATCCCCATGTCCCCTCCCTCTTGAGCCTCCCTCCCTCTCTCCCTATCCCACCCCTCTAGGTGGTCACAAAGCACCAAGCTGATCTCCCTGTGCTATGCGGCTGCTTCCCACTAGCTATCTGTTTTACATTTGGTAGTGTATGTATGTCCATGCCACTCTCTCACTTCGTCCCAGCTTACCCTTCCCCCTACCTGTGTCCTTAACTCCATGTTCTACATCGGCATCTTTATTCCTGTCCTGCCTCTAGGTACTTCAGAACCTATTTTTTTTTTATAGATTCCATATATATGTATTAGCATATGGTATTTGTTTTTCTCTTTCTGACTTACTTCACTCTGTATGACAGACTCTAGGTCCATCCACCTCACTACAAATAACTCAGTTTTGTTTCTTGTTGTGGCTGAGTAATATTCCATTGTATATATGTGCCACATCTTCTTTATCCATTCATCTGTCAATAGACACTTAGGTTGCTTCCATGTCCTGGCTATTGTAAATAGAGCTGCAATGAACATTGGGGTACATGACTCTTTTTGAATTATGGTTTTCTCAGGGTATATGCCCAGTAGTGGCATTGTTGGGTCATATGGTAGTTCTATTTTTAGTTTTTTAAGGAACCTCCATACTGTTCTCCACAGTGGCTGTATCAATTTACATTCCCACCAACTGTGCAAGAGGGTTTCCTTTTCTCCACACCCTCTCCAGCATTTATTGTTTGTAGACTTTTTGATGATGGCCATTCTGACTGGTGTGAGGTGATACCTCATTGTAGTTTTGATTTGCATTTCTTTAATGATTAGTGATGTTGACCATCCTTTCATGTGTTTGTTGTCAGTCTGTATATCTTCTTTGGAGAAATGTCTATTTAGGTCTTCTGCCAATTTTTGGATTGGGTTGTTTGTTTTTTTGATATTGAGCTGCATGAGCTGCTTGTATATTTTGGAGGTTAATGCTTTGTCAGTTGCTTCATTTGCAAATATTTTCTCCCATTCTGAGGGTTGTCTTTTTGTCTTGTTTAAGGTTTCCTTTGCTGTGCAAAAGCTTTGAAGTTTCAGTAGGTCCCATTTGTTTATTTTTGTTTTTATTTCCCTTTCTCTAGGAGGTGGGTCAAAAAGGATCTTGCTGTGATTTATGTCAGAGAGTGTTCTGCCTATGTTTTCCTCTAAGAGTTTTATAGTGTCTGGCTTTACATTTAGGTCTTTAATCCATTTTGAGTTTACTTTTGTGTATGGTGTTAGGGAGTGTTCTAATTTCATTCTTTTACATGTACCTGTCCAGTTTTCCCAGCACCACTTATTGAAGAGACTGTCTTTTCTCCATTGTATATCCTTGCCTCCTCTGTCACAGATTAGTTGACCATAGGTGTGTGGGTTTATCTCTGGGCTTTCTATCCTGTTCCACTGATCGATATTTCTGTTTTTGTGCCAGTTCCATACTGTCTTGATTACTGTAGCTTTGTAGTATAGTCTGAAGTCAGGGAGCCTGATTCCTCCAGATCCATTTTTCTTTCTCCAGCTTGCTTTGGCCTTTCAGGGTCTTTTGTGTTTCCATACAAACTGTGAAATTTTTTGTTCTCGTTCTGTGAAAAATGCCAGTGGTAGTTTGATAGGGATTGCACTGAATCTGTAGATTGCTTTGGGTAGTATAGTCATTTTCCCAGTGTTGATTCTTCCAATCCAAGAACATGGTATATCTCTCCATCTGTTTGTATCATCTTTTTTTTTTTTTTTACTTTAGTTTTATTTATTTATTTTTAAACATCTTTATTGGAGTATAGTTGCTTTACAATGGTGTCTTAGTTTCTGATTTATAACAAAGTGAATCAGCTATACATATAAATATATCCCCATATCTCTTCCCTTTTGCATCTCCCTCCCTCCCACCCTCCCTATCCCACCCCTCTAGGTGGTCACAAAGCACTGAGCTGATTTCCCTGTGTTATGCGGCTGCTTCCCACTAGCTATCAGTTTTACATTTGGTAGTGTGTATATGTGTTTGTATCATCTTGAATTTCTTTCATCAGTGTCTTATAGTTTTCTGCATGCATGTCTTTTGTCTCCTTAAGTAGGTTTATTCCTAGGTATTTTATTCTTTTTGTTGCAGTGGTAAATGAGAATGTTTCCTTAATTTCTCTTTCAGGTTTTTCATCATTAGTGTATAGGATTGCAAGAGATTTCTGTGCATTAATTTAGTATCCTGCTGCTTTACCAAATTCATTGATTAGCTCTAGTAGTTTTCTGGTAGCATCTTTAGGATTTTCTATGTATGGTATCATGTCATCTGCAAACAGTGACAGTTTTACTTCTTCTTTTCCAATTTAGATTCCTTTTATTTCTTTTTCCTCTCTGATTGTTGTGGCTAAAACTTCCAAAGCTATGTTAAATAATAGTGATGAGAGTGGGCAACCTTGTCTTGTTCTTGATATTAGTGGAAATGGTTTCTGTTTTTCACCATTGAGAACGATGTTGGCTGTCAGTTTGTTGTATATGGCCTTTATTATGTTGAGTTAAGTTCCCTCTATGCCTACTTTCTGGAGGGTTTTTATCATAAATCGGTGTTGAATTTTGTTGAAAGCTTTTCCTGCATCTATTGAGATGATCATATAGTTTTTATCCTTCAGTTTGTTAATATGGTGTGTAACATTGCTTGATTTGCGTATACTGAAGAATCCTTGCATTCCTGGTATAAACCCCACTTGATCATGGTGTATGATCCTTTTAATGTCCTGTTGGATTCTGTTTGCTGGTATTTTGTTGAGGATTTCTGCATCTGTGTTCATCAGTGTAACTGGCCTGTAGTTTTCTTTTTTTGTGACATCTTTTTCTGGTTTTGGCATCAGGGTGATGGTGGCTTTGTAGAATGAGTTTGGGAGTGTTCTTCCCTCTGCTATATTTTGGAAGAGTTTGAGAAGGATAGGTGTTAGCTCTTCTCTAAATGTTTGATAGAATTCGCCTGTGACTCCATCTGGTCCTGGGCTTTTGTTTGTTGGAAGATTTTTAATCACAGTTTCAATTTCAGTGCTTGTGATTGGTCTGTTTATATTTTCTATTCCTTCCTGTTTCAGTATAGGAAGGTTGTGCTTTTCTAAGAATTTGTCCATTTCTTCCAGGTTGTCCATTTTATTGGCATAGAGTTGCTTGTAGTAATGTCTCATGATCCTTTGTATTTCTGCAGTGTCAGTTGTTACTTCTCCTTTTTCATTTCTAATTCTATTGATCTGAGTTTTTTCCCTGTTTTTCTTCATGAATCTGGCTAATGGTATCAATTTTGTTTATCTTCTCAGAGAACCAGCTTTTAGTTTTGTTGATCTTTGCTATTGTTTCCTTCATTTCTGTTTCATTTATTTCTGATCTGATCTTTATGATTTCTTTCCTTCTGCTCACTTTGGGGTTTTTTTGTTCTTCTTTCTATAATTGCTTTAGGTGTAATGTTAGGTTGTTTATTTGAGATGTTTCTTGTTTCTTATGGTAGGATTGTATTGCTATAAACTTGCCTCTTAGAACTGCTTTTGCTGAGTCCCATAGGTTTTTGGTCATCATATTTTCATTGTCATTTGTTTCTAGGTATTTTTTGATTTCCTCTTTGATTTCTTCAGTGATCTCTTGGTTATTTAGTAGTTATTGTTTAGGCTCCATGTGTTTGTATTTTTTATAGTTTTTTTCCTGTAATTGATATGTAGTCTTATAGTGTTGAGGTCAGAAAAGATACTTGATATGATTTTGATTTTCTTAAATTTACCAAGGCTTGGTTTGTGACCCAAGATACGATCTATCCTGGAGAATGTTCCATGAGCACTTGAGAAGAAAGTATATTCTGTTGTTTTTGGATGGAAAGTCTTATAAATATCAATTAAGTCCATCTTGTTTAATGTGGTATTTAAAGCTTGTGTTTCCTTATTTGTTTTCATTTTGGATGATCTGTCCATTGGTGAAAGTGGGGTGTTAAAGTCCCCTAGTATGATTGTGTTACTGTCGATTTCCCCTTTTTTGGCTGTTAGCATTTGCCTTATGTATTGAGGTGCTCCTATGTTGGGTGCATAAATGTTCTCAATTGTTATATCTTCTTCTTGGATTGATCCATTTATCATTATGTAGTGTCCTTCTTTGTCTCTTGTAATGGTCTTTATTTTAAAGTCTATTTTGTCTCATAGAGAATTGCTACTCCAACTTTCTTTTGATTTCCATTTGCATGGAATATCTTTTTCTATCCCTTCACTATCAGTTTGTATGTGTCCCTATGTCTCAAGTGGGTCCCTTGTAGACAGCATATATATGGGTCTTATTTTGTATCCATTTAGCCAGTGTCTTTTGGTTGGAGCATTTAATCCATTTACATTTAAGGTAATTATCGATATGTATGTTCCTATTACCATTTTCTTAATTGTTTTGGGTTTGTTTTTGTAGGTATTTTTCTTCTCTTGTGTTTCCTGCCTATAGAAGTTCCTTTAGCATTTGTTGTAAAGCTGGTTTGGTGGTGCTGAATTCTCTTAGCTTTTGCTTGTCTGTAAAGGTTTTAATTTCTCCGTCAAATCTGAATGAGACCCTTGCTGGGTAGAGTAATCTTGGTTGTAGGTTTTTCCCTTTTATCACTTTAAATATGTCCTGCCACACCCTTTTGGCTTGCAGAGTTTCTGCTGAAAGATCAGCTGTTAACCTTATGGGGATTCCCTTGTATGTTATTTGTTGCTTTTCCCTTGCTGCTTTGAATATTCTTTCTTTGTACTTAATTTTTGATAGCTTGATTAATATGTGTCTTGGTGTGTTTCTCTTTGGGCTTAACCTGTATGGGACTCTCTGCGCTTCCTGGACTTGATTGACTATTTCCTTTACCATATTAGGGAAGTTTTCAACTATAATCTCTTCAAATATTTTCTCAGTCCCTTTCTTTTTCTCTTCTTTTTCTGGGACCCCTATAATTCGAATGTTGGTGTGTTTAATGTTGTCCCAGAGGTCTCTGAGACTGTCCTCAATTCTTTTCATTCTTTTTTCTTTATTCTGCTCTGTGGTAGTTATTTCCACTATTTTATCTTCCAGGTCTTCTCTGTTCTTCTGCCTCAGTTATTCTGTTATTGATTCCTTCTAGAGAAGTTTTAATTTCATTTATTGTGTTGTTGATCATTGTTTGTTTGCTCTTTAGTTCTTCTAGGTCCTTGTTAAACGTTTCTTGTATTTTCTCCATTCTATTTCCAAGATTTTGGTTCATCTTTACTATCTTTACTCTGAATTCTTTTTCAGGTAGACTGCCTTTTTCCTCTTCATTTGTTTGGTCTGGTGGGTTTTTACCTTGCTCCTTCATCTGCTGCGTATTTCTCTGTCTCCTCATTTTGCTTAACTTACTGTTTTTGGGGTTTCCTTTTCACAGGCTGCAGGTTCACAGTTGGGTTCAGTGGGTAAGGTTGGTTCAGCAGGTTGTGTAGCCTTCCTGGTGGAGGGGGCTGGTGCCTGTGTTCTGGTGGATGAGGCTGGATCTTGTTTTCCTGGTGGGCAGTACTGCATCCAGTGGTGTGTTTTGGGGTATCTGTGACCTTATTATGATTTTAGGCAGCCTCTCTGCTAATGGTGGTGTTGTGTTCCTGTCTTGCTAGTTGTTTGGCATGGGGCCTCCAGTACTGTAACTTGCTGGTCATTGAGTGGAGCTGGGTCTTAGCGTTCAGATGGAGATCTCTGGGAGAGCTCTCGCCTATTGATATTATGAGGGGCTGGGAGGTCCCTGGTGGACCAATTTCTTGAACTCAGCTCTCCCACCTCAGAGGCTCAGGCCTGAAACCTGGCCAGAGCAGCAAGACCCTGTCAGCCACACGGCCCTTTCAGCCCCTGTTCACGTGCTTCCCACCAGTCCACCAGCTCCTGCCTCCATGCCTCCCTCCCTTTCAATTTGATCTTTACTTCCTACACCAGGTGGGGGGTGGAGGGCCGTGCAGAGGATGCCAGTGGGCAGCTGCCCTGCCATGTCTTCGTCTGCACCCACGCCAGGCTTGCCGGGTCCCTCCCAGTTACGGGGCAGGGTCCGCAAAGACAGCCCCATTGCCGGACAGACCCACAGACCTGGCCAGGAGGGAGGGGGCGGAGCAGGCATGGCTCTCTTTTTGTTTAGAGCCTGCTCTCCAGTCCTGTGCCTACATAGCATCATGCAGCTGCAGCAGCTGCTTGAAAGCAGGTTGTGCATGACAATTTATATCAATCAAGCTGTAGAGAATGCTGAGGTCTTTTATTTTATCTCCTGGAGGTTTCAGGGCAGACAAAACAAAACGATCCACTGGAAGTAGCTTGGCGTTTCTTAATAGACTCACGTAACAATTCATAGTCAAAAAGACAGTTCAGCTTTGCCATAGCAACAAATCCATTGCCTCCAGTGAGGTAGGCCCTGGCAAGGTTGTTAGCTGCCCTCATAGCTCAGCAGACACTTGGCCTCCAGGCTGCAGGCTCTGTGTGAGGTGCCCTATGCAATTCCAAATTCAGGCCCAGTGAGCTCCTGAAGTGTCATTTGGATTCCAGGCTTGTCAGATGGTCCCAAGGCTCAGTCCTACCCCAAGGAAGTCACTGAGTAGGTGGTGCTTCTCCCCGTCCCCCTCAAGGGTGATGCTCGGTTTGGGGGATGTATGGGGAGGCTGCAACAGCCTGGATTCATAGTGCTCCTTGGAGGAGGTTTGTCTTTTCATGGAGCAGGCAAGGGCAAAAATCATCTAAAGCAGGAAAGAGAGGAGTCCAGAGTGAGTAGAAGAGAAGAAGATCAGAGCATCTAGGGCCCTGCATGGGAGCCAGTCTCTGCTTCTCCAGAGCATGACCCCCTGCACCCAGCACCCTACAGAATGGGCTGAGGGCAAGGAAACAACTCTCACTGCCCGAGCCTGACCCCAGACTGCTACTGCCTTCTCTAGAGCTCTCTAGCCTCTCCCAGAGGTAATGCAGCCCCTCAGGTCTTAAATAAAAAGATGACTGCTGTTACTAAGGAGAAAGAGCAACCAGAAATCTCCAAGGACTCAGGGAAGAAGAAGGGGTGGCCCTCAGTCCAGGCGTGAAGAAGGGGTAGGCCTTCAGCATTATTTGGGCCCAGCCTGATCCTGCCAAGGCCCGGAGAGTAACAGTCCAGTTCAAGTTGGAGGTCAGACGTTCAAGAAGAACCCCAGGAAGGAGGTTAGGGAGAAGGACCCAAGATCCTGAGAGTAAGGCCTCCTCTCCCACTTGACCCCGCCATCTTCTTTCCTACCATCATCCTCGCCTGAGGTTATGCCTGGGTGAGTTGGAAAGTTAAGATTCTTTTCTGGGGGGTGGGAAGGAGACACTGAGCAGAAAAGGAATCAAGGAGCTAATGCTCTGGGCCCCAGAGGCATTCTCCTTCAGTCCATGTAAACATGACAGAAGCTTTGCTTCTTCATTCTCTTCGCGTGTAGATTGACTTCTGCCCTGTAAGATAGTATTTTCCTTCTTGTGACAGGCCTCCTACGTATCACTCCCTTCCAGGCAACCAACCCACTCATTTGGGGGAGGTTATTTTTGTGCCCAGTTTGCTTGTTGGAAACTACTGTGCTTCAGTGTGTGCAGTGCAGATGGAAAGGAAAACAAAAAAATCCAGTTCTCTGCCTCGGTGATGAGGGTGGAGAATCAAAGCAGCATTACTTGCAGCTAACAAACATTTAGTGGTGAGAGAAGAGGTGAGAGGAAGGGTAGAGGGCCAAAGGTCATGGCCAACATATGTTTCCTCTACTCAGTATTTGGTCTAGGTCTGACCGTCTTTCTATACACCCGGTTCTGTCTTCCAGAAATAGTTGGGGTGACCCCAAATAAAAAACACTAAAAGCAAATGGGGTGCTTCTTTAACCCTTTGATGAGTTTAAAGTTGTCTTTGCAGATCAGTTATAGTCAGAGCAATCTATAGAAAAACTTTTTTTTTTTTTTTAATGATGAGAATTAACACCATGACATAAAATTGTCAAATTGACATAAAGTAGCCTGGAATTTTTGAAATGAAAAATAACAGAAACATTAGCCCTTTTGTTGTTAAGGAAATGAAAGAAATGGAAAGGGAGAGGCCACTATGCCTTGAAGAGAGAAGTGCAGAGTCTCCAAGTGCATGCTGAGAACCATGAAATACTCTGCCTGAGCATGTAACAATGTGGCTGTAAGATTCTCTGCACAGAAGTACTTTCTTGACATGCAAAGCATATGAAGTAAACAGACAGCCATGGAGACCTCACCCACTTTACACTGTTCTAGTAAATACTATGAGAAAACACTTGGAGCTTAAACATTCTCCCTTCCATGACACTGCCCACCATCTTGGAACATTTAAAGCAGTGCCTATGGGAAGTTCAGAATGAGCTGGAAAATTCCCTGCCAAAAGGGGAGCACTCCAGCTCCAGAGCACTCCCACTGTCCTGAGCTGAGTGACATCAGCTCCCCTACACTACACTCTGCAGAGGCAAGGGAGAGGAAAGGGGGTAGCAGCAGCAATGAAAGAAGGTCTGATTTCAGCCTTTTGGTATCTATCCCAGGATGCAGAAGCCCTCCCTGTGTGACCATCAGTGGACGAAACCATTAGACAAAACATTGATGGGAAATTTTACAAAGGAGTAATCAAGATACACCCACCAGAACCCATCAGGCCCTACCTGATGAAACTTGACATCTGTAAGGGTAGGACAGCCATACATGTATCCCCTGGTATTGTGCACTAGGAAATATACAGCATCACCTATCACATATTCTTGCCAAAAAAGTTTAACCTAAATTCAATCAATCCTGTAAGTCTAACCTGTAGAGGAACAAAGTTAAATGATCCTATCAGGAACCAAACAGTCAAAGGCAGGTCATGGAACATTCTGCAAGACAGTTGGCCTTGTTTTTTTAAACACATCATTGGGATTAACAGGTAAGAGAAAGAAGGAAAAGGAGAAGATGGAGAAGGAGAAGGATCTGCTCTGTATTAAAAGATACTTAAGGGACAAAATAACCAAATGTAACATACGGACCTTATTTGGATCCTGATTATAACAAACTGTGGAGAGAATATTTGAGGTAATCATGGAAACTTGAATATGGACTGCCATTAAGTAGCAAGGAATTATCATTAATTTTGTTGATTATGATGTTGGCGTTGCAGGTATGTGAGAAAACGTCCATAGTTTGAAAAGCCACAGGTTTTAAAGTTTGTAGGGGTGAAATGATAAGGTACATGATATTTGCTTTAAAATACTTCAGAAAAAAAAGGATAGGTAAGGCAAGAGTACTGTTTAGAATTCTTATGAGGTGCTTTTATTAATGATTTTATATACATGAATATACAGTGTGCACCAGTAAAACACATTTTCTCTGTGAAACACACATACACAATGAAAAACATGTTAGGCCTGTTATTACTCACTTAAGCAGGGTAAGTGTTTTTCTGAGTCACTGGTAATAGATCTGTTCCTTCTCCGTCTTTCAAAATAATCAAAACCAAAAGAACTTCTTTAAGACAGAGATGGACATCTCACATGCAAAGAAATATGGATGACTTTTGAAAAATATGATTTCTTTGCAAACCCACTGATTTCTAAGAAGCTTAAGGAAAGTTAACCTCAGAGTTGCCCCTTGGGACAAAACGGGGCTGCATTCGGTCTGGTGCCCAGGCTTTCTCTAGGATGGTAGTCTTCACAGAATCACCTGGGAACTTTTAGAAACGCAGTTTCTCCGGGTTTACCCCAGACCTACAGAATCTGAAACATTTGGAGATGGGGCTGAGATGTTGTTTGAACAAGCCCTCTGGGTGATTCTCTGCACACTAATGATGAGACTCACTGCTCTAAGAGCAGCAGATTAAATGTTAAGAAGGTACATCAATTCTGGGATCGGATGTTTACTGCAATGCAGAAGTAATGCACTAAATGATTCGTGGCTCTTATTTGCTAAATGGTGGGGGTTTATCCAGCCGTAATATCCCACATCCCCTCTTACGAACCTAACTCAGCTGTATAGCTGTCGTCAGGAAGTGTGGGTTAACAATTCTCTTTAAATCCAGACCTGGCTAGGAGGTTAACATTCTCAAAGGATTTTGAATCTGGTTGCCAGTTTGTGTCCATTTAACATCTCATTCCTTGTGCACATCTCAGCCCCTGATTTGATAAACCTCATCCTTGAAGTGTTGTCAGCTTCAGAATATTTGGTAGAGTCCTTCAGCCTCAGGAGACTGACTGTATCCTCTCCTTGACAGGTTCCCACTCAGGCATTTATATTTCTTCAGCTAGTTGGTTTATGCAACAGTTTGAAACAGAGGTAGAGAAAGGAGCAGAAATCTGTGCTTACGCCAGAAATATTTTCTCTCGCTTAATCTCAGTGAGAAGTGAGAAGTCTTTGTTCTGCGAGAAAAATATCATATTGTTCAAAGAGATTAGAAACTCTTCTTGGAAAATTTAGTTGTACTTCTAAAATGATCATCTGAATGCTAACTGTCGAGTGAAAGCGGGACAATGGAAAGTCACCTGAACAGGCTGAGGCTGAGTTACTGGAGGGTCCAAGGAGCCAAGTCTTCACCTTGTAGAAAAATCAACTGGCACCAATCTTTAATTTCAAAGACAATACTGACTGTGCAAGTCCAGTCTCAACAGGGTCATGACTGCTTACCAACCTGGAGATGTAGGTCTGAATTTCTAAATGTGGAAGCTGGTTTCCTAGTAAATGACAAGACAAGGTGGAAAGAGAGTAGATCTTAAAACCTGAAAGTAAAAGCTTCAGATCTCAGCTTAACACTTACATCTGTTTGAACTAGGTCAGATTTGTTATTCTGAGCCTCCACTTTCTCATGTATGAAATGAGAATAACAACACCTGGTTTGCAAAGGTTGTGTGAATTCTCTCTCTCTCTCTCTCTCACACATGCGTGTGTGCGCGCGCGTGCACACACACACACACACACACACAGAACATTCTGTTCTGCTACAGCCAGGCTTCTGCAAACATGAATGAGCTCATACATGATTGGTACAGAGTGGAACAATGACAATCTAACATGGAAGTCCTGATGAATTTCACTAGCATGCTAATGTTTTCCTCCATGGATACCAGCAGCTCATCACAGGGTGTATCTACACAGCTGAACATGGCAAGTGTGAGGAATACAGTATTGTCCACGATGTCTAGGCACCCCTTATTTTTTTGGCTCAGTTCAATCCACTGCTCTGTCCAGAAAGTGTTTGTTGCATAGTTTCCCCCAATCTTTGGGCATGTTGCCCTTGCTGCCATAACTCAGCAGCCTCACACTCCCTTGTACCCCTTCCCTTAAGGTACATGCACTTTTTAATTATTTTAAGTAAAAATTTTAGATTTATTGTAGTACTTCTTTATCAGGAATTTCACTTTTTTTGCTGTACAAATATTTTTATTAGGATTGTTATTATTTATGTTGATGCTCCGGTTACAAATTTGTATAGATTTTAAGAGGTATGCTCCTAATACTATTTTTCCTATAAGCCCTGTTAGTTTTGATATGAAAACTAATTTTAGTATTAATTTTATAGAATGCTAGGTTTATCAGGAAGACAAATATTATAATAAAGCAGAAACTGCATAATGCAAGTACACACACACATATAAATATATACACACATGTTTTGATTCCTGGTAGCAGTGGAGAGCTCTTGTCACTCATTTTAAACTTCTGTTTTTGTAGAAGTCACCCTTACCCTTATGACTTTGATGGCGACAAAGACGACCTCTCAGTATAGAGTCTGAAAATGCTGAATACTCACTCATTTGCTCAGCCCCCTTGCAGCAAGGGCAGAGGCCTATGCCTCAGGCTCTGCCAGTCATAGCCACCCATGACAAGACTGATGTGAGAGAGAGTGGCACTAAAACCAAGGAGCCAGGTTTACCATCATTTTTGTGGTAATGATGTCAATGATTTCCTCCCCAGAATGGTTTTGGGCCGTAGCTTTGGTGTTCTTATTTCCTGCTTAGCCTGGAGCTAGATCTTCAGACCTTCCTATGATTCATGACTTACCCACTGTGTTTTCAAAAAACTTGTCTGTTGGGCTTCCCTGGTGGCACAGCGGTTGGGAATCTGCCTGCCAATGCAGGGGACACGGGTTCAAGCCCTGGTCTGGGAAGATCCCATATGACGCAGAGGAACTAAGCTCATGCACCACAACTACTAAGCCTGTGTTGTAGAGTCCGCGAGCCACAACTACTGAGCTCATGTGCCACAACTACTGAAGCCCGCGCGCCTAGAGCCCGTGCTGCACAACAAGAGAAGCCACTGCAATGAGAAACCCGCACACTGCAACCAAGAGTGGCCCCCACTCGCTGCAACTAGAGAAAGCCTGCACGCAGCAACAAAGACCCAACGCAGTCGAAAATTAAAAAAGGAAAAAAAGAGGGCTTCCCTGATGGTGCAGTGGTTGAGAGTCTGCCTGCCGATGCAGGGGACACGGGTTCATGCCCCAGTCCGGGAAGATCCCACATGCCGCGGAGCGGCTGGGCCCGTGAGCCATGGCCGCTGAGCCTGCATGTCCGGGCTCCACAACGGGAGAGGCCACAACAGTGAGAGGCCCACGTACCGCAAAAAAAAAAAGAAGAAAAGAAAAACTTGTCTGCTTAACTCAGCCAGAATTAGCTTGTGTTGCTTGCTATGAAAAACTCTAGCTGATATGGTAGTTATTATTATAAAAATGTTATTATTTTTTTAAACATTTGCCTCATCTACTACGCTTTAAGGGATACCCAGATCAGCAAATTACCTGTCTTTTCCAGATATCTATTGCTGCATTTAACAAACCACCCCCAAATCTTAGTAGCTTAAAACAATTATTACTCTCTTACGTGGTTCTGGGGGTTGAGTGGACTCAGGTAGGTGATTCCATCTTGGGTGCTCTTTTGTGGTTGTAGTTAGATAATGGCTGGCACTGGAATTATCTGAAGGCTGGACTGAGTTGGTTGCCCAAGATGGCTTCTTCATTTGCATGTCTGGCTCCTTGTCCTCTCTTTTTATATGGTTCTCATCCTCCAGGATCTCTCCTTGTGGCTTCGGGCTTTTCACAGCATACTAATCTCAGAGCAGTTATACATGGTAGCTGGATTCCAAGAGGCAGGAAATTAACACTTTAGGGCTACACCTGGAATTGACGTGTAACTTCGTGTTCTGTTGGTCATTGGTCAAAGTAGTCACAGGGCCTGCCTAGGTCCAAGGCGGGTGGAGAAATGGAGAAATGAACTCTAGTTCTTAAAGTGAGAGTGGCAAGGTCAGGCTGCTACGGCCAGAGATATATTTGTGGCCACCTATAGAAAATACAATCTGTCAGGCTACCCTTGAGGGGATAGGTACCGTCAGAAAATAAGGTAGAAAACATTCAGCAATATGTTTTTTATTTTTATTTATTGAAGTATAGTTGATTTACAGTGTTTCAGGTGTACAGCAGAGTGATTCAGTTATACATATGTGTGTAAATATGTGTATTCTTTTTCAGATGCTTTTCCATTATAGGTTATTACAAGATGTTGAATACAGTTCCCTGTGCTATACAGTAGGTCCTTCTTGTTTACCTATTTTATATAGGTAAACTCTCAATTTATCCCTCCCTCCCTTCCCCTTTGGTAACCATAAGTTTGTTTTCTATGTGTGTTAGTCTATTTCTGTTTTGTAAACGAGTTCATTTGTATAATTTTTTTAGATTCCACATGTAAGTGATATCATATGATATTGGTCTTTCTCTGTCTGAGTTCACTTCGTATGATCATCTCTAGGTCCATCCATATTGCTGCAAATGGCAACATTTCATTCTTCCTTATGGTTGAGTAATATTCCACTGTATAAGTACAGCACGTCTTCTTTATCTGTTCATCTGTTGATGGATATTTAAGTTACTTCCATGTCTTGGTTATTGTGAATAGTGCTGCAGTGACTATTGCAGTGCGTGTATCTTTTTGAATTAGAGATTTCTCCAGATATATGCCCAGGAGTGGGATTGCTGGATCATATGGTAACTCTGTTTTTAGTTTTTTGAAGAACCTCCATACTGTTTTCCATAGTGGTTGTATCAATTTACATTCCCACCAGCAGTGTAGGAGGGTTATTTTTTCTCCACACCCTCTCCAGCATTTATTATTTGTAGACTTTCTGATGATGCCCATTCTAATCGGTGTGAGGTGATACCTCACTGTAGTTTTGATTCTCATTTCTCTAATAATTAGCGATATTGAGCATCTTTTCATGTGCTTGTTGTCCATCTGTATGTCTTCTTTGGAGAGATATCTATGTAGGTCTTCTGCCCATTTTTTGATTGGGTTTTTTTTTTTTTGATATTGAGCTGCATGAGTTGTTTGTATTGGCAATATGGATTTTAAAAGGTGAAGTGCCCATTCTTCAGGAGTAAGATTGGCTGTCCATGGAATAATACACAAAATATACAATAGTATGGTCTTTAAAGAAAAGTACTAACTTCTCAGTGGAGAGGGTCCCCCACCCACTTCACACAAGGTCTTAATCTCTATTTTGTGGCAAATAATGCAGTGCAATTTGAAGCCCTTTTAGAGTTTTAGAATTCAACAGAAAAGTTCTCTTCCAGTTTTTGCCTTCTTTCATTACTTGGGAAAATCTATCAGGTGAAGAAACTGATCAACAGTCTCCTAGCTAGCAAAGCTTTGGAATTGAGTGTTAAAAAAAAGTAAATGGAGGGCTTCCCTGGTGGCGCAGCGGTTGAGGGTCCGCCTGCCAATGCAGGGGACACGGGTTCGTGCCCCGGTCCGGGAGGATCCCACATGCCGTGGAGCGGCTGGGCCCGTGAGCCATGGCCGCTGGGCCTGCGTGTCCGGAGCCTGTGCTCCGCAACGGGAGAGGCCACAACAGTGAGAGGCCCGCGTACAGGAAAAAAAAAAAAAAAAGTAAATGGAAAAGATAGTAAATAAACAGCTGAGCTCCAGGCCTTTCCCTGAGGTACATGATACATGAGTGTGGCGTTAAGGAAGAGGGACAGCACTTCTGAATTTCGTTATAGTGGTTAGAAACTGGGAATACGTCTAAACACAACTTGATTTAACATAGTGGCTGCCCAAATAATAGTCTGTTTACTTTCACACTAAATAATCCTTCCTTGTGGCTATGCTTCAGGGATGCAAGAAAGTGTGCTTTGTCTCTGATCTCTAATACCTCTGACTCTTATTAAAGATTGTTTTTCTTATTTACCATTTGACATTATTGCTTAGGGCAACAGGCACTCTTAGTAGCCAGTACCTGACAGAAATACCTCTATTGGTTGCACAAAGCTTCTGAATCTAGCTTAAAAAAAAACCAGGCTATTCATCCTGGGGCTTCTCCAAGCTTGACTAGGAAAGCATCCTGCTGTTCCGGAGCGTGAGTGGTCTAGGGTCTGGTGTATGGTGTTTGTTTCATGTACCTCATTGGGGCCAAGGTTAATTCCATTTGATTAACAGAATGAGCCAGAAGTTCTAAACGATGTTTCCCTGGATCTTAGTTCACTAATTTCTGCTTTGCTTCTGTCAAGACAAGGTTCCTATAAGATCTGTAGGGTCCTGTTGTCTAATATTATCTTCCCTGTCACATAGTTTTCATGGGCTTCTCCCCATTATCCTGGTCTTATTATTATCAGCATTATCATTTGTATGAGTTAGTTGTTTCCTAGTTTCAAGTGACATAGAACCAAACTATAGTTGGCTTACAACAAAAAGTACATTGATTCTTTTTTTTTAGTTCCTGTATTAATTTTCCTTTACTGTTTTATTTTAGTGGTTGCTGTCAAGATTATAATATGCTTTTTAATTTATCACAATCTACTTCAGATTAATTCCAATGAAATGCAGAAATTTTGCTCCACTATAGTTCCATTCCTTCTGCCCTCTTTTGTCTTTTACTGTCATTAAATACTATATGTTACATCTATATACGTTAAAAACCTACCAGCACAGTGTTACAAGTATTGCTTTGTACAGCCTTCATTTATTCTTACAGGAAGGTAAAAGGCCCAGAGTCTGGGCCAGCTTCAGACAAGGCTGGATTTAGTGCTTCAACCATGCCATTAGGACTCAGTTTCCCTCTATTTCTTTACTTTGCTGCCTAGTGTTCTGACTTCATTCTTAGTCTCCATTTAGCTCCAGGCTAAGTAGTGACAAGATTGCTGGGGCAGCTCTAGCCTTACATTTTCTCAGGTTCAAGTCCAGCTCAAAAGAGGTCTTTTATGGTAGCTTTTGAACAAGTCATGAAATTTATTCTGATTGGACTAGTTTTGGTCATGTGCTCATTTCTGAACCAATCATTGTAGATAGACGAATATGCAGTACATTCAGTGGCTTACGCCTGAGTCATGTGTTCTGTCCTTAGAACCAAGGGAAGGAACCTCACGGGACAAGGGGCACATCTGCAGTGGGAGTCAGGAGCTGTTGGAGGAGGGAAAATGAATTCTAGGGAGGCAAACAACAACTATTAGTGTTCTATCACTATTATAATTATCTTTAGGCTACCATTATTTATACAGTTCCACTTAGTCCGTAGTACCTGGCACAGGAGCTGCATAATGTTTTTTTTTAAAGGGAACTTTATTATTTTTATTTATTTATTTTGGCGGCGTTGGGTCTTCGTTGCTGCACGCGGGCTTTCCCTAGTGGCAATGAGCGGGGGCCACTCTTTGTGGTGCATGGGTTTCTCATTGCAGTGGCTTCTCCTGTTGAGGAGCACGGGCTCTAGGCACGCAGGCTTCAGTAGTTGTGGCACGTGTGCTCAGTAGTTGTGGCTCACAGGCTCTAGAGCACAGGCTCAGTAGTTGTGGCGCACAGGCTTAGCTGCTCCGCGGCATGTGGGATCTTCGCGGACCTGGGCTCAAACCTGTGTCCCCTGCACTGGAAGGTGGATTCTTAACCACTGCACCACCAGGGAAGCCCATAATACATGTTGAAGGAATGAGCTGTTTAGTAATGATAAACATGAGTTCAGTCTCTCAACCGCCAGTCAGACAGGGCTGCTGAAAGTCAGGTGCATAAAATGAAGAAAACATTATTCCCTTGAAGCATAAATAATATATCAGATTTTAAAGCTGTTCTTCAGATCTTTGTTATTAGATTGTTTTGACTACCTAGGCAGTTTTTGCACATATTATAAAATGAAATACATTTTATATTGCTATATAAATTGATGGTTTTAAATATCTCCCTAAGTGAGTGCATCTGACACACTTCACTTTCAGCCAAATTGGAATGCTTCCAAAATGTGCTTTCAGATGTTGCAAATGCACCTCCATTCTGGTGCCTCGCTGCCTAAGCAATTGCCTTCCCACCCCCTGGGCGAGGGAGGGCGGAGGCGAGAGGGGAGAGGAGGAAAGTGCCAAGTCAGCTTCGGCAGTGCAGAGAGATGTGTTCTTTCTTTTGCATCTTTCCACTCCTACTGCTTACTTTTTCTACCCTCTAAGCAGGGAAAGGCAGGACCAAGACTTTTGGTAGAGGAGAGGGCACAGAAAATTATGTAACTATTTCTAAATTCTCCCAAGCGTGGTACTAAGAATGACATATAACTAGTATAATTCTGTATGCATAGAGACAAGATAATTCATTACTAGCACCATTGTATAAGCATAGAGCAGAATTAGTTCATTATATATATGCATGTTTTAGGGCAGTAGGGAATAATTCTCTCATAGAACTCTGCTTGAGAAAGGCTGAGTTAGATCTTAGTATATCATCATCTTGTTTTATTTGAGTACCCTATTGTCTGTTGAAGAAAAGAAGGTTAATTTTTTCTCTGGTGATGGACAGGAATGCAAATCAGGCTCCATCAAGTATGCACACATACACACATGCATACACACATGCATGTGTATGTACATATATAACATATATTTGTACAATACATATTGTGTTCGATATATTATGTATATAATATATATTCAATGTCCATATGTATTTCAATATATATTTGTATATATATGTATGTATGTGTGTATACACACACACACACACAGGAAATTCTTTTTTAACTTCAGGAAGGAAGGAGCAGTATGGCCTTCTGAGTGTGAAGGAGAGAAAACCCTTCCTCAGTACCCATGGCTCCCCGCTTGGAGATGCAGAAATTTGTTGCTGAGGAGCAGCCCAGCAGCCCAGTATGAGCAGAAAATGGCAGTGTAGTCAACTCCATCCTTGGGCCCTGCCCCCGTCATTGGACTCTGTAGGTCTGCTCTGAGAAGGGCAGGTGTCTTTCCCCTTGACAACACGGTGTGGGCACCCTGTGCTTTGGTGGCTGTGGTGGGTTCCCCACACTTAGGGAGGAGAGCCGGGTGAATCTCACGGAGAAGCACCTTACATGTTGCCTCCATTCTGCCCAAGATGGCAGCCCTTCTAGTGGGAAGAGGCTCCCTCCATTCTGCATGAGGCTAAGCTTTGTCACTATCTTGCCCTTTGGCCATGAAGTAACTGAAAAGATTCCTTCTACGTATGTATCTTCAATTTCATTGCCTGGAATGAGAGCTCTGGAGAAGGGTATAGAACGATGAGTCTTCTGAGGAGGTGTCAGAACTATGGGGCAGAGACAGCTGTGCCTTATGCACACTTGGCCATGGCTCCATGCAGCATACAGCTCAGAGACTGTGTAAAGGAGCAGCCATAACCCAAGTCAGATATGCAAGTGGGGTAGGTAGGGTTAGAAGGATACTCCTCTCTCTTCCATGAAGCACACAGAAAAACCCTCCTTCTTCCCTATGCATAGACCACATATGAGTTGGACACCTTGAGTTTGCATAATGCTTTCCATCTAGATACTTCAAAACACTTCCTTGGAGAGAATTTCTGAAAGGTCAGAGAAATGGGAAGAAAATCAAAGCTTGATTGTTACAGCCTCACTCTGATTTTATAACACACTGAGCAGGAACGGTCTATCATGTCAGTTAATATTCCTGTGCATTTTTTCCTCCTCTCTCCACTGACTGCTTCCCAGGGGTAACTTAGCAAAATCTAGCAAAGGACTCCATCAGTCAGGGCTACATTATGAAATTTTGACTCACTGAAGGCAGTTTGGTGAGCAGTTTTTCAAAACTGATTTTCCATTAGGAAGAAGATGGGACGTTGGGAATTAAGTGGGAACAAAACAAACTGGCAAGGACATGTATTACAACTGCCAAATGAAACAAGTAGTAAGGCATCTGGTTTTGCCACAGCCCTTCTCTGTGAAAGCTGCCCTGCCTGTGGACTTTGCTGCCTTTCTGTATTTGTAAACTGCAAATAGGTTTTAAAACATTATCCTGATAAAGGGTGGATTCACTTTATTCTTGTTCCCTAAGGTCTGACCTAAGGGTTGGACTTAGGAGTAGATTTTCTTAATAAAAACTGTTCAAACATTTCATGATTTAAATATTTATTTAATCCTTCATTTTTAATTAAAACTAAACTGACCTGTTTCACATAGCCTTAGCCTAGTAAAAGGTAAACTTTACCTTTT